>NW_026294562.1:96409179-97609179 GCF_007827085.1 Peromyscus californicus insignis
TACCAGACTTTTCAAAGAAGAGTTAATGCCAAAACTTCTATTGTATAGAATAATTGGGGAAAAGAAAGAACATTTCCCAATTTGTTTTTATGAAGCCATGGTAGCCTGGTACCCAAACAATGTAAAGACCCAACAAACAAAGAGTTCAGACCAACTTACCTTATGAACATAGATGCAAAATTCACAATAAAATACTTGCAAACCAATCCAAAAACATATCAAAAAGATAATCCACTATGATCAAATAGACTTCATCCCAGTGATACAGGGATGCTTCAATATAAGTAAATCAATAAATTAATTTACCATGTAAGAAAATTGAAAGACCAAATCTACAAGATTGTCTCACTAGGTGCAGAAAAGGCCTTTGACAAAATCCAACATTCTCTCGTGATAAAAGTCCCAGAGAGATCAGGGCTATAAGGTATAGCATGAATCTTAAATAGTCTTATTAATAAAATCAAACCTGGAGCCAGATATTGTGGTGAATGCTGGAAGATCAGAGAAGCAGAACAAGCCACAGCTACCTCACCTTTCCAGTTCCTCAGCTGATCCTGTTTCCTCAGACTGGAAGCCTTTGAGTCCTCATCCAGAATGGGTCTCAGCTGAACTGTAGCTCAAAAGCTTAAAAGCTTAACCAGCCAAATGCTTCTAGTTTCTGGTCTTCATGCCTATCTTTCCTTTCTACCATCACTCCCTGGGATTAAAGGCTCGCTTTCTGGGATTAAAGGCGCGAGTCACCATGCTTGGCTGTATCCTTGAACAGATGGATTTCTGCCTCTGGAATGCTAGGATTAAAGGCGTGTGCTACCACTGCCTATCTTCTATATTTAATATTGTGGCTGTTTTGTCTCTGACCCCAGGTAAGTTTATTAGAGTGCACAATATTTTGGGGAACACAATACCACCACAATAAAGGGCATCTGTAAACATAATAGAAGCAGTTTACAGCAAGCCCATAGCCAACATCAAATTAAAGGGAGAGAAACTCAGAGAAATTCCACTAAAATCAGGAACAAGACAAGGTTGTCCACTCCATATCTTTTCAATATAGTACTTGAAGTCTTAGCTAGAGCAATAAGACAACTGAAGGAGATCAAGGGGGCACAAACTGAAAAGGAAGAAGTATCTTTATTTGCAGATGATACAACAGTATATAGACATGACCCTAAAAATTCCACTGTTGGGAAACTCTTACAGCTGATAAATACATTAAAAAAAGTAGTTGGATATGAAATTAACTCACAAATCATTAGCTTTCCTAAATAAAAATGACAAATGGACTGAGAAAGGAATCAGGGAAACATCTTTGACAATAAAACCCCAAATAGTATAAAAATAATTTGAAGGTAACTCTAATAACCAAGCAAGTCAAAGATTTGTATGATGAAAAAAAACTTCAAGTCTTTGAAGAAAGAAATTGATGAAGATATCAGAAGGTGGAAAGGTATCCTGGATCACTAAGATTAACATTGTAAAATGGCCATTCTATCAAAAGCAAACTACAGATTCAGTGCAATTCTCAGCAAAATTTCAACACAATTCTTTTCAAACACAACTCTTTACACACCTAAAGGACAATTTTTAGCTTCATATTGAAACAGAAAAAAAAATCCCCCCCAAACAAAACAAAAACAAAAAACCCAAACAACCTCAGGATAGATTAAACAATCTTGAATAATAAAAGAACTGTTGGCAGGATCACCACTCCCAATTTGAAGTTATACTCCAGAGCAATAGCAATAAAAACAGAATGGTATTTGCACAAAAACAGAAATGCTGACCAGTGGAATCGAATTTAAGACCTAGACATAAATCCACACACCTATGGACACCTGAATTTTGTCAAAGATGCCATAAATACACTAACTAGAAAAAAGACAGTATCTTCAACACGTGATGTTGGTCAAACTGGATGTCTGAATGTTAAAGAATGCAAATTGATCCATCTGTATCATTCTTCACAAAACTCAACTCCAAATGGATCAAAGAAAGACCTCAACATAAAACCAGTTACACTGAACTTGACAGAGAGAAACTGGGGAATAGCCTTGAACTCATTGGCACAGGAGAAGACTTTCTTAACAGAAAACCATTAGCACAGTACTAAGATCAACAATTAATAAGTGTGACCTCATACACCAGGGATGGATCCTGATTCTATTGCCAGGAGCCTCCTTAAGCAGATCAAGCTACACAACTGTCTTGCTTATGCAGAGGGCCTAGTCCAGTCCCGTGAAAGCTTCATAGCTGTTGGTCTAAAGTTCATGAATTCTCACTAGTTTGGTTTGGTTGTCTCTATAGGTTTCCCCATCATGATCTTGATGCCCCTAGCTCATAGAATCCTCCTTCTCTCTCTTTCATTGGACTCCTGGAGCTCAGCCTGGTGCTTGGCTGTGGATCTCTGCATCTGCTTCCATCAGTTACTGGATGAAGGCTCTATGATAACAGTTAGGGTATTCACCCATCTGATTACTGGGGTAAGCCAGTTCAGGCACCCTCTCCACTATTGCTAGTAGTCTAAGCTGGGGTCATCCTGGTGCATGAGCTGGATTTTTTGGAGCCCACTACCTGTGGTGGGACACCTTGCACAGCCTTGACACAGGGAGAGGGAAGGGCTTAGCCCTACCTCTACTGAATGTACCAGGCTCTGCTGACTCCCCATGGGAAGCCTTATCTTGTTGGAGGAGGGAATGGGGAGGTGGGTTGGGGGAGGGAAGAGAGAGGGATCTGTGGTTGGTATTTAAAATGAATAAAAAATTCCTTAATAACTGTGGGAGCCCGTTCTCAGGTTCCTCGTGGCTTTACCCAGCAGGTCCACATAGAGGATGATTAGACCACAGGCCTAAGTGCAGGTGTCTGGGATGGTCTGCACTTGGCTGTGCTGGGGGAGGAGGTCTTTTGCTCCACCCCTAGGCGTCTCTATAAAAACCCTGGGGCAGAGACAGTCAGGGCCCGTTGGAATAGGTTCCAGGCCCTCTCGAGGCTATCCTTTATTTTCTATCTGTTTATCTCCGCAAGATTCTCTGCAATAAATCCTTCTATCTAATATTTCCTGCTGCTCGAACTCAAGAAAACTCTGGGGAACTGTGGGGGTGGTTGGGTAAACGCCCCACAAATAACAAAATAATAAGTGTGACTTCAAACAGAAGTTTTTGCAAGGTAAAGGACACTTTCTGGACAGAGTGGCAGCCTGCAGAATGGGACAAGATTTTATCAACTGCATATCCAAGAAAGGTAAAATATTCAATTATACAAAGAGCTAAAAAAATTAGATATCAAGAGAGGGAATAATCCAATTAGAAAATGGGGTGTAGATCTAAACAGAATTCTCAATAGAGGAAGTTCAAATAACTGAGAAACACTAAGAAATGCTTGATATCCTTAGTTATCAGGGAAATTCAAATTAAAACTTTGAAATTTCACCTTGGACATGTCAGAATGGCTAAGATCAATAAAACATGTTGGTGAGGATGAGGAGTAATGGGAACACTCATGTCCATTCCTGGTAGAACTGCAAACTTGTACAGTTAGTATGGACATTAGTGGTGGGGTTCATCAGGAAGATGGGATTTGGTCTACCTCAAGATCCAGCTAGGCTGTGGTGGTTTGAATGAAACTGTTTCCTATAGGTTTATAGGGAGTGACACTATTAGGAGGTGTGGGCTTGTTGGGGTATGTGTGGCAATGTTGAAGTATGTCTCAGTTCACTTCCTGCTGCCTGCAAATCAAGATGTAGAACTCTTAGCTCCTTCTCTAGAATCATGTTTGTCTGCATGCTGCTATGTTTCCTACCATGAGGATAAATAAATAGAATAAACCTCTGAAAATGTTTAAGCCAGCCCCAATTAAATGTTTTCCTTTATAAGAGTTGCCATGGCCATGGCTGTCCCTTCAAAGCAATAAAACCCTACGTAAGACATATACCACTCTTGGGCATATACCCAAAGATGTTTCACTGCTCAACCATGTTCACTGCTGCTCTCTTCAAAACAGCTAGAATTTGAAAACAACCTAGATCTCCCCCAACAGATAAATGGATAGAGAAAATGTACATTTACACAATGAATTACTGAGCTGTTAAGTGAAATCATCAAATTTGTAGGTAAATGGATAGGACTAGAAAATAAATCATCCTGAGTGAGGTAGTCTATACCCAGAAAGACAAATGTAGTATGCTTTTGCTTATATATGGACATTAGCCCTTAAGTCAATGATAAACAAGCTATAATCTGTAGAACCACAGAATGGCCTAGGTGGTGGTGGAGGAATAGATCTCCTTAGGAAAGTGAAATAAGATAGTTACGGATGGATGGGGCATGGACTGGAACAGGAGGATCAAGCAGGGAGCAGGAACGTAGAGTAGTATGAGTAACGGAATGAGGGAGACAAAGCTAAAACTAAGGACATGCTTCATAGTTTTATGTCAACTTGACACAAACTAAAGTTATTTGAGAGGAGGGAACCTACATTGAGAAAATACCTTCATATGGACTGTTGGAGATGGCCAGTTCAGGCCGCATATCTGATCTTGCTGGGAGTCTTAGCTGGGGTCCTGGGAGATTCTCTTGTACCAGGTTTTTACCTGACCCTGAAATGAGCCCCCTTCCAGTTGTCTCCTTCAGTACTCTCCCCCTACATACCCCTCCTCCAACCTGATCTCTCATATTCCCATCCCCACCTGCCCGCAGTCCACTCATGAAATCTCTATTTCCCCTTCCCAGGGATATCTGGGTGTCCCTCCCCTTGAGCCTTCCTTGTTACCTAGTCTCTCTGGGTCTGTGGGCTGTAGCATAGTCATCCTTTATTTACAGCTAATATTCACTGATGACTGAGTACATACCATGATTGTCTTTCTGGGTCTGGGTTACCTCACTCAGGATGATTTTTTTCTAGTTCCATCCATTTGCCTTCAAATTTCATGATACCATTGTTTTTAACAACTGAGTCACACCCCATTGTGGAAATATACCACATTTTCTCCTGTGACTAGGCAAAACTTCAAGTGGAGGTGTAGGAAATCAACTCAGCCATATAACCTTCAACTTACAGTCCATCCTGCCTATGGGATGTGCTGGGATAAGGGTGGTCTAGAGATTGAGGGAGTAGCTCATGACTGGTCTAGCCTAAATCTCATGCCAGGAGAGTAGGCTCATCCCTGACACTGCCTGGAGCACCAGGACTCACAGGCTGGATAACACCATGACCTAAGACAGAACCAAACAAGACTGGAGAAAAAATGTCAATATAATGATTCCTAATAATATTCTGCTATACTCATGGATCGGTGCCTAGCCCAATTTTCATCAGAGAGGCTTCATCCAGCAACTGATGGAAACAGATGCAGACCCACAGCCAAACATTAGGCAGAGCTCAGGGAATCCAGCAGAAGGAGAGAAAAGATTGTCGGAGCCAGAGGTGTCAAGGACACCACAAGAAAACCCAGAGAATCAACTAATCTGGCCTCATAGGGGCTCACAGAGACTGAACTGACAACCAGGAAGCCTGCATAGAACTGACCTAGGCCCTCTGCATATATGTTACAGTCCTGTAGCTTGGTCCTCTTGTGGAATTCCTAACAGTACTAGGAGCAGGGGCTGTCTCTGACTCTTACTAGCTTTTGGAACCCTACTCCTCATACTGGATCACTTTGTCCAGCCATAATACATGAGGGGGTGCTTAGTCTTACTGCAACTTGATATGCCATATTTTGTTGATATCCATGGGTGACCTGCCTTTTTGCTGAAGAGAAACAGAGGAGTGGATTGGGGGGTGGGAATAGAGGGGGGAGGGAGGGGTTGGGAGAGGAGGGAGGGAAAACTGCAGGAGGATAAATAAATAAATAAATAGATAGATAAATAAATAAGTAAATAAGTAAATAAGTAAGTAAGTAAGTAAGTAAATAAATAAATAAATAAATAAATAAATAAATAAATAAATAAATAAATAAAGATTGGTGCCTGGAGAGATGATTCAGTGATTAAGAGCACTGGCTGCTCTTCCAAAAGTCCTGAGTTCAATTTCCAGCAATTACATGGTGGCTCACACCATCTGTGCTAGGATCTGATGACCCCTTCTGGCATAAAGACATACATGCAGACAGAGCACTCATATACATAAAGTAAGTAAATCTAACAACAAAAAAGAGATACATTAAAAAAAGATTGGACTAACAGACTGCTATCCAAATCATAAGCCAAGACCTGCCTAGGCTTAGTGTGCTGGGCTCTGCTGACTCCCCATGGGAGACCTCGATTTGGGGGATGTGGGGATGAGAGGTGGCTTGGGAAAGAGGGCTGGAGGGTGGGAGGAGGGAGGAGGGAGGATCTGTGGATAGTATGTGGAGTAGAAAATTTCTTAATAAAGAAAAATGAAAAAAAAAAAGATTGGACTGTAGGCAAACCTATAAGGCATTTTGTTAATTAGTGATTGATGGAGAGCCCAGTCTATAATGGGTGGTTATCCCTGGGCTGGTGGTCCTGGGTCCTATAAGAAAATGGGCTGAGCAAGCCATGAGGAGCAAGCCAGTGAACAATACTCCTTTACAGCCTCTGTATCAGCTCTTGCTTCCCATTCCTGCCCTGTTTTGAGTTCATGTCCTGACTTCCATTGATGATGAATAGTGATATGGAACTGTGAGCTAAATAAAACTTTTCCTCCCCAACTTGCTTTAGTCATGGTGTTTTGTAGCAGCAACAGAAACCCTAACTAAGACAGGACCATTTGATAGGTACTATGGAAACCTAATACAGTAGAAGTTTCCCAAAATATATACATATATGAAAGTGATCTAAATAAAATCACCAAATAATGGAGAGATAGCCCCAACTTGACATCTCTTGTCACCAAATGAAGCCAGTGCCAGGAGTGGGTTATATATAATTGAGTTGTTGGCTAAAGTGTTCCCAGGGAAACCCCCAAACAACCTAGGCTTTTGCTAAAGAGACTGAGTTGCTCTCCACAAACTTATGGCAAGGTTCCATTACTGAAGACAACACCTACACAACTCCCTGAACATAGAGAAGTCATGGAGAAGCTGGTATCTACAGAGTTGTCACCCCTGTGTTCTAGCATCTTCAGCACAGGAAGTTACATTGCACACTGCCAAAGGAGAAACAAACACCAACCCAGTTACAAACCCTTTGATCTACAATCTGTCCTGACTATTGGACATGTTAGGGCAATGGTGGCACAGGGCTTGTGGAAGTAACCAGCCAATCTGATTTGAGTTAAGGTCCTCTCCATGAGATGGACCCATACCTGATACTTGAGTGACTAGACACTGCTTGAGTGACTAAGGACATGAGACTTGATAACCTAGGATAATAGAGTGAAACAAAATCCTTCTGTTCTAAACCAAAAAATGTAGCAATAAAATGACTCCTATAACTTTCTGCTATATTCATTAGTGCCTTGCTCAGCCATCATCAGAGAAGATTCTTCCTGCAGCGTATGGGAACAAATACAGAGACCCATAGTCAGGCAACACAGATAGTGAGAGACCTTAGGATTCTCAGGCCTAAGCAAGGTGTCTCCATCAAAACCCTGCCCTCAGGGATCAGAGACCCCTGTGGAAGAGGAGACAGAAAGTGTAAGAGCCAGAGGGTTAGAGGACACCAAGGTAAGATCCTCTAAATCAACAGTACTAAAGCACATATGAACTTACAGAAACTGAGGCACCAGATGGGGTCCTAGAGCTGAAAGAAGTGGACCTATGCCCCATCTTTAACCCAGAAGCTATCCCCAATTGATAAGCACTTGCAAATGAAAATTTAGTTTTCTCCAAGGAGTCTAGTGGGGGAGACAAACCACTCTTAAGGGTAGGCTGCAAGTCCAGCAGTAGATGGGTAACAGAAAACCAACTCAATGGCATCTTTGGAGATTCCTTGTCTCATAATGTTAGGTCTTTTAAAAAATGTTAGCTTATTTTAATTTTAAATTGTAATTTATACATTTCTCTTTTTATCCTACAGGTTCTTTGCATATATTTTGTGGCTTCTAGTTTAGTGTTTTGATGGGATTCTTGAGTGTGAATAAGTGGGTCTCTTCATCTGTATCTGTTTCTTGTACCTTTTCTTGGGCTCTTTTCCTTCTCTTTCTTTTGTCCTATTCAAATGCATTAATTTTTATTTTATCTTATTGTAATTTATTTTATTACTATCCCTTAGAAGTCTATGTGTTTTCAAATTAAAAAAGAAAGGGGGTAGATGGGTATGTGTAGGGGGTGGGGAGAAACTAGGAAGAATAGAGGGAGAGGAAACCATTATCAGGATATATTATCTAAGAAAAAATTTCAGTAAAGGGGAAAAAACCCACAAAATTTACTTTTCTAAAAGAAAGAAATTTAAATAAATAATTTAAATATAAATAAATAAAACAGCCTTTGACTATATTGCACCTGACTATACTTTTTCCATTCTTTCAGGATTTATTCACAATCCTGGCACTTCCTAATTAGACAAATTTAGATAGGCAATTCATCTTTCTGACCCTCAGTCTACCCTTCTTAAAAGGAATGACATCAGCACTATCTTCAGAGGACTGAACATGGTAGTGTGGATCAAACATGGTAGATTCCATGTATCTCTCAGGATACAACAGGCTCAGTGTTGTATAAACATTGTTATTGCAACTCTATCAACAGGTTATTCTTGAAGTGCACTCAATTGGAATTGAAGTGCACTCAATTAGAATGTGTTGCTATCTTCTCTGATGTTATTTCTTGTAAAAATAAAAATAAGACCATACATAATCACTGTGGGTCTGTTGCTACCTCACAAATACTTTCTGAACCTATTTCTAAACATCAAAATTTTCTGGGTGAGTTCAGTCTTAAAGGTCGCTATAAAAAGCCCTTTTACATCCTTGACATCAATTCCCATGACTTTTTTTTTATTTATTATGTATACAGCGTTCTGCCTGCATGTATTCCTGCTGGCCAGAAGAGGGCACCAAATCTCATTATAGATGGTTGTGAGCCACCATATGGTTGCTGGGAATTGACCGTGGGACCTCTGGAAGAACTTCTTAACCTCTGAGCCATCCCTGCAGTCCAATTACTATGAATTTTATGGGTTCAGAGTTTCTGGTGTTTTTACCTTAGGCTTGATTAGTAACAGCACTCAAATTCTTAATTTTCAAGTTTCCATAACCTATTTCCTACTACCATCTAAAATTAATTAAATGATCCCATGCCTTCCCATTGTAATAACTCTTCAAACCCTGCTAAACCCTAGTGCCCTGAGGCCCACCCTCTTACTTAACAACCAACTTAACAGCCTTAATCAATTCCTTATTTAGCACGAGCACTCCAGATAAACACTTAACCCATACTTCGACAGCATCATGATTCCAGCTCCTCTTTGGTGATCTGTCCATCTTTCTCCAAAAATTTCTGTCAATCTTTCATAATTCTCCCACTGTTCTTGGTAATGGTATTAGAAAAGGAACACAGTGGAAGTGGAAACATACAGACAGGAAGAATTACATGGAAGGTAAGCTACCTCAAAGTTACATATCAAATTTGTACTTCATTGTTCAGAACAATGATCAGTTTCAGGATATTTTTAATGGTATTATAGAAATACTTCATATTAAGGACAAATCTGACAAAAACAAGTATTATTGTAATTTAAATAAGTGGAAAGGAATAATGAGGAAACTTTAAAGGGACACTAAATTTACCCAGGGCTACAAGTACATTGTCAGGGAAAATGAGACAACATAATCCTGTCTGCTTCCTGCCTTCACTGCATCTGGGCCTTTCTCCCCTTTTTCTTTTTGTAACCAGCAGAGATCTCTACCCGTTTCTATAGTTCATGCCTTCACCTGTGAGCTGAATCAATAACAACTGTCTCCAATGTGATTCACCCATGATTACATCTTCAGCTTCTCCCTGGTTTCTAGGTCCTCCCATTAGCATTTAAACACAGGAAAATCCAGCTTGTCTTTTTAATGAACATTCCCTTTCCTCCATAAACCCTGCATCTTCCTAGTCAGAACTTCCTCAGATTCGTCTTTCTTTTCTTCACCTCCTATTTTGCCTCCTCAATTTACCGCCAACAAAGGTTACTTTTTGTTGACAATATTCCATATCACTTGGACTTATTGCTGAAACTGACAGGAAAGTTTGAATATAACCATTTATCTGTGAGCAGGAACTAAAGGAGAAGCTACCATTGTAATGATTAAGGAAGGCAAAGGCTTAGCAACCAATTCATAGTGTGCTATATGAATAATGCATTTTATCAAAACCTTACACATGTGTATTTTATTTCTTGATTCTCAATTCTATAGTTTATTTTTATCCTGCCTTCCTGGATATTCCTTTGACCCAAGACCTATAGAAGTCTGAATCTCAGAGTTTCTATTACATAGTATTAATATGTGCAATTGTGATGAAGTACAACACATTATAGCTTCTTTCCCAAAGGGTTAGATGACACTGCCTTTGAAAGACTTTTTTGTTTCATTTTGTGATATTTTATTTGTATTTTTAAAAAGAGATATAGTGTTGATTCCATTTTGTGAGGACATTACTTCATTCAAAATATTCTCAATTAAGACCAGGCACACATTTTTAATCTAAAAGGATTTCAATTTGCAAATCTTAATACTGCCTATATTCTTAACCTATAAACCAGAGGGCAAAGACAGCAGAAATTTTCATTACACCTTAAGAGAAATTGATCAAGCCAGCTATGATGACTCACACTTTTAATCCTAGCACTTGGGAGACAGGCAGTTGGACCTCTGAGTTTGAGGCCAGCCTGGTCTACAGAGTCAGTTTCAGGACAGCCAGAGCTACACAGAGAAACCCTGTCTTGAAAAAAAATAAAACCAACAAGCAAGAGAGAGACAGAGACAGAGACACACAGAGACAGAGACACACAGAGACAGACACACACAGAGACAGACACACACAGAGACAGACACACAGACACACAGAGACAGACACACAGACACACAGAGACAGACACACAGACACACAGAGACAGACACACAGAGACAGACACACAGAGACAGACACACAGAGACAGACACACAGAGACAGACATACAGACACACAGAGACAGAGACACACAGAGACAGACATACAGACACACAGAGACAGAGACAGAGACACACAGAGACAGAGACAGAGACACACAGAGACAGAGACACACAGAGACAGAGACACACACACAGAGACAGAGACACACACACAGAGACACAGACACACACACAGAGACAGAGACACACACACAGAGACACAGAGACACACACACAGAGACACAGAGACACACACACAGAGACACAGAGACACACACACAGAGATACAGAGACACACACAGAGACACAGAGACACACACACAGACACAGACACACAGACACACAGACACACACAGAGACACACACACAGACACACAGACAGACAGAGACACACACACAGACAGACACACAGACAGAGACACACACACAGACAGACACACAGACAGAGACACACACACAGACAGACACACAGACACAGAGACACACACACAGACAGACACACAGACACAGAGACACACACACAGACAGACACACAGACAGACACACAGACACACAGACAGACACACAGACAGACACACAGACAGAGTCAGACAGAGTCAGACAGAGTCAGACAGAGTCAGACAGAGTCAGACAGAGTCAGACAGAGTCAGAGTCAGACAGAGACAGAGAGAGAGACAGACAGACAGAGAGAATGACTGATCAGTTAGCCCATAAGGGCACTGTCCAAAAGCAGGCAATTAGGAGATACATTGTTAACTGTGTTGAAATTAAAGCCTCTTGGTCATAAGAATTCCATACAAATGAAATCAAGAACATTAAAAATGTTTGCAGTTAACAGGGCCTAAAAGAGTTGGAGTATAAATAAAATTACTTTAAAACTATTGGCATTAACTAAAAAATTTTTTAGATACACACCCAGACAAAAATCTGTTTCTAGTATTATTCTGGATCTATGACTGAGGTAAGTGATATACAAGAGAAATTGATGTTGTTATGTGTTGGAAAGGATGGGCAGGGTATACCAAGAAGAGAGTATCCAAACAGAACTCCCAGTAGCCAAAGTAAAGAATATTGGATTAAACTCAAAATAAGAGTTAATATCTCCAAGTCTATATTGGTACAAATGACTCAATGCATAGCATAAAAGAAACAACTCTCCCCCCAGAAAAAAAATTCCACTTTCTTTATGAATGATCTCTTTCCCCTAGGAGGGAGATATTAACACACCTGATCCTCTGTACCCCTTGGCTGTGTTTAGCTGTTTTTTCCCCCAAGAGACTGTATGGGTGATCTGAGTAACTGTAGAGTGAGAAATTCCACATTGTGCACAGCTGCCTGATCCAGGTCAGTGTCAGCCATGTCAATAATGATACTGTAGTATGGCTGACATGACAGGAAAAGGAAAACTTGGTTTACTGTATTTGGTTGATATCCCTGAGAGGCCTGCTCTGTTTTTTTTGGGGTGAGGGAGACAGAAAATCAGTGGATCTTCTCCCATCATGGGAGGTCCTAAAAGAGTGGAGGGAGTGGTCAGGATGTACTGTATGAGAGAACAATTTAAAAAAGGAAAAGAGAATCACTATGATATTCCTCCTCCAGCCCATAATCCCAACATAACCATGGGGAAAATATCACAAAAATCCAAATTGAAGGACATGCTGCAAAATAACTATTTGTCAAATCTGTCAAGGCCATTGGAATAAAGGAAAGAGTGAGAAACCATTGCAGACTGGAGAGACAAAGACCAACTAATTCTTTTCTGGTATCTTTGACAGAATCTGGAGATAGAAAAACTAACACTGGGAAAAAGCCAGGGAAATCCAAATTCAGAGCACCTCAGTTGTTGTAATCACACCCTCTTTCTTGTGACAGATAGGCCACAGGTGCTAAGAATAGGAAATCGAGAGGAAGAAATACCCTAACTCTTTCTGTAACACACACACACACACACACACACACACACACACATTATATTAAAACTTTTTAGTTGGAGACATGAATCTTCAGAATAAGTCAGAAGTGTATATTCAAAAACACATGAACAACAGCAGCACCATGTAATTTCTAAGTTCTGGATAAACATCTCAGAAGCCCATCTACTATAGAATTAATCAGTCGTAAAAAGCACTAGAACCAAACAAAACAAACCCCCCAATATTAGAAACCGAAACCCGGGCCTTTCAAAAGCTAGGCAAGTGCCTAGCCTCTGGGCTATTTCCACAGCCCTGGTAAAAATCATACAGTGAAATCCTATGAATTAATGACAATATAGGACCTGCATCACCAGGATGAAGGTTACAATGAGCGAAAGCAGTCAAATACAACAAAATTATATATGACATAACCCCATTTTGAAAGATCAACTCAAGGAAAATTCTATCAGGCTGCACTGTTTTTAAATGTACTATATTTTAAATGGGCTAGCGGGGAGGGACATAGCTACTACAAAAGTCATTTTATGAGACCTCCATGGTGAGTGGGGGAGGGGGAATGGAGAGGTCTCCATGCAGGTCTCAGGTGCTGGCATTTTATCCCTTCAACTGGCCATGGTTTGCAGGAGTCATCACTTGCTAATCACTTACTAGACTTCACACTTGCGTTCCAAAAGCACTTTTATAATTTCTACTACACTAAAGTATCATTTTAAGAAGCTTTATGGCACCAGAAAGGCCTGAAACAAACAAGTCAGGGCTTTCAGGAAAACAAGTTTATTTTGAGCAAGTGAGAAAGAGCTATCATACACAAGCCACTGATTTGACAAGCCTAACAAGCATTCCAGAAAATGTTCAAACTCTAAAATTCTGACAGGTGATAAAACTAATGCTAACCAGTAGGTATCACTTCTCAATGATCAAATGGTAAAAACATGCCTTAAAAATGATAGCCAAGTGATAAGAAATGGTGAAGCATAATTGTTATTAATTGCCAACGTCTGGGAAAGTTGAGTGCCCAGAACTACTGAGAACTTTAAAAATGTGACTTTTCAATCAATACTTTGTTTAGGAATTTATCCAATGCAAAGAATCCTACATACAGAAAGTTTTTTCTTTTTTTTAAATAATAAAATAAATGAAATAAATGCATCAAATCCATATGGGCTTACTCGATTTTTTTTTTTCCTGGGACAGGGTTTCTTTGTAGCCTTGGCTGTCCTGAAACTATACTATGTAGACCAGTCTGGCCTAGAACTCACAGAGATCCACCTGCCTCTGCCTCCTGAGTGCTGGGATTAAAGGAGTGCACCACTATTGTCCAGCTACGTTTTATCTTTTTCATCATTAAAATGGCACAATCGAGCAGCAATATGATAAAAAGGCAATGTTCAATTTTCAAGTCCCAAAGGGATAATGAATATGTGCCACAATAAACTTGTCGGGAGCACTATCATTGTTAACCACCAAAGCGAAGGCAATTTCAGTCACTGTTGGACTGCTGAGAGGGTGAGGGACAAGGCCTTGAATCGCAGCTTTCGATACTTTTGCTAGAAAGAGAGACATTCTGGAAGCATGTAGCTCAGGGACCACGTTTTGAAGAGGCTTATTTTGCTAACAGTAACGAAGATCAGCGGAGCAAACTCTGGGTTGAGAAACACCAGGAAACCTCAGACTAAAGGACAGACACCCGCACTTAGTCCAGGAAGAGAGGAAGTGGTGGCTTGGGTCTCTCAGGACTGCTGACCAGGACTGTATATCATTTTAACCCAGCCTCAGACTGAGAGTTACTAGCGATGCCAGTAATCCTTAATGTAAAAGCTACTACGTAGGCGCGAACCCCAGTTCGAGTTTCCCGTTCCACTTGACCCCAATTGCCTGCAGACCCTCCTGCAGCAGCTGCATATTCCTGCAGGATCGTCACCCATGCTAAGGCTGTAGGTGTCAGGCACTCCAGAGGTCCTAGCAACCCTTTTTCTATATCCTCAGATGCAGGCCACATTCCTTTCCTAGTCTGTATGCAAAATGTGGGCATTGGAAGGATTCCCACTGAGTCCTAAACAGTCTAAGAGTTCGCAAATTACACGTTCAAGAAGGTCGTTCCATACCTTTGGTCTGAGTCGGGGAGTTGGTGATGAAAGTTAAGTTTGTGTTGAGAAACACGGGGTAAACAGGTAAAGGAACACCTTCTTGAGAAGCGTCAGAAGAATCGGTGAGGAAGAGGGGCTCACCCTTTAGCCCTTAAGACCTGTTGCCGCCTTTGGGCGGGGCGGGCTCTCCAGCAGGGCTTGGTGGGCGGCCTCAGTTGAGCATCAACACCTGTCCAGCAAGTTCCTCTTCTGATTGGCTGGCTGGGTAAGACCTCTGCACCTGAGTGTCTAGGCCTCCCATTCTTCCAGATGCAGTTCTTTCTCAGGAGATAATTTCTGTGCCTGGCACAAGTGTAGAACCATAAACGTGTGCTGAGCTACGATATTTGAATTATATTATTATGAAATATTTTTCATTTTTGCTTTACTGCTTAATCAACAATTTTACCTGTTGACTATTGATGATCTCTTCCTGCCTTCCAAAGTTGGTACCCTTGTGGCTTTCCTCAGTACATAAGAGCCATCACTTTGTATGGCTCTTATGTTAGCCTTCAGTTAGATGAAATTTCTGATCTGTTTTCTTGTGATCATTTTGTTAAAGCAACTTCATAAGTGTTTTTTTATAAACTACAAAAAGATGCATTTTACTCCTTCACCCTCTCTGTTCCTGCCCTTATATAGGAATCCCTCTAATTTCATAGTTAACACAGCTTGTCATATTCTTTACAAGTTACATTAGAGTGTTTATTTTGTGGCCTTCTGTTTCCTTTCCCTTTTTTTGTGGGGGTGGAGTGTGTGTTTTGAGTTTGTTGTTTGATTACAGTCCTTTCTTGATTTGTTCTCTCCCATGAGGAGACCTGACTGATGCAGCGTGACTTCCTACAGACTTTCAGATAGTTCTATTACCATGACAGGTGCTTACATTTTGGCGGATGGACTGCAACGGGTTTATTGAGATAGCCTGCTCTGTTGAACAGACTTTTAACTTTTCCCGTTACAAGCAGGAAATCAAATGTCTCCCCCCAACACCTTTTTAGTTAACTTACTCTTTTTGTCTGGAAGCTCATGTTTTCTCTTTCTCTTAGAATGTAGAAATTATAATTCATATATCCAGTGCGCCTTTACTCATTGATCTGGGTAAGAATTAAGTAAGTTCCTTAGATCTTCAGAATCAAGCCTTTAGAATAAAAAAATTTAGCCATGAGAAAGTTGTTTTTTTCATCACCCCCACCAATTCTTTTCTCCTTTCAGGATTCCAGTGGGTACACAGACCTCTCACACCTACCCTTTTAGCATTTTCTCTTTTTTTCTTCCATCCTTATCTTTCTATGCTTTGGGATGTGACTTAAATTTTTACTTTTCATTTATTTGTTATATATGTGTTTGTACCACAGTGCACATGCAGAGATCAGGAGAGTCATTGGTTTCTATTTCTACTGTGTGAATTCTGGGGCTCAAATTCAGGTCTTCTGGCTTGGCAGCAAATGCTTTTACCTGATGAAACATCATACCAGCTCTGGGACTGGACTTTACCTAAATCATATAGCTTATCTTTGGGGTTAATACTAACCACCTTCTCCAACCCAACTACTAAAATGATCAGGAAGCTACATAGAATTTACTTAACTCCCAAAAGCTTTGCTTGCCCAATACTTCAATATTTCCATTTTGTCCTCTGCCTTTTAGCAGTTTTATTTCCTCAGATGCACATTCGGTTTTTCTGACAAATGGCTCTTCATATGTATTTGTTTTTTCTAGTCAGTTGAGATCCAGGTATGGTTAATTGAATATTTTAAGTGCTAGCAGTTCTACACCTGGGAAAAGACACAGCAAGGTCTCAACCTTTCCAGCCATTAAGTGGGACTGTGGTACCCACCACTGTTCTCTAAGGACACCTGGGGAAAGCCTCCTTGCTCTCTTCTTATAATTGCTCAGATTGAGCACAGGAGGAGTCAACCTACACTTTCAGCTGCTTCATCTTGTGGAAGACAAGGAAACCAGTAAAAATTTACAGGTCTAAGCTAGCCACAGACCTGGGGTTCATGCTTTTCTCCTCCTCCTCCTCCTCCTCCTCCTCCTCCTCCTCCTCCTCCTCCTCTTTTAAAGAAACACCACATTTCAATCCTCCCAGCTGGGTTCTCTTCTGCTGTTCTCCACATTTGTATGCAGTCACAGGGAAGAGGCTAGGAAGACATCCCACATTAGGTCTCTAACTTAAGCTCAGGGCCCAAGGATGATCTCTATAAACTCCAGTTCCCTGGTTTAGAAGTTGTTAGCTGTGACCAGGGAGTGCAGGAGTTCATTTAAGTAGCCTTTTCCTAGGCTGTCCACCACACTGTGCTCATATCTTTAAGAAAGAGTCTGGTCTTTCTGGTGATTGATCTTGTGAGATAGGAGACCTATTCACTTTGTTTGTTTTAAAGATGAAGAAGCTCTGTTTTCCCCTCCCAGTTTTCATCAACTTTGGTATGGGGAAGATAGTATCAGTCTTATAGATGGGTGTTCTTAATTAGCAATCAGTTCTTTGAAACAAAACCCCAGGGCCCACTTAAACTCTTAAAATGAGTTTAAAATGCTCAAAAGCCATATCCCATGATACAAAGTATATATTCTTAACACATGAGAATGTAGTCATATAACTTCGCTGGCAGTATTTGATGTTTCTATGAGCCAAGAATGCTGAAAATCAGTTACACACACTATGTACCTAGTGTTTCACAGATAGGAAGCCGAGTGGTAGAACAGCCCATCTCACTGTTCCTTATAGTTTATGTCAACACATTTAGGGACATAGACAAATCACCATCTTGGAGATGAGAAGAATAAGGTGAGAAGTTAAATTACATCACCGAGATTGTGATGTCATTTCTGTCTTATATCAAATAGTGAGATGCTATGTTTATATTGTCCCTGAATGTTTAGACTAGGGAGCAGTCCCATAAACTGATTTTCAAAAATGTGATCTTTGGTATCTAAGAGATTCAGGCATTTGAAGTGTGCTGGGATAGAGAAAGTTACACTATGGCTCACTCATCCTGCTCTACACTTGTATAGTTAACATATAGAGTGCTTCCTATGTTCAAGAGACAAATTTAAGCATTTTAATTGTTCAAATTAATCTTTACATTATTATTGTAATGATTAAAAAAGAAGAAAGGTGAAGTGGGTACCTTTTGACAGGTCCTGCCAATGTATGCCACTAAGCACACATGCCACAAGCGTCAGAGTTAGTGCAAGAGGTTTACTGGGGGAGGGGAAGAGTGAAAGAAGGAAAGGCCGTCTCAGAGTGGGGACAAGAGAGGCAGGCAGGCAGACAGACAGACAGTCAGACAGAGAGGACAGGGAAGAGATAAGAGGAAGATTAGAGAAACAAGAGAGATAAGAGAGGAGCAAGAGGCTAGAGGGCCAGCTATGCCTGATGGGCAATTTTTCCCCCTGCCCCACTGGGCAATTTTAAGGGGTGACAGGAGCCATAAGCCTAAGTGACCCTTGACACACATGCTGCCATATTTAGGCTTCTCTCCTCTTTTCTTAGATCTAGGCCTTGCTTAACTCTCCATAGCACCAGAACCTCTTCCCATAGATACCAGAACCTCTTCTCAGATATCAGGTGAATGAGCTGCAGTTAAGCAATTAGGCAGTTAGACAAGGGTAGATAGATAACCTTCAGAACAACATTTCCTGCTGGCCAAACAGCCCATAATTAAGTCCCTTCCTGCTTGCAACTCCCATAATTAAGTTCCTTTCTGCTTGCAACCCCCTTTGCCTACCTATATATCCCTTGAGAGAAAAATAAAATTTTGGAGCTTGATCAGACATCCTGTCTTGCTCTTATTCTTTGTGTCTCTTGTCCCTCTCATTCGCCAGCCCTCCCTTTAGGTCCCCGTTGAAGACCCCGCTGGCCGGGGCAAAGGGGTGCACATGTCACATAGCTGATGTGGGAAAGGCACCTTGCAACAGGTGATAACATAACTAACTGCCTTGGTGGCAGAGGCAGGCTGCTGCAGCAGCAGGAACTAACTATTATTATTATTATTATTATTATTATATTATTATTATTATTATTATTATTATTTGTGTGTCGTGTGTCAGAGGGCAACTGTTCTCTCCATCTACCATGTTGGTCCCCAAAACAGAACTCAGGTCATCGGACACCTTTAGCTGGGCAGCCATCTTGCAAGATCCTAACCAATCTTTTAATTCTAATAAGCCTCTGAACTTGATACTGTTACTATGTTTTTTAGTGTTGTGACTATTCACTGGGCACAAAAATGTTAAGTGAGTCAGCCAAGGTCACATCAATAATAGGATTCATAATCCAAGAGGTCTGTAGTTTTTACTGACTACCCTAACCAAAGCTCCTTTGCCTTCTAAAGTCTTTGGCCCCTGCTGATTGAGTCCAAGTTCGAGGCGGAGTGTTGAAAGAATAACTTTTAACTACATCATAGAAGCCAAGGCTCTTCATAGTCTTCCTGAGATCTCAGGACACTCTGAAGGCCCTTTCCACCAATTCAAGGACTAGCTATAGCAAGGGTCCTGGTGAGGGTCCAAAGGTGCAATCACCCTTGCCACCTAAAGATGGCTCAGCAAGTGTTTTCTCCAGCTTTCAATGTGCAGGATGTGAGTGTCTGAAAATTCACTCCTTTACTCAGGACCCCAAGCACCTAAGGCTAATTTTACAACTGCCCCACTCCATCCTGGGTTCTTCACTGTCACAGAGCTCAGCCCTCCAGAGGGGTGTGTGTGTGTGTGTGTGTGTGTGTGTGTGTGTGTGTGTGTGTGTGTGTTTGTGTTGAGGTGGGGGTATGAAAGAGGCCTAGGCAGGGCTGAGTCATGTTCTTTCTGGCCATTCAGGAACCATGCCCTCTCTTTGTTCTTCAACACTCTGCTTCCACCCCCCATCTCTCCATCCCCCAACCCCCCACCATGGATACACCTTGGGAGTCTAAGCCTAGGCCAGGACTTCCATTCTAGTTGGTCAACAACAGAAGTCATTGTTGTGAAAAGTATTTGGATCCATCTCCATGTCTTCCACAGGTGCCAGTATGCAGAGTCTTGGAAGAAGCTCAGAAGTCTCCAAAAGAGGGGCTACTGAAGCAAAAGAGTGGCAGGAAAGCCAAACCTGCTGCAGAGAGGAGTGTGATGAATATGGCAAAGGGCTTCAGTCTGAGCTCAAAACTTTAGATTCATCAGTTAGTCCACACAGGAGAGAAATCCTGGAATGAGTAAATGAGTTGGTCTTAAAGGAAACTGGGGTGGAAACAATGAGAAAAGAGAGATATGAGGAGCAAGGAATGCAAATGAAATGCAAGGATTAAGGATGTTTCTAAGAAAACACTTGAGAGGATGCAGTGATTGTGTCATCCCAGCTACACAGGAAGATGAGGCAGGAAGAATGTGGTTTTGAGGCCAGCCAGATTAACACTGGGAGACCATGTCTTAAAAGAAAGAAAAGAAAAATCCAGACACTGCCTGCACTGATTGGACCAAGAGGTGAAGACTGGTCTCCCAGCTGGACAGCCCAATCTCTAAACCCTAGGCCCCAGGACATACCCTGTGCCTCTCCCCAACCCATCCCAGCCCTACTAGCCAATTAGGCAAGGTACTATCCCCTATCAAACCCTGTAACCTACAAGTCTCACCCCACCCTCCAAACACAACCATCCACCAAGGCATCAGTGGCCGTGGAGGCACAGACACTACCTGCACCAATTGGAGGACCAATTGAGCAGCCCTCAGAGGCACCACCTACACTGACTGGAGGAAGAAATGGGTAGACACCAGGGCAAGAATACATTCAAGAACATAAAGAGCAATATGGCACCACAAGAACCCAGTGGGTCTACAACAGCAAGACCCGAACATCCCAACGTAGAAGCAGCAGAAGAAAACGACCTTAAAAATAACTTTATGAAGATAATGGAGGCCCTTAAAGAGGAAATGAAAAACTCCCTCAAAGACATCAAGGAAAAGACAAATAAAAAATTGGAAAAATCAACAAATCCCTTAAAGAAAACCAAGAAAAAGTGATCAAACAGGTGAAGGAAACAGTTCAAGACATGAAAACTGAAAAAGAGGCAATGAAGAAAACACAAATTGAGGAAATTCTGGAATTGGAAAATCTGGGTAAATGAACAGGAACTACAGATGCAAGCATAACCAACAGAAAGCAAGAGATGGAAGAGAGAATCTCTGACGTTGAAGATACGACAGAGGAAATACATTCATCAGTCAAAGAAAACATTAAATCTAACTAAGTCATAACATAAAACGTCCAAGAAATATGGGACATCATGAAAAGACCAAATCTAAAAATAATAAGGATAGAAGAAGCAGAAGAATTCTAGCTTAAAGGCACAGAAAATATATTCAACAAAATCATAAAGGAAAGTTTCCCAACATAAAGAAGGAATGCCTGTGAAAATACAAGAAGCTTACAGAACACCAAGTAGACAGGACCAAAAAAAAAAGTCTCCTCATCATATAATAACCAAATCACTAAATATACAGAATAAAGAAAGAATATTAAGAGTTGCAAAGGAAAAAGGTCAAGTAACATATAAAGGCAGACCCATCAGAATAACACCTGACTCCTCAATGGAGACTCTGATAGCAAAAGGTCCTGGACAGACATTCTGCAGACACTAAGAGACCACAGATGCCAGCCCAAACTACTATACTCAGCAAAACTTTCAATCACCATAGACTGAGAAAACAAGACATTCCATGACAAAACCAAATTTAAATAATACCTATCAACAAATCCAGCCCTACAGAAAGCACTAGAAAGAAAAATCCAACCCAAGAAAATTAGCTGCACCCACAAAAACACAGGCAATAGATAATCCCACACCAGCAAATCCCAAAGAAGGGAAACACACACACACTACCACCAAAAAATAACAGGAATTAACAATCACTGGTCATTAATATCCCTCAATATCAATGGACTTAATTCACCTATAAAAAGACACAGGCTAACAGAATGGATATGAAAACAGGATCTATCCTTTTGCTGCATACAAGAAACACACCTCAACTTCAAAGACAGATATTACCTCAGAGTAAAGGGTTGGGAAAAGATTTTCCAATCAAATGAACCTAAGAAGCAAGCTGGTGCAGCTTTCCTAATATCTAACAAAATAGACTTCAAATTAAAATTAATCAAAAGAGATGGAGAAGGACATTTCATATTCATCACAGGAAAAATCCATCAAGATAAAGTCTCAATTCTGAACATCTATGCCCCAAATATGAGGGCACCTACATATGTAAAAGAAACATTACTAAAACTTAAATCGCACATCAAACCCCACACACTAATAGTGGGAGACTTCAACACCCCCTCTCACCAATGGACAGGTCTGCCAGACAGAACCTTATCAGAGAAATAAGGGAACTAACAGATGTTATAACTCAAATGGGCTTAACAGACATCTATAGAACATTACACCCAAACACAAAGGAATATAGCTTCTCAGCACCTCATGGAACCTTCTCCAAAACTGACCACATACTTAGTCCCAAAGCAAATCTCAACAGATATAAAAAATTGGGATAAACCCCTGTATCTTATAGAATCACCAAGGCTTAAAGCTAGAATTTAACAACAACACAAATTACAGAAAGCCTACAAACTCATGGAAAGTAAGTAATCTTCAACTGAAAATAATGTTCACTGGGTCAAGGAAGAAATAAAGAAAGAAATTAAAGAATTCCTAGAATTCAACGAAAATGAATGTACAACATACCCAAACTTAGGGATACTCTGAAAGCAGCAGTAAGAGGAAAGTTCATAGCACTAAGTGCCTACATAAAGAAGTTGGAGAAATCTCACATTATTGACTTATGAGCACACCTGAAAGCTTTAGAACAAAAAGGAGCAAATTCACCCAGGAGGAACAGATGCTAGAAAATAATCAAATTGAGGGCTGAGATCAATAAAATAGAAAAAAAGAGAATAATACAAAGAATCAATGAAACAAAGAATTGGTTCTTTTAGAAAATCAACAAGATAGACAAACCCTAACCCAAACTAACCAAAAGACACAGAGAGAATATCCAAATTAGCAAAATCAGAAATGAAAAGGGAGACATAACAACAGACAAGAAGGAAATCCAGAAAATCATCAAGTTATACCTCAAAAACCTGTACTCCACAAAATTGGAAAATGTAAAAGAAATGGACAATTTTCTGGATAGGTACCACATACCAAAATTAAATCAAGACCAGATAAACAATTTAAATAGACCTATAACCCCTAAAGAAATAGAAGCAGTCATTAAAATCTCCCAACCCTCGCCCCCCAAAAAAGTCCAGGGCCAGATGATTTCAGCACAGATTTCTACCAGAATTTCAAAGAAGAGCTAATACAAATAATCCTCAAATTGTTCCATACAATAGAAACAGAAGAAACATTGCCAAACTCTTTTTGTGTGGCAACAGTTACAATGATACCCAAATCACACAAAGCTGAAACAAAGAAAGAGAATTACATACCAATCTCCCTCATGAACATTGATGCAAATATAACCAAGAATGTATTAAATAAAAAGCATCCACCATAATCAAGTAGGTTTCATCCCAGAGATACAAGGATAGTTCAACATAGGAAAATCTGTCAATGTAATCCACCATATAAACAAACTGAAAGAAAAAAAAACACCACATAATCATCTCATTAGATGCTGAAAACCCTTTGACAAAATCCAATACCCCTTCATGATTAAGGTCTTGGAGAGATCAGGGATACACGAAACATATGTAAATATAATAAAGGCAATCTACAGCAAGCCAACAGCTGATATCAAATTAAATGGAGAGAAACTCAAAATGATTCCACTAAAATCAGGAACAAGACAAGGCTGTCTGCTCTCTCCATATCTATTTAATATAGTACTCAAAGTTCTAGCTAGAGCAATAAGACAACAAAAGGAGATCAGGGGGATACAAATTGGAAAGGAAGAAGTCAAACTTTTGCTATTTGCAGATGATATGATACTATACATAAGTGACCCCAAAAATTCTACCAAGGAACTCCTACAGCTGATAAATACCTTCAGTAATGTGTGCTAAGACTTGATGCTGGGGGGAGGGGCTTGGTCCTGCCTCAACTTAATGTAACCAGGCTTTGTTGACTCCCCATAGGAGGCCTTACTCTTTGGGAGAAATGGATGGGTGGTGGGTTGGGAGTGAGATGGGTGGGGAGGAGTTGGAGGAGGGGTAAGAGGGGAAACTGTGGTTGGTATGTAAAACAAATAAAAAATTTAAAAATAGTTCGATTAAAAAAAGAAAAAGACTCGTTTTTTTTTTTTTTTTTTTTTTTTTTTGGTGGTGGCGCACGCCTTTAATCCCAGCACTCGGGAGGCAGAGCCAGGCGGATCTCTGTGAGTTCGAGGCCAGCCTGGACTACCAAGTGAGTTCCAGGAAAGGCGCAAAGCTACACAGAGAAACCCTGTCTCGAAAAAAACCAAAAAAAAAAAAAAAAAAAAAAAAAAAAAGAAAAAGAAAAATCCACTTGGCATAGAATCAATGACCAAAGAAACGAAAATTTTACTCAGTTAAAAACATACAATCATCCAGGCCATGGTGACACACACTTTTAATCCCAGCACTCTAGTAGGCAGAGCCAGGAGGATATCTGTGAGTTTGAGGTTAGAGGCCAGCCTAGTCTACAGAGTGAGTTCCAGGACAGCCAGGGCAACACAGAGAAACATTGTCTCAAAACACAAACAAACAAACACAAAAAACAACATGCAGACAAAAAAAAGAAGCATATAATCACTAGATTTTAATTAAAAAATATGAAAGCACTGTGACAGTTTTTGATAAAAAAAAGTATATGGAAAGATTGTCATTTATAAAACCAGAAAGGGACAAAATTCTGGGATTAGAACGACTGTATCACCTAACAATTTTACCAGTAAAATGGTTTTTATACATACAGGCAATATTTCAGACAAGCCAGAGTAGCAAACCATGTATGTGCTATATAACAGTTCAGGAAAGTTGAGCATGGCTAATCCAGCCCCAGCTGTTCCTTTTCTACTTCTGTGTTGCCTTTTCCTTCCATAGGAATTAAATAGTTCTCATGAACTGTTTTCACGCTCTTCAACTATCTTTCAGGCTCTCAACATTAGAATTGTTAATATTTCAGAATTGTGATTTCGAAGACTTCAGGCTTTCGTGGTTTTGACTGTTCAGAATTTCATCATCTGAGATGATGGATCCTGTCCTTCACCTGAATGTCTGGCATCAGAATATGGCACACGAGATTTTCTATGAAAATTTTAGTTTGGTAAGGAAGACTTCATAGAAACAATTTTCAATTGAATTTGAAAAAGTAAAACTTATGCAAGTGAAGAAGCAGAGAGAACTGTCTCTTCAGCGGGGAGCAGCTGATGGGGGCTGTGGACTGCTGAGTCGCTAGCAGGTCTTGAATCAGGAAACAAAACAAAACAAAACAACAACAACAACAAAAAAAAAAAAAAACAGATGGCAGACTAGACAGGGAGGACCTCTGAGCAGGCTGATTTCCTCATGCTCATTAGTAGCTGTAGCTGCTGCCTTGGTGAGGTGTATAACCAGGAGGGGACTGAGAGCCACCGGGACTAGGAAGGAGATTCCAGTAGGCCTAGCAGCGAAGGGCTGTGCTTTGCAGCCTCCACTACTCAGTGTTTGGCTCCAGAAAAAAAGCATGTGTGGGTTTTTTTTTTTGTTTGTTTGTTTGTTTTATAATCAGAGATCAGGCTATGTATGATAGCTAAGAATCTTGGGGACAGAGGTGGGGGCAGCTAGAAACCCTGGTGTGTGTGTCTGTGTGGTTCAAGAGCCAGGGACAGCCAGGTAAGTCTCGATCTCAGGGCACTTGGGGGGCTTTGAGACCGTGAATGTGCTGAGGGCCAGAAGCAGGACCTTCCTCAAGGGCAGACTGCAGTTCTGGAGCTGCAGTTCTGGGGTGTGACCTTGAGTTATGGCTCTGAGTACTGCAGTGCTGGGCGAGCCTGAAGAACAGTTTTTGGTCCACCACCTGGAGACTTGCAAGTGCTATCTGTGCAGGAGAAAGCAGCAAGCCTGGGGCAGGGATGGGGGTGGGGATACAAGGGGAGGGGCACCCGGGGATGCCAAGGGCCCCTGCTTTCTCACCAGGAAGAAGCACAGAGAGATGCCCCAAATGTCCCCAGCTTTACTGTAAGCTTTGAGACCCAGGCTCTGTGTCCTTTCCCACAGGTCACACAGCTCGACTGAGTATAGCCAGAGTACTATTTACAAAAAGCGCTTTGCATCCCTCTTAGAGTCCTACTTGTTACCCAACTTCTCTGGGGCTGTGGATTTTATCCTGGTTATCCTTTGTTTTACATCTAATATCCACCTATGAGTAAGTAATACCGTGTTTGTCTTTCTGGGTCTGGGTTATCTCACTCAGGATAGTTTTGTTTCTAGTTCCATCCATTTGCCTGCAAATTTCATGAGGTACTTTTTTTTTTTAATATCCACCTATGAGTAAGTAATACCGTGTTTGTCTTTCTGGGTCTGGGTTATCTCACTCAGGATGATATTTTCTAGT
This sequence comes from Peromyscus californicus insignis, assembly GCF_007827085.1. Lineage (NCBI taxonomy): Eukaryota > Metazoa > Chordata > Mammalia > Rodentia > Cricetidae > Peromyscus > Peromyscus californicus. Next base: position 96,435,799 of record NW_026294562.1, read on the forward strand.
TCCATCCATTTGCCTGCAAATTTCATGAGATACTTTTTTTTTTCTAACTACTGAGTAATATTCCATTGTGTAAATGTACCACATTTTCTTTATCCATTCTTCCGTTGAGGGGCATCTAGGTTGTTTCCAGGTTTCCCTATGATGGGATGCCTTGCTCAACCTTGAGGCACTGGGGGGAAGAGCTTGGTCCTGATTCGACTTGATATGCCAGGCTTTATTGACTCCCCATGGGAGTCCATACCCTTTCTGAGGAACAGATAGGGGGAGTATAGAAAGGAGGTGTGTGTGTGTGTGGGAATGGGAGGGGAGGGGGGAGAGCAAATTGTGGTTGGTATGTAAAATAAATTTTAAAAAAAGATTCAGTAAAAAAGAAAGAAAGAAAGAAAAGAAAACAAAAGAAAAGCACTTTGCTCACATGGTAACAGCCTGGGAAGGCTTTGATGAGAGTAAAGACAGATAAAACCAAAGGTGGATAAGATTCTCTCCCAACATTCAGTTCAAGTAGGAAGTTTTCCAAGGCCCCAGGCACAGACTGTTCCAGCCATCCCTGGGTATGCTCCCAGCTGCAAGGCATTCTGCATCACTCCTGAAAATTATTGTTCCTGGAGATAGGTCTGGGGGTCCAAGCCTAGGTGACTTTGTCTTTGCTGACAATGAATTAGATTTTAAGTCTGACATCTTTTTTTCCCCTGTGAAATAACAGTGCTTTTAAGTAGTAAAAACCCCCACAGTCTGTACTCTGTTCATTGCCCATTATTTTTGGAAAAAGGTCTCATATGTTCCTGAGTGGCCTCGAGAGCAACTGCAGGCTGAAGATGGGCTTAAGCTCCCAATCTTCCTGCCTTTACCCTCCCAAACTGTTGGGATTAGTGGCTTGAGCCATCATACCTACCTTACACATTAAAAAAATAAAAATAAAAATAAGTAAAAAAAACAACAACAACCCCAAACCTTCTAACCTCCCTGAAATTGATTTTAATGTTTTTATGTAATATCAAATATGTTAGTTGGATTCCATCTCCTGCACACTTACTTAGCCAATATTCATTCCTTCTGTCTTCTTCAGGAGTTAGTTGGTTATTCTCCATCTACATGATTTTTTTTTTTTTTTTTGAGACAAGGTTTCTCTGTGTAGCTTTGCGCCTTTCCTGGAACTCACTCTGTAGCCCAGGCTGGCCTCGAACTCACAGAGATCCGCCTGGCTCTGCCTCCCGAGTGCTGGGATTAAAGGCGTGCGCCGCCGCCGCCGCAGCAGCAGCAGCAGCAGCAGCAGCCGCCGCCGCCGCCGCCGCCGCCACCACCACCACCCGGCTCATCTACATGATCTTTATGTTGCTTTTCTCTCATCTTTTGAATTTTTGCAGGTGTGTCATATGAAGTTAAATAGTTGTGGCTATATATTTAAGAGTGTACATATGAGAGGGTAAATATGAATACTCTTTCCAAAATCCTCATGTTTAAAGGATCTTAAATGTGTAAATTAGGTCTATAAATACTAGGAATCCAATAATTCTTAGCTTAGGGACTTTTGAAGAGAATTGGCAGTTAAGTTTTACGACAGTTTCCACAGCATGTTTACATATATAGTATGTATATATTTAATAAGCCTTAGTATATTTAACTTTTTACCATACCAAAGTGATAGCTTGATATTCTGACTTCTTATAAGTATCTTGGTCTAGTTGTAATTCAGTCTTTGAGATGTCAATTCCTCTGCAGCTTCACACTGTGTTTTGTAAAGTCTGTCTTACTATTCTTTGTAAAAAATGGTCACAGCTATTTCTTGTTCCTTCTACAAAAATAAAGTGGGTGCATACAAAATCATGATCAATTTATTAAATATATATAATATTTCTTGTTGATTTTATTAGTTGTAATGATCAACCACATCAATGATTTTCTTCTTTCCAATTTTCATTTATTTTCTTTGTCTCATTAAGCTCAAAGTACTAAGTATGAAGTTAATGTGAATCTTTCTAGCCATTACCTATATGAATTCCAAACTTCTAACATAGCTTAAAAGATCTCTTGGGATAGAATCTGTTGGATTCCTTTCTAGCTTTGTTTGTCTACAAGGTGGAAGCTCCATTCTTTCCCAGTGCCTCTTCCATCCATTGAGCTTATGTCTCTCTAACATGGCATACCCTAATTCCTGTCCTGCTTTTATCATCTCTCCTAATATTCTCAACCTTCACTACACATAACCTCCCATGCTCTGCCACACATAACCTGTCTCCACTCGTTCACACATCAGCTTAAATTTCTTTGATGGTACACAGTCAATTTAAAGTGTTAAGTTAGTAAGGTTATGAGAAAATGCCTGGAAGATATCATTTGGCTGTGTATGTTCCACAAGAATTGAAATTTAAATGCATTCCCCAAAAGTATTATTTGAAGCCACATTAGGCTTAGTTTAGTGAACTTAGCAAGTTATTTTACTCTCTCTCTCTCTCTCTCTCTCTCTCTCTCTGTGTTTGTGTTATGCATGTCAATGTCCAGGTACATGCCCACATATGGAGACCAGAGCAAAACTTCAGGTATCTTCCTCTAACCCTGCCTATTGTACTACCCTGACACAGGGGCTGATTGAACTGGTAGCTTTAGCTTTCCCTTTTAGTTAGGCAGGCTATCCAGGGAACTCTTGGGAAGTTGCCTGTCTCTATTCCCTAGTGCTTGTGGTCATCCTTGTGGATTCCTGGGAATTTCCCTAGCACCCAGTTTCTCCCTATCCCCATGATGTCTCCTTCTATCATGAGAACATGAGGGAACGTGATGGTCGAGCTGGTTGAGGAATGGAGTGTGGCTGGCTTCTTATGTAGGTACTAGACAATTGAATTCAGATCCTTCTGCTTGTAGAGCAAATGCTCTTACATGCTGAACTATTTCCCCACACTCTACTAAGCACATTTTCAGAAATAAAGTGTGAGGATTCAGGAGAAAAAAAAATGTTACTTAGACCCAAATAGCTAACTTTCGAGAAAAGAGAAAACATGACAATACTTCCTTTTATCTTTGGACTACCCCAAAGAAAATTAGTTTATTAAAACATATCCATTAGAGTTAACATGCAATAAACATTTTGATGAGTGAGCTACATCCCAATAGTTTTTGATACCTAGAATGTTTCATTAGGATATTCTATATGTGGACTCACACTTGTAAGAATTGTCATACCCTTGGGAGGCAGAGGCAGGCGAATCTTGGTATTTCGAGGCCAGCCTGGTCTACAGAGCAAGATCCAGGAAAGGCGCAAAAGCTACACAGAGAAACCCTGTCTCGAAACAAACAAACAAACAAAAAAGAATTGTTATACCAACTTCTTATATTGACACTTGTAACAAATTGTGATGTAAAAGAACAAAAGGGAAGAATAATTTTTTCATTTATTAACTCCCATAGGCATCCCTTGTGGGAAGTTTTTTTTGCTTTGGAATATGATATGAACTCTGACAGCAAGCCAGCATCATTCACTGGGCATGTCACCAGTATGAATGATTTCTCTGCTAAATTGCATCATACTTTAAAGATTTAAATGCAAATTTTTTCTCAAATTATTCCATGCAACTAAAAGGAAGGGATTCCTTCCAAACTTACTCTATGAAGTCAGCATTACTCTAATTACTCACACACAAAGGACCTCATGAGCATGGAGACAAAAATCTCAACAGATTATTAGCAAATCAAATTCAATGACAAAAATATCATTCACTCATGATCAAGTGATACTGGCTTATAGTTTTCTTTTTGTTTACCAAATGATGAATGTTGAAAATTCGTATAAAATGTTAATATTTTCTAAAGTTTTAATCAAGGACACAAAACAATCATTTACTGGTCACAAACGAGCAACACAAATAAAATTAAATTTTTCTCAGAATCTACTATTTGCTCATCTTTTTGTTGTTCCTATACATGCTAAAGGGTAGAGATAAAATAGCAGGTAATGAAGAAACACTGCTTCTACCCCCAAGGAAAAAAGCACAATATGGGAGGCAGAGCTTTGCATAGATCCATTCAAAATTAATTTTTATAAGTACAAAAGAAGAATATGAGGCTATGGTAGTTTAGAGCAAATATAATGTAGATAAGAAAGGCTACCTTGAGGTTATATTGAATTATGGGTGTTAAGGAAGAACAGAAATCAGTTAAGTTAAAAAATAGAGGAAATATAGAGGAAGAATAGGAGAGTACGCATGTCTAAGTTTCTTATACATGATGACTATAAAGAAAAGACAATGGGATCAAATGTTGAGAATTCAAAAACAGCTGTAATACATTCCCTTACTGTTTTTTCTTGGCTGCACACTGATGCCTATCACAGTGCTCAGAGCACAATACATTGGTGCTAAACATGAATATATAGTTGCTATTGGTAGAATGAAAGTAAATCAGTGCTGCTGGAGCACAAATTAGGAACGTGTATGGTACTAAATGAGGTTAGCCAAGCAGGCAGGGGCTGGGATGCTGCAAAATCAGACAATGTACTGGTTTTAGTTTTGCTTATGCAAAGAAATCACAAACTGAGCTTTGGTCGTAGTGTGACTATAGTACTGGAGAAGGGAAAACAGAGAACTAAGGCATGCCAAGCCATAGTTTAGGTTCCAGAAAGTAGTACATAAACTATCACAGTGGCACTACAGCGGGAGAGACATGGAAAAATTAAGAAATGTTTAAGAAGGTAAAAAATAAGAACAATTGAGTAGTGAAGTAATTGTGCTTTTAAAAAGAATCTATTTGTTCTTTGTAAAGTAGTAATTGTATGATGGGCAGTGGGGGCTCATACCTTTAATCCCAGAACTTGGGAAGCAGAGGCAGGCAGATCACTGTGAGTTTGAGGCCAGCCTTGTCTACAGAGCAAGTTCCAGGACAACCAGAGCTACACAGAGAAACTTGTTTCAAAAAAAAAAAAATCAAAAGCCAAAAAAAAAAGTATAAAAAGTAGCGAATTGTGTCTTGAATACTGTGATTGATAGTGGTGTTATTCACTCAGAAAGGGAACAAAGGTAGAATTTGGACACAAAAATTAGATTTTGATTTAATGGAATTTAAGACATCTTTCTTCTTTCTTCATGTAAGAGAAATGTTATGCATATAAATTGCAAATTCAGAGGAAGACTGAGCTGGGGATGCAAGCCACCCATCTACTCATGGCAATGGAAGTTGTAAGTTGTATATGTGATAAACCAAGGAAAAATGTAGGGTAAGAAGAGAAGATGTTGAGAAACTGAAATTTATTGGCTAGCTAGAAGAAGACTTGTCATTATTCGGCAGATATGGAATAAGCAGCAGAAGGTGGAAGATGTGTCTTAAGATGCGTTTGAAGAGTGAGGAGCGGTTATCAATGCCCCTTGATGTTGAGATGCAAGATGAAGTTGGAAACATGCCCATAGCCTTTAGCTTCACCTTAGTTGCTAAAGACTAACAGCAACTAGTTGAGATGAATGTTGGGGATTGGTTGAGGAATTCAAGGTGAGAAAATGAGAAAAGCAAGTATACATTATTTTTAGAACTGTGGCTGTCAAGTGAGAAGCTATAATACCTGGGCATATAATATATGATCTTGGATCACGAGAAAATATTTAAAAACTAGCAATGTCCAGAAAATGCTCAAGGTATGTATTTCTTAGTACCCTGTAAAGGACTGTTAGCCAGAGCAGGGAAACTGTCCATGGTGCCCAAAGCATTCCAGGACATCTGCACCCAGAACCCAGTGAACTACTAACATCTTCAAAAGCCCTACAAGCCATTAACAGAAGATGAAGTAATGAGAAATGCAGGAAGAAATGAGACCCAGAGACAAGGAAAGGGTTGGATGATTGAAGCTAGAAAGTAAGAAATAGTATAACTTGCCCATTCAGACAAAGGATACCTAGTATTTGCCTGGGCGACAATAACAAATAATTACTCTACTAAGTGAGAATGCAAATGACTATAGCTTTATTGTTAACATTTTAGCACAATGTAGCAACCAGTTAAGTATATATAAACCCTTTGGTGCTGAAGTTCTGCTAAAAATCCCTTACAGAAAACCTCAGATATACTTGAACATTTCCAGCAACCTGAATGTCCAGCAGTGTGTGCGGTGATGGCTAAACATATATGTGCATAGAAAAGGGTGTTACATGTGACTTGAAAGCCACATGTTTAGACAGTGTTTAGTGAAATGTGTAGTTGTTTAAGATAGCATTATAGGTAGAAAGGCATGAAGTGAAATGACATTCTGGTGAAATTTTGAAAAAAAAATAAGAAAAAAAATCAAAATCTTTGATGAAGAAAAAAAAAAAGACTGCTCAGAAACCAAACAGGCATTTCATAAAAACAGCTTTAAAGCCGGGCGGTGGTGGCGCACGCCTTTAATCCCAGCACTCGGGAGGCAGAGCCAGGCGGATCTCTGTGAGTTCGAGGCCAGCCTGGGCTACCAAGTGAGTTCCAGGAAAAGGCGCAAAGCTACACAGAGAAACCCTGTCTCGAAAAAACCAAAAAAAAAAAAAAAAAAAAAAAAACAGCTTTAAAAAACCAATATTATAATATTGTAGAGATCTGATGAATGAGGCAGAGGCTGAGTTATATATCTTTTTCTATGCTTGCTAACATTGATACTAGTCTTGCAGTTTCATATCCTCTTACGGAGTGTTAGTAAGAATATAGAGATTATGATTGGGAACAAAGTGATAAGGCATACATTAAGCTATATGGTTGAAGAAAACTACCTGAAGCTACTTTAGCATAAAGTAGACGCTTCTAAAGGAGCAATAGTGTTCAATGTTAGATTAGTTCATTTGTTTATTGAGCATTACTATGTGCCAGCCAATGTTCTAAGTTTGTTGCAGAATGTATGATTATTAACTTTATGTTGCAGGTGAAGAGTGTGGCACCAAGGTTGCCTCAAGTCACACAGACTTAAGGTTTTGTGATCCTAACCCATGACATTACTTTGATATTGTATATAACTATATACATACATACATACATACATACATACATACATACATACATACATAGACACTTTGGGCTAGGACGATGGCTCAGAGGGTAAACTGTCTACCACACATGCATGAGGACACAATTTTGGAACTCTAGGACCCCAAGAAAATCCTGGTTAGGATAGCAGGTGCTTGTAATCTCAGAACTTAGGGATGGGGTCCAGCAGACCCCTCAAGCTCATTGGTCAGACAGCCTCCTAAAATGAGCTTCGGGTTCAGTGAGTGTCAACCTTGGGCTTCCACACACATGTATCTGTGCACACACACTTGCATGTGTACATGCATATATCACACAGGCACAACACTAAGGCACATCAAAAAGGAAAAGGAACCCATGAACAAAGGCAATGACACTTTCCCCCTCTCACATCGGAGTACTTTTGTCATTATTCCCTTAACTATTTGAAGCCTGGGTTGTACATTATGTGTGTAACAAAAAGTAGCCTTTTACAAATGCTTTTAATCTACTTTGTTATTCCTCAAAATGGCCCTTCCAGGGATTTCATCCTCAATTATCCTTCTTTTCTTACCTTCCAGGCTGGGGTTCTCATCTGATCTGGAAAGCACACCAGCTGTTCATAGAGGGAAAAACAAAGAAACACACACAATACTTCAAACATTTTTAATAAGGAAGAGAACTCTATCCCAATCTAGTAGGTTAAGCTGCTGAAGGAGAGTGCCAGAAAGTCCATCTGCATAGTTATGGCTCTAGATGGGAAAGGACTTTTCAGACTCCAGGAAAATCCACTATTGTGCCACAAGGATATTTTGTGACAACTGTCTACTTGTACAGAGACAGTATGGTTCACGTGATTCAAATCTGCTGTACTATAGCATTTCAGTACTTCTGAGGCATGAGTATCTTTTTATTACATGTAGGATGATTTTGAAATAGGTCAAAGAATTCTAAGCACTTCAGATGTGGGGCCAAATACAGCTTCCCCAGAGAATGAAAAAAAAATACACTGCAAACAAGACCCACAGGTAATGTATCTATTAACATAATATTAAAAGTAAGATACTATAAATAATCTTTAAATTACCTAATAAAACAATATCAACTCTTCTTTATTTTCCTTAGAATAGGGAAAATATGTTTCCATTCACTTCAGGTACCCCCATAAAAGACAAACACTGATCAAACAAATGGCAAAGGCAGTCACTTTTTAAAAACTGAAAACTCCTCTAAGTTCATTGAAATTAGAAACATGCTGAGCCAGACAACAGTTTGCTTTTGTGCTTAAAAACATAACAAATCTTCAGGGAAGATGCTCAGGTTCAGGCTTCAGCCAATGTGCCTGAATAAGTTTCTTGAGATTCTTATTAAAGTTCCAATGATGCTACAGAAAAATGAGTGAAAATATGGGTAAAGCTTAGCTCTTATTTATTATTCCATGACTTATAACAAATGTACGTTACTAACAATAAAATGTTACTAATAGGAAAACTAGGTGCTGGGTATATGAGAAATTCTCTATCTTAATTTTTCTGTAACTCTATTCATTTAGTCTCCCACCCACCCCCATGAAGTCGAAAGTCACAGAAAGTTCTCACTCAGGATGTTATGACTAGGAAAGAGGTTGGTCCATTGTACCCTTCCTAGACATTTCCAGGTCCTTCTAAACAGGACTCACTTCTAGCTCTCCCAGAATAAATCTTTCCTGTAATGAAGCTCTCCTGGGGTATAGCTCCTTCAACCTTTAATAAAAGTCCATCTTTCTCCGCATTGGTTGAGGGCCACAATTAGGGAATCTCAAAACTGCCACACCTGGTGAATATCTGTCACCTTTTGTGATCTGACCTCACAAGCTGATCCAATTTGTCAAGCTACTTTTGCTTCATGCAATCATATTGTCTCAATTCACCAATAACATTCACAAACCTCCTCTCTACCTGTTCTATATATACACTACCAAGCCCATCACTCCATGAGGACACACACACACACACACACACACACACACACACACACACACACACACACAAAGGTGACTGCTCAGTGCCCAATAGGTGAAAGGCACTCTTGGTAGGCTGATGACCCCACTTGGCATAGAAGATAAATTAGAACCACCTCTGTATATAGGCCTAGATGAAATAACACAAGCAAGCATAATGGCATGGGAAAAGAAGCATCAGTGAGTAGGACTGGATGTGAAATGTGTATTGATTCTGGGTAGATGATGAGCAATGCTATGAAGGGGAGGGGAAAAGGAAGGTGTGAGAGGGAGGAGGATTGGCTCTAGGACAAAATACAGATAACTTGATAGGGGAAGATCAGCCTGAGACTTAAGATATAAGAGGCCACATGGCAAGTGTGGGGACATAAGGGCAGGGAAGTTTGCTCAAGGGAGGAATGCTTAGTCGTATTGTCTGATGATGTGACTGGTGCTTGGATGGATGGATGTACACAGTGCTGCAAGAGCAGCGAGAAGTCAAATTAGTAAACTGGAAAATGCTTTCTATACGGAACTTTAGATCTAGGCCATGAGTCCACTAAGGTAAAAGCAGATGGTACTTAAGAGTGAGTGAGATAGTAAATGTGTTTTGTGTGTGTATACACCAACATTCTCTGCATGCATTATTTAATAATTGTAGACATCATCATTTCATTAAATCATCACCACAATACTTAAGATAGAGATTATCATTCCCAAATTTAGTAAAAGAAAAAAATGGCAAAGCTAGAGTTCACATTCATTTTGCTTCATGCTTGCCCAACACCCAGTCAGTGTTTCAAGATTTAGATCATCATTAGCAAGATACACAAGGGATGTGGAATGATGTTTTATAAAATTAGGGATATGATATATGACTTCCATTGTTCACGAGAGGAATGATCTTTACAAACGTATTTAATAAGCTGGACAAAATTGAAAATTCCAACTCGTAAGTATTGTGAGTAAACAGTCTTGGGTATGGTAATGAATTAAGGGCACAAAAAAAGGAAAAGGCACAGACAGTAGGCAAATGACCAGTCTTTCTATCAAGCCTCCTCTGGGAGTGAAGTTTCTCACCAGGTAGCCTCAGATGTTCCCTAACAGTCTGGCAATGCTCTTTGAGGCTTAATTCCAGGTGGCAGTCACCTCCTGGTCCAGCTATCTTAGGGGCACAACTTGATCAGGTTTCTCTCTGCAAACGACTATCTGACTGTCACTATAAACGTAAAGGATCCTGGAGTTCGTGGGATACTTGCAATTGTTTGTTGCAAACTCTATTCCTTTCTGTCTTCATGAAATCATCTCTTCTGGATTGGAACCTGCCTATATTTATCTAAAGAAACAGAAAAACTTGGTTCAAGTCAACGGTTTTTCTCAGAGCTTCTATTTATTCATTTTTTTGTTGAGACCCTAATTTGTGTCAGGTATTATGCTAGACTTTGGAAATTCATTAGTGAACCCAAGTAGGAAATAAACAGCAGGAACTGATAAGAAGCCTTGGAGGAGTGCTGTTTACTGGCTTGCTCTTCATGGTTTGCTCAGCCTGCTTTCTTAGAGAACCCAGAACCACCAACCCAGAGGTTGTCTACACTCACACTACACTTCCACCCCTCAGATGTCAAGAGCTTGTGCCAAATTACATAAAAGTAGCCAGTGCACTGGGATTAGAGGCCTGTGCCAGCAGATTTGGCTGTGCTTATGCCTAAAACAAGTCCATGGCAGCTGAATTAACTATGTACACATTACAATAGTACTTCTCACCTTTAGTAATAATAATAATAATAATAATAATAATAATAATAATAATAATAATAATAATAATAAAATACAACCCCAATTTTCCACCTTTTTCCTTTTCTTTGTGTTCTGGCTTAGAGTGGTCAAATTTCCACAGTGTGTTCTTTTGTTTCAAAATTCTTCCTGAAATGAATTAATAATAGCCTCCCAAAATCCTACTCCATTTTCAAAGATGTTACCATGGTGAAAAAACCCAGACCCATAGGTCATTTCTTGTGAAAGAAGGACATTCTTGCAGCTAGTCTCCTGGAGGCACCTTTGACATCCTTGTTCCTCAGACTATAAATTATGGGGTTTAGCATTGGAGTCACCACTGTATAGAACACAGATATTACCTTATCCTGCTTTTTTGTGGTTTTGGTGTTTGGCTGCATATAGTTAAATATTGCTGAGCCATAGAAGAGGACAACAACAATGAGATGGGAACCACAGGTGGAGAAGACTTTGAACCTCCCCTCCCCAGACTGCATCTGGATCACAGTGGAGATGATGTTCCAGTAGGAGATGAGGATGAGGGAGACAGGTGCTAAGAGGATTATCACACCCATTGCAAAGATGGCCATTTCTGTGCTGTAAGTGTCTGCTGAAGCCAACTTCAGGAGGGCAGGAAGTTCACAAAAGTAATGGCTGACTGTGTTCTGCCCTTTATAGGGAAGATGGAAAGCAACAGTAGTGTCTATCAGAGATACTAGGAGCCCACTAGCCCAGGACCCTAGAGTCAACTGGAGACATAGTTGTTGGGTCATAATGGTGGAATAGTGCAGGGGCTTACACACAGCCACATACCGGTCATAGGACATCACTGCTAGCAGAGCACACTCTGTACATCCAATCTGAAGGGTGACAATTACCTGTGTCACACAGCCCCAAAAAGAAATAGTTTTCCTTTTTGTCAGGAAGTGGGACAGTACTTGAGGAACAATGCTATTTGAGAAACAGAGATCTGCAAACGAGAGGCTTCTAAGAAAATAGTACATGGGGGTATGAAGTCGAGAATCCATGAAGACGAGGATAATGATGAGCAGGTTTCCAAGTACAGTCAGCACATAAATGATGAAGAAAAGAACAAACAGAAGGATCTGAGTCTGTGCATCTTGTGAAAGACCCAGTAACAAAAACTCATCTACAAAGGTCTGGTTTTTTCTTCCCATTGAGCTTAATGCTTGTTTACCTGTTCGCCACAAACAACAAGAACACAGTATGACTGGGTTTATGACATTAAGTCCTGTAGAAGTGGCTTGTGTTAAGACTGACATCTAATTGAATCTTTCTAGGATTTTATATGTTTTTATCTAACATGTTCTAATTAACACATGTTTATTTTTATTCTGATTATTTGTCTATAGTTTACATCAACCTCACTTTCCCCCAGATCTTTCTTATAACCACTGCTGTTTTTTTTTTAATAGATAAGATACAATATAGTTTAAAGTGTTCCTTGGAGTTCTGGAGATATGGCTCAGACACTAAGAGCACTGGCTGCTCTTCCAGAACACCCAGGTTCAATTCTCAGCATCCACATCGCTGCTCATCATGTTCTTAACTCTAGTTCTAGAGGGTATGATGGATGCCCTCTACTAGTCTCTTCAAGCACTAGGCATGCACATGGTGCACAGACATAAATGCAGAAAAAACACTCAGAGAAATAGACATTGAAAGAAAGTCTCCCCAGCTGATTTTGATATGAGGGTTAAAAGTCATAAATGAAAAATAAGTTAAAAATTGTTGTGACCCTGGTTAGGACTACATCTGAAATGATGAAGCAAATATGAATTATGTTTGCAACATGTGTAGAAAGGTGTCTGTGAAATGATATTAAGACAGTATTGGAAGATAAACTCACAAAATGGGAATATTTATGGGAGATGCTAGATAAAAGTTAATGGTGACATTCAGCCCATTTGAAACACAATAAAAAATTAAGCTCAAAAAGTGATGTTCCAAAAAGCACACATAGATTACGAAGAAGAAATTGTGGTGTGGGACATGTGCAGAGATTTAATATATCAAATATTAAGAAATTATTAAATTAAAGTAATTTATTTATATCATAGCAGTTCAGATAATAGCATCTTGGTGAAATTAATAGAGAATTCAGAATCAAACTCAAGAATAGCCTGGGAATAAGTGGTAAAGGGAATAAATGTTAAAGGATCATCCATGTCAATAGGGAAAAGGCATATTGAAGACAATTATCTGATTAGAAACAAAACTTTCTTAAAATTACTCTAATGTAAAACAAGGCAAAATAAAACACCCTATAATTGATCCAAAATATAATTTTTTTTTGTAATTTTTAAGGGAAGAAGGACCTTCTTAGGGCATTGAAAATCATAACCATTAAATTAAGATTGGCATGTTTTATTGCACAGCAGCTCAAAAGTGAATGACTGACAACATAGACAACATGTTGTCTATAGACAACATAGGAAATCAAGTTATCATAGTAGAGGGCTTTGAACATCCAAGAATAAAAGAACTCTTACCTAGAAAAAATGGGAAACATGGGCCCAGGCAGGAGGGTGTTTTCTTTGCAAGCATGAGGCCTTGAGTTACACCCCCAGAGCCCACAACAATTATCCAGGCATGGTGGCACACACTGATCCCAGCATTGTGGAGGCAGAAAAAGGCAGATCCCTGGGGCTCAGTTCCCAGGCAGTCTAATCTACATGGCCAGTTCCAAGCCATTGAGTACAGGGAGCCTTTCATTTCTGCCTTCACAGTGCTGGGATTATAAACCTGTGTCACCACACTTGGTTTAAATTGCAATGAGTTCTGGGCATTGAACTCAGGTCTTTATGCTTCCAAGGCAAACACTTTGTAGACTGTTTTTTCCCCCCTGACCTGAAAAAGAACTTTTAACATGTAAATCACAGAAAAAATACAAATGACAAGAGAATTGATCATGTAAAGAATTAATCCATCCTTACTTAAAACCATAGAAATGTAAAACGAAGCAACAATTAGCTGTTCTTTCTGGTTTAGGAGACTGGCAGAGGTGAAGTAGAATGAAGTCACTCACTAGAATATAAGCATGAGTGTTTATAAAATATCTCTCAAAAGAGCTTAAAAATCTAATAAATTACAAAATGAGTGTTCCTCTAGTTAAAATCACCTGGAGTGAGGTAACCCAGACCCAGAAAGAGAATGTTGCATGATATTTCACACCTGAGGTTACCACACCATATCTTTAGACGTGAGTACATAGTATGGAGTAACTGCTGATACCAGGAAAGTAAAAAGGGACCATTTCAGGGGTAGGGGTTGGAGCAATAGAGAGCAGAATAGCAGGGCAACTGTGATCTGAAGAGAAAATGGGGAAAACAAGGGGGCTCTAATTAGTGATGTTGGAAAAGGTAAATATAGAAAAAGGTAGGTAAAATAATAGGATGTCTGGAAAAGTCATAAGGAATCATATTATTAACTACCTACCTCAAAATACCTATAATATATGTAAGTCAATGTATAAATATACATATATGGTTTAAATGAAAATATTGCATCTTGACTGACAATGTCCCAAAGAGCCAAAGACCACCTAAAATAAACCCCAACACCTGGCATGAGAAGCTTTCTTTGTTGTTGACCAGGGTTATCTTGGAAACTTCCAAAACATTATAGGCTATTACTATAGCCCTTGGTTGCCCTGCCTCCTGGAGACAGAAGGTAAGTCCCTATCACAAAAGACACCATGTACTTTGGACACAGGACCTAGAAGTCCAGAGCTGGATCTAGTCTTTATTAAAGCCTTCCCCTCAAGGACTAGCTTTCATGGTATCAGAGGCTCTGTGCAAGCTTCCGGAGGACAGAAAACAGCCAACAGTCTTACCTAGCTATGGTGTCAGTGAACCACAATAATGACCGGCATGTCACAATAACTCGAAGGCTGCAGCAGTGGCACACATAGGTTAGCAGTAATCATCAGTTCTCTGATTGGACTTAAGACCTGCTCAGCAAGAGGAAAATTATGCTTGGTACTGGAAACCTAGCCAATTACTTAAGGCTAATGAATTCATGGATCTTGGAGGAGATGCTACAATTACCTCCACCACTTTACTAAACTAGCATAATCCCTAACTACATTCTAAATATTTGTCTTATATCCACAGATAACTAGTTCTTACCCTTCACCAAGGAAACCTCTCTTTGCAACAGGTGGAGAACATTACAGAAAACTACAACTGATCAAAATGCAGGGTTGTGGAGCCCAGTCTCAATGGATACATCTACAAAAACAACTTCTGCTCCAAAGTCTCAGGGATTACTGTAGAACAGGTGGTGAGAAGACTGTAAGAGCCAGAGGAAGAGGGAGTTTGCTGTGAGATTGTGTCACCTAGAAATGCCAGAAGCTACACCCATGAATTCTCAACAACATGGCTGTCTGAATATGACCTGAACAATGTAGTTCAATAGGCATCGAAGGGGGCAATCTCAGGAGACTTCAACTCTAAACAAAGAATGACAGGTAACTAGGGAATGCTGAGAACAGGAGAAATAGTCTTCCCCAGGGAAGGGCACATACCCTAGTATTCAACACCAAATGTCAGACCTGAAAACATGTACACCATAAGTAATATTATAAGGATTGATCAAGTTGCATGTACATATATACACATGCATATGTATATATATGTATGTATATCTGTATATGTAAAAACAACTGAAAGTGAGATGCCATGAATTTGGAAGAAACAAGGGAGTTATGTAGGGGAGGGTTGCAGGGAGGGAAGGGGGAAAATACAATCTCAAAAAAAATTATAATTACTGTCTCTTTCTTTCTCTGAAAATCTCAACTTTTAGCATTTGGTATCTTATAAGTAACTACAGGCATGCATGGTACCTTGTTTCAAATATTCACATATAGGATTATATCTAGAAGAATCTAATCTATAATTTAAAAGTATGTTAAATAAAATTATAGTTTTTCTATAAAATATAATTTATGCAGTATAATAAAGAATTAGTAAGAGTACAGACATCTGAGTTACACATATGTTCACTGGGTTTTCATTTCTTGTTTTCTTAGTTTAATAGCCCTGGAGAATCCTTTTGGTGCCAACCAATAAAATTAATATTATATCAAAACTGTGATACAGATATAAAGATTAAATAAAAACTTAATAGGAAATTTGCATCATTTCTGGAAACTACATTAAAGAAATGGTAACAGTGATAAAGATAATGAAGATATGATGATATTAATTAATTAATTAATTTATTGTTAGGTATTCTATATTTTCCATTAAAAGATGTCTGACACATGCTAAGTTAAAAAATAGGTTGCCCCCCCACATTCACATATAATAAAATAAATAACATAATAAAAAGTAAGAAGTAGATTGAAAGATAAAATATATAGATATAATTTTTGTATTTGTGGAACAAATACAGAAATGATACCTTTATCACTATGATGATTTCAACACCAAGAAGAGAACAGACACTTAGAATTCTGATAGAGTCTGTAGTAGATATAGAGTTCCCCTTTATCTACTGGGAACATATTCTAAGATCCTTAGTAAATGCTTGAGTCTGGGGAATCAAAACGTATAACTTTTATTTCCTATGCATACATACAGATGATAAAGATTAATTTAAAAGTTAAGTACAGCAGGGTATTAACAATAATAACTAATAAAATAGAACAGTTATGATAATATAATATAATGAATAATAGGTGAATATAATCCTTCTCTTTTGGAAGAATGAAGACAAACAATATTCATGGATGGATTGTGATCAACAATGGGTGACTGAAATCAGGGATAGTAAAATCATGGATAAGGTAAAATTGTTGCATTAAGAATATGGGCTACAGAATAAAGAATGTAGAATTTTTACATATACACATATAGAAAAATGTAGTTTAATATCAAAACAGGGAAGTGGGCGGTAGAGTAGTAAATGAGTGAGAAGGGGCTGTCATGAAACATAGTGCCATTTGTATTTCATAGAAGGACAGGGACACTTTTCCCTTCACTCTAAAGATTTTATATGACCATCAACTTTTCTGAATGAGTCAACAGTGGCATCTCTGTCTGTTGTGGAGAGAACATGAAGAAGAATCAGTAAGAGTAAGGAAAATAGAATAAGGAGAATAGAAGTTATAAGAAATGGAGAAGAACCTAAGACAACAAGAATCCAGATAAACAGAGAAAAGGCAGTAGGTCAGAAATCCAGGAAGAGGTTAGTAAATCTGGAAGTTGCCTCTGAAGGGATATGTAATAAATTTTTATCTCATGTGTCCTAATAACACTGCAATAATAAACTCTTTCCAGACATCCTTTAATTTTTCTCATACAACTCGGTAGAGATTGGCCTCAAACTCATGACTCTTTCCTTCCTCGGTGATGGGATTACAGGTACATATCTCTGCACCTGGCTCTAGATGTATTTATTTTTTACTGATTTATTTGTTCTTTAACAATGTCATACATGTATGTCTTAATGACTCTCTCACACAGACACACAGCTGCACAATGAGACTTCTCCATACACACACTCTACAAACTGAATTTGTTTAATTTCTGTTTTAGAGCTATCTGATACAACATATCAGCATTCAAGATATACTCACATAGGAAGCACATATTCTTTTATATAGCACCTGGATATCCACCAACTTTTCCACTATGACAGAGTAAGTGCAAAGGATGAGTCAGCAGCAACTCACCATGCCTGTTGTGTATGAGGAGGAGAAGAATATTTAAACATTGAGTTCAAGTTTGATGGTATCAGTAGTATTGTTATTACCTCTTCTGCACTAGGGGGACCATCTTGGTTGGATTCTCTCCTCCATGGTGTCATCAGGGATTGGAGTCAGTAGTGTTAGTTGTTTCGAGTCTACACACAGAGTAGTGCTTAAGAAAATAAAAACATTCTTTTTTTTTTTTTTTTGAGACAGGTTTTCTCTGTGTATCCTTGGCTGTCCTAGAACTCACTCTGTAGACCTGGCTGGCCTCATACTCACAGAGATCCATCTGCCTTTGCCTCCCAAGTGTTGGGATTAAAGTTGAGCACCACCACAACCTGTCTGAGAAAAACATTCTTGACAAACTCTTCAAAAATATTAGTAGTGTTCTTTCTGATCCCAATCTATTTAGTGTGTCATCCATAGAGGGAGATAGCAGAATGTGTATAAACCTAGAGAAGCATTGAAAAGCTGGAGGCTGACAGCTGAGGAAGGGGGAAGCCAGACAGAGCTGCCTTCCACACCACAGGGAGAGCAATACTGGCAGGTATGGCCTCTGTGCCCTCTGTGCCCCTGTGATTTCTATGGGATCAGCTTCATTCCCGAAGGAGATAGTTTGGACTCTAGTTTTCAGACTGGAATTCTAGAGAAGAATGGGAATAGAATTTTTGCCTGGGAACCTAGCAAGGAAAAACATGAATGAGTAGGAAGGTTAATAACACAGGCTATTTTTTTCAGTCCAATCTCCAGCCAACCCTCAGAATGCTACAGACTAGACCTTTAGCAGCCTCCCCTGTCTCACCTCAGGGCAGACATGGAACAGAAACAGTGTTGGAGGTATCTTGCATGAAGGAACCTAGCGCGAAGGAGAGACTTCAGTCGTTTGAAGTTCCACACTTGAAAGACAGCATTGGCTTCTGGAAAATTTTTTCTCTAACCACGCACTTACCTTAGGAATTTTAGCTTTATTCCAATATGCCTTTCTGTTTTACTTTCCTGAGTATAAGCTCCAAGTCTCCTAGGTCTTGCTTGAATATTTTCCTTTAAGGAACTATTTAAAGGTGAGGCCCTGAGAGTTGTGTAATCAGGGTATTCCCTGGAGCATTGAGAGTCCTCAGTCCTTTACAGCAACACCCTGGGACACTTTGTGGTGTAATTAAAATCATAGGCTAAATTTGTCACATTGCACATGTATTCTGTCTTTCAAATTTTGCTCAAAATAGCATCAGCAGATATATACTTAGGGATTCACAAAGTCATCTAGCTTTTGTTTTTGTTTATAGGTAATTGAATAGAAATTGAAATGAGCAGGCACTGCTCACCTGAGTTTGGCTTTACAGTTGATAAAGTTAACCTGATTTCTGAGCTTGTACTTTCTGTTCAGTCTGTGAATATTTGGGCACCTAAAGTATACAGAAGACAACTTAAAATAGCAAGACTTTAATTTCTTAACACTGTCCTAATATTAACATGGCAATGAGTAATTCCAATGTGTTGCCTTCTAAAGTTATATACTTCTACTGGACGTAAAGACAAAAGTTTTTGTTCATTGTGATAATTGATCATCAGACAATTGTAAAATTTACTTATACACTTATTTGTATGTGTGTGTATACACGTGTGAGTGCCACAGAATGTGGAGTCCAGAGGACAACTTGTGGAAATCAGTTCTCCCCTACTATATTGACCTCAGAAATTGAACTCGGGTTGTTTGGCTTGGTAGTAGATGTCTTCAGCTGCTGAGCCATCTCACTCAATTTTTAGAATGAGACTTTGGTTTTTTTTTTAAAGCCTTTCTCTTTTCTCATGTTTTAGTTTTTTGAGAATTTCATACAATGTATTTTGACCATCTTTATCCCCCATCCTCCAACTCCTCCCAGATCCACCCCTTCGTCTCTATCCACCCATCTTTGTGGCCCTTAAAAAAATAAACCTATTGAGTCCCATTTGTACTTCTCATATACTCTTGTGTGTGTATCCATCCACAGGAGCCAGTTAGATTTACCAGAGGTCATACTCATAAAAAATTGGCTGTTCTCACAATGGCTATCAACTACTAAAAGCTCTACTGCTAGGGAAATGACTCCATCTGCGTTTCCCTTCTTCCATGCTTGGGTATTTTTTTTTCTGGTTTGTACTTACACAGGTCTTGTGCATGATGTTACAACCACAGTGAGTTCGTATGTGCAACCCCCCTGTTGAACCAGAAAATACTATTTCCTTGAATTCACACACAAATCCTTTGGCTCTTACCATCTTTCTGCCTCTCTCCTTCAATGATCTCTGAAGCTTTGGGAGGTGAAAAAGTGATACAGATGTCTTCTTTTGAGTTAGCATTCTGCAACCACTTATTTTATGCATTTTGTCCATTTGAGGATTTCTATGTTAATCACTATCTACTACAAAAAGAAGCTCCTCTGAGGAGTTCTGAGAGATGTACTAGTCTATTGGTACAAAAATATGTCATTAGGAGCCAATTTAATAGAATGTCCCTTTAGCAGAGTAACTGTAGTAGGTTTTCCACTAGGGCCTATGACTTGTCCAACCACAGGTTCTTTGCCCCCAAAACTGCTCCAGGTGTGGGTTTCATCCTGTGGAACAAGATATCTATCTTATAACCCCCTTTTCCAAGGCCCAAGGATCACTTATCTTTCAACTCTGTCCATAATATCCCTCACTGAAGAAAAATTACCAGATTTTGACCCAATCAAAAACAGTCATCAATTTTATTTTATTGTAATTTGGAAGTTCCTCAGTGAAGGCCAGAAAGAAATTCTTCTACTTCTTTTATTTCATATAATATTGTCATTTTTATATTTTAAGATATTTAATTCTTTCAGTGTTTGCTTTCATGTGTCATGCTAATGACATGAGAAATAAAAACATGGAGAAATCCAGTTTTATTTTTCTAAACTTAATATGCTTATTTTACCAACAGTATTTTCTAAACTATTTGTTTGTCTGTAAAGGTTTAAAAACAACTTTGTTGTACATTGAATTTTCACATGGGTCTATCTATGAGTTTTCAATTCTACTCTATTTGTTCATTAATCTCTCTCTCTTTCTCTCTCTGGATTTAACTTTTGTGGCATGGCTCTTACCGTATATTAGAGAGTTTCAGCACAACTACTTTCAGTAGGCTAATTGTGAATTCCTATTTTCCTACAGAAATTTGAGAGTAAATCTTCCAAGTTACTAAAACAACCAAACTAATTCGATATTTATACTGTGCTAAATTTACGTATCAGTCTTGTTTTCTTCATACCAGGATGATGTTTCATTGTTCTTTTATATTGCTTCTTTATATGTTAGAAGATTACTCCATTGTATTTGTATGTCACACTGTGAAGCTGATGAACATTTCTGTTATCTGGGCATCTTACAGTCTGGGAAGGAATGCTGAGACAGTAAGACTGAAGCCACAAAGTTGTATCTTATTTTCTGGGGACTATTGAGGACTGTATATGGTGCCAGTACTAGTCTAGCAGAGGAAACTGAAGCCTCAACACGATTGCTGCCTAGTTCCTCTTGAACATTGCAAATACTCCCAATGAAAGAACAAGGGTGATTAGAAAAATCTAACCAATGCCTTAACTCCTATTGAGCAAGTATCAACACAAAAATACAAGAAAGGAGAAAATCAAGGTAACATGACTCTTTAAAAAAGTATTAATCACAAAGCAATGGATTTCAATGAAAGTGAATTAGATAAAATTTCAGAAGAAAGAGTTGAAGAAATGATATATAAAAGGTGTTAGTTTCTTTTCATTGCTGTGATAAAACACCATGAACAAAAGTGACTTCTACAATAGGAATTTATTTTGGCTTCTGGTTTCAGAGTGAGAGTCTATAAGGTGGGGAGACATGGAAACACACAGCTGATCAGAGAGCTGAGAGATAACAGCTTCAGCCACATGCAGAATTCTGGTAGACTGGAAGTGAAACAAGGGTATAAACTCTCAAAACTCTCCCTATATCCATCAGCAAGACTCCACTTCCGAAAGGTTCCATTCATTCCCCCAATAGCACCATCAGCTGGGAACCAAGTTTCCAAATATGTATGCTATGGAGGACATTTCTCATTCAAATGAGCACATGAATCTTCAAAGAATTGAAAGAGGACATAAAACTTCCTGAATGAATGCTAAGTAAACAAAAACAATTAGCAGAATGTAATTAATATAGTCACTACAAGATATGAAAATGGAATTTGACAAGAAGGTAGATATTCTGGACAGAGAGAGAGAGAGAGAGAGAGAGAGAGAGAGAGAGAGAGAGAGAGAGAGAGAGAGCGAGCTTGTGACCAGCCAGAGGTAGTTCTGATGAACTTGAGATTCAATAAAACCTGGGAACTCTAGGGAATATTACTCAAGAGTCCTTTACTGATCTCTGAAGCAGGGGCAGAGAAGAAATAATAAACATATAGAGTAGTTCTCACCACTTTCACCAATGTGCTCAAGGGACAGAAATGAAGGCTGTTGGCATAACATATTTGAATACATCTTGCCTGTAGTATTCCTAGAGCAGGTAGAGACATTCCTTCCATGGGAATATAAAAAAATATGTAAGGGAACAGAGTTCAGACAGCAGGATAGTATAGGAAAGTGTTTATTATATGTAGGCTACAAAAGTCAAATAGAGAGCTCTGGAGAAATCTTCATCAACAGAAGAGATCATGGGAAAGACATTATGAGAGTTTGAAGGCAAAGTAGAGGAATTGGAAAATTCAGACATGACAAAACTAAATTAATAAGTGTGTATGAACAACATGTTTGAGATTGATGGGATGGTATGAAAGTAACAAATCTATGAATCAGGGTATAGAAGAATAATTTCATGCCAAAGACTTAGAAAACATTTTCAATAAAAATCATAGCAGAGAACTTCCCAAACATAGTGCAAGAGATGACCATTGGATACAGGAGGCATTTACATCACCAAGCAGAATAGACCAGAAAAAAACATTCCTAATCATATTATAGTTAAGAGACCAAATATATAGAATAAACTATATTGAAAACTGCAAGAGAGAAACACCAAGTCACTTATAAGGGAAATTCTGCCAGTATAAGATGTTTGAATAGAAAATGTAAAAGCTAGGTGTGTTTAGAGTGATGTATTTTAAAACTCTGAAAGATAACTGCTAACTCAGAGCACTTTACACAGGAAAACTATCTGCAATAACTGAAGTAGAGTGGAAAACTTTCCATGATAAAAACAAGATGAAGGAATTCATCACCACTAAGCTAGCTCTATAGAACACACTTGAAGAAATCCTTCAGACTAAGGTATCAGAGAAAGATAAACATACCCACGAATCTACAATAGTTAAGCAAATAAGGAGCAGGAAAATATCAAATACTATGAAATAAGAGAATAATAGGAATTGATAAAATACTTTAATAATCACTCTAAACACCAATGATTTCAATTGCCTGATCAAATGACACAGCCTAGACTGGCATGGTGGTGCATGCCTTTAATCCCAGCACTCCAGAAGGAAAGGGAAGGTGATCTCTCTGAGTTTGCGGCCTTCTTGATCCACACATTAAGTTCCAGGTCAGACAGAACTACACAATGAGACACTGTCATAAAAACAATAAACAAACAAACAAATAAATAAGACACAAAGTAGAGGATTAGATTAAAAACAGGAACTCACAATGTCAGTTACAACCTTAGGGGGAAAGATTGTTAAAGGTCATTCAAGCAAATGGAACTAGAGACAAGCAGTGGTTGTTGTTATCATACCTAACAAAATAAACCTCCAATTTAAATTAGAAGATGCAATGAAGGTCATTTCATAGAAATTGGGGGAACAAACCATCAATGGGTCATGAGAATATTAAATATATATGCACATAATGTGGGTGACACATAATTTTATATAACAAACACTGCTAGCTGTAAAGACAGATTAATCCCCAACACAATAGTAGTGGGATCCATTTTCACCAATGGATATGTCATCCTGAGTAAAACAAAAACAAAAACAAAACAAGCAAGCAAACAGAAAACAGACAGCAGAGTTAAATGACATTATGGATCAAATGCACTCAGCATATAGCTACAAAACATACTTCCAAACATCGTAGGATAAACATTTTACCCTGCATTCCATTGAACTTTCTCCTAAATAGACCATGTAAAATAACATAAAGCAAATATTAATTAATGTAGTTAATTTTAAATAATTTATTGTTCTTTTCTGACCACAATGAGCTAAAACTAGAAATTAACAGCAAGAGAAACTACAGAACACATGATGCTCATAGAGATTAAATGACAAATGGGTCACTGAAGAAATGAAGAAGGACGTCAAATAATTCCGAGGATTGTATGAAAATGAACACAACATCAACATTTATGAGATAATGTGACAGCAATTCTAAGAGGGAAATTCATCAATATGAGAAAATACACTAAAATAATCAGGGATATCTCAAATAAATGATTTAATTATACACTCTAGGGACTTGGAAGAACATTATGAGCCAAACAAAGTCAGTAGACAGAATAGTTAAGAGCAGGCTGAAATTAAAAAAAAAAAAGAAAATTACAAAACAATAAAAATACTCAATAAACAAAGAATTTATCCTTAGTAAAGATAAAGAAGATTGACAAACTTTAGCTAAACAAACTTTACCTAAACTAAACTCTCACAAGACAGTGAGAGAATACGCAAATTAAGAGAGGTGAAATTTGAGACATCACAACAAATACAAATTCTATTAAGCTGCAAGATCCCAAAGAAATGGATAAATTTATAGATGCATGTGACCTATTAAATTAAATCAAGATACAATAATTTAAACAGTTCTATATTAAGCACTTAGATGGAAGCAGCAATAAAAAAGCAAATCTTGCTAAAACTTGTCCAGGTCCCTGTGAATTTATTGCTGAATTCCAACCTTAAAGAATGAACACCAGCCGGGCGGTGGTGGCGCACGCCTTTAATCCCAGCACTTGGGAGGCAGAGCCAGGCGGATCTCTGTGAGTTCGAGGCCAGCCTGGACTACCAAGTGAGTTCCAGGAAAGGCACAAAGCTACACAGAGAAACCCTGTCTCGAAAAACCAAAAAAAAAAAAAAAAGAATGAACACCAACAGTTTTCAAACTAACATAAGGTATAAAAGGGAAGACTGCTACTAAACTCTTTTCACAAAACCAGTATTATCTTTGTACCACAACTGGAAAATGACACAGTTCCAGCCCACCAAAAATGTATAGCCCAATCTCCTTGATGAACACAGATGCAAAACTTTCCAATAAAATACTTGCAAACTAAATTCAAGAACACAACAAAAGATCATTCTTTATAGTCAGCTTTGCTCCATACCAGGTATGAAGCGATGGTTAAACATATGCAAATCAATAAATATATCAGATAAATGAATTCAAGAACAAAAAATCACATGATCATCTCCATAGCTTCAGCAAAGGCTTTTGACAAAATCTAATATTGTTTCATGATAAAAATCCTGAAGGGGCTAGAAATACAAGGACTGTATCTCAGGCCATAGTTGGCACTTCTTTCCATTCATACCAACCCTAGCATCAAATGTTATGCTTAACTTTTCTTTGTAATTGATTTATTTGGATTTTCAGTTCCTCAATCGGACAACTTAGGATTTTGCAAAGGCACACCAAATTTCCAGAATAATGTCAAACATGTGATATCTTCCCAAATTCAGACACAATCGCTTAGCCTTTGATTATAACAGTTAGAGGTATTTATTGTGCTCTTATCCCTGATTATAACAGTTAGAGGTATTTATTATTCTCTCATCACATGCAGACATGGTAATTATGTTCATATAATATAGGACATAGTATCTTCATATTCTGCAGATAAACTTTCTCAAAGTCATACACGGAATATATGGTGGAGCTAACATTCAGTCTAATATTCCTTTTCCTCTAGAAACCAAATACTTAATTGGAACCATTCAGGGTCACTCCAAAGAAGCCATAGAGGACCTAGTGATAGGATCTATAAGCAAGATGACAGTCATAACAATGTTATTTCTCTGTCCTCTTTACAGCCATTTGGGAGACTTTTGTGGAGAAACACAGCTCAGGATCATTTCATACTAATGATTAGGAATTCTCCTGAGTACTCTAACTGCTCCAAAGGCAGCTTCTAGCACCTCCACTTCCTACTTAATTCACCTCATTTAAAAGGAGCTACTGCAATACAGTATCTTCTGAAGACAATGATAAAACTTTACTTAGAGCAGGAAGGTGTGAGAGACAGTGAGAATCTTCCTTCTTGCTCCATCTTGGTCTTAACTTCCAAGCATTGGCTGAGCTCTCTGCCTTTATGGCAAGGTGCCTGCTCTCTGCTTAGATAGTGCTTTAGCTAATATCACACCAGCACTTTCTCTCACAAGACTGAAATGCACTCACTAGTTCTGATATGCTAATTTAATCTTAATTTTTTCCTCTAGATGAGAAATTTTTTTTTTTTTTTTTTGGTTTTTCAAGACAGGGTTTCTCTGTGTAGCTTTGCGCCTTTCCTGGAACTCACTTGGTAGCCCAGGCTGGCCTCGAACTCACAGAGATCCGCCTGCCTCTGCCTCCTGAGTGCTGGGATTAAAGGCGCGCGCCACCACGACAAGATCAGTAAAGTAATAAGAGAAGGCCTGAGGTGAACTAAGGGGGGAAAATAGATCAGATTGGGAATGTATTGTTTTTATGTATATTTGATTCTCAGGGTTTACTTATCTTCTGATATAGATACAGTCAAGGTTCCCCCCCCCCCACTCTACCTTATCAAATCATAATTACAATGTTAAATTCCCAGTGAAGAAGAATCCTGATTCTCATCTTATGGAAACATAAGCAGAATTTCCATGGAGTCAGGTTTGGTCTTGTGAATGTGTGTGTTCACTGGAGTGGTATTTATTTTAAAAAAAAAAATGGACATTTGCTCCCAAAACTCTATAGAAAAAGCTAAATGAAATATTAGAAATCTTGACAGTAGAAATGATTTTTTGAAAAAACTTCCTGACCTTGGGGACAAGTTTGTAGTCACCTGGGGGAACATTTTCACCTTCATATTTGCATGGGAAAATTTTTTTAAAGAATAAGGGAGGTTGGGAGTATTACCTTGTAATGCCATCCCAGAGATAGTGAGAGTCCTACCATATGCCAAGTCATAGTCACATTAGTCTTGAACTCACAGTCACCTATCTCCAAATATTTTGACTCAGGTCAAATCAATACAAGAACATTGTAGATTCTTATTATATACCATAGTTGATCATTTTTAACGTGAATATATAGATTCTGATGTGGTCACTGCCCTTGATCAGCTATAGTTTCACAAAAAGACAAAAGTTCTAAAATATAATTTAAGACCTACTATGAAGGTAATTAGATAATGCTGCAGTCATATTTGTGTATCTGAGAGTAGGTATTTGTGAATGGATATATTTGTGTGTGTGTGTGTGTGTGTGTGTGTGTGTGTGTGTGTGTGTGTATAATGACTGGGGGTTTTAGAATGGAGAATGGGGAAAGATATTGTGAAGAAAATTCTAAGAGTAAATAGCTATGGGTAAATGTGATATGGTTATAAGTTGGGCTTTTGTCATATAGGTACTTAACAGTGGTTACTTTTCAGTGTCAACTTGACTGCTTTTAGAAATCACCATAGAAACACACCTCTATGTGTATCCCTGAGGGTATTTCCAGAAAGGTTTAACTGAAGAGAGAAGGCCCACCCTGAATGTGGGCAGTGCCATTTTGTGAGTGGAGATCCAGGACAGAATAAATAAGGAGAACAAGCTAAGTGCCAATATTTATTTCTTTCCCTGCTTCTTGACTATGGATGTAATGTGACCCACAACCTCACACTGCTGCTTTCACAACTTCCCCACCATGATGGATTGAACCCTCACACTGTGAGCCAAAGATGATCCTTCCTTCTATATGTTAACTTTGTTAGGCTTTTTTTCATTGTGACAATAAAAATATCTAATAGAATGGTGCACGGTTTGTACCATCTTGTTTGGTTAAGAATGTCTACATACATGTGAACAAGCAGCTAAAGCATCAATTAGTTAAACACAAGTGCAGCAGAACCGTCCTCCTCATGGCTGTCCCAATTTTATTCAAAAGCCTCTTATGAGTTGAAACATTGTCTCTCTTAGACTCACAACTCTATTCAGATGCTAATAGCCTGTTAGTAGATCATGTGGGATGTGCTTTTGTCTTTTTCATATATATATATATATATATATATATATATATATATATATATATATATATTTTCAAGACAGGGTTTCTCTGTGTAGCTTTGTGCCTTTCCTGGAACTCACTTGGTAGCCCAGGCTGGCCTCGAACTCACAGAGATCCGCCTGCCTCTGCCTCCCGAGTGCTGGGTGGGATTAAAGGCGCGCGCCACCACCGCCCGGCATCTTTTTCATATTTTAAAGGGAAATATATACAGCAGTCCTCAGTTTGGACTAAAATGTGTTCTTTAATCTGGATGTGAAATCTATATCTTTATTTTACTACTCTCTGACAGAATTTGACATCTTCTTCTAAATTCAGGAATCAACCTAAACTAGCATTAAAATATTTGAATTTTCTTGCAGTAGAATTCAGAAGTATTTTAATATTACATGTACTTGTTGAAGATATCTCTAAATATTTAGATATAATTATTTTGAAATAAAGTTGTTTGGGCCCACCATTATAAATAACAATTAATGTGCTGATAAAGTTACACTGTATTTATTATCATGATAACAAAGCCCATATGTTGTTTGTGTATCTGTCTTCTATAACTGTCTTGATAATGTGTTTTAATATAACTGCTTTCCTAGTCATTTTTTACACATTTATTTTTGTGCATTTTAAAACACATTCCAGATAATGGATTAGATAGCTCAATCCTTTCATAGGACCTTAATCTTTATGCTTTAAATTTCCTTTATTCTTGAAAAAGCACTAGGAAATTGATTATTATTCAAAATTTATTCAATGTGTCTACAGATATTGACACATCTTCTAGAAACTCTGCTCAAGTATAAATAATGTATCTTTATTTACTCAATTCATGATCACAGACTGAACAATGTACTACTCGACGTCTTCTAAAAGAGCTGGTAAAAGTGACATCGTTTTCAAAGGACATTTTTTAGCCTTTGGGAGGGGTAGATGATCGATAATGGGAGGAAGTGAAAAGATGAACGGCTCCAGCAGGGAGTTAGTACTGTTTGAGCAGACCAGGAGACCAGCTGAGCTGATGGCTTAAATGGAAGTTCTGTTGTGGTGATGATGTGTCCACTGTCTTGGAAGTTCATATAATACTGGAAGGGCTATGGCTGTTGCTGTGGACAGGACTGCCAGAAGATGTCAATTGGATTTACCCTTTGAGGTATTGTCTTCCTTCAAGAAAGATTATTTTCTCTATTTAAGAAAGCAGTGAGCCGGGCGGTGGTGGCGCACGCCTTTAATCCCAGCACTCGGGAGGCAGAGCCAGGCGGATCTCTGTGAGTTCGAGGCCAGCCTGTACTACCAAGTGAGTTCCAGGAAAAGGCGCAAAGCTACACAGAGAAACCCTGTCTCGAAAAAACCAAAAAAAAAAAAAAAAAAAAAAAAAAAAAAAGAAAGCAGTGAGTTCGAGAAAGTATTTTGGCTCTTTTTGAATCCTTACACCTTTGTGACTGCGCTTTCAGGGAAAAGACAACATGTCCAAAATATCTTTTAAAAATTCAACACAATCATAAGATGGGTGGAATATGATAACAGCACAAGCCACAAGGAGTTCGTTGATAATACACTAAGACCTCACATTATAGCTTTGCAGATGAATGCAATCTGATTCTTCATTGTGTTATTAGAAATCTGATGTCCAGAATAAAAAAAGATGATTCTTCTCACCTACTTCCCACTTGCCAGATGATACCAACAACAGATGTTTCATCTCACAAGGCACTGTTGTAAAAGCATCGAACATGTTCAAAGTACTGCAGCAGGAAAATCTTCTGAAGAACCAGTAAAGGGAACTTTTGAAATGTTTCCCAGTGATTGGGGATATTTCTAAGTCCTCTAAACTCTGAAGCAAATAATTTTATATGACACACATTGTGTTCATAGAGATTTCTTGCTGAAAAAGGAGATGAACTATGAGACAGGCAAATCAGACACAGGTGACCGAATTTCTCCTTCTGGGACTGTCTGATGACCCACACACCCAAAAGCTGTTATTTGTCTTATTCTTGGGTGTCTATTTGGTCACTGTGCTTGGAAACCTACTTCTTATGTTCCTTGTTCGGGTTGACTCTCGGCTTCACACACCCATGTATTTTTTTCTGTGTAACTTGTCACTGGCTGACCTCTGCTTTTCCACCAACATTTTTCCTCGGGCCCTCATCCATCTCCTTTCAAGGAAAAAGGTCATTTCATTCAGACGCTGTGCGGCTCAGCTTCTGCTCTTTCTCATTTTTGGGTGTACACATGTGCCCTTTTGGCTGTGATGTCCTATGATCGACAGAAAGAATGGGGAAAAAAAGCTCACAGTTCATATATTAACAACAACAACAACAATAACAACAAAAAAGCAATGCTGGGCTTGGTAGCACAGGCCTTTAATCTCAGCCTTTGGGAGGCAGAGGCAGGTGGTTCTTTGTGCATTCGAAGCCAGCCTGGTCTACAGAACAAGTTCCAGGACAGCCAGGACTGTTATACAGAGAAACCCTGTCTTGAAAAAACAAACAAAATAGAAACAAAAATATAGATGTAATAGCATACGTTTTTTTTAGAGAGTATAGATAACAAAGACATTTATTTTCTGTTGTAAATTAGATCAAAATTTAGGCCCAAGTGTATAAAAAACAAATCAAGAGGCAGAAAATACAAATGAACTCCCCAGGCTGAAAATAAAAGGATCATCCAAAAATAAAAGAACAGATGACACAATGGGTGCAAGTGAACTAAGATACAGAATGAATTAGAGCATAAATTCATTAGAGAGAGGATTCAGTGACAGAGAGCGTAACTCCTAATGAAATATAGCTACCATTAGACATGTCAAATAACACACCTGAAACACATCATAGCGATCCCCTAAGCAAGAAATGAAATCAACAGTGAATAATACAGCGGAGATGGGAGACTAAGCAACTCTCAAAAACCTTAACAGAGAAGTTAATAACACAGAGGACATAGGAAATATGCTCCCTTTATAGCTATCTAAAATTAGACAGAATGGATTACTCAAACACCCAGGGGATATGGGGCATTAAAAAGAAAACCCTCACCACATAGAACACAAGCCAAAGTAGTGTAGTAGAGGTCACTTTTTTTTTTTTACCTTAATGCAAACTCAGGAACTAACACCAAGCATTAAATAATATTACTCCAAAATTTAAAATTCTGCTCCTCCCACAAATAAAAACCTCATTAAAAATTTCAAAGGAACAGTGGCAAAATGTCTGAAAATTAAAGACAATAAAGCATTGTACATTAAAAGCTAAACTTTATTAGGCAATGGCTAAGTTTTACCCTTACTAAGTAAAGCTGAGATGATTAAACATTAAATCCAGGGAGTGGAAATCATGTATGTGTGTACAGCTGGAAGGACCCAGGATTTAAAGTACAAACCAATGACGCACCCCATGCAGATCATTATGGAGGCATCAGGCCAAGAGGTTCAGGATGACATGCTTGCATTTTATATATTGGCATTTAAACTTTATGAGAGAGAACAGTTCTAAGACTAGAGTGTACAAGCTACAGTCATGACTGTAGAGTAAATAAATGGTATAAGTAATGAATTCTGGAATAGCAAAAAGCAACAGTATTAAACTACAGTACTGAATAAAGCCCTCTGGGCTGGGGATGTAGTTCAGTTGATAGAGAGCTTGCCCAACATGCCCCAAACCCTGCACTCAATCAGTTAGCACCTAATAAATAGGGTGAGGTGGTGCTATCCCTAAATCTTAGCCCTTGAAGGGTGGAGGCAGAGATCAGAAATTCAAGGTTTAGGGCTGGAGAGATGGCTCAGAGTTCAAGAGCACTGGCTACTTTTCCATAGGACCCAGGTTCAATTACCAGTAGCCATATGATGGCTCACAACCATCTGTAACTCCAGTTTTAGGGGATCAGAAACCCTCTTCTAACTGTTGTGGGTACCAGGTAAGCATGTGATGCACATATATACATGCAGGCAAAATATTCTTCCAAATATAAAATAAAAACAAGTATTAAAAAAAGTAGTTCAAGGTTTATATGTAAACATGGTCTCAACAAACAAAACAAAAAAATACATTGAATAAATGCCCTTGGAGATGATAGTGAGACTTGAGACAGTGAGGTAAGCCAGTGCCTCTGCCGGAGGACCAGAAGAGTTCAGTGACAGGAATTTGGTTAGGTAAATACAACCAGCTGACAGAAATTGGATTTTTTGGCCTAGAGAAACTTGAACAGTTGTGTGTAAAGAATATCTTTGAAAAGGTCACAGGTGGGGCAATTGAGAAACTAGTCTACTGAAAACCAGAAAATTTGTAAAACAGAGTATTTGAAAAAAGTAAGATACCTGAAAGCTTTGGATGTTTGTCAGGGATGGCTACAAATGTCTGGGGAAGCAAAGCATGATGGGAAATAGTCTTTCCCAGGGAAGAACACACAACTAGTTATCCAATACCAACAGATCCGCACTGAAAACATAATACAAGTGCAGACTGAGAAGATTGTAGTTACATATTTAGGGAAAAATATGTAACAACAATTAGAGAAAAAGAGACCATGAATTTGAAAGTTAGCAATGGAGGCAGATATATAAGAGGGTTTGCAGAGAAAGAGAAAATGATGAAATTATATTATAACCTGAAAAATAAAAGAAATAATAATAAAAAAGAAGGTTCAAATTCCTTTCCCAGGTGACCGATCCAGTCACACGTGGTATTTTGGTAAGGCATCAACACTAGACATTTGCGAACCATCAGTCAGTTCCGATCCATCAGCTCAGAACTATTTTTACCAGGGATGCAGGATACCTGCAGACTGCGCCACTGCAGAGCCACAGAGGGGACAACAGTGAAATTGAACTCCCGGCACTGCAGAAGCATATCTAGAAGCAGCTGCTCTGCAGTCCACTATCCCTCTTCACCTCATGCTCTCTCTCTAGCCACATCTCAGCTCAGCACCCAGGACAAAGCTAGAAGCCTGAACCTCCACTTAGACTGGGACTACCCTCCCTACCTGGACCCATTTACTGTGATTCCAAACTCAGAGCACCTGAGTCCCCACTGCAGCGACTCAGAGACACTTGTGAGCATAACTTGAGTCCAGGGCTCCCTTCCCTCAGAGACAAGTCAAGGAAAACAAACTACACAGCCATTAGGAATCTCTACCTTCACTTGGCGCTTAAAACACAGGCTCATCACTCACCACCTCGCCCTCTTGTGGATGTAAACAGATCTGAGAGAAGTAACCAGTACACCGCTCCTCCCCACCTGAATGGGGCACAGGCCAGAGTCTGTCTTTCAACTCTGACTTCTTTAAGTCCCTGCTCACTTAACACAGCTGTGTGCCATTCATCTGGGTCTTCTGGCGGGTTGTTGAGCTGTATCAAACACGCTGATGTTCCCTTCTCCATCTGGAAAAACTGACTCCAACCCAAACTTTCTCTACTTTCTGCTGCCCTTTATTTACCTGGAACTGAAAAACGGATGTACTTTCCACTGACAAACTTTTAAATATGGAAGGTATTGATGTATTAATTCACCAATTCATTCAGTTTGGCATGGTGGTGAAAGATCTTTGAGGTATTAGTTCAGTGTTGGCTTGCTGCATGTGAGATGGTTTGTGACATTCATGAAGCCTTGTCACTAGCCACTTGGATTTTGTGGTCTGGAGTTTGAGTAGGTCTAGGGCTGGATGTGAAATGTGTATCAATTCTGGGTAGATGATGAGTAATACTATGAGGGAGGAGGGGAAAAGGAAGGTGTGAGAGGGAGGAGGATTGGCTCTAGGACAAAATACAGATAACTTGATAGGGGAAGATCAGCCTGAGACTTAAGATATAAGAGGCCACATGGTAAGTGTGGGGACATAAGGGCAGGGAAGTTTGCTCAGGGGAGGAATGCTTAGTCGTATTGTCTGATGATGTGACTGGTGCTTGGATGGATGGATGTACACAGTGCTGCAAGAGCAGCGAGAAGTCAAATTAGTAAACTGGAAAATGCTTTCTATACGGAACTTTAGATTTAGGCCATGAGTCCACTAAGGTAAAAGCAGATGGTACTTAAGAGTGAGTGAGTGAATAAGTGTGTTTTGTGTGTGTATATACCAATATACTCTGCATGCATTACTTTAATAATAGTAGACATCACCATTTCATTAAATCATCACCACAATACTTAAGATAGAGATTCTCATTCCCAAATTTAGTAAAAGGAAAAAATGGCAAAGCTAGAGTTCACATTCATTTTGCTTCATGCTTGCCCAACACCCAGTGTTTCAAGATTTAGATCATCATTAGCAAGATATACAAGGGGTGTGGAATGATATTTTATAAAATTAGGCATATAATATGTGACTTCCGTTGTTCATGAGAGGAACGATCTTTACAAAAGTATTTAGCAAGCTGGACAAAACTGAAAATTCCAACTCGTAAATTTTGTGAGTAAACAGTCTTGGTAATAAATTAAAAGGCATAAAAAAGGAAAAGGCACAGACGGTAGGCAAATGACAAACCTTTCTATCAAGACTCCTCTGGGAGTGAAGTTTCTCATTAGGTAGCCTCCGATGTTCCCTGACAGTCTGGCAGTGTTTTTTGAGGCTTAATTCCAGGTGGCAGTCACCTCATGGTCCAGCTATCTTAGGGGCACAACTTGATAAGGTTTCTCTCTGCAAACAACTGTCTGTCACTATAAACGTAAAGGATCCTGGAGTTCATGGGATACTTGCAATTGTTTGCTGTAAACTCTATTCCAGTGAGCCCAACTAGGAAATGTCTGCTTTACTATTTATTTGTTGAACACTGTATTCACAGCATAACAGCCATTACAGATTTCAGCAAAGCAGTTGTGACTACTTGCAAGCAAACCCCAAGATGAGGCCTGTTGCCATTCCCTGATAGAAGTGAGTTGAGAGGGTCATTAAGGGAGATTAGAGATTCCAGGCACTCTTGCCTACACTGGCCTCTCAGCTGTGTATAATTCTGCTAAGTTGCATGTGGTTTCACTGTCTTGTAGGGTGATAAGAGTACACAGAATGTGGAAGGTAAACTGAAATGTGGTGGTGGGGACCCCCATCTATGCAGCTATGAGGAACTAATCCATGTTGGGGTCAGACATTTCAGTGAAGTGACTGTTTGGGGCCCACCTATACTCCCTAAAGCAATGCTTCACTAATACCTATAAATAAGCACAGAAAAAATCAAGTTAGACTTTCATGGAATTGTTATTTTATTTTGGTCTGTTGTTGGGCATCACCCAAGGCATGCATTTCCTATGCTAATCTATTCCATTCCTTCACTTGGTGTTGTATCTATGTGCTCTCAGAATGCTGTGTTGAATAGCTTGTGGGCTGTACTGGTCAATCTGGAATTCATAGGTAGTTAAGGCCTTAGTATGATTTGGCTTCCTAGGTCACATGTCACAGATATTTGTCCATTTAGCTTCTGACCATCTGAATACTTCTGCTTTTATACTCCTATATGAATGTTGGAGGAAGTGAGCCTGCTCCCAAGCCTATGCAGAGGCTAAATGTACCCCAAATTCACTTTCTTTGGTTTGCTGTAGAAAGGCACAGCAAATGACAAGGACTTAGTCAACTAAATACACTTGTATGACAGTAACATGAAAAACAAAAACAGGCAAACAGTTTCAGCCAGTCTTTCTGTTGCAAAAAGACTTTATGGAGGATATGCTCAAGGTACAATGAATACCTATGAAAATGTCTTTAACATAGTACTGTGTAAAATGAACATACTCTATGAAAAGTTTAAAAATAGGCTATTTTAAAGAGAACTTGCAGATTTCCAAAAGTTTGAGAAGATAGTACACAGAGTTCCTATATACCCTGTAAGCTGTGTCCCGTATTATGTTATGTTACATTATCAAGTATAGTTGCTACAATTAGTAACCTTGGTCACATTTTTATCTGAAGTTCATAATACTTGATCATATTTCTTTAGTTGGTTTACTTGCTTGCCTTGCATCTGCCCTTTAACATTTTCCTAATCCAGGATGCCTCCCACGTCACCATATTCCATTTAATTGTTGCACAATCTGTAGGTTCTCCATGACTGTTACATTTTCTGAATTTCCTCAATTTTCAAAATAACCTTAACAGTGTCCAGGAAATCTGATCAGGTATTTGTAGGTTCTCCCTTTATTGGAATTTTCCTAGTATTTTTTTCATGGTGAGACTGGGGTTATAAATTTGGTAATAATGGTCACAGGGACAAGGATAGAATGCCAGTTTCATCACATCATATTAAAGGTTACATCAACATGACTAATTATTGTTACACCAACATATACATCATTGAAACTTGTTTAATCATAGTTGGACAAGATGAAATGAAATAATAGTTCAATAAGTAGCTTTGAAAATGGATAAATAGATTAAGGAAAGAAGTTTGTGTTGATCCAACATAGCACTTCACTGAGGAGAGATGATTCTACTTAAGAGCCAGGCTGAAGACTGTGGTTCCTCGACACATGTTCATGGAGACGTCTATAATGGCTACTAATGGGGAACTCTTTAAAAATGTGACTTTGAATCCTCCCCAGACATGAAAGTAACTAGAAGTTTGGGTGAAAGAGAGAAGTATCTCCTAGCCTGTTCATTTGGACCAAGGGTTTATTAAGAACCTGAAGTGGACTCTGAAAGTGGCCATTCTAGAGAAGCTAAGACATTGTGAGATGTGGTGTTCTAGCACCCAAGCTTGTGAGGCACTGATTCAGGATAGAATCTTCAATTGCTTAAATTCTGATTCCTCTTCAGTTTTGAAAGAAAATATTTTTTTTTGGCTTATTCAGTGGTGGATGACTACAATGCATGCAGGGAAAAAGAGTCACAATCCATCGAGAAAACCTAAGGCAAGAACTCTATTGGGCAGAAACCTGGAGGCAGGAGCTAATAGGTAGCCATGTAGGAGTGCTGTTTACTGGCTTGCTCTTCATGGTTTGCTCAGCCTGCTTTCTTAGAGAACCCTAAACCTCCAGCCCAGAGGGTGTCTACACTCATAATGGACTGGGCCCTCCCATTTTACTAATTAAGAGAATTCCCTACAGGTTTGCTTACAGCCAGGCCTTATAGAGGCAATTTTTCAATTGAGGTTCCCTCCCTTCAGATGACAAGAGCTTGTGCCAAATAACATAAAACTAGCTAGTGCACTGGGATTTGAGGTCTGTGCTAGCAGATTTGGCTGTGCTTATGCCAAAAACAAGTCCATGGCAGCAGAATTAAATATGTGCACATTAAATGGTACTTCTCATCTTTAATAATAATAATAATAATAATGATAATGATAATGATAATGATAATAATAAAAGTACAACGCCAATTTTCCACCTTTTTCATTTTCTTTATGTTCTGGCTTAGAGTAGTCACAATTTCCACAGTGTGTTCTTTTGTTTCACAGTTCTTCCTGAAATGACTTAATTAATAATAGCCTCCCAAAATCCTACTCCATTTTCAAAGATGTTACCATGGTGAAAAAACCCAGACCCATAGGTCATTTCTTGTGAAAGAAGGACATTCTTGCAGCTAGTCTCCTGGAGGCACCTTTGACATCCTTGTTCCTCAGACTATAAATTATGGGGTTTAGCATTGGAGTCACCACTGTATAGAACACAGATATTACCTTATCCTGCCTTTTTGTGGTTTTGGTGTTTGGCTGCATATAGTTAAATATTGCTGAGCCATAGAAGAGGACAACAACAATGAGATGGGAACCACAGGTGGAGAAGACTTTGAACCTCCCCTCTCCAGACTGCATCTGGATCACAGTGGAGATGATGTTCCAGTAGGAGATGAGGATGAGGGAGACAGGTGCTAGAAGGATTATTACACCCATTGCAAAGATGACCATTTCTGTGCTGTATGTGTCTGCTGAAGTCACCTTCAAAAGGGCAGGAAGTTCACAAAAGTAATGGCTGACTGTGTTCTGCCCTTTATAGGGAAGATGGAAAGCAACAGTAGTGTCTATCAGAGATACTAGGAGCCCACTAGCCCAGGACCCTAGAGTCAACTGGAGACATAGTTGTTGGGTCATGATGGTGGAATAGTGCAGGGGCTTACACACAGCCACATACCGGTCATAGGACATCACTGCTAGCAGAGCACACTCTGTACATCCAATCTGAAGGGTGACAATTACCTGTGTCACACAGCCCCAAAAAGAAATAGTTTTCCTTTTTGTCAGGAAGTGGGACAGTACTTGAGGAACAATGCTATTTGAGAAACAGAGATCTGCAAACGAGAGGCTTCTAAGAAAAAAGTACATGGGGGTATGAAGTCGAGAATCCATGAAGACGAGGATAATGATGAGCAGGTTTCCAAGTACAGTCAGCACATAAATGATGAAGAAAAGAACAAACAGAAGGATCTGAGTCTGTGCATCTTGTGAAAGACCCAGTAACAAAAACTCATCTACAAAGGTCTGGTTTTTCCTTCCCATTGAGCTTAATGCTTATTTACCTGTTCGCCACAAACAACAAGAACACAGTATGACTGGGTTTATGACAATAAGTTCTGTAGACATGGCTTGTATTTAAACTGACATCTAATTGAATATTTCTAGGATTTTATATTTTTTTTATCTAACATGTTCTAATTAACACATGTTTATTTTTATTCTGATTATTTGTCTATAGTTTACATCAACCTCATTTCCCCACAGATCTTTCTTATGACCACTGCTGTTTTTTTTTTAAATAGATAAAATACAATATAGTTTAAAGTGTTCCTTGGAGTTCTGGAGATATGGCTCAGACACTAAGAGCACTGGCTGCTCTTCCAGAACACCCAGGTTCAATTCTCAGCATCCACATGGCAGCTCATCATGTTCTTAACTCTAGTTCTAGAGGGTATGATGGATGCCCTCTACTAGTCTCTTCAAGCACTAGGCACACACATGGTGCACAGACATAAATGCAGAAAAAACACTCAGAGAAATAGACATTGAAAGAAAGTCTCCCCAGCTGATTTTGATATGAGGGTTAAAAGTCATAAATGAAAAATAAGTTAAAAATTGTTGTGACCCTGGTTAGGACTACATCTGAAATGATGAAGCAAATATGAATTATGTTTGCAACATGTGTAGAAAGGTGTCTGTGAAATGATATTAAGACAGTATTGGAAGATAAACTCACAAAATGGGAATATTTGAGGGAGATGCTAGATAAAAGTTAATGGTGACATTCAGCCCATTTGAAACACAATAAAAAATTAAGCTCAAAAAGTGATGTTCCAAAAAGCACACATAGACTACGAAGAAGAAATTGTGGTGTGGGACATGTGCAGAGATTTAATATATCAAATATTAAGAAATTATTAAATTAATTTGTTTATATCATAGCAGTTCAGATAATAGCATCTTGGTGAAATTAATAGAGAATTCAGAATCAAACTCAAGAATAGCCTGGGAATAAGTGATAAAGGAAATAAATGTTAAAGGATCATCCATGTCAATAGTGAAAAGGCATATTGAAGACAGCTATCTGATTAGAAACAAAACTTTCTCAAAATTACTCTAATGTAAAACAAGGCAAAATAAAACACCCTATAATTGATCCAAAATATAATTTTTTTTGTAATTTTTAAGGGAAGAAGGACCTTCTTAGGGCACTGAAAAGCATAACCATTAAATTAAGATTGGCCTGTTCTATTGCACAGCAGCTCAAAAGTGAATGATTGACAACATAGACAACATGATGTCTATAGAAAATCAAGTTATCATATTAGAGGGCTTTGAAAATCCAAGAATAAAAGAACTCTTACCTAGAAAAAAATGGAAAACATGGGCCCAGTCAGGAGGGTGCTTGCTTTGCAAGCATGAGGCCTTGAGTTACACCCCCAGAGCCCACACCAATTATCCAGGCATGGTGGCTCATGCTGATCCCAGCATTGTGGAGGCAGAAAAAGGCAGATCCCTGGGGCTCAGTTCCCAGTCAGTCTAATCTACATGGCCAGTTCCAAGCCATTGAGTACAGGGAGCCTTTCATCTCTGCCTTCACAGTGCTGGGATTATAAACCTGTGTCACCACACCTGGTTTAAATTGCAATGAGTTCTGGGCATTGAACTCAGGTCTTTATGCTTCCAAGGCAAGTGCTTTATAGACTGTTTTTTCCCCCTGACCTGAAAAAGAACTTTTAACATGTAAATCACAGAAAAAATACAAATGACAAAAGAATTGATCATGTAAAGAATTAATCCATCCTTACTTAAAACCATAGAAATGTAAAATGAAGCAACAATTAGCTGTTCTTTCTAGTTTAGCAGACTGGCAGAGAGGAAGTTGAATGAAGTCACTCACTAGAATATAGGCACGAGTGTTTATAAAATATCACTTAAAGTAGCTTGAAAATCTAAGAAATTACAAAATGAATGTTCCTCTAGAAAAGATCATCTGGAGTGAGGTAACCCAGACCCAGAAAGACAAATGTTGTATGTTATTTCCACCTGAGGTTCCCACATCATATCTTTAGATCTGAGTACATAGTCTGTGGTAACCGCTGAAAACAGGAAAGTAAAAAGGGACCATTTCAGGGGTAGGGGTTGGAGCAATAGAGAGCAGAATAGCAGGGCAACTCTGATCTGAAGAGAAAATGGGGAAAAAAGGGAGCTCTAATTAGTGAAGTTGGAAAAGGTAAATATAGAAAAAGTTAGGTAAAATAATAGGATGTCTGGAAAAGTCATAAGGAATCATATTATTAACTACCTACCTCAAAATACCTATAATATATGTAAGTCAATGTATAAATATACATATATGGTTTAAATGAAAATATTGCATCTTGACTGACAATGTCCCAAAGAGCCAAGACTACCTAAAATAAACCCCAACACCTGGCATGAGAAGCTCTCTTTGTTGTTGACCAGGGTTGTCCAAGAGACTTCCAAAACATTATAGGCTATTACTATAGCCCTTGGTTGCCCTGCCTCCTGGAGATAGAAGGTAAGTCCTTATCACAGAAGACACCATGTACTTTGGACACAGGACCTAGAAGCCCAGAGCTGGATCTAGTCTTTATTAAAGCCTTCCCCTCAAGGACTAGCTTTCATGGTACCAGAGGCTCTGTGCAAGCTTCTGGAGGACAGAAAACAGCCAACAGTCTTACCTAGCTATGGTGTCAGTGAACCACAATAATGACCGACATGTCACAATAACTCGAAGGCTGCAGCAGTGGCACACATAGGTTAGCAGTAATCATCAGTTCTCTGATTGGACTTAAGACCTGCTCAGCAAGAGGAAAATTATTCTTGGTACTGGAAACCTAGCCAATTACTTAAGGCTAATGAAGTCATGGATCTTGGAGGAGATGCTACAACTCCCTCCACCACTTTACTAAACCAGCATAATCCCTAACTTCATTCTAAATATTTGTCTTATATCCCCAGATAACTGGTTCTTACCCTTCACCAAGGAAACCTCTCTTTGCAACAGGTGGAGAACATTACAGAAAACTACAACTGATCAAAATGCAGGTTGTGGAGCCCAGTCTCAATGGATACATCTACAAAAACAACTTCTGCACCAAAGGCTCAGGGATTACAGTAGAACAGGTGGTGGGAAGACTGTAAGAGCCAGAGGAAGAGGGAGTTTGCTGTGAGATTGTGTCACCTAGAAATGTCAGAAGCTACACCCATGAAGTTTCAACAACATGGCTGTCTAAATATGACCTGAACAAAGCAAGTCAATAGGCATAGAATGGGGAAATCTCAGGAGACTTCAGCTCTAAACAGAGAATGACAGGTAACTAGGGAATGCTGAGAGAGGGAGAAATAGTCTTCCCCAGGGAGGAGCACATACCCTGGTATTCAATACCAAAGGTCAGACCTGAAAACATGTACACCATAAGTAATAGTATAAGGATTGATCAAGTTGCATGTACATATATACACACACATATGTATATGTACATATATACATATGTATATGTAACAACAACTGAAAAAAAGATGCCATGAATTTGGAAGATACAAGGGAGGTATACATGGGAGGGTTGCAGGGAGGGAAGGGAAGTGGGAAAAGATACAATCTCAAAAAATAAAAAAATTATAATAACTGTTCCTTTTTTCCTCTGAAAATCTCAGCTTTTGGCATTTGGTGTCTTATAAATAACTATAGGCATGCATGGTAACTTGTTTCAAATATTCACATATAGGATTATATCTACAATAAGCTAACCTATAATTTAAAAGTAGATTAAATAAATTATAGTTTTTCTATAAAATGCAATTTATACAGTAAAATAAAAAATTAGTAAGGGTATAGAAATCTGAGTTATACCTATGTTCACTGGGTTTTTGTTTCTTAGTTTCTTAGTTTTATAGCCCTGGAGAGTCCTTTTGTTGTCAATCTATAAAATAAATATTATGATAAATGAAGACACCATGGGAATAGGCAGAAGCAGAGTGTTAGGGAGGTTCCCAAGAATCCACAAGGATGACTCCACCATAGAGTACTGGCAATCGTCAAGAGTGTGCCTGAACTGGCCTATTCTGGTGATTGGATGGCTGAATACCCTGTCATCATAGAATCCTCATCCAGTGACTGATGGAAGCAGATGCAGAGATGTACAGCCAGGTCCCAGGCAGAGCTCTTAGGAGCCTAATCGATGAGAGAGAGGAGGGATTCTATGAGTAAGAGATAGCGAGACCATGATTGGAAATAGTACAGAGACAACTAGCCAAACTAGTGGAAACACATGAACTGTGGACCAATAGCTGAGGAGCCCCCATGGTACTGGACTAGACCCTCTGGATAAGCAAGACAGTTGTTTAGCTTGAGCTGCTTAGGGGGCCCCCAGGCAGTGGAACCCGGACCTGATCCAGGTGCATGAGCCAGCTTTTTGGAGCCCAGTGCCTATGATGAGACAGTTTGCACAGCCTTGTTGCAGGGAGGAGGGGCTTGGACCTGCCTCAACTGAATGTACCAGGCTCTGCTGACTCCCCATGGGAGACCTTGCCTTGGAGGAGGTGGGAATGTGGGGTGGGTTGTGGGGAAATGCAAGGGTGGGTGGGGTGAGGGGTGGGTTGGGTTGGGGAGGGAGGAAAGGAGAATCTGATTGGTATGTAAAATGAATAGAAAATCTCTTAACAAAATAATTATTAAATTATTAAAAAAATTATTATTATACCCAAACTGTGATACAAATGTAAAGACTAAATAAAAACTTAATAGAAAATTTGCATTATTCCCAGAAACTACATTAAAGAAATAGTCACAGTGATAATGAAGATATGATGATGTTAATTAAATTAATTAATTAATTGTTAAGTACAGCTATATTTCCCATGAAAATATGTCTGATATATGCCAAGTTAAAAAGTAGGTTGCTCCCCACATTCACATACAATAAAATAAAAATAAATAGATAATAAAAAGTAAGAAGTAGATTGAGAGATAAAATTTGGATATAATTTTGTATTTGTGTTACATATACAGAAATGATACCTTTAACACTATGATGATTTCAACACCAAGCACAGAACAGACACTTAGAATTCTGATAGAGTCTGTACTAGATATAGAGTTCCCCTTTATCTACTGGGAATATATTCTAAGACCCTTACTGAATGCTTGAGTCTGGGGAATCAAAACCGATAACTTTTATTTCCTATGCATACATACAGATAATAAAGATTAATTTATAAGTTAAGTACAACAGGGCATTAACAATTATAACTAATAAAATAGAACAGTTATGATAATATAGTATAATGAATATTAGGTGAATATGATCTTTTTCTTTTGGATGAATGAAGACAAACAATATTCATGGATTGTGATCAACAATGGGTGACTGAAGTAAGAGATATTGAAATAATGGATAAGGTAAAATTGTTGCAT
Organism: Peromyscus californicus insignis; assembly: GCF_007827085.1. Taxonomy (NCBI): domain Eukaryota; kingdom Metazoa; phylum Chordata; class Mammalia; order Rodentia; family Cricetidae; genus Peromyscus; species Peromyscus californicus. The sequence continues at coordinate 96,479,251 of NW_026294562.1, forward strand.
TAAGAATATGGGCTACAGAATAAAGAATGTAGAATTTGTACATACACACAGATGGGAAAATGTAGTTTAATATCAAAACAGGGAAGTGGGCGGTAGAGTAGTAAATGAGTGAGAAGGGGCTGTCATGAAACATAGTGCCATTTGTATTTCATAGAAGGACAGGGACACTTTTCCCTTCAGTCTAAAAATTTTATATGACCATCAACTTTTCTGAATGAGTCAACAGTGGCATCTCTGTCTGTTGTGGAGAGAACATGAAGAAGAATCAGTAAGAGTAAGGAAAATAGAATAAGGAGAATAGAAGTTATAAGAAATGGAGAAGAACCTAAGACAACAAGAATCCAGATATGTAGAGAAAAGGCAGGAGGTCAAGAACCCAGGAAGAGGTCAGTAAATCTGGAAGCTGCCTCTGAAGGGATACGTAATAAATTTTTATCTCTTGTATCCTATTAACACTGCAATAATAAACTCTTTGCAGACATCCTTTAATTTTTCTCATACAACTCACTAGAGATTGACCTCAAACTCATGACTCTTTCCTTCCTCGGTGATGGGATTGCAGGTGCATATCTCTGCACCTGGCTCTAGATGTATTTATATTTACTGATTGATTTGTTCTTTAACAATGTCATACATGTATGTCTTAATGACTCTCACACAGACACACAGCTGCACAATGAGACTTCTCCATACACACACTCTACGAACTGCATCTGTTTACTCTCTGCTTTACAGCTATCTGATACAACATATCAGCATTCAAGATATACTCACATAGGAAGCACATATTCTTTTATTAAGACCTGGATATCCACCAACTTTTTCACTATGACAGAGTAAGTGCAAAGGATGAGTCAGCAGCAACTCACCATGCCTGTTGTGTATGAGGAGGAGAAGAATATTTAAACATTGAGTTCAAGTTTGATGGTATCAGTAGTATTGTTATTACCTCTTCTGCACTAGGGGGACCATCTTGGTTGGACTCTCTCCTCCATGGTGTCATCAGGGGATTGGAGTCAGTAGTGTTAGTTGTTTCGAGTCTACACACAGAGTAGTGCTTAAAAAAAAACATTCTTTTTTGTTTGAGACAGGGTTTCTCTGTGTAGCCTTGACTGTCCTAGAACTCACTCTGTAGACCTGGCTGGCCTCAAACTCACAGAGATCCATCTGCCTTTGCCTCCCAAGTGCTGGGATTAAAGTTGAGCGCCACCACAACCTGACTGAGAAAAACATTCTTGATGAACTCTTCAAACAATACTAGTAGTGTTCTTTCTGCTCCCCATCTATTTAGTGTGTCATCCATAGAGGGAGATGGTGGAATGCATATAAACCTAGAGAAGCATTGAAAAGTTGGAGGCTGACAGCTGAGGAAGGGGGAAGCCAGACAGAGCTGCCTTCCACACTACAGGGAGAGCGATACTGACAGCTATGGCCTCTGTGCCCCTGTGGTTTCTATGGGATCAGCTTCATTCCCAAAGGGAAAATTTGGATTCTAGTTTTCAGACTGGGATTCTGGAGAAGAATGGGAATAGAATTTTTGCCTGGGAACCTAGCAAGGAAAAACATGAATGAGTAGGAAGGTTAATAACACAGGCTATTTTTTTCAGTCCAATCCCCAGCCAACCCTCAGCATGCTACAGACTAGACCTTTAGCAGCCTCCCCTGTCTCACCTCAGGACCGACATGGAACAGAAACAGTGTTAGAGGTATCTTCCATGAAGGAACCTAGCATGAAGGAGAGACTTCAGTTGTCTGAAGGACAGCACTGGCTTCTGGGAAATTTTTTCCTAAGCCGGCACTGACCTTAGGAATTTTACCTTTATTCTTATATGACTTTCTGTTTTACTTTCCTGAGTATAAGCTCCAAGTCTCCTAGGTCTTGCTTGAATATTTTCCTTTAGGGAACTATTTAAAGGTGAGGCCCTGAGAGTTGTGTAAACAAGGTATTCCCTGGAGTATTGAGAGTCCTCAGTCCTTCACAGCAACACCCTGGGACACCTTGTGGTATAATTAAAATCATAGGCTAAAGTTGTCAAATTGCACACGTATTCCGTCTTTCAATTTTTGCTCAAAATAGCATCAGCAAATATATACTTAGGGATTCACAAAGTCATCTAACTTTTGTTTTTGTTTATAGGTAATTGAACAGAAATCGAAATGAGCAGACACTTCCTCACCTAAGTGTTGGTTTACAGTTGAGGAAGTTAACCTGATTCTGGGTTTGCCCTTTCTGTTCAGTCTGTGGAGATTTGGGTACCTCAAGTATACAGAAGACAACTTAAAATAGCAAGACTTTAATTTCTTAACACTGTCCTAATATTAACATGGCAATGAGTATTTCCATTGTGCTGCTTACTAAAATAATATACTTCTACTGGAGGTAAAGACAAAAGCTTTTGTTCATAGTGATAATTTATCATCAGACAATTGTAAAATATACTGATACACTTATTTGTATGCTGTAGGATGATCTGTATGTCAAATGTGTTGCTGATTGGTCAATAAATAAATCACTGATTGGTCAGTGGCCAGGCAGGAAGTATAGGCGGGACTAACAGAGAGGAGAATTGAGAGAACAGGAAGCTGGGTGAGGGAGACACTACGAGCCGCCATCAGGACAAGGAAGATGTAAAGTACCAGTAAGCCACAAGCCACGTGGCAAGGTATAGATTAGTAGAAATGGATTAATTTAAGCTGTAAGAACAGTTAGCAAGAAGCCTGCCACGGCCATACAGTTTGTAACCAATATAAGTCTCTGTGTTTATTTGGTTGGGTCTGACGGCTGTGGGACTGGCGGGTGTCAGAGATTTGTCCTGACTGTGGGCCAGGCAGGGAAACTCTAGCTACATTTGTATGTGTGTATACACATATGAGCACCACAGATTGTGGAGTCCAAAGGAAAACTTGAGGAAATCAGTTCTCCCCTACTATACTGGCCTCAGAAATTGAACTTGGGTTGTTTGGCTTGGTAGTAGATGTCTTCAGCTGCTGAGCCATCTCACTCAATTTTTAGAATGAGACTTTAGGTTTTTTTTTTAAACCTTTCTCCTTCCTCATGTTTTAGTTTTTTGAGAATTTCATACAATGTATTTTGCCCATATTTATCCCCCATCCTCCAAATCCTCCCAGATTCCCCCCTTCGTCTCTATCCACCCATCTTTGTGTCCCTTAAAAAAATAAACCTATTGAGTCTCATTTGTACTTCCCATATACTCTTGGGTGTGTGGCCATCCACAGGAGCCAGTTAGATTTCCCTGAGGTCATACTCATAAAAAATGGGCAGTTTTCAAAATGGCTATCAACTACTAAAAGCTCTACCGATAGGGAAATGACTTTATCCCCATTTCCCTTCTTCCATGCTTGGATATTTTTTTTTCTGGTTTGTACTTACATAGGTCTTGTGCATGAATTTACAACCACTGTGAGTTTGTATGTGCCACTTCCTCATTGGACCAGAAATCACTATTTCTTTGAATTCACACACACATCCTTTGGCATTTACAATCTTTCTGCCGCTCTCCTTCAATGATCTCTGAAGCTTTGGGAGGTGAAAAGTGATACCGATGTCTCCTTTTGAGTGAGCATTCTACAACCACTTATATTTTGCACTTTGTCCAGTTGAGGATTTTTATGTTAATTAATAACTACTACAAAAAGAAGCTCCTCTGATGAGTTCTGAGAGATGTACTAGTCTATTGGTACAAAAATATGTCATTAGGAGCCAATTTAATAGAATGTCCCTTTAGCAGAGTAATGGTAGTAGGTTCTCCACAAGGGCCTATGACTTGTCCAACCACAGGTTCTTTGCCCCCAAAACTGCTCCAGGTGTGGGTTCCATTTTGTAGAACAAGGTATCTATCTTATAACCCCCTTTTCCAAGGCCCAAGGATCACTTGTCTTTCAACTCTGTCCATAATTTCCCTCACTGAAGAAAAATACAAAATTTTGACCCAATCAAAAACAGTCATCAATTTTATTTTATTGTAATTCGGAAGTTCCTCACTGAAGGCCAGAAAGAAATTCTTCTACTTCTTCTCTTTCATACAATATTGTCACTATATTTTATATTTTAAGATATTTAATTCATTCAGTATTTGCTTTCATGTGTCATGCTAATGACATGAGAAGTAAAAACATGGAGAAATCCAGTTTTATATTTCTAAACATAATATGCTTATTTTTACCAACATTATTTTCTAAACTATTTGTTTGTCTGTAAAGATTTTAAAACAGCCGGGCAGTGGTGGCGCACGCCTTTAATCCCAGCACTCGGGAGGCAGAGCCAGGCGGATCTCTGTGAGTTCGAGGCCAGCAAAGGCGCAAAGCTACACAGAGAAACCCTGTCTCGAAAAACCAAAAAAAAAAAAAAAAAAAAGATTTTAAAACAACTTTGTTGCACATTAAATTTCCACATGGGTCTATCTATGAGTTTTCAATTCTACTCTATTTGTTCATTAATCTCTCTCTCTGGCTTTAATTTTTGTGGCATGGCTCTTTCTGTGTATTAAAGAGTTTCAACGCAACTACTTTCAATAGGCTAATTGTGAATTCTTACTTTCCTATAGAAATTTGAGAGTAAATCTACTGAGTTACTAAAACCATCAAACTAAATTAATATTTATACTGTGCTAAATTTAGGTATCAGTCTTGTTTCCTTCATGGCAGGATGATGTTTCATTGTTCTTTTATATTGCTTCTTTATATGTTAGAGGATTACTCCATTGTATTTGTATGTCACACTGTGAAGCTGATGAACATTTCTGTTATCTGGGCATCTTATAGTCTGGGAAGGAATGCTGAGACAGTAAGACTGGAGTCACAAAGATGTACCTTATTTTCTGGAAATTATTGAGGACTGCACATGGTGCCAGTACTAGTCTAGCAGAGGAAACTGAAGCCTTAACACAATTGCAGCCTAGTTCCTCTTGAACATTGCAAATGCTCCCAATGAAAGAACAAGGGTGATTAGAAAAATCTAACCAATGCCTTAACTCCTATTGAGCAAGTATCAACACAAAAATACAAGAAAGGGCCGGGCGGTGGTGGCACACGCCTTTAATCCCAGCACTCGGGAGGCAGAGCCAGGCGGATCTCTGTGAGTTCGAGGCCAGCCTGGTCTCCAAAGCGAGTTCCAGGAAAGGCGCAAAGCTACACAGAGAAACCCTGTCTCGAAAAACCAAAAAAAAAAAAAAAAAAAAAAAAAAAAATACAAGAAAGGTAAAAATCAAGGTAACATGACTCTTTAAAAAAGTATTAATCACAAAGCAATGGATTTCAATGAAAGTGAATTAGATAAAATTTCAGAAGAAAGAGTTGAAGAAATGATATATAAAAGGTGTTAGTTTCTTTTCATTGCTGCAATAAAACACTGTGAACAAAAGTGGCTTCTGGAATAGGAGTTTATTTTGGCTTCTGGTTTCAGAGTGAGAGTCTATAAGGTGGGGAGACATGGAAACAGGCAATCCGAGCAGAGAGCTGAGAGATAACAGCTTCAGCCACATGCAGAATTCTGGTAGACTGGAAGTGAAACAAGGGTATAAACTCTCAAAACTCTTCCTATATCCTTCAGCAAGACTCCACTTCCGAAAGGTTCCATTCATTCCCCCAACAGCACCATCAGCTGGGAAACAAGTTTCCCAATATGTATGCTATGGAGGACATTTCATATTTAAATGAGCACATGAATCTTCAAAGAAGTGAAAGAGGACACAAAACCTCCTGATGAATGCTAAGTAAACAAAAACAATCAGGAGAATGTAATAAAGTCACCACAAGACATGAAAGTGGAATTTGACAATGAGGTAGAAATACTGGTGAGACAGATAGATAGATAGATAGATAGAGCGACAGAGAGAGAGAGAGAGAGAGAGAGAGAGAGAGAGAGAGAGAGAGAGAGAGAGAGAGAGAGAGAGATCTTATGATCAGCCAGAGGTAGTTCTGATGAACTTGAGATTCATTAAAACTAGGGGACTCTAGGGAATATTACTCAAGTGCTCAAGTGTCCATTACTGATCTTCTTTGAAGCTTTTATGTCGAGATGTCTCAGTGTTCAAAGCAGGGCAGAGAAGAAATGGTAAACATAGAGTAGTTCTCACCACTTTCACCAATGTGCTCAAGGGGCAGAAAGTCTCAGCCAAATGAAGGCTGTTTGCATAATATCTTTGAATATATGTTGCCTGTAGTATTCCTAGAGCATGTAGAGACATTCCTTCCATGGGAATATAAACAAATATGTAAGGGAACAGAGTTCAGACAGCAGGATAGTATAGGAAAGTGTTTATTATATGTAGGCTACAAAAGCCAAATAGAGAGCTCTGGGGAAATCTTCATCAACAGAAGAGATCATGGGAAAGACATTATGAGAGTTTGAAGACAAGGTAGAGGAATTGGAAAATTCAGACATGACAAAACTAAATTAATAAGTGTGTATGAACAACATGTTTGAGATTGATGGGATGGTATGAAAGTAACAAATCTATGAATCAGGGTATAGAAGAATAATTTCATGCCAAAGACTTAGAAAACATTTTCAATAAAATCACAGCAGAGAACTTCCCAAACATAGTGCAAGAGATGACCATTGGATACAGGAGGCATTTACATCACCAAGCAGAATAGACCAGAAAAAAACATTCCTAATCACATTATAGTTAAGAGACCAAATATACAGAATAAACTATATTGAAAACTGCAAGAGAAAAACACCAAGTCACTTATAAGGGAAATTCTGCCAGTATAAGATGTTTGAATAGAAAATGTAAAAGCTAGGTGTGTTTAGAGTGATGTATTTTAAACTCTGAAAGATAACTGCTAACTCAGAGCACTTTACACAGGAAAACTATCTGCAATAACTGAAGTAGAGTGGAAAACTTTCCATGATAAAAACAGGATGAAGGAATTCATCACCACTAAGCTAGCTCTATAGAATACACTTGAAGAAATCCTTCAGACTAAGGTTTCAGAGAAAGATAAACACACCCACGAATCTACAATAGTTAAGCAAATGAGGAGCAGGAAAATATCAAATACTATGAAATAAGAGAATAATAGGAATTGATAAAATACTTTAATAATCACTCTAAACACCAATGATTTCAATTGCCTGATCAAATGACACAGCCTAGACTGGCATGGTGGTGCATGCCTTTAATCCCAGCACTCCAGAAGGAAAGGGAAGGTGATCTCTCTGAGTTTGCGGCCTTCTTGATCCACACATTAAGTTCCAGGTCAGACAGAACTACACAATGAGACACTGTCATAAAAACAATAAATAAACAAACAAATAAATAAGACACAAAGTAGAGGATTAGATTAGAAACAGGAACTCACAATATCAGTTACGACCTTAGGGGGAAAGATTGTTAAAGGTCATTCAAGCAAATGGAACTAGAGACAAGCAGTGGTTGCTGTTATCATACCTAACAAAATAAACCTCCAATTTAAATTAGAAGATGCAATGAAGGTCATTTCATAGCAATTGGGGGAACAAACCATCAATTGGTCATGAGAATATTAAATATATATGCACATAACGTGGGTAACACATAATTTCATGTAACAAACACTACTAGCTGTAAAGACAGATTAATCCCCAATACAATAGTAGTGGGATCCATTATCACTAATGGATATGTCATCCTGAGTAAAACAAAAACAAAAACAAAACAAGCAAGGGAACAAAAAACAGCAGAGTTAAATGACGTTGCTGTGGGATGTTCTGTATGTCAAATGTGTTGCTCTGATTGGTTAATAAATAAAACACTGAACAGTAACCAGGCAGGAAGTACAGGCGGGACAAAGAGATAAGAGAATTCTGGAAAGTCGAAGGCTGAGGCAGAGAGAGACTGCCAGCTGCCGCCATGACAAGCAAGATGTAAGGTACCAGTTAAGTCACAGGTCATGTGGCAAAGTATAGATTAATAAAAATGGGTTAATTTAAGATGGAAAAAGTAGATAACGAGAAGCCTGCCATGGCCATACAGTTTGTAAACAATATAAGTCTCTGTGTTTACTTGGTTGGGTCTGAGCGGCTGTGGGACTGGCAGGTGAGAGAGATTTGTCCTGACTGTGATCCAGGCAAAACCAGAAAAACTTCAGTTACATGACATCATAGATCAAATGCAGCCAACAGATAGCTACAAAACATGCTATCCCAATACTGTAGGATAAACATTCTACCCTGCATTCCATGGAATTTCTCCTAAATAGATCATGTAAAATGACACAAAGCAAATATTAATTAACATAGGAAATTTTAAATAATTTATTGTTATTTTCTGATTACAATGAGCTAAAACTAGAAATTAACAGCAAGAGAAACTACAGAACACATGATGCTCATAGAATTAAATGAAAAATGGGTCATTGAAGAAATGAAGAAGAACTTCAAGTAATTCCCAGGATTGTATGAAAATGAACACAACACACCACCATCTATGAGATAATGTGACAGCAATCCTAAGAGGGAAATTCATAAATATAAGAAAATACACTAAAATAATCATGGATATCTCAAATAAATGATTTAATTTTATACTCTTGGGACTTGGAAGAACAATATGAACCAACCAAAGTCAGTAGACAGAAATCATTTTGATCAGTGCTGAAATTTAAAAAAAGAAAATTAAAAAAAACAATAAAAATAACCAATAAACAAAGAATTTATCCATAGAAAAGGTAAAGAAGATTGACAAACTTTAGCTAAACAAACTTTAGCTAAACTAAACTCTCACAAGACAGTCAGAGAATACCCAAATTGAGAGGTAAAATTTGAGACATCACAACAAATACAAATTCTATTAAGTTGCAACATCCCAAAGATATGGATGAGTTTATAGATGCATGCGAGCTATGAAATTAAATCAAGATACAATAATTTAAATAGTTCTGTATTAAGCACTTAGATGGAAGCAGCAATAAAAACCAAATCTTGATAAAAATTGTCCAGGCCCCTGTGGATTTACTGCTGAATTCTAACCTTAAAGAATGAACACCAACAGTTTTCAAACTAACATAAGGTATAAAAGGGAAGACTGCTACTAAACTCTTTTCACAAAACCAGTATTATCTTTGTACCACAACTGGAAAATGACACATATCCTGCCCACCAAAAATGTATAGCCAATCTCCTTGATGAACACAGATGCAAAACTTCCCAATAAAATACTTGCAAACTAAATTCAAGAACACAACAAAAGATTATTCTTTATGGTCAACTTTGCTCCATACCAGGTATGAAGCAATGGTTAAACATATGCAAATCAATAAATACATCAGATAAATGAATCCAAGAACAAAAAATCACATGATCATCTCCATAGCTTCAGAGAAGGCTTTTGACAAAATCTAATATTGTTTCATGATAAAAATCCTGAAGGGGCTAGAAATAGAAGGACTGTATCTCAGGCCATAGTTGGCATTTCTTTCTACTCATACCAACCCTAGCATCAAATGTTATGCTCAACTTTTCTTTGTAATTGATTTGTGTTGGATTTTCAGTCCCTCAATCGGACAACTTAGGGTTCTGCAAATGCACACCAAATTTCCAGAATAATGTCAAACATGTGATATCTGCCCAAATTCAGACACAATCGCTTAGCCCTGATTATAACAGTTAGAGGTATTTATTGTGCTCTTATCCCTGATTATAACAGTTAGAGGTATTTATTTTTCTCTCATCACACGCAGACATGCTAATTATATTCATATAATAAAGGACATACTGTCTTCATATTCTGCAGATAAATTTTCTCAAAGTCATACAGGGAGTATATGGTGGAGCTAACCTTCAGTCTAATATTCCTTTTCCTCTAGAAACCAAATACTTAATTGGAGCCATTCAGGTCACTCCAAAGAAACCATAGAGAACCTAGTGATAAGATCTATAGGCAAGATGAGAGTCATAACTATGTGTTATTTTTTCTGTCCTCTTTACAGCCTTTTGGGAGACTTTTGTGGAGAAACACAGCTCAGGATCAATTCATACTAATGATTAGGAATTCTCCTGAGTACTCCAAAGGCAGCTTCTAACACCTCCACTTCCTACTTAATTCACCTCATTTAAAAGGACCTACTGCAATACAGCATCTTCTGAAGACACTGATAAAACTACATAGAACAGGAGGGTGTGAGAGACAGTGAGAATCTTCCTTCTTGCTCCATCTTGGTCTTAATTTCCAAGCATTGGCTGAGCTCTCTGCCTTTATGGCAAAATGCCTGCCCTCTGCTTAGATAGTGCTTTAGCCAATATCACTCCAGCACTTTCTCCCACAATACTGAAATGCCTTCACTAGTTCTGATATGCTAATTTAATCTTAATTTTTTTACTCTATAAGAGAAAATTTTGACAAGATCAGTAAAGTAATAAGAGAAGGCCTGAGGTGAACTAAGGGGGAAATAGATCAGATTGGGAATGTATTGTTTTTATGTATATTTGATTCTCAGGGTTTACTTATCTTCTGATATAGATACAGCCAAGGTTCCCCTCCCACACACTCTACCTTATCAAATCATAATTACAATGTTAAATTCCCAGTGAAGAAGAATCCTGATTCTCATCTAATGGAAACATAAGCAGAACTTCCATGGAGTCAGGTTTGGTCTTGTGAATGTGTGTGTTCACTGGAGGGATATTTATCTTTAAAGAAATGGACATTTTCCCCCAAAACTCTATAGAAAAAGCTAAATGAAATATTAGAAATCTTGACAGTAGAAATGATGTTTTTAGAAAAAAAACTTCCTGACCTTGGGGACAAGTTTGTAGTCACCTGGGGGAACATTTTCACCTTCATATTTGCATGGGAAAATTTTTTTAAAGACAATAAGGGAGGTTGGGAGTATCACCTTGTAATGCCATCCCAGAGATAGTGAGAGCCATACCATATGCCAAGTCACAGTCACATTAGTCTTGAACTCACAGTCACCTGTCTCCAAATATTTTGACTCAGGTCACATCAATACAAGAACATTGTAGATTCTTATTATGTACCATAGTTGATCATATTTGATGTGAATAAAGGTGATTCTGATGTGGTCACTGTCCTTGATCAGCTATAGTCACACAGAAAGACAAAAGTTTTAAAATATAATTTAGGGCCTACTGAGCAGGTAATTAGATAATGCTGCAGTTATATTTGTGTTTCTGAGAGTAGGTATTTGTGAGTGGGTATATTTGTGTGTGTGTGTGTGTGTGTGTGTGTGTGTGTGTGTGTGTGTATATATATATATATATATATATATATATATATATATATATATATATATACACTGTGGGGTTTTAGAATGGAGAATGGGAAAAGATATTGTGAGGAAAATTCTAAGAGTAAATAGCTATGGGTAAATGTGATATGGTTATAAGTTGGGCTTTTGTCATATAGGTACTTAACAATGGTTACTTTTCTGCTTTTAGAAATAACCATAGAAGCACACCTCTTTGTGTATCCGTGAGAATATTTCCAGAAAGGTTTAACTGAGGAGAGAAGGCCCACCCTGAATGTGGGCAGTGCCATTTTGCAAGTGGAGATCCAGGACAGAATAAATTGTGAGAACAAGCTAAGTGCCAATATTTATTTCTTTCCCTGCTTCTTGACTATGGATGTAATGTGACCCACAACCTTACACTGCTGCTTTCACAACTTCCCCACCATGATGGATTGAACCCTCACACTGTGAATCAAAGACGACCCTTCCTTCTATATGTTAACTTTGTTAGGCTTTTTTTCATTGTGACAATAAAAATATCTAATAGAGTGGTGCACGGTTTGTACCATCTTGTTTGGTTAAGAATGTCTACATACATGTGAACAAGCAACTTAAGGATCAATTAGTTAAACACAAGTGCAGTAGAACCTTCCTCCTTATGGCTGTCCCAACTTTATTCAAAAACCTCTTATGAGTTGAAACATTGTGTCTCTTAGACTCACAACTCCATTCAGATGCTAATAGCCTGTTAGTAGATCATGTGGGATGTGCTTTTGTCTTTTTCATATTTTAAAGGGAAATATATACAGCAGTCCTCAATTTGGACTAAAATGTGTTCTTTAATCTGAATGTGAAATCTATATCTTTATTTTACTACTCTCTAACAGAATTTGATATCTTTTAAATTCAGGGACCAATTTAAACTAGCATTAAAATATTTGATTTTTCTAAAAGTAGAACTCAGAAGTATTTTTATATTACATGTACTTGTTGAAAATATCTCTAAATATTTAAAGATATAATTATTTTGAAATAAAGTTGTTTGGGCCCACTATTATAAATAACAATTAATGTGTTGATAAAGTTACACCATATTTATTATCATGATAACAAAGCCCATATGTTGTTTGTGTATCTGTATTCTAAAACTGTCTTGATAACTGTATTTTAATATAACTGCTTTCCTTAGTCATTATTTACACATTTATTTTTGTGCATTTTAAAACACATTCCAGATAATGGATTAGATAGCTCAATCCTTTCATAGGACCTTAATCTTTATGCTTTAAATTTCCTTTATTCTTGAAAAAGCACTAGGAAATTGATTATTATTCAAAATTTGTCCAATGTCTCTACAGATAGTGACACATCTTCTAGAAACTCTGCTCAAGTATAAATAAAGTATCTTTATTTACTCAATTCATGATCACAGACTGAACAATGTACTACTCGATGTCTTCTAAAGGAGCTGATAAAAGTGACATCATTTTCAAAGGACATTTTCTAGCCTTTGGGAGGGGTAGATGATCGATAATGGGAGGAAGTGAAAAGATGAACGGCTCCAGCAGGGAGTTAGTACTGTTTGAGCAGACCAGGAGACCAGCTGAGCTGATGGCTTAAATGGAAGTTCTGTTGTGGTGATGATGTGCCCACTGTCTTGGAAGTTCATATAATACAGGTAGAGCTACAGCTGATGCTGTGGACAGGATTGCCAAAGGTTGTCAATTGGATTTACCCTTTGAGGTGTTGTCTTCCTTCAAGACAAGTTATTTTCTCTATTTAAGAAAGTAGTGAGTTCGAGAAAGTATTTTGGCTCTTTTTTGAATCCTTACACTTTTGTGACTGTCCTTTCAGGGAAAAGACAACATGTCCAAAATATCTTTTAAAAATTCAAAACAATCATAAGATGGGTGTGTGATAACAGCACAAGCCACAAGGAGTTCGTTGATAATACACTTAAACCTCACATTATAGCTTTGCCGATGAATGCAATCTGATTCATCATTGTGTTATTAGAAATCTGATGTCCAGAATAAAAAAAAGATGATTCTTCTCACCTACTTCCCACTTGCCAGGTGATACCAACAACAAATGTTTCATCTCACAAGACACTGTTGTAAAAGCATCGAACATGTTCAAAGTGCTGCAGCATGAAAATCTTCTGAAGAACCAGTAAAGGGAACTTTTGAAATGTTTCCCAGTGCCTGGGGATATCTCTAAGTCCTCTAAACTCTGAAGCAAATAATTTTATATGACACACACTTGTGTTCATAGAGATTTCTTGCTGAAAAAGGAGATAAACTATGAGACAGGCAAATCAGACACAGGTGACCGAATTTCTCCTTCTGGGACTGTCTGATGACCCACACACCCAAAAGCTGTTATTTGTCTTATTCTTGGGTGTCTATTTGGTCACTGTGCTTGGAAACCTACTTCTTATGTTCCTTGTTCGGGTTGACTCTCGGCTTCACACACCCATGTATTTTTTTCTGTGTAACTTGTCACTGGCTGACCTCTGCTTTTCCACCAACATTGTTCCTCAGGCCCTCATCCATCTCCTTTCAAGGAAAAAGGCCATTTCGTTCAGACGCTGTGCGACTCAGCTTCTGCTCTTTCTCATTTTTGGGTGTACACAATGTGCCCTTTTGGCTGTGATGTCCTATGATCGGTATGTGGCTATCTGCAACCCTCTGCATTACTCCAGCATCATGACATGGAGAGTTTGTATCCAGCTGGCTACAGCATCATGGACGAGTGGCATTTTAGTGTCTGTGGTGGACAGCACTTTCACACTAAGGCTTCCCTATAAAGGCAGCAACAGTATTGCTCATTTCTTTTGTGAGGCCCCTGCGCTGTTGATCCTGGCATCTACAGACACTCACACTTCAGAGATGGCCATTTTCCTCATGGGGGTTGTGATTCTTCTCATACCTGTCTCCCTAATTTTGGTGTCCTATGGCCACATCATAGTGACTGTGGTCAAGATGAAGTCAGCTGCAGGGAGACTCAAGGCATTTTCTACCTGTGGCTCCCACCTCATGGTTGTCATCCTTTTTTATGGGTCAGCAATTATCACCTACATGACACCAAAGTCTTCCAAAGAGCAGGAGAAACTGGTGTCTGTTTTCTATGCAATGGTGACACCTATGCTTAATCCCCTCATATACAGCCTGAGGAACAAAGATGTGAAGGGAGCTCTGTGGAAAGTAGCCATGAAAAACTTCTCAGGAAGGCTTAGAGTCACCCACTGACTCAGTTCCTCTTGACTTCCTACATATAACATGCTAGATATTCTTCCTTATGAATGTAAGCTATGGTAAGATGCTCACCATTGGGCCTTCGCCTTTTTCATGGATGCACAGTTTAACCTTTATCCCATACTTTCTTTGCGGAAGGAGAAGGAAATTATATAAGGTGCATTAGGAAGGAAGATATGCTTCCTTCTGATATATCCTTTAACAGTGAGGAGCTTCTGGGCATCTGTATATTCTTTTTCTCTCCTTTTTTTTGTGAATATACAACATGCTCTTTTGGCCATGATACCCTATGATTAGTTTGTGACAATCTGGAACTCTCTGCATTACCCTAATATCATGACCCAGAGGTCTTTTCTAAGAATTAGACAATCTCCTAAGACAAAAATATATCTTTTAAACTATGGCATATGTCGTTGTCTATCTCAGATCCTAATCTAGCTTTTCTTTTGTCATTTCTTAATTTCTTTACATTATAAAATAAAAATTTAGAAATATTGCTTAAAACCTCACCAAGATCTATGTGCTATTTGTGTGTGCATTCATGTGTAGCTGTGTCAGGGGTAGGTAATGAAGAGACCAGAGCAATGAAGTAGAATGAGGCTCTTTTGATAGTTCGTACTCTTTTTAGAGACACAAAGATCATATTTATCAGGATAAGCCCCCATGAATGTGAATATAGAGATTTAAAACCAATAAGAAATAATGACAAACATCAAGTTTGTAATGCACTCTATGCCTGAAGGACTAAGAGGACGGAACTAGGAACCAGGGATGGTAGCTGTATGCAAAGACTACCAGGCAAGAGCTGTGGACTAGATTATGTACGTGAGCAACCCATGAGAGAAATTATTTAAAGGAATTTTCCAGCTACTTTCTGCTCCTCTGATATTATATTGTAGGTAAAATTTAAACAACAAGGGAACCTATCTATACAACCCATAAGCCCATACTCTGAGTCTAACAGCAGGGTTAGAGGATAGAAAATGCATCTGAAGGGCCAAGGGAAGACGGGCTTTACTTTTTGCCTCACCATGTATTTGTTCATTGTCCAGTGATTAATTCATGTTTGTAGCACAGAGAACACCAAATTCCATCAATGACTTTATCAGTGTGACATCAAGTACAGAACACATATCTGCTTGATACCAAAAGGGATAGCATTGGTCAGAATTATTTGCTCAAAGGAATGAGGAGAAAGAGTGAAAAAAAATCCAATCCAATTGATTAGGAAATAAAACTATATTTCTGATCCTAGTCATCAGACTTAAACTAGTAATTGTGATGTTTCTTCCACTACTCCCTGTTTTGCATTCAATACAGTAATTGCACCTTAAGCAACTGCTGTCCCAGCTGGCAATTGCAACTCCACAGCTACCAGCAGGGGCCACATTGGGTGCATCCAGGCAGGAATTCTGTTCCCTTAGTCACCACCACCTTCTCTATCAAAGCCACTAAAGGAAACATTATCTAAATCTCTATCCTTCTACAGAACTCAGGATTCAAAGTGAGGTGAAATTCTGCTTACTCAGAGAGGCTAAATAGCAAGTAGCTAGCCTTCTTCCCTTGCTCATGTTTCCATTAAAAAAAGGGGCATCCCTCCTCTCAGCCGCCACTTAACAACCCACCCTACACTTAGTTCCTCCCTACCACTTCCTTTCAGCTAGTTGCTGACTCAGCCTCCTGACTCCAGGTTAATTGTACTTAATCAAAGGTAACATGTCTTTGCATCATTAACAAAAGCAGCAGAAACAAATGCAACACACCTTTACACAGTTAAAATAATATTCCACCCATTACACAGTTAAAATAACATTCCACAACAACTCTCTCATGGATTTGTTTCTTCCTTAGTCTCTATTTGTGGAAATTTGTAGGCAGTGGTGATCTAAAATTTCTTTCCTGAGCATAAGTCAATAGATTCCTCTTTGTTGAGTTTTTTCTTTTGATTTTCGTTTGATTAGCAATGTTCAAAGAAGTGTTAATGCCTGTGAAGTTTCTTGATTTCAAACACAGTCTTTCCTGACTCCAGTGTATTTCAGCAGCCCTATTTGTTCTTGGAAATAGAAACAATCAATAAGACAGCATTGTAATTTTACTTCAGTCTTCCATGGCTCTCTCCAATTTTTTTTAATGTAGGCACTTAGTGCTATGAACTTTAGAACCACCTCCACTGGGTCCCTGAAATTTTGGTACGTTATATATTCATTTTCATTCAAGTCAAGAAAGTTTTTAATTTTTTTCTTAATTTTTGTCTTGACCCATTTTTCGTTCAGTAATGGCCTATTTAATAGTGATCTATTTTTCATCTAGTTCGGTGTCTATGAGTTTGCAAGCTTTCTGTTGTTTCTGATATCCAGCTTTAGTCCATAGTGGTCAGATAGGATGTATCTGTTACAACTTGCTTTGTGTTCAAGTATGTGTTTGCTATGTGTTTGAGTGGTCAATTTTGGAGAAAGTTCCATGAGGTACTGAGAAGAAGGTATATTCTTTTGTTTGGGGGTGAATGTTCTGCACTATCTGTTAGGTCTATTTGGTTTGTAATGTCAGTCAGCTCCAACATTTTTCTGTTTAGTTTTTGTCTGGATGACCTGTCTATTGGCAAGAGTGTAATAGTGCAGTTTCTCACTATGAGTGTGCAATTGTCAATATGTGATTTAAGCTATAGTAGTGTTCGTTTTACACTTGGGTGCCTATGTTTGGTGCATAGATGTTAAGAATTGCAAAATCATCTTTGTGGATTTTTCTTTTGATGAGTATGTAGTGTCCTTCCCTATCTCTTGTGATTAGTTTTGATTTGAAGTCTAGTTTGTCAGATATTAATATTAAAATGGCTACATCAGTTACCTTTTTAGGTCCATTTGCATTGAATATCTTTTTTCATCCTTTTATTCTGTGGCAGTGTCTATCATTTGATGTTAAGGTATGTTTCTTAGGTGCAGGAAAAGAATGGATCCTGTTTTGGAATACAGTCTATTAGTCTGTGTTTTTTCATTGGGGCATTGAGAGAATTAATGTTGAGAGATATCATTGAGCAGTGTTTGCTGATTCCTGTTATTTTGCTGTTTTGCTCTCTCTCTCTCTCTCTCTCTCTCTCTCTCTCTCTCTCTCTCTCTCTCTCTCTGTGTGTGTGTGTGTGTGTGTGTGTGTGTGTGTGTATGTATGTATGTACATGTGTACATGTTTCCCCTCTTTTGATTTGCTGGTCTGGGATTATTTATTCCTTGTGCTTTTGAGGGCATGATTAACCTCTTCTGTGGTTTTCTTCTTTAGGGAAATTTTCTTTTATGATTTTTTTGAAAATATTTTCTGTGTTTTGATTGGAGTTTTGTCTCCTTCCCCTATTCCAATTATCCTTAGATTTGGTCTTTTCATAGTGTCCCAGATTTCATGGATATTTTTCTGCCAGTATTTTTTTTTTTTTAGATTTATCATTTTTCTTTGGCTGAGGTACCCATTTCTTCTACTGTTGTGTCTTCAATGCCTGAGATTCTTTCTTCCATCTCTTGCATTCTATTGGCCAGGCTTGCCTCTGAGGTTCCTGTTTGAGTTACTAAATTTTGTATTTCCCAATTTCTCTCATTTTTGGGGTTTTCTTCTTCATTGATCCTACTTCCACTTTTAGGTGTTGAATAGTTTTATTCATTTCCTTCTACTATTGTGTTTTCATAGATTTCTTTAAGGTATTTATTATTTAATTTTTTTTTTTGTTTTTGTTTTTCGAGACAGGGTTTCTCTGTGTAGCTTTGCGCCTTTTCCTGGAACTCACTTGGTAGCCCAGGCTGGCCTCGAACTCACAGAGATCCGCCTGGCTCTGCCTCCCGAGTGCTGGGATTAAAGGCGTGCGCCACCACCGCCCGGCTATTATTTAATTTTTAAGAGCTCTATCATATTCATAAAAGGTATTTTAAAGTCTTGTCTGTCAGCAGTGTTGCAATTCTCAGGACCTACTATGGTAGGGTTATTGGGTTCTAGTGAAGACATATTGTCCTGGCTGTCATTGATTGTGTTTTTATGCTGTCATGTAGGCATCTGGTTTGGGGAAGATTGTAAATCTAGGTGCTGATTTTGGTCTTATCCTTGTTAGGTGGGTGTTTTATTCCTTGGTTTCTGTTGCCCTCTTTAGTCTTAGAAGGGTGTGGTGGTTACTAGAGAATTCTCCAAGTTCTTGCTAGATGTGACCACTGTGGGTTCCAGGTAAAATGTGTTTCTAGGCATTGGGGGCTGACTCATAGAAATGAGGATGGGGCCCACAGAAGGGAGGAAAGCAGGGTGTTCTGTTCTTGGTTGTTTTTACTCTTTTTTTGGGGGGGCCTACCACCCAGCTCCCAAATAAATTCACACACGGAGACTTATTATTACTTATGAATGCCTGGCCTTAGCTTGGCTTAGTTTCTAGCCAGCTTTTCTTAATTTGAATTATCCCATCTGTCTTTTGCCTCTGGGCTTTTCCTATTCTCTTACTTCTGTAAATCTTACTCTTACTCCATGGCTTGATGTGTAGATGGGTGGCTGGGTGGCTGACCCCTGAAGTCCTCCTCCTTCTCTGGCTCCTAGACCTTCCACCTCAGTTTTCTCCTTCTATATATAGTCTACCTGCCAGCCCTGCCTATCCTTTCTCCTCCCTTGCCATTGGCTGTTCAGTTCTTTATTAGACCATCAGGTGTGTTAGACAAGCACAGTAACATAGCTTCACAGAGTTAAACAAATGCAACATAAACAAAAGCAACACACCTTAAAATAATATTCTACTACAGTGTTCTACCAGGATCTGCTTTAGTCCCCTGGTAATGGGAGGGGAGAGTCAGGAGAGGCTACAATAGGTTATCTTCCAAGGAGCTGGGCATGAGACTGTGGGATTGGATATGCAGAAGATGAGGGAGAGTGAAGATCTAAAACTTGCCTACCTACTTTGATGGCCTATTTGCTTCTCTGGCAGACTTGGGTGGCAGGTTCCCAGGGAATTCTTGCTGAAATTGGAGGCTGGGATAAAGTAATGAGTAGGGGGAAGGAAGTTTAGAGAAGATCTACATGATTCACTGAAGATGGGAGGAGGGACTTTGGCAGAAAGTGTTATGCTACAGATCTGGGAATGAGACTTGGGGGTTCCATTTGGAGGAGAAGAGTAGGAGGTGAAGATCTGCAGTTAGCCTACCTGCTTCCCTGAGTGGAGTGGCCATCAGGGTCAAAGGGAATGCCTGCTGGAACTGGGGGCTGAGATACTGGGATGAGTCGGGGGAAGAAAATTTGGAGGTGATATCTGTATGATACACTAGAGATGGGGACAGGGGGAAGGGAGGCTGCAGAGAGGTCTGCTATACAACTGGCAATAAGACTGTGGGAATGGATTTAGAAGAGAGGAGGAAAAGGTGAATATCTAGAGTTAGCCAACCTACTTCCCCGTCCATATTGAATTTTTAATAGTGGTTATATTGAATGCATTTTTCCATATCAGGTACTTTTTATTTTATACTTTCTAAGTATCAGGTAAGGTACACATTTTTATGTTCAAGTTTCATTCCCCAATGTTCAAGTTTTTCTAAGATTTTGTGTGGGCACCCCTGTGCATATTTTCACAAGGTCACCTGTGTGCCTGTGTGAATTTATATGTATGACATATGTACAGAAGCCTATGAAGCTCAGAAGATGGCATCAGATCCGATCGAACTGGAGTTACAGGGGTTGTAAGCTACACTGGGTGCTAAGAATGGAATCCAGGTCTTCTGAAAGAACAGCAAGAACTCTTGCCTGTCGATCCATCTCTCCAGCCATGTGGTTTTCAAATGGTTGAAAACTTTGAAGTTCAAGGCCCAGCGGGTAGAACTTTGGGACATAATTCTTTAAGGGAGTGCATGAAAGGGCTTTTCTGCCAGGACATTCCATTCAACCCCTTGAAATAGGCAGGAGTTATTTTCTATAGTATTTTATAATGTAGTCTATTTCTTGGATGTCTCCCAATCCTATTTTTTTCACAAAATTATTCTGTTGACAAGACATAGATGAGATTCTAAGTGCAGAGATAGAGAGGAAGGTCATGCATGTAAAGCGTTCACAGAAATATTTGCGGAAGGAACATTGCGCAGGGAAATTACTTTGTGGCCAGACTTGGTTGCAGTGCCCCTTCTTGGGTCACATCTCTCACATTTTGATGCCTTTGACATAGCCATAATTTGTAACCAGCTCAACCTTTTATCCCTTATGACTTCCTTTTAGAATACAATTTTGATTCTCTGCTACAGAGTAATTTACTGCTAATAAACTGTATTATCTTTGGGCTTGACATCAAGCCCAGAATTGATCACCAAGCACCATGTTAAATAAGGGATTACCTGAACACTAGTACAGTTTGGTCCTTATTGGACCATTAACACTACACAGAGGTGTTTTATTATAATCAATATACAGATAAAAATTAGAACTAATATGTGTATATTTTATCTGTATCATTGTTTTTGATATGTCTGTTGTTAAATTTTATACAAAGCATGTTTTTACATATACATGTTATTGTTGAAAGTTAATATATATTCTGTAGTAAATAATGTGTTTTACTCCTATTATGCCTTATTGGGGGGCTTTGTTATCAAATGCTGAAGGACAGTTTGTACACAAAATAAGTGGTTCCAATTCCTCATGACAGAAAGAGGTAGGGCAGTTCACAGAATCAGTGGAGAGAAAAATGCATCTGCAGTAAACGCTATTTACCCTGTCATGATCATTGAGTTTTCAGGAATGTGTTTGCACACATCTATGGTGTTAGTATACTAAGGGTGCTACTGAAATTCCAGAGTTGTATGTGTTCACAGGGAAGAATCACGAAGAAAGGCTGCTCTGTTGGTCAAATGTACAGTCTTGAAAGGACAACTGATTTCATCCAGTCACAATAAAGGCACAGAAAAAAAAGTTGAAAGGTGAACAAAACCTCTGAGTTATGTATGTTATGTATAGCAGGTCCCCGTAATCCTGTATTTATCCTTAGTTGGAGAGTCTGTGCAGCCTTCCTATTTGTGGTTATCTGTGCAGAGCATATGATATTTAGGAGCTTTAAACGTGGAATATTCTTTCTGTAAATGAGACCCATTGTAACTTTGGCAGCAGAGGCAGAGCTCTTTAACTGCCGACTATCATAAACCCTGGAGGTTTAAGGTACCTTTTCACTGCTCCTCTTCCTCACTAGGATAAAAGTTTGTTTTGTTCGAGACTTTGTGTTCAGGGGCTAGATTTGTTCTGATGTGGAATTCAGAGTCAAATTGTGGGTGCAAGTGAAAAATCAATTGAAAATAATGAGTGAAAACCATTTATTTGATTTACTAGTATAATTATTTTAACTAACTGATGAAGGTCCTCTTAAAATATGTAGATAGTGTGTTGGGGCAAATTGAGGGAAGTAAAACAGATTCTAAAATGAACTGGATAAAGAATTTCAAGATTAAAGTGTGTGTGTGTGTGTGTGTGTGTGTGTGTGTGTGTGTGTGTGTGTGTGTGTGGTGGGTTGTAGGAAATTGTCATCTTTCAGAGGATCTTAATTGAAGTAACCAGGAATACCGCAGGGAACTTAGTAGGCCAGTCTCAGAGTCAGCCAGCAGTTTCCTTTAGCTTCTGTGTCCTTTCATTCTCAAATGGATCCTAGTGGGATTCCAAAACTTCAGTAGGTACACAGTATCCCCTAAAAGAGTAGAAACTTGGGGAATTCAATGTTCCTTGTTTTGTCCTTCCACTGTGCCCTTGCCAGTGCCTGTCCAAGTCAGTCACAGTTTCCGAGGATTCAGAGTCCTATTAACGACCCGCCTCAGTGCAGTCTTCACCTCATTATTCCTTAAGCTGTAGATGATGGGGTTCAACATGGGCGTGACGACTGTATAGGAGAGCGACACCATTTTCTTGTGCTCAGGGGAGGTGTTGGAGCGTGGCCTGAAGTACATCAGGATGGCAGTGCTGTAGAAGAGGGAGACAACCAGGAGATGGGAGGAGCAAGTGGAGAAGGCCTTGTGTTTCCCCTCAGTTGAAGGCATCCTGAAGATGGTGGAGAGGATGCGGACATAGGAACCCAGGATCAATAAGAAAGGAAAGAGGATGAATAGGACAGTAGCTGTCAGAGCCTCCAGTTCAAATAGTGAAGTATCAGCACAAACCAGGGCTATGACAGGGGGGCTGTCACAGAAGAAGTGGTTCACCCTGTTGGGGCCACAAAAAGGGAAACTGAAAATCCATGTGGTTTGCACAGTGGCCACTGGGAACCCTGCGAACCAAGAGGCAGCTGCCAGCTGGGCGCAGGACTTGCGGCTCATAATTACTGGGTAGCGCAAGGGATCACAGATCGCCACATATCGGTCATATGCCATTGTGGCCAGGAGGCAGCACTCAGCAGCCCCAAAGAAGAAGAAGAAATACATCTGAGTGGCACAGCCAAGGAAGGAGATGGTTTTGTCTTGGAGTATCAAAGTACTCAACATTTTGGGAACAATGACCAAGTTGAAGCCTATTTCCAGGAAGGATAAGTTTCTGAGAAAGAAGTACATAGGGCTTTGCAGGGCAGAGTCAGCTGTAGTAACCAGGATAATTAGAACATTGCCCATGAGTGTGACTAAGTAAATGATCAAAAACAAGAGAAATAATAGAGCCTGTAGCTCATAGGACAATGTTGAGAAGCTCACAAGAATAAATTCCCTAACAGTTGTCCAGTTTCCCCAGGTCATTCTTCTGCACATTGAGGAAGCCAAGATTCAGGAAGGTGGGAAAAACTTCCACATATTATGTTATATGCTTATTGTACTCTAAATAAGAAACCTCATTTGGTTCCAGACTCTACATTTGTTGTGATTGTAGAACATAAAGCATCAGTCTTCTCCAAAAATGTGTAAAATAATTTTGACTATTTGAGTTCACAGTTGTTTAAGAAGAATCCTGATTTTTTTCCCATTAAACTGAGATTCACTCTATGTATTTATACATGTCCAAGCTTTTCTCCATTCTGAAGAGAATGCCCCAAAGCACAACTCCACTTACCCTCCTACCCTAGCACTCTGAATAGTCAGTTTTGCTAAGAAAGACAGGGGAAATGTTTTTGAAGTCTGGTTGCACAATGGAAGAGGACGAGGTCTGACTGGGTATGTTTTGTATAACAAATGGCCAGAAAAGAAAAAAAATATTAAAGAAACAGACAGTACAATTAAATGCAAATGATTCCTGAGTAATCGTCCTACAGAGGTCCTAATATCAAGATCCGTAATACTGTGAAAGATTTAATGTTATTGCAAGAAGTCCCACTTCTACATTCATCAGGACTTACAACACAGAAGTGGATGTTTATACATCTCAGGGAGGAAGAACTCTCAAGGAAGTTGTGCCTGAGCAAAGAGAACAGAGTTAAGATAAGATCAGAGTCATGAGAGAATCCTGATGTGTTGAGTGTAAGCCTTTACATCATCTCTTCTTGGTTAAGTTGTGCTGGGCTCTCAAGGCACTTGATGGTCACACATTGCATGTTAACGAAGTCCACCTCAAACATCTAAATGCCACTGATAAGACTTTCCATGAGAATGAAATAGAAGGTTTCATTAACAACCAAGTCTCAAAATTGAGAACCTCAAATTATTTTTAATGATGATAATCTTAGATGAAGGAATAAGATTAAAATGTGTAACCTGTTGTCTGATGCACTGTATATCCTCAGTAAAAGAAGAAGATTGTGACAATATGATGCTAACTCTGCTTTCCAGGATAAAAAGTAAATCTATCCAACTCATTGCCCTGCTGTTAAATTTCTAGGACAAAAGAAGAACAATTATTTGATAAATACAAATTATGTTCTATGTGGTAGTCATCAAAGGTCATAATTGATGACTGGAGTGAAAAAATCTCTGCTCTCAGATGCAGAGATCCACAGCCAAATACCAGGCCGAGCTCTAGCAGTCTAGTCGAAGAGAGAGAAGAGGGATTCTATGAGCAAGGGCATTAAGATCATGATGGGGAAACCTACAGAGATAACCAAACCAAACTAGTGGGAACTCATGAAATTTAGACCAACAGCTTTGGAGCCTACATGGGACTGGACTAGGCCCTCCACATAGTGAGACAGTTGTGTAGCTTGATCTGCTTAAGGGGCCCCCTGGCAGTGGGATCAGAATCCACCCCTGGTGCATGAGCAGGCTTTTTGGAGCCCACTACCTATGATGTGGCAACTTGCACAGCCTTGAGGCAGGGGGAGGGCCTTGGACCTGCCTCTACTAAATGTACCTCCCCATGGGAGGCCTTACCTTCTTGTAGGAGGAAATGGGGGGTGGGTTAAGAGGGGGAGGCTGGAGGAGTGGGAGGAGAGAAGAGGGGGATCTTTGATTGGTATGTAAAATGAATAAAATTTTTTCTTAATAAAAGAATATTTAGAAAAAAAGAAAATCTCTGCTCTCATAGAAACTGCCTTCTCCATAATTAGACTTATTATCAGCAAATTTTACTAATAGAATGTGTTTTATGTGATGGTGAGTAAGCGCAATGCTGAGGAATAAAGTTCTGGGTGAGCAAGTTATTTGAGTGTAGAGAGTGTTAGAAATGCCTTGTTGAAAAGAAGACACTCAAGTCCTGTGCAGGTTCAAGAGTCAGTGAAGGGATGAATGGAAAGGGAAATACAAAGAAGAGAATACTTAGTGTTTTTGCTGATTGATATTTGTTTAAAAATACTCAACCTCAATTTCTCTATGTGGGTCTCTGTATCTATATTCATTTCTTGTGCCTTTTCTTGTCTCCTTTTTCTTCTGTTTACTGTTTTTTTTCCTATTTTGGTATCTTGATTTGTTTTATCTTACTATATTTTATTATTATCATCCCTTAAATGACTGCTTGTCTTCTTACTGCTTTTTTCTTTCTTTCTTTTTTTTTTTTGCGGGGTGGGGGTGGGGGTGGGGTGGGGGTTTAGAGACAGGGTTTCTCTGAGTAACAGCTCTGGCTGTCCTGGAACTCAATTTGGAGACCAGGCTGGTCTCAAATTCTTGGAGATTCTCCTGCCTCTGCCTCTGGAGTGCTGGGACTAAAGGCATATGTCACCACTGCCAGGCTTGACTGTTTGTTTTCTGGTGAGAGACAGAAAGGGGGTGGATCCAGATGGGAGGAATGGTGTGTGTGTGTGTGCGAAACTGGGTGGGGGTAGATGGAGCAGAAACTGTAATCAGAATATATTGGTGAGAAAAATATCTATTTTCAATAAAAGAGAAACAACAACAAAAAACAACATAAAGAAATCTTTGATATTTGTTTACATAGTAGAACATTTAGGAAGTCCTGACTTTAGTTTTTACAGCTTCATTAAAGATTCACTGAATCTTCTGGTAAAACAATGTTGAATAATTTAAAACTAATTCAGTCAAGTGTAACCATGGCCAGTGACAGTTGGAATCACTGTAAGCACAGTTTGGTTTGGAAAATTTCTAAGGACACGTAGCAGAATGACTCCAGTTAGATACTGGAAAACAAACGACAAAGGAGCAGGAAGAAAATGGTATCACAAATGAACACTTAAGAAGGTACAGAGAATTTACACAGGACTAGTTGTGGCTCTCTGACTTTCCAGCAAGGGCAGACTACTCTTTAAGTACTGCTAGGGACTGGAAATGCTTAAGTTGAACGAGAATTTAAATGTAATGAAAGGCAAGGTCTTAGAGCTATCTTTACACAGCTTTGCTTTTCTCCTGATCTCTGAAATGCCTCCTGGGGCATCTTCCTAAGGCCTCAGGGTTGCAAAAGACACACAGACAAAACCTGATTTAGGACTTCTCATCTGCCTCCTTCCTCACATTTGTAATTATGTACTATCCTTCATTTTTCTCAATCTCTTGCTAATCTTCCCCTTTATAGTTCCTCCTTTTGAGCTATTCTTCCCTCTTTTTTTCTTTCATGCCTGTCATTTTTCACTTCTATTTTAGATTCTCGGTTTTCCCCACTATGCAGAGAAAGGACAGCAGAGAAGTCACTGGGTAGATTTTGAATATGGCCTTCCTGTAGCTGAGGTTCTATTTGTGAGGATGTTACCAGTGCTGGGGAATGTCGAATACACAGCTTTTGTTAATTGTTATTGTGACTGTGTGTGTGTGTGTGTGTGTGTGTGTGTGTGTGTGTGTGTGTGTGTGTGAGAGAGAGAGAGAGAGAGAGAGAGAGAGAGAGAGAGAGAGAGAGAGAGAGAGAAGTATAGTAGGAAGTGAAAGAAATGAGGAACTTAGTTGAGGCTGGTGGCTTAGACAGTGACATCTCTTAGTTCAGTGTCTATTTTCAGGACTAATACCTTGGAGATTCTGTGTTTTGTTAAAAACAGAAGAACGAGATACATTATGAGTGCTTAGCAAAATTTCCACATAACCAGTTATTTCAGTCCACATAGTTTTTTTATTATTAAAGACTCTGTTGTAGGTGCAGATCAGAGTTCTGAGGTAGGATAACTTTTGAACAGCTATAAAATTAGACACTGACATAACTTCTGAGTTATGTATTTCTGATATGTAAGACTATCTTTCTACTAAATGACCCATCTACTTGACAGGGTGATGGTGAAGGGCCAAGTGAGAATCCGTATGCAAACAAATAGCTTTAACATTTTAAAGCACATCACACATGCCAATATTGCCTCACATAATTTCTCAGGATCGATTCTTTATCAAGTTCTATAAAATTCCAGGTGTTTTGCATGAGACTCTGATCTGTCTTCCTGTCTCTTAGAAATTTGTCAAAGAAGAGATATTTCTGGTGGTGATCCATCCTCTTTACAAAGGTTTCAAGCCTATGCCACAATCCCTTGCCCTTTACTCACCTCCTAAGAGTGATATCTGTCAATGTAAATTCTGGAAAAACTTTCCTCTATGGCAGTCACTATGGAGCAGTCTCCAGCTATTTGAGAATGAGTGACTCCAGGAGAGTCCTAAATTATGGCTTTGACTGTGCCAGTCATTCCAGATAAGTACCAGGTTATTCTGAAGGAGTCATTCCAGAGACACTCTGGGCTAGGCTTATCTCCATCCCATTTGCTGGTGGACTCTGGGTTGTGCCATTGTCAAGGTCTCCAAGATGCTTTGTTTCAGGGCTGTGCCAATTGCCCCAGGCAAATCTTGTGCAGTGGCTGGGTCAGTACTTGTAAACAGGCTCTGAGCTGTGCAGGGCTCTTCACTCCAGAGATACTCTGCGCTGGGCCTATGTCTGCCACTCTAGAGGATTGCAGCCTGGGTCTCAAGACTATTTCATTCCCTGCTGTTTATCATAGACAAATGATTTTCCTCAGTGCTTCCTCTTCTTCAGGTGATACCAATGATTTACTTCCCAACAGATATGAGTTTTGGGCAGCTCAATTACAAAACTTCATGAAGAACCCATGATCCTATAATTGAATGTAGGTTTTTATTTCAGCTCCAACTTTTCATACAGTTGTGAAGCCACAAGAGAAAGGGACAAAACTCAGTGGTCTATCTATACTTCAAGGTTTATAGGCTAGAGAAATTAGAAGAGAGTACCAGTATTGTTTACATTTCTTCACTTTTGGTAGTTTTCTGGGTGGTTTTAACCTGGACTGAGGAGAAGTCTTCAGGCTTGGGGACTAGAATCCACTACTCACTGTCTAACCCAGGTGTAGAATATTAATGAAAGGTATAAGCAGCTAGAGATGTTACTAACCTTCCAGCAAGATGAAGAAGTGAAAGTATGACTAAGAATCTCAAATTCTAACCCTTCTGGAGCAACAATTGACATTGAAAAAGGAGAAAATCTGCTGTAGATATTTTCCACCCCTAACTAAGAAGTTATAAACAATTCATACC
This sequence comes from Peromyscus californicus insignis, assembly GCF_007827085.1. NCBI lineage: Eukaryota > Metazoa > Chordata > Mammalia > Rodentia > Cricetidae > Peromyscus > Peromyscus californicus. Next base: position 96,507,494 of record NW_026294562.1, read on the forward strand.
TACTGGGAAAGGGAAAATGAATTTTTTTCCCAATGAAATCTCACTGTGTTTATCTACCACACTCCAGGGCAGGCTCCATGCTCCAGAGTAGTTGGCCAACACAAAGCACTCTCCATTTTTGTGCACTTTTTGTTTTGTTAAGGTATTTTTTTTGTCTTATTGATTTTCTTTTTCTTAGTTTTTTTGGTCTGTTTTGATTTGTTTTTGAGACAGGGAACATGTAATGAGTAGATAGATGTAGAGAATCTGGGAGGAGTTGGGTAAGGGGAAGGAATATGATCAGAGTACAGTTCATGAAAAAATTTTGTAATAAATTTTTTTTAAGAATTAAAGTGAAATCCGTGCTTTGGGAAGAAGGCCCTGAGTAATAAGAGCTTTGTACAAAATGCTTACATGGATGTTGAACTTTTCTCAAAATGCTTTTGAAGGATGTGTTTGATTGTGAGTTTCTCACTGGAAGCATTAATCATATATGACTTGGTCATTACTGTTTGCTTGGTATCCAGCATGGTGCCTGCAATGAACAATAATGTGAAAATAGTTATGGCTACCCAACTTCTCTCTGTCATTCCACCTTTCATCCTTTTCCTCAACATCAATCTCACTCTAGCATTTGAAAGAGGACCAATCAAAACATGGGTCCTCATAACCAAAGAAGAAATGCAGAAAATCCACTTTGAATGTCATTCATCAGTAAATGTTTAGCAGATGCTTATCACATAACAGGCACTAGGTATTTAGTGGTAAATGGTCACTACTTAATGGGATAGAAAGTTTAGAAGGAAAAGCAGACAAAGGAATCTTATAAAATATGAAACTACAATTGTGATGAACATGTAACTAGGAGAAAATGATACAGCAACAAAAATAGCACTAGCATTTTTCTTTTCTTTAGACATAACCTATGAGTAGGAAGGAATAATGGGAAAATTTAATAGATCATTGTGAGTCGGCTGAAGATGTATTTGTGGATGGGCAAGAAAGATGGCTTTAACAAATAAAGAGTCTGTGTATTATTTTGGTCACATCCACTGCAAAGGACTCTGTATCTAAGTGGGAGATGAGGAAAGAGCACTGTCACTGCCCTATGTAAGAGTTTGTGTGGTTCTGAATCCATGGTGGAAATAAACACATCATATAAAGGAAAACACTTATTTCTTCTTACGTGTTAGGTTACATTTTTGCTGTTGAGAAATACATATTGTTGGAAGATGAGTTTGAATATTTATACTTAGTTTAAGTTCATCATGGAAGTTTCCACAGAAAACTCACATTATGGGTAGGTGTTGAACTTGGAGAAGTTACCTCACACAGCTGTTCTGGATTTAAAGTCTCAGTGATCATTATTTATTTTTTAAAGGGCTTTTGTTTTGTGTTCTGATTAAAGGTGTGTGTGTGTGTGTGTGTGTGTGTGTGTGTGTGTGTGTGTGTGTGTGTGTGTGTGTGTTCTCTTTTCTTTTCTTAACTCATAGATGAAGGAGATTCCTGACAGGATTATTACAAACAGCACAACAGGTACACATCCCTTTCAGTCCTCTTGGACCACCCTTTCTCTATTCTGGTGAATTCTATACATACATATAATGAAATATGATCACATCCACCCCCATTTCTCTCCCCCAACTCTCCCCATGTGCCCCCAAACATGTAACTTTTCTAACTTAATTTTTGATAACCCACCAAGTACAATGAGTGCTGTCTACATGTGCATGGGGGTAGGCCATCCACCAGAGCATGAGAAACCTACCAGTGGGAGCATCTTCCAAAGAAAATGATTGTTCCTTCTCCCAGCAGGTATCAGCTGCCATATATCCTCATTAAGTGGTAGGGCCTATAGTGGGACTTCCTGCCCATGCTGGAATGTTGGCTGTCTTGACCCAGTACAGGTCTTTCCCTGGTAGCCACATTTGCTATGAGTTTATTAATGCAATAGTCATGCCATGTCCAGAAGACAACATTTTACAGCATTCTACCCCATCTGATAGCTCGTACCTTCTTTATCTGTGCCAATTTTACAGACCCTGAACTCTTCCTTGGCTTCAAGAAGCTTTAATGTTAAAAATTAAAAGGTAATAAACATATTTATAATATGAAACCATGCCATACCCCTAAACTTGGTCAAGCTTTACTTTTAGATTTTCTGGTCCTTGGAACCTAAGAAACCTCTATGAGACTGAGTTGCCTGGAAGCTTGCTGTTTCTCTTCTTTTCCTCACAGATGGAAAGTGAATATAAAAATAAAACCCTCCCATGACATGATCCAACATAAACAAAAAGGTTTGCTTATGCTTCGTTGTTCCTTGAAGAATGAGGCTGATGTCAGGATTTCACACGAAATTGAAGCTTTGCTTCACTTTGTCTTCTCTCTACTGTACTGGACCTATGTAGTTATTCCATTAGTAAGCAAATCATCTTGACTTTATGACTCTAAAACCAATTCTAAGACAACATGGTGTGTGGTGATCATCTCTGCATCTCTCAGCAAGCAGAATTCTTGTTGGTTTTGGGGGCAATGTTTTTAACAGGCAGACGATGTAAGAAGTAAGAAGATGTAAGAAGTAAGACAGATGTAAGAAGGAAAACATTCAAAAGCTCCTCCTTTTGCATAGTTTGTGTGTATTCCCCAGCCTTTCAGGACACCCGAGTTTTGCTGCAGGCATCAGTCTTCCTCCAAAATCATCCCTCATCTTTTGAGTAGCACAATTACCCACATGCCATCTACCATCACTTCCCATAAATTCTTCAAAAAATATTTTGAATTAATTCATTCTCATACCACTTTAAGTCAGAATTATTTTTAAAAACTGGACTATCCCATTCATTTGTCAGTTTTTTTTATTCTACGAAAATTAGGGATATGGGAGGTGTCTTACTTGCTGCCCAGATCTGAGGATCTGTGTTCAAATCCCTAGTACCCTTGTAAAAGTCCAGATATGCTGCATGTTCCTGTAACCCTAGCACTGTGGATCAAAGTCAGGTAGATCCCAGGAGCTTGCTAGTCAGCCAGGCTACTCAAAATGGTACTTCTGGTTCAATGAGAGATCCCGTCTCAAAGGTACAAGGGAAAGAGTGCTAGAGGACGACACTGAATGGCTTCTTCTTGCCTCTACATGCATACACCTGCATGCACAGATGAATGTATCCCCCCCCAACACAACACACTTTATAAATTAAAGTTTTTTTCCTTGGGTAAGGTAAACACAAGAAACGATAGAGTCAACCTTGAGTTAATTATCATTTAACTCTTGCAATATGAGTCTTCATGGATATTCTTTTTACAAACCTTTAAAATAGTGCCTATACTTAAGGCTCTATCCATAGCTAGGGACAGCCCTTGATTGGTTTGATTTTGGTTTCTGGCATAAGGCATTGTCTTCCATGATTATTTGTAAGATGTTTCTTTACTTTAGACTACCATATCTATCTGCCTCAGCACCAAATGTTCTAGTGAAAATATCATTGGAATTTTCATTCTACTTGTTGTTGTGCATGTTAAACAACCTCCAGCCTCATTCATCTGCCTGTCTAGGCAGTCGGTATTGTGTATCCAAGTACCAACTGTTATTTGTGGCAATATTCTAGATTTGAAGTTCTAGGTCTTTCATCTGACTCTAACTCTATCCATATCCTCCTAGTGTTTTTAGTGTAGTTCTGTGGAACATAAGTCTTTTGATATACCTAAACAGAAACATCTGTGAAGTTTTAGTTTTCAAAGAGTTGCAAGTACTTCAAGAGAAGATAATTTTGTTAAAAAACACACAGATATTTATAAAATTGAAATTATTAATAAACTTGGAATATAAGTACACAAGAGTAATAAACATTGCATGAGACATCATAGTGGGTCTTGAAAGAGTGGATGAATTTGTCCAAACTAATGGTGGCAATTTTTCAAGACAAAAATGGAATACCAAGCAAGATATTACCTATGTTAATTATCCGAATTGTGTATTCAGAAGTTCAAATGAAATATGTGCATTTTCTCTCACATACTCATCTATTTTCCTCATTTCTCAATATTTATTTTATTTAAACTAAAAATTCATTGAGTTTATTTTACATATGAAATAATCAATGTTCATTGTTTCATAACAAATATTATTGATGAAGTCTGAAGGAAACAAGCTTCTCAAAAATCACTGGTAGATGTTTAAATGGTTTGATTTTCCATTATGTAATGTTATATTTGTATTTATCTTTTGCCTCAGAAATTCAATTTCTAGATTTACATCTGTCAGATATACTATTAGAAATGTCAAGGCATATACAATGGACTGATCTGGATAGCATGATTTATAACAGTAAGTGATTAAAGAAAGAAATGACACATGTATAAAATAAAGTGCCATGAGGTCATAAAAGGAATCCTAGGATTAAAGAAGATCGGTTGGAATCAGCGAGGCCCTAATTAACGCTTTGATGAAAGTAGCACCAAGACTGACCTATATGTGAGACAAGGTGCATACAGAATCTCAGGACATTCTTCCTGGGAAGAATTCAGTGGGAAAGAAATAGCCACTGAGGTTATTCATGCATGTTCATGAGGGTTTTTGAGCTACTGTTCCTTGCTGCATTCTAGTTAGCTTAGAAGAACTAACATTGCTTCAAAGGTATGCCTCCCTCTTTTTCTGCATATGATCCCATGTTAAAATTACTAGCCATTTTATAGTGTTCAAAGTGTGTGTTAACAGGAATAAAAGAATCTTGAAGTCCTTGGCACTGAATTGTTGAAATGTCAACAGAATCAGTAAATAAAGGAATATAAAGGCTTTGCAGATGCTGCTATCCCATATAGCCACTGGTTATCAGCTTTGACCAACCTCAGTGCTCTTTGATATTGTGGTTGATGTTGAACCTCTGGGCTACATCTCCTTTGAGATGTTTGCAGACAAAGTTCCAGCAGAAAAATTTCATACTCTGAGCACTGTAGAGGAAGGACCTGGAATTTCAGCTTCACTGAATTGTTCCAAGATTCATGTGTCAGAGTGGTGACTTCACATGCCATAATGACACTATCAGCAAGTTCATCCACAGAGAGAAATTTGATGATGAGAACTTCATCCTGAAGCATACAGGTCCTGGTATTTTGTCCATGTCAAATGCTGGACCAAATACAAACAGTTCCAAGTTTCATCTGCCTTGCCAAGATGGAATGATTGGATGGCAAGCATGTGTTCATTGAGAAGGAGAAAAGTATGGTCATTTTGGAAGCATGGAGTGATTGGAGTACAGGAATGGCAAGACTAGGAAGAAGGTCATCATGGACAGCCTTAATATTTCTGACTTGTGTGCATCATAGCCACCAGGAAATCCCTTTTAAACTCAGGAGAGCCCCACCTCATCTCTTCACAATACTCACAGTTCATCTCACTGCAGTTCTCTGGGCTCCTTTTGTTCCTTATTTACCTCAAAGTCTAAGTGGATTTCAAAGTTAAGTTTATGATTATGAATAGAAACTAAATAAGAAAGACAAAGATACACTTTTGTGAGGTTTAATTGGCAGGTAAAGGAAATTTTGTATTGATGGCAATAATATGTCTAAACTGCATTTGTGTTTTTTCTTATTCTATTGAGATTTCCAAAAGCCATATTGGCAACTTGAATTCATCACAATAGAGATCAATAAGAGATAGATATGAATCACAAAAATATGTTCTCCATTCAACAAATATTAACCTTACCTTTTAATGTCTATAGAATTAAGTTTCTGAGGGCCAGGGCCTTGTGGAAGGTCCGGCTGAGAGCACTCTTCACCTCATTATTTCTCAGGCTATAGATGATGGGGTTCAACAGAGGAGTCACAACAGTGTAGGACAATGATAATAATTTCTTACTTTCAGGGGAATTATTTGATTTAGGCCTAAAGTAAGTGAGGCTTAAAGACACATAGAAAAGAGAGACAACGAGGAGATGTGAGGAGCAGGTGGAGAAGGCTTTGTGCTTCCCTTTAGCTGATGGAATCTTGAGGATGGAAGCAGCAATGCGAGTGTAGGAACATAGGATCAGCAGGCAGGGTATCATGACGACCAGAATGGTGCCAACAATGGCATAGATCTCAAACCGTGCTGTGTCTGCACAGACCAGCCTCAGCACAGGTGGGCTGTCACAGAAGAAGTGGTTCACCTTGTTGGTGGCACAGAATGGAAAACTGAAGAGCCATGTGGTCTGCACAGTGGCTACAGGGAATCCTGGAAACCAGGAGGCAGCAGCCAGTTTGGCACGTGTTCCTTGGTTCATGATGACTGGGTAGTGCAAGGGACTGCAGATGGCTACATAGCGGTCATATGCCATGGTGGCCAGGAGGAAGCATTCAGCCACTCCAAAGAAGAAGAAGAAATACATCTGAATGGCACAGCCAAGGAAGGAGATGCTTGTGTCCTGGGCAATCAAGGTCCCCAACATTTTGGGCACAATGACCAAGTTGAAGCCAATCTCTATGAAGGATAAGTTCCTGAGGAAGAAGTACATTGGGCTTTGCAGTATAGGGTCAGCCAAGGTCACAAGAATGATGAGGCTGTTTCCCAGCAGAGTGACCAGGTAGATGGCTAGAAATGCCAGGAAGAGCAAGGTCTGTATTTCTGTAGGCAGGGAAGAGAAGCTCATGAGGACAAACTCAGTTACTCTTGACCAGTTTCCTGCATCCATGGGTATGGACATAAATCTCCAGTGTGCTTGCTCATGAAGACAGATTATTGATTGCACAAATCAGATTCTAGATTTTTTTCCCTCCAGATTACTGATTAGTTTCAGGCAAAGAGTCAAAATCAGGATATGTTTGAAGAGGACAAATTCCTAGTGCATAAGCTGAGACATGCCTGAGTGAGTCTCTCAAGTGGATTTTTCCCTGTTTCCTCATTCACACCTCGGAAGGACAAGCATAGGCAGATCCCTGAGTCTGTAGAAGGCGCATTAAAGGATACATTTTTGGAGATGTTATGGCTCTGAATACACACAAACTTTTGAGAAATATGTCCCTTATTCATAATTTTGAAACACCCCGCCCCCACACAAAATAGGAGTTTAGTAAAACTCCAGAAATAGAATTGTAATAGTAGACAGGCAAACTAATGATTTTTCTACTTTTCATGAATCTTGACTTTGAGAGGTGAGGGGTATGCTAGCTATTAAGAACAATTTATGTGTCCTTTTCCCCTGAAATCTCTGTTTTCTGTGTGATAATACTGACCTCAGATATATTGCAGAAAATCAAAAGAAGAACAGGTTTTTTTTTTTCTGAGATAGAGTCTCACTGTGTAGCTCAGGTTGGCCTTAAACCCATAATCCTCCTGCCTCTGCATCCACCTCCCTAGTGTTGAAAATAAAGGTATGTATTACCTGTAATGCAGCAGATTTTTTTAACACAAACAATATCTATTGAATCGCCAACTTCTTCTGATTTCTACTAAATTATGTGTTACAGAATTCTATTTTTACCTAAGGACTTGTACATTGATGTTTCAGAGAGTCAATGGAGTTTCTAAAAATAATTGTGACAAAGATAGAGGAAAAGATAATGAAGAGAACCCATATCATTAACATCAGCATGTTCAGAAGGTTCCCTAGACCTAGCTGGATCTTAGCTGTATTATTTGGTTCTAAATTTGTTGGTTACCAACAAGTTCTTCCTTTATTGCAGTCTAGGATATTGAATTCTAAAGAAAAAATGATGAGATAAAGTTGGAAAATGAAATTTGCTAAAATGGACATGGTGAGGGAATCATAAAAAGAAAAAAATCTGAAAGAAAAACTATGAATAATGAAAGCCACAAATTTAGATTCTGGGTGTAGTTGGTCAGGCCTGTATTCCTATCATTTGGGAGGCTGATGGCCGAGAGTTACAGGTCAATCTGGAACTCCCATGAATCCAGGTTAGCCTGGGCTAGAGAGTAAGGCTTGTCTCAAATATAAAACTAAACCAACAAGCCAATTAAAAAACCCACCAAACCATCATTTGTACAGTAAAAAGCAAAAATAATGTTGTCGGCTGTGTATTTTATACTCTTAAATTTTTTCCATGCTAATGAATTTGGACTTTATTTTGTAGATGAAGAAACCACCTGAATATTGGGGAAGTGAAATTACATGTTCATATAAGTCATGTAGAAAGATCACTGACAATTGTGAGACTAGGTGGTATAGTATGAATGAAGGAGAGGAATGAAAGCTGTGTGCCCAGAAGCAAGGAGACCAAGCTGTATGCTTACCCTTCTCATGAGTGTTAATTACCAACTGATTCTGAAGCAAGAGAAAAACTCAATGAAGAAAGCTTAATGTTATTGATGGGTAATGTGAATATCAAGGGCACCTTTATAATTCCAAAGCATCTAGAGAAATTTTATCACAGAATAATTATGGTCAAACTGATCAAAGATTTTCCTGAAGCATGTAATGTCTTGAATTTTCCAATAAAGCCTTATAAAATAGTAAAAGGATCAATAATGCAGTAGAAACTCTCAAGTAGAAACCTTCTTACTGTCACTGAAAGGCAAAGCCATCTCTCATACAATTATGAATTAAAAAAGTCACATAGTGACTCTTCTATAATAAAATGATGTGTATTTTATTTTACTTAATTTTAGGGGGGAATAAGGAAAATTCTGTTAGGTGGTTTGATTAAAAAAACAATAAAACAATGTGAAATAAATAAGAATACCCTTCTAAATCACAGATTAGGGGTAAAAAGAAAGAAAATTCTTACCATCATCCATCTTTTAAGGAAATTTTACCACCCTGGTTGTGGTATTGTACTGTAGTTTTAAAGCTATTATCTTTGGGAGAAGCGATACTGGAATTCTCTGTCCCACTTCCTGCAACTGCGTGCAAAACTAAACTTACTTCAAGAGGTAAAATAAGAAATACCAAATGGAAGGCTGTATCTTTAAAGTAAAGGTTATATTTTACCAAATGGCAACAAGCAGCATTGTAAATGGATCCTTCGTGATGAGGGGGCGATTAGATGTTTGGAAATATCTTCATCATATCAATTTGTTGTCATGTTCCACAAAATTACCATATTTATTCACATAGAATCATGAGCAGAATTTTATACCAAACTAAAAAAACTGTCAGATCCAGAATATCAATAAGTTTTGAATGCATTTCAAAAGAAGTACTGTTTAATGGAACTCTTTACTTTGAGTGGTAACTAAAAATTAGTAACAAGACAATGGTAATAATGAAGGCATGATAAATGGTGATGTCTTGCAATTATTAGTGAGAGAAGTTTTGTTTAAGAAGATTGGAAACTTCTATAAAATCTCTGCATATTTGTTGATCAGAATCATAGAACCAGTGACAATAGTTAAGTAGTATAACCAATAGTAAACTCATTTCATTTGTCTCCCTTCCTATATATTTACCAATACTCGTTTTCTTAATACTTAAAAATGTTAAATGAGATACACTGGCTGGCCCTGCTGAAACATGCTGGAGCAGGCTGAAGAAACTGCCACGGGATGTTTTTTCTCCTACACTGAACTTATAGGATCAGAAGAAGTTGAAGCAGATGACAAAAAAACCCTGGCTTTAACTGTCCTCAGCTATGTCTCTTCTGTCCTCGGTGTTAGATGCAGGGATTAGAACCTTAGTTTCCCCCAGGTGTAACTAGACTTCCTTTTATTCTCCATGGGACCTGATCTTTCTTGGATCTATTATCCTTTGAGGATGTGATGAAGTTCCAATACCAAAAGGATAAACTCAGAGAAAGAAAGCCAAACTCTAGTGAAAAGAGGTATCATCACCATGTAAGAGCCTGTAGCTGAATGTCTGAAATGTAACCCTAGCTCTGGAACCTCTGCTGTGATGCTCAGCAGTTTTGTTAAACTCTCTGAGCTTCAGTTTCCATTTTGCTTAAAAATAATTTTTTCATTGAATAGAAGTGATGCTATGAGGAAATAAAATGGCATATATTCATTAAAAACAGGCAATAGTTTATAAATCTAATAAATATTCATAATCACACACTACCACAGATCAGGCAATCTTCTTCCCATTCAATTATACAAATAATACAATTATGGTTCCTGTGCTTAGATGACATATTTTATTCATTTTCTTTGAGATGGGCTCTCATAATATCCAGGATGGCCTTGAAGTCACTATGTATCTGAGGATGACTTTGAACTTCTGATCCTTTTGTCATGACTTACCAAATACTGAGATCATGGTTATAGACCAGGATGCTCAATGTGTACAGTTCTGGGGGTTGAACCAGGGCTTCATCCATGCTATGTAAGCACACCAGTAAATGAGCTATATCCCCAAGTCCAAAGCTTAGTCTATATTTGGTGGGATCTCCATGTAGACTAACAGTAAATACGACTAAGTGGCTTCTAGAAGTCCAGTAGTCAAGAAATAGAAAACTGTAAGGGAAAAAGGTCCCAAATATATAGATCTTAACCTTAGATTTATCATTTTTAGTTACCTTGTTCTATGCTGATCATTCAATAGGAAAATGTAAAGGAGGAGACATAATCCTTGACCCCTAACTGTTCAGGCGACTTGAGGTTATTAAATTTTGAAAGAGCTAGTCAACAGGTCAAGACAGAAATAGAATGGAATTAATTTCTTTTAAGCAAACTTAATTCACTTTATTTTTCTAGCATAAAAATCCTGAATTGTAGCTATAGTTGGAGTGTGGGTCCTATACTCAGAGACCCTGGTGTGGGTTTTACAAGATGATGGGCAAATTCCTGACAGGAAACCTTGGTGATCATGTTTCCAAAGGTCAGGGGTCAGATAGCTATAGGTCTTGAAGATGGCATGATAAGCTTTATGAAGTTGTCCAGTATGGCAATACAGTCCCTGGCTGGAGTAAGGAGTCATCAGTACCGGGCATTAGCAGCATCTGTGTTGCCAGTGCCATTAGGTCTTGGACAAGGTTTACCTGCACAGAGCCCCAGTGGACTGTCACCTTGTATAGGTCAGTGTGCTATTTGTTTACATTCTCTTCTCACTCTTCCCTCTGCACAGGGACACTGAGAGCTTGGTCAAGGTGATGGTCCTTCACATGGAGGTGGTGACCTCCTTGAAACACATAATATTCAGTATGACCTTGTAACCCCCATAGTAACAAAGGCATTGAACCTGGTCTTTTGGGCCGCATGAGTCTACTTCTACACTGGTGTAACCTTTAAAATCTCTTCCTGGAGGGAGACCCACAAGAAAAAGTCAGTAATTTCAGATGGGCACAGAGGGCAGGGACTTGAGCTTCATGTTCTTGTCTACGTGGGCAAGCTTGATGATTGAGATCCATTCCTTGTCTTTGGCCTTGCCTCCAACATTTCCTGCCTGGCCAGAAATAGATAGGCCATACTCCTGAAGACCTTTGTAGAAGCCAGTATCCCTCTTGGATTCTTTGCAGCCCATACTACACTTGTGTCATCTGCCGTCTGGTGCTTACCAGGGAAGGCAGACTTAAATTCTTTAATTTGAGGCTTTTTAGGTCATTTTACTACAGAAAGCAAAAATCTTACTTGTGTTTTAAATTTCAATACCATAAAAATGCACCATTAAATTTCAAAACAATATAGAAACTATCTTAAATCCATCAAGAGGAGCATTTATAAATTATGAATTAATAACTGTAAATATATATATGTTAAAAATTAAGACAAACACCTAGGTCTTAGTCACTATTCTATTGTTGTGAAGAGACACCCATGATCAAGCCAACTCTGATGAAAAAAAACCATTTAATTTGGACCTTTCTTACTAAGTCCTGATCCATAGGCATCAGGCAGAGAGAGAGAAAGCCTAGTGTGGGCATCTGAAACCTCAAAGCCAACCTCTAGTAACACACTTTCGACAACAGGACCACACACCTCCTCTAACAAGGCCACACTTCCTAATCCTTCTAATCCTTTCAGCCAGTTCAGTTGCCTGGTGACTAAGCATTCAAATATATGAGCATACGAGGGTCATTCTTATTCAAACCACCACAACCTAATATTCAGATTTATCTAATATCTTCCACGAAAGTAATTAATGCTCTTTGAAGTAATGGCTATGTTCAGGATTGAGCTTAGATCCTCTGATGGTCCAGAAAGCAAATGCTAAAGAAAATACTAAAAAAAATATTAAAATGAAATATTACATATTTTATGTGAAAATAGGGGGTAGAAACTAGGGGTGGAAAAGTCTAAGCAGGGATGGAGGTAAAGATATGGAGGAGAAGAGAGGGTAGAAAATAGAACTAACTAAAATTAAGGATAAATGAAATGCCATAAGGAACACCACTACTTTGTGTTCTTGTGAAAAATAAAATAAAAAAAGATTCTCAAAGGAGGTACCATATATGGGTGGATAATATTGCTCCCAGAAGCCATAGGATATTAAACAAAAATACTGGGCCAGGAATAGGATATCTTCCTATGAATTGTTGGTGAGGGAGGTCCTAGAGGCACCCCAAGCAATATGGACTATTGATAATGTTCTTGGTTGCCCACCATAGTTAGACAGTATTTAGTTAGAGTTTCTGTTGCTGTGAAGAGACATCATGACCATGGCAACTCTTATAAGGAAAACATTTAATTGAGATGACTTGCTTACAGTTTCAGAGGTTCAGTCCATTATCATCATGGCAGGACATGGTGGCATGCAGGTAGACATGGTGTTGGCTACATCTTGATCAGATGACTACTGCAAGTGGTCTCAGTGTCACACTGAGTGAAACCTGAGCAAAAGAGACCCCAAAGCCTGCCCCCACAGTGACACACTTCCTCCAACAAGACCACACCTACTTTCCAAGGCCACACCTCCTAATAGTGCCACTCCCTTTGAGGCCCATTTTCTTTCAAACCACCAGAGACAGTAACATCTTATTGCTGAAGAAACCCCACACTTTGATTACAGAACATAGAGAAATCAAATTGGAACTTACCTAGCTAACATGTGTTCACAGCGCTGTAAAGTGCTGTGCAGGCTACTGGAAGAGGAAATTCATGCTACAATACTGACCTTCCATGCAAGACATGCCTACTGATGAAATAGTGGTACAATTGTTATGGGAGTAACTGACCATAGTCTGCTTGGATTTGAGTCCTAATCTACAGGTAGGAATTTATGCATGGTACTGTGAACCTGGTTTAAAGAATCATGGCTGGGGAAATACCTCTAGGCTTAGTGGGGACACAAACTAGTGCTGTTTTGTTAAGTGGGCAAGTGAAACCTTGTTTTCTTCTAAATGTTTATTTTATCTTAATTTTTTATGTGTATGAGTGTTTTGCCTGCAAGTAGATAGGTATTATGTGCATGTCTGTCTTCTTTGGAGGACATGGGGGGCATCTGGCTCAGCCATATTTGAATGGAGTGGCAGAAGTCATAAAACCAGCACAGCTGCTTGACAAAGATCCAGCAAAGCTGAGCCCCTTGGTGGCTCCCGTGCCACTTTTGGTTTTCATCTCCATCTGTTGTATACTTGGGGCACTTTTAATATTTGTACAATTTGGGGATATTGGATTTATGGAAAAGTTCTATAAATCATTTACGCCTTCTTTCAGGAATGCTGCTTCTAAGCTTCCCCAGAATAGTCCTGAACATACTATTCCCCCAGCTTTTAGGGGGAGGAATAGTAAGGAATAGTCCTTACATCGACTTGAAGTTCTTCCTTACGCCTTGGAGGTTGTGACACATGAAGAAGCCAGAGGTCTCTTCATGGGGCTATGAAACATTCTTGAAGCATCTGTCTCTGTACTTACACAGGAATAAGATATTCAAAACAAAGTAAACTTTTTAAGGTCAACAAGATTTGGTGGGCTGGAGGAGTTGGCCATAGTTCGGATTACAAGCCTCTTCCCACTATACACTCAATTATGTGACATACAACCCCTGCCTTACATAGAGACATATTGATGAGCAAAGTATGGAGTAGAAAGAAGATAAAAGCATGAGGTGTCAGGACCTCCCTCTCTTAGAAAAGTTAGCCACCATGGTGATGTATGACCAAAGAACAACAGAATGCCAGGATTAGACATATAGACAAATTCTATAAAGACACATTATGTTATGCCAGAATTTGAAAAATAACTGCAGCAGCTTTGGCCTGAGGATTTTTCCTGGGCACTCTGATCACTAAGAGTCAATAATACACTGCTTGGTACATGGCAAAATGCCGAGGGTGGCTTGAAGATTTTGTTTTGGTCTAGTATCTTTGAATCAACCAAAGCTACCAGCCTGAGAACAGGCTGTCATATGCCTCTAGATTCTTAAAATTGGGTTATGGGGTTAATGAGTAAGAATGATAATTCTGTTTATTAATGATGACAAAACTTGAGGGGAAAATGATTGGAAATGATAACTCTGTTCTGTCATAGTTTATTAATGATAACTAAAAGATGAGCAAAAAGAAGTGAAACACATGTCCAAAACCAAAAATGATATGATCTGTTTTGGAACATCATGAATGTATCCCTGCTTACTAAAATCTGTATAAATAAAGAAGCACTCTGGCTGCTAGTCAGTCAGGCTGCAAGACTCTCCCGACTACCATGGCCTGGCTCACTATGCCCCCTCACTCCTAACATCCCTTGCTGGGACCTGTTGACCACTGGGGATGACTCCCATATGCTTCATCTCTGTCCATCTCTCCTAAAGTAAAACTAGGGAGTATACTGTGTCTGATTCCTCCCTTGCTGCTTTTGCATCCACTCATCTTCAGACCCCGCCCTCATCTGGAGCTGGACTCTGGCAGGCATCAGATACCCTGGAGCTAGAGTTACAGACAGGTGTGACCTACTGTGTGGGTTCTGGGAACAGAACCTGGGTCTCCTGCAAGAGCAATATATGCTTTTAACTGCTAAAACATTTCTTTAGTTCTTATGCCTATATTTATACCAATAGATTGGTGTGGCCAGATAAGTTTTTTTTTTTCAGTAGATAGAAATTAATGCAGAGATCCATACCTGGTTGAAGTACTAAGAATAAGTGACGGTTTCGTTCTCATCCCTAAATGTGACTCCCTCCCATTAAGGCTTAGAGAACATTGTGGAAACTGAAGTAGAAAGAATATAAGAGCTAGAGGATGTGGAGTGCTGTGAAATGCTGTCTTTTCATTATAACATGGTCACAGCACTTATGAACTTAGAATGAGATGTCTGTATAATATTTGCACATGATTGAGCCTCTCAACATTCCAGAATAGGTGGTATGGGGCTTATCAGGCCATACCCAAGCTTAGGCGCTATTGGATGTTAATGGCTGCTGGAGGAAGGAGGAATAAATTTTTCAGCACTATAAGTAACTTGTACTTATGTTTGTACAAGCCACTCTAGTAAGTGGGTCATTAAAAAAGTAGAAAGAGACTTGTTGGGAAGAAGAAGGCATCTAGAATGAGTGAGAGGAAGCCTGTATTTGAATTTTCTTTGGGCCACCAACCAGCTCTCAAACAAAGACACTGAGACTTATTATTTGTTATGAATGCTCAGCCTTAGCTTAGGCTTGTCCCACTAGCTCTTTTAACTTAATTTAACCTGTTTCTGTTCATCTATGTTTTGCCTCAGGGTTTCTTCCTTTCCTTTATTCTGTATGTCATATTTTCCTGCTTCTTCCATATCTGGCTGGCTGGCCCCTGCCATCTCCCTGGTATCTCTTTTGCTTCTTTTCTCCAGTCTAAATTCCTCCTCCTACTTACTCTTCCTGTCTGTGTCCTGCCTATACCTCCTCCCTCACTATTGGCCAGTCCACTTTTTATTAGACCAATCAGGTGCCTTAGGCAGGCAAGGTAAAGCAGCAGCACCTCTTTACATAGTTAAACAACTGCACACATCTTTACCTAGTTAAATATTCTGCAGCATAAAAAATGCAACATATCTTTGCATAGTTGAACAAATATTTCATATCATAGGATAAGTGGGGGAGATAAAGAATTACTGAATATGATCAAAATATATACATGCATAGGATTGTCAAGGAACTAGTAATTTTTTAAATATTGGAAATAAAAAGGAAAGAAAAGAGAGGTCATTATTGGGTCATGTCAAAGAGGCACAGATGCCAGATGTCCAAGAGCTTTAAAAACTAGCATTTAAAAAGATTTATCTTTATTATTTGTAAATGTGTATGTTTATGTGTGTGTGTATGTATGAGTACATGAGTGCAAATTCTAATGGAGGCCAAAGGAATTAGATACCCTGGAATAGTTGTGAGATGCTCAGTGTGGGTGCTAGGAAATGAACTTGGGTCCCCTAGAGGAGCAGCAAGTGCTCTTAACCACTGAGCCACCTCTCCACCCCCAAAGAGCTTTCAATAGCCAAAGCTGTAATTATTTTGGGACTAATCAAAGTAGTAATAGAAGGTAATAAAAATTTAAAATGCATGAGTATATATCAATGTAAATACAGGAATGGGTAAGGAAATAAAATGAAGAGAGAAGAGAACCAACACATTTCTTCTGCAGAAAAATTCCAAAGAATTTATATTGACACAAGTGTTTTTTTTTTTTTTGTTTTTTTGGTTTTTCGAGACAGGGTTTCTCTGTGTAGCTTTGCGCCTGTCCTGGAACTCACTTGGTAGCCCAGGCTGGCCTCGAACTCACAGAGATCCGCCTGCCTCTGCCTCCCGAGTGCTGGGATTAAAGGCGTGCGCCACCACCGCCCGGCCTTTGACACAAGTGTTAGAATATAATGCCTCACATTTTAAGTTTATCGTGTGTGTGTGTGTGTGTGTGTGTGTGTGTGTGTGTGTGTGTGTGTGTGTTTCATGCATGTGTGTAGTGTGTGCAGATGTATGGTGACATGATGCATGTGAGGAGATCAGAGGACAAACTCAGGTGTTGGAATTTGCTTTTCACACTGTTTGAGGAAAGGTCTCCTTTTGTTCTCTCCTATGTCTGACAGGCAAGCTGGCCTTCCAGCCTCTAGGATTCTCCTATTCTCACATTTCACAGGAGGAGATTATAGAAGTCCCACTGTACCCACTTACATGGGTTCTGGAGATTGGAGCTGAAGTCTTCAAGCTTGTGTGGCAAGAGGTTTACCCCAGCCACCTTTTCAGTCTTATGACTGGAGGCTCATAACAGAGACTTTCCCCATAAACAGTACAGTATGGAAGTGTGTGTGTGTGTGTGTGTGTGTGTGTGTGTGTGTGTGTGTGTGTGTGACTTTATAACAGACACCTGATAAACACTGCTTCCACTGGGTGACCAGAAGCCCTAAGATGTGGATAAGGTGTTCTTGTTGGATATGATGACAATGACACTTTAATCTTGTAAATGTTTTTTCCAAAGTCATAAACCCAGTCTTGTACAAAAGAATGTAAAACAAATCCTGAACATGGGCATTTTCCAAAGGATCTGCCTAGAATTCCTCAAGAGAAGTCTGAGAAACTGGCCCAGCCAGAAGTAGTAGAGTAGTAGGGTTGTAATAGAGACACAGTGGCTTCATGTGAAGGAGCATCCTAGATATAAGCCTGGAATAGAAAAAAAAATGACATGAAAGCTGAGGATGTAGGACTAAATCAGTGACTTTAGTTAATGTAGGTGTGAACAGCAGTGGCATCTGTGTCGATACAATTTGTTGTGCCACTGCATTTTTTTTCTGGAAGCCTACAACTTAAAATTTCTTTTATACCTTCATTTTTAAAAAGTCTAGAAAATGGGCTAGTGATTTGGTTCAGGGGGTAAAAGCACTTTTTGGGGGAAGCCTTATGGCCAAAGCTCAATCTCTAGAAATTGTGTAAAAGTGGATGGATGGAGAGATTCACCTCCATAAAATTGCCCTTTGAACTTTGTCATGGCATTAATGTGCTCCCAACCCACACCACACTCCCAGAACAACAGCAATAATTCAAAATGTAAAGGGCAAAGGAGAAGGACAATATAGACATAGCTCCACTATACCTGCATATATTTTATAAAAGGAAAAAATCACAGATACAGAAACAAAACCTATTATTAGGAAGTCTCAGACAGAATCTATAAGAAGTTAATAGCAGTTGTCTTTGGAAGAGGAGCACAAAATGTTGATAAAGAAATCTACATTAAACAAAGTTTTCTTTATTTTTAAACATGTGTTTATGTGTATGTGTGGGTGTAGTATTCATAGCAGCTGGAAGAGAGTATCAGATCCTCTGGTGTTGGAATTACACTAGATTTAATGTTAAAAATAAAGACATAGTGATAAGCTGCCCTCACTGTATCCTCTGTATCTATGAAATACAGCACAATGTAATTAATTCTTACTATCCATTCATACAAGTTATTTGAAGAAGGATGTACATAAAGGAGGATTAGATTTGCCCAGTGCAATTGCAGTCATAGAAAGGAAAACTTAGAGCTGAATCTTAAAGATGCTAGAGTTATCTTGGGATAGGGTAGATAGGATAAAAGGAAGAGTCTGTAGACAGGAAAGCTGAGAAAAGACACAAAAATGTGGTAATAAAATATAATTTCTGTTAGAGAACCACTCTGTTCCAAGTAGTGTTATTTATAAAATAAATGTATTTTTTAGGTTTCATGACCTCAGAGAAATAGTTATTTGTGTATATTAATAGTTCATCTCTTCATGTTTAATGGCTTTGGTACATTTTTCTCCTTCTGATACACCTGAAGACTTTTGCTATCCTATGTCAGGCACTATTATTCCTTTCTTCCTCCCTGTTAGTCTTTGTTAATTAGATTAGAATAAGCTATATTGAAAAGAACACACTATTTGGGGTAGATATTCATGGATTTTAATCTAGGCTTTGGCATTTATTACTTTGTCCTCTTCTGTACTTTCTGTCCATCCCTGTGAGGGGCATCACACAGATGTAGCCCATATTTAGCATCAATTGCAAGTTAGTGCCTTTAATCAATACTACTCTCTTGGAAAAGGAAGAGTGCTGTGGGATGTTCTGTATGGCAAATGTGTTGCTGATTAGTCAATAAATAAAACACTGATTGGCCATTGACTAGGCAGAAAGTGTAGGCGGGACAAGGAGGAGAATAAAGCTGGGAAGTGGAAGGCTGAGTCAGAGAGACACTGCCAGCCGCCACGATGACAAACACCATGTGAAGATGCCGGTAAGCCACTAGTCACGTGGCAAGGTATAGATTTATAGAAATGGATTAATTTAAGCTATAAGAACAGTTAGCAAGAAGCCTGCCACGGCCATACAGTTTGTAACCAATATAAGTCTCTGTGTTTACTTGGTCGGGTCTGAGTGACTGTGGGACTGGCAGGTGAGAGAGATTTGTCCTGACCGTGGGCCAGGTAGGAAAATTCTACCTACAGAAGAGATCTGATAAATCACCTATGTTGCAATTTTGGCATTACAGTAATTGACTGCTTATTCAACTAATGGCTGGATGTAATAAGAAATGTAATTGGAAAAAAGCCAGAACTGAACTGTGAGTAAGTTTTTATGACAGACTAAGTACATTAGTTTAATTTTGAAGTTGAAGAGCGTGATAATGGGTTTGTACATGATAATGACTGATACATGCAAATTTAGAAAGCATTCAGGGCAGCTAGAGAGAGTGCATTAAAGGATGTATAAACCTGCAGCATTACTGTAGGCAGCCAGGCCAACTCGTAGGTTCCACCACTGATCCTTGTAGCAAGTACAAGCCAATTCCTGAGACTTATCTCCAGAGGAATGATTCATTCCAACCTGAGAATGGATGGGGTATCTGAGGAATGTACACAAGGGAGGAAAGAAGGCTAGTGGATCCCTAGAATACAGTCTAAAAGGACTTGGGAAACAGAATCTGTACTGAAATATGAAGGGGAAACAACAACAACACCTATAGATAGGGAAGACAAGATATTAAACAGTTCCAAGAGTAACATCTTATTTCCACAGCATCCCAGGAAGCCTGAAGAGCATCTGACTTCCTCAAGTGTCTCTCTAGACCAAGAGCTGTTGCAAGCCTGGACTCTGTTTTCCCTTCATCCCACCAAGGTCCTGGTCCCTCCAGGTCTGTATTTTCAGAATTACAGTCTCTGCTCTGTGACCTGCAAGGACCCTAGAGGTCCAACAGTAAAAGTTTGGGAGTCTGCCAAGAGAAGTTCTTTCTTTTCACTCTGATGCAGCTACTCTTTGGCTGAACGCTGTTGTCACTGACTTCTGTTCTCAGTTTCCTTGGTCTCTGGGGCTGCAGACTAATCAATTTATTAATGAGCAGCCACTGTCTGTGACCTCATTAAAAAGTTGTTAATGAGCTACTCTGCTGCACAGGGAGTGCAGAAGACAGAGGCTCCCAGTGGTTTACAATGGGGCCTGGGGGGTACCTTAGGTGTATAGACAGGATCAGATCTGGAGAGGGTAATGGTATAGACAGCAGAACCATACCTCCTGATGAACTTAGCTTGGCAAGAGGCCACATCCAAATCACAAGTCCCTGCTATCTGCAGGTTTATGGAATTGCTTCTATCCAAAGCTTCAGTGGATTTCCTCTGGGTGTTCAACTTTGTTTTGTACCAACTCTCATGACTTGTATTGATGGGAGACTTCAACTTCTAAGATTAAGAAGTGACTCTCCAGTTATTTCTGCTCCATTACAAAAGTCTTTTGATTGATCTGTCTTACAGGCCATTTACCCTTGTTATCTATGAATTTTGTAACTACCAAGGCGATATTTCAAAATATACAGATCTAACTATTTCTTTGTCCTAATACCCTAAAATTGATTTATTATAGTTCACAAAATTGTCTTCAAACAAGTTAGCAAATATTCCCTTTCAATGTCTGTTTTCTTACTACCTCTACATCTTCATCATCAAGTGGTCTCTTCCATGCCCTAATTGCTATTATTTTTACTATTCTACTAATTTGAACACCATGTCATCCTGTTACCATAACGACTTACATTTCTACTGAAATCACAGTGTGCCTAGAATCACTCTTTATTGATTTACAAACATTGAGTAAAGAATTCTCCCAATCAAACTGTTAAGCAAGGATATGACTGTCATTCTTTATGGAAGAAGAGACCAAAGCATGAGAGATGCTCAGCAAACTGCCCAGCATTATGGAGCTGATAAGCGACAATATCAGTATCAAAGCCTAGGCATTTTAGTTTCTGGATTCATGTTCTTAGGTTATTTGAAAACTATAGCTCATAAGCTAAATTCACCCCTCCACCAGTCTTTATATTGTCTATAAGAAAAGACTTCTCATACATAGATTGGCATAATTAGTATAGTTATAATGGCTATGTTACTAAAACCAAATTACAAATTCAATGAAGTCCCCATCAGACTACCAATGACATTCTTTGAAGAAGTAGAGAAAACAATCCATACAGAACCCACTCCCAAAAGACCCGAAATAGCTTAAGCAGTCCTGAGCAGCAACAACAACAACAACAGTGTCGGATAGATCAAAAGATTTGATTTCAAAATACATTGCAAAGTCATAGTAAGAAAACCAGCATGGTTTTGGCATAAGAACAGACAAATACACAAGTAGATTAGAGGACCCAGAAACAAACAATAACCAAAGGTATCTGATTTTCAATAAAGGTGTAAAGGGTTTAGAAAAACGCTATGTTGGAGAGAAGACATCGTCTTATCCTCATGTAGAAAAACTGAACTAGATTTCTCTCTCATCCTATAAAGTCCACAGTCTTAATGGAAAATTTGAAAATCTGAAAGAACTAGAGGTAAAATGGAGGGAACACTTCAAAATCCTGGCACTGCTTAGGAAGTAACAGCAGGAAGTGGCAAGTAGTAGTACAGGAAGTCCTAAAGCTTCTGAAGGGCAAAGGAAACAGCTGGAGAGAGTCCAGAAGATGGGGGACAATCTTTGGCAGATGTTTTCTGGGATAGGGTTAATATCCAGAGCAAATAAAGAACCAGAAATGTTGACAGCTAAAGAGCCAGTCATTCAATAAGTGGGCAAATGACGAACAGAGTTCACAAAAGGAGGCTATGAAGGCAGAAGACATGGAAAGTATTCACTCGCCATTAAGGAAATGCAAATCAAACCTGCAGAGAGAGCCCCTCTTGCTCCTGACAGTTCAACAGAAACAAAGCCGTGTATGGAAATGAGATTTGTTTGTTTTCCCAACATAACATTTCTATTAATTATTTGAGAATTTCACACAATACATCCCGATCACACTCATTTCCCATTCCTCCCAGGTCCAACCTCCCACCCCTGTGCCCCAACCCCGGCAATAAAAAAAAAAACCCACGAAGTACAGTTTGTGTTGCTCATATACTCACTGCAGCGTGGACAAACTGCCAGCGGCCAGCCCCTACAGATACCTGCGTCCTTTCCCACTCCCCTACCAGAGGCTGTCAACTGTGAAGAACTGCACTTCAGCATCTACATCACAATTTTAAAGGACTCTCCTCAATGGCTTCCTGTCTAGACTATTTCTTTTTTCTTTTAGGGAGGGCAGTTATTGCAGAAACCTTCGATGTCTCTCATATGAATACAGAGTCATCGATAACACTGTGCCAGACGCTTCCTTTCGATAACACTGTGTCAGACGCTTCCTTGCCCGTGTATCAACCCACGGCAGTATGGATCATAAACTTCCACATGGTTTTCTGTGACTGTACAGATCAGGAACAACCCCCACCACCCCAACATGGATCACGGACATCAACATGTGGGTCTGAGTGGCCTGTGCTGCTGCTGGACGCCTCGTTGATCAGGGCTGTCACAGGAGAACATGTTGATGTATGTGACCCATGCTTCAGCCAGAGGCAGTGTTAATGTCCGTGGAAATGAGATTATGAAGCCCGTTACTTTGTATGCTAACTAAAAGATGGGCAAAACCGAAACGAAATGAAACAAACAAATCAAAAACCGAAACCAAAACAAACAAAAAACCGCAATAAACTTCTCAGCCACAAGATGGCACTACAGCTTCAGTTTATATCCTTGAAGCCAAGACATTTAAGCCTTTTCAAGGTCGCTGTCAAGTTTGTGTAATGAAGATGTATGGGACGACCTGACAATTATTACTCAAGCCAAAAACTTCCTAAATTGTGAATAAAGTAAAACACTAATCAACAATCTTTTAGAATAAGAAATTAAAAGAACAACAACAAATGCTGGTAATGATGACTCAAAATTATCGACACACTATTCATAAATAAACAAATCAATGTTCAGTTTAAGTGTCTGTGAGTGGACAAACAGAGAGTGTGGTGTGTGTGAAGAATAGGATATTATTTACCCAGAGAGGAATGGAATCCTGCTGTTTGCAGGAAAATGGAGTAAAATGAACCAAATCCAGAAAGAAAAATACCAACAGCACTCATATGCCATCTAGTGAAAGGAAAGTGGGAAGGAGAATATTAGGGGTGGGAAGGAAAAGGGAGGGTGAGCGGAGGGCCTGAGAAAATAATGGGGTGTGTATGATAAAAGTATGTTGCATACATGTAGGGAAATGGGTCATGAGACCCATTATTTTTTTATAATATGTGCTGATAGTAAAATGATTTTTCATTTTGATTTATTGTAGTTGGAATCACAGCAGACTGAAATTATAGGTCAATACAGGGAATTTTAAAATCATAATTGTAACCAGCACATACAGATTTTACGTTTTCTTTATCAGAACAATAAATTTCTCATCAAACAATGTACATGGAGTTTTTAAAGTGTGTGTGTTTACATCTCTAATCTATTCCATTATCTCCTAGCTTTCATCTGTATTTGCTAAGAAACACACTGTTAGCTTTTCTACCGTATTTGTTAGTACAGATAGTGTGTGTCCTTTCTGACTGTTGCTTAACATTTTCTTTTATTTTTGGTGTTCAATAGTTCGGGCCTGATACATGTAGTGGTAGGTTTCTTTTTTTTTTTTTTTTTTTTTAATTTATTTTAATTTATTTTGCAATACAATTCAGTTCTACATATCGGTCACGGATTCCCTTGTTCTCCCCCCTCCCGTCCCCCTCACCTTCCCCCCAACGCCCCCCCCCCCCCATTCCCATCTCCTCCAGGGCAAAGCCTTCCCCACAGACTGAGGTCAACCTGGTAGACTCAGTCCAGGTAGGTCTAGTCCCCTCCTCCCAGGCCAGGCCAAACAATCCTGCATAGGCCCCAGGTTTCAAACAGCCAACTCATGCAATGAGCACAAGATCTGGTCCCACTGCCTGGATGCCTCCCAAACAGATCAAGCCAATCAACTGTCTCACCCATTCGGAGGGCCTGATCCAGTGTGGACCCCTCAGCCATTGGTTCATAGTTCATGTGTTTCCATTCATTTGGCTATTTGTCCCTGTGCTTTATCCAACCTTGGTCTCAACAATTCTCGCTCATATAAACCCTCCTCATTCTCGTTAATTGGACTCCCAGAGATCCACCCAGGGCCTAGTCATGGATCTCTGCATCCAGATCCCTCAGTAGTTGGATGAGGTTTCTAGCACAACAATTAGGGTGTTTGGCCATCCCATCACCAGAGTAGGTCAGTTCGGGCTGTCTCTCGACCATTGCCAGCAGTCTGTTGTGTGGGTATCTTTGTGGATTTCTGTGGGCCTCTCTAGCACTTTGCTTCTTCCTGTTCTCATGTGGTCTTCATTTACCATGGTCTCCTATTCCTTGTTCTCCCTCTCTGTTGTTGATCTAGCTGGGATCTCCCGCTCCCCCAAGCTCTCTTTCCCTCGACCCTCGCCTTTCATTACCCCCACTCATGTCCAGGCTGTTCATGTAGATCTCATTCCATTTCTCTGTCATTGGGCGATCCCTGTGTCTTTCTTGGGGTCCTGTTTTCCGGGTAGCCTCCCTGGTGATGTGAGTAGCAGACAATTCATCCTTGTTTCATGTCTAGTATCCTGCTATGAGTGAGTACATACCATGTTTGTCTTTCTGAGTCTGGGTTACCTCACTCAGGATGATTTTTTCTAGATCCATCCATTTGTCTGCAAACCTCATGATGCCATTGTTTTTTTCTGCTGAGTAGTATTCCATTGTGTATATGTACCACATTTTGTTTATCCATTCTTCAGTTGAAGGGCATCTGGGTTGTTTCCATGTTCTGGCTATTACAAACAATGCTGATATGAACATAGCTGAACAAGTGCTCTTATGGTGTGGTTGAGCATTTCTTGGGTATATGCCCAAGAGTGGTATAGCTGGATCTTGGGGGAGATTGATTCCCAATTTTCTAAGAAAGCGCCATATTGATTTCCAAAGTGGTTGTACAAGCTTGCATTCCCACCAGCAGTGGAGGAGAGTTCCCCTAGCTCCACATCCTCTCCAGCATAAGGTGTCTTCAGTGTTTTTGATCTTAGCCATTCTGACAGGCGTAAGGTGGTATCTCAGAGTTGTTTTGATTTGCATTTCCCTGATGATTAGGGATGTTGAGCAATTCCTTAAATGTCTTTCGGCCATTTGAGTTTCCTCTGTTGAGAATTCTCTGTTTAGTTCTATAGCCCATTTCTTAATTGGACTGTTGGGCATTTTGATGTCTAATTTCTTGAGTTCCTTATATATTCTGGATATCAGTCCTCTGTCAGATGTGGGGTTGGTGAAGATCTTTTCCCATTCTGTAGGCTGTCGCTTTGCCTTGTTGACCGTATCCTTTGCTCTACAAAAGCTTCTCAGTTTCAAAAGGTCCCATTGATTGATTGTTTCTCTCAGAGTCTGTGCTACTGGTGTTCTATTTAGGAAGTAGTCTCCAATGCCAATGCGTTCAAGACTACTTCCTACTTTCTCTTCTAGCAGGTTCAGAGTAGCTGGATTTATGTTGAGGTCCTTGATCCACTTGGACTTAAGTTTTGTGCACGGTGATAGATATGGATCTATTTGCAGCCTTCTACATGTTGATATCCAGTTTTGCCAGCACCATTTGTTGAAGATGCTTTCTTTTTTCCATTGTGCACTTTTGGCTTCTTTGTCAAAAATTATATGTTCATAGGTGTGCGGATTAATGTCAGGGTCTTCAATTCGATTCCATTGGTCCACATGTCGGTTTCTATGCCAGTACCAAGCTGTTTTTATTACTGTAGCTCTATAGTAGAGCTTGAAGTCAGGGATCGTGATGCCTCCAGAAGTTGTGTTATTGTACAGGATTCCTTTGGCTATCCTGGGTTTTTTGTTTTTCCATATGAAATTGAGTATTATTCTTTCCAGGTCTGTGAAGAATTGTGTTGGTATTTTGATGGGGATTGCATTGAATCTGTAGATTGCTTTTGGTAAGATTGCCATTTTTACTATGTTAGTCCTGCCTATCCATGAGCATGGGAGATCTTTCCATTTTCTGACATCTTCTTCAATTTCTTTTTTCAGGGACTTAAAGTTCTTGTCATATAGGTCCTTCACTTGCTTGGTTAGTGTTACCCCAAGGTATTTTATGCCATTTGTGGCTATAGTAAAGGGAGATGTATCTCTGATTTCCTTCTCCACTTCTTTGTCCATTGTATATAGGAGGGCTACTGATTTTTTTGAGTTGATCTTGTATCCTGCTATGTTGCTGAAGGTGTTTATAAGCTGTATCAGTTCCTTGGTGGAATCTTTGGGGTCGCTCAAGTATACTATCATGTCATCTGCAAATAGGGAAAGCTTGACTTCTTCCTTTCCAATTTGTATCCCCTTAATCTCCTTATGTTGTCTTATTGCTCTGGCTAGAACTTCAAGTACTATATTGAATAAGTATGGGGAGAGTGGACAGCCTTGCCTCGTTCCTGATTTTAGTGGAATTGCTTTGAGTTTCTCTCCATTTAATTTGATGTTGGCTGTTGGCTTGCTGTAAATTGCCTTTATTATGTTTAGGTATGTTCCCTGTATTCCTGATCGCTCTAATACCTTTATCATGAAGGGGTGTTGGATTTTGTCAAATGCCTTTTCTGCATCCAGTGAGATGATCATATGGTTTTTTTCTTTGAGTTTGTTTATATGGTGTATTATATTGACGGACTTTCGTATGTTGAACCACCCTTGCATCCCTGGAATGAATCCTACTTGATCATGGTGGATAATTGTTTTGATGTGTTCTTGGAGTCTGTTTGCCAGTATTTTATTGAGTATTTTTGCATCAATGTTCATGAGGGAGATCGGTCTGTAGTTCTCTTTCTTTGTTGTATCCTTGTTTGGTTTAGGAATTAGGGTAATTGTAGCCTCGTAGAAGGAGTTTGGTAATGTTCCTTCTGTTTCTATTGTGTGGAACAATTTAGAGAGTATTGGTATTAACTCTTCTTTGAAGATCTGGTAGAATTCTGCGCTGAAACCATCTGGTCCTGGGCTTTTTTTGGTTGGGAGACTTTTAATGACTGTTTCTATTTCGTTAGGGGTTATTGGACTATTTAAATAGTTTATCTGGTCTTGATTTAACTTAGGTATGTGGTACCTATCCAGAAAGTTATCCATTTCTTTTAGGTTTTCCAGTTTTGTCGAATAGAGGTTTTTGAAGTATGACCTGATGATTCTCTGGATTTCCTCAATGTCTGTTGTTATGTCCCCCTTTTCATTTCTGATTTTGTTGATTTGGATGCTCTCTCTCTGTCTTTTGGTTAGTTTGGATAAGGGCTTGTCTATCTTGTTGATTTTCTCAAAGAACCAACTCTTTGTTTCATTAATTTTTTTGTATTGTTCTCTTTGTTTCTATTTTATTGATTTCAGCTCTCACTTTGATAATTTCCTGGCGTCTATTTTTCCTGGGAGACTGTGCTTCTTCTTGTTCTAGAGCTTTCAGGTATGCTGTTAAGTCTCTAGTGTGAGATTTCTCCAACTTATTTATGTGGGCATTTAGTGCTATGAATTTCCCTCTTAGTACTGCTTTCATAGTGTCCCATAAATTTGGATATGTGGTGTCTTCATTTTCATTGATCTCTAGGAAGTCTTTAATTTCTTTCTTTATTTCTTCCTTAACCCATTGGTGATTCAGTTGGGTATTATTCAGTTTCCATGAGATTGCAGGTTTTCTGTAGTTTTTATTGTTGTTGAAATCCAACTTTAGACCATGGTGGTCTGATAGAACACAGGAGGTTATTCCAATTCTTTTGTATCTGTTTAGATTTGTTTTGTGGCCAAGTATGTGGTCAATTTTAGAGAAGGTTCCATGGGGTGCTGAGAAGAAGGTATATTCTTTTTTGTTAGGATGGAATGTTCTGTAGATATCGATTAAGTCCATTTGAGTCATGACATCAGTTAAGTCCTTTATTTCTCTGTTAAGTTTCAATTTGGGAGATCTGTCCAGTGGTGAAAGTGGGGTGTTGAGGTCTCCCACTATTAATGTGTGGGGTTTTATATGTGATTTAAGCTTTAGTAATGTTTCTTTTACATATGTGGGTGCCCTTGTGTTTGGGGCATAAATATTCAGAATTGAGACTTCATCTTGGTGGATCTTTCCTGTGATGAGTATGTAATGCCCTTCTTGATCTCTTTTGATTGATTTTAGTTTGAAGTCTATTTTGCTGGATATCAGGATGGCTACACCCGCTTGTTTCTTAAGACCGTTTGATTGGAAAGTCTTTTCCCAGCCTTTTATTTTTAGGTAGTGTCTATCTTCGAATTTGAGATGTGTTTCTTGTATGCAGCAGAAAGATGGGTCCTGCTTTCGTATCCATTCTGTAAGCCTATGTCTTTTTATAGGTGAATTAAGTCCATTGATATTGAGGGAAATTAATGACCAGTGATTGTTCATTCCTGTTATTTTTGGTGGTGATGTGTGGGTACTTCTATACGTTGGGGTTTACTGCTGTGGCTTTATCTGTTGCCTGTGTTTTCGAGGGTGTATCTGACTTCCTTAGGTTGGAATTTTCCTTCTAGTGCTTTCTGTAGGGCTGGGTTTGTGGATAAGTATTGTTTAAATCTGGCTTTGTCATGGAATGTCTTGTTCACTCCATCTATGGTGATTGAAAGTTTTGCTGGGTATATTAGTCTAGGCTGACATCCATGGTCTCTTAGTGTCTGCATTACATCTGTCCAGGTTCTTCTGGCTTTCAAAGTCTCCATTGAGAAATCGGGTGTTATTCTGATGGGTTTGCCTTTATATGTCACTTGGCCTTTTTCCTTTGCTGCTCTTAATATTCTTTCTTTATTCTGTACGTTTAGTTGTTTAACTATTATGTGGCGAGGGGACTTTTTTTGGGGGTCTAGTCTGTTTGGTGTTCTATAAGCTTCTTGTATCTTCATAGGCATTTCCTTCTTTAAGTTGGGAAAGTTTTCTTCTATGATCTTGTTGAATATATTTTCTGTGCCCTTGAGTTGGTATTCTTCTCCTTCTTCGACCCCTATTATTCTTAGGTTTGGTCTTTTCATGGTGTCCCAAATTTCTTGGACATTTTGGTTCATGACTTTGTTGGCTTTAGTGTTTTCTTTGACTGATGAATGTATTTCTTCTACTGTATCTTCAACGCTAGAGATCCTCTCTTCCATCTCTTGCATTCTGTTGATTATACTTGCATCTGAAGTTCCCAATCGTTTTCTCAGATTTTCTATTTCCAGCATTCCCTCTGTTTGTGTCTTCTTCATTTTTTCTATTTCGCTTTTCAGGTCTTGGACTGTTTCCTTCATTTGTTTCATTGATTTTTCTTGATTTTCTCTCAGTATTTTATTGTTTTCTTCCAGGACTTTATTGATTTCTTCTAATTTGTTTGCCCTTTCCTCTAGTTGTTTACAGCGTTCTTCACATTTTTTTGTCTTTTCCTCTACACAAGCCTCTAGCTTCTTCATGATGGTAGGTTTCTTTTTATTAGCTGGTTTATGACTTACTATACTTCCTGAATCTGAGCATTTAGGTCAGTTATTGATAGCTCCATATATATATATATATATGTGTATATATATATACACACACACATATATATACACACACACACACACACACACACACACACACACACACACACACACATATATATATATATATATATATATATATATATATATATATATATATTAAAGTGTCATAACCCATGGCGTAAGAATGTGGAGAGAGCATAGGACAATTCAGAAAATTTTGCAGTTGCGAAAATGTTAATAATGGACTGTGAAGTCATGTTTCCCATCTGATCTTTTGTTCTAGCCTTGCCTCTCTATCTATTTTGTTAAATTAGGCATCATGCTGGCTTGCACCTCCACAAAGCTGAACCCTTGTAATTAGGAAACCAAATTCTCTGATTTCTTTCTCTCTGCATGTCTTATCCTTTCTCAACAAATGGATTCTTCTTCCCTCCTTTTCTGTCTTGATAAAAGGGGCAACCATGCCATTGGCTGCTTATGCCAATTGTGGGTGGAGTCTCTGCTCCCCTCTCCCTCAGTTGTCACAATCTAGCTCACCTAACTTTGTGAATTGTATATAAAGATATATGTAGACGCTGAACTGATTTCTAGTGCCACTATTGTAAATGAGGCCACTACTACATCTGTCTCCCTATTTCTACTCTTCTTATTTTCAATATGTGCTATCCAGCTACCATTATTAGCTAAGCCACTGTCTTGATCAAATGTTTCAAAGTTTACTTAATGTGTACAGATTAAACTTTAAAATAATTAACATGATCAATTAAGTTTACTGTTCGTGCTGACCTCTGGCTATGTATCAACTGTTTTTTGTTTGTTTGTTTGTTTTTCTTCCTCTTTTAAAAGACATCTGCTCCAATTCATAAAATTTCATCAAAAATAGGATTTTGGGACTGAAGAGATGGTTCAGTGGTTAAGAGCATTGGTTGCTCTTGGATATGACCCACATGGTGCCTCACAACCATCTGTTAACTCCAGTCCTAGGGATCTGATGCCCTCCTCTGGATGCCATAGGTACTGCATGCATGTGATGCACAGATGCATGCAGGGAAAACAACACATAAAACTTTCAGGGATTATATGAGCAAAAGATATCGAGACCATGATTCGAAAAAGCACAGGGACAAATAGCTAAACTAACGGAAACATATGAACTGTGAACCAATAGCTGAGGAGCCCCCATGGAACTGGACCAGGCCCTCTGGATAAGTGAGACAGTTGATTAGCTTGAACTGTTTAGGAAGCCCCCAGGCAGTGGGACCAGGACCTGTCCTTGGTGCATGAGCTGGCTTTTTGGAACCTAGGGCCTATGCTGAGACACTTTGCTCAGCCTTGGTGCAGGGAGGAGGGGACTGGACCTGCCTCAACTGAATCTACCAGGCTGGGCTGACTCCCCAGGGGAGACCTTACCTTGGAGGAGGTGGGAACAGGGAGGGGGTGGATTAGGGGGAAAGGCTTCGGGGTGGAGGAAGGGAGGACAGGGGAATCTTTGGCTGATATGTAAAATTAAATTAATTATAAAATAAAAATATTTAAATAAATTTCAAATACAGTTTCTCTTGCATTTCCACAGTGTAAGTTCTTCTTTACCTGCTACTTTTGTGGTTTTGTTCAGTGGAGTGATATATCCCTATTTCTTAACTCAGTTACAGGATTTAGTTTAAACACCATCACACAAAGGCCTGTAAAATATTCCTTTGTTTTTATGTGTTTGGTAATTACTCCTTCCCCATCTTGGCAATTTAAGAAACTTTTGATTTTAGTTGTTTTAGAGATGGGGTTTTATGTAGTCCAGGCCATGCTTGAATTTGGTATTTAGCTGAGGAGTACCCTGGACTTCTGATCTTTCCCCCTTCTCTTTAAGACTGCTTAAATTACTGGTATCCATCACCATACTCCACACAACTTCTAATTTGAAAGGTGTGATGCCATTCATTTCAATGCCAGAGAGTCAGCCATGGCTCAAGAATCGTCTAAAATAACCACTTTCGTAATAACTGTCTTAACAATTTTTCCTTATTATTTATGAAGGTTAGAGCAATCTGACTGTATAAATTTCAAGTGCTTTAACAGCTTTTGGAGATCCCTGTGAGGTTAAAGGTGATCAATTTTTGTTTTATCATTATAGTAATAAGTAAATATTTTTCAGTTTCTTAGAAATATTTTTTGAAAGCTAGAAGTGTCTTAGTTTTGGCTGCACATGGGTGCATGTGACTGTGGATGTGAGAAGAGGATACCGGTCAGGGCCTGTCGCCGGAGTTCTGAAAAGCTATGAGCAGTTTCCTGCAGTGTTGGGGACTGACTTCTGGTCCTCTGCAAGAGCAGCAGGCACCTTTAACAGCTGAGCCATCTCTCTAGCTCCTGGTGTCTTCTCTTAATGCTATTTTGGGCAAGTTTATGTTTTCTTGCTCAGGACTTTTTATAAGCTTTCTGTTTTTCTTTCTGCTCACTGATTTAAAAAAAATGACTTAAGAAATCATTCCACTATATTGAAGAATTTGCCCATTTTTTATTTCAGTTATCTCTTTTCCTTCATATATTGAGGCTTTCATATTAAGTGAATATACAGTCAATTGATTATTCCTGCTTCATGAAATTTACCACTTTATTAACCAGAAATTGTACATGTTTGTCCTGGGAAATACTAATAAGTACAGTGCTTGGCTTATAGTAAGTGTATGCATGAGAAAAATAATTAAAATACTATCTTTAATATATTTTGGTCCATTAATTCTGTATGGAATATTATATTAATAAAAAGTCAAACTACACAAATGCTTATCTCATTACTATTTATATTTGATAAATATATCATTTGATGTATTTGATAAATATGTACTAAATAACCCAATTGAATTACAGACAATAAGAAACTATATGAATTAAACACTGACAGTTATACATATTAATATGCTTTATATTTTATAAACAGCAGATGTTTCCTATTCTTACATATAATTACAGAAGGATGAAAAATACTTTATGCTTAGAGTTTAGACCTTTCTTCATATTAATTATTCAACTCAAATGTTGCAATTCTGGGTGCAAATTACCATAGTTACTTCCATTTTTAGATGAGAAAACTTTCAGTGTAACAAATAGCTGCCTGTATATCCAAATCTTGGAACTCTAGCAATGATATTAAGTAATAAAATGTATAATAAAATTTACATACATATAATAAAATAAAAATTACATATGATAAGGCCACAATGGTCAGAGATTATTAAGTTACATACAATAGAATGAAATCATTGTTTGTCCCTGTGTAATAAAAATTTTGTGTTTTGTTTTTCTTCTTTTTGCAGTTTGCATTTTTCCTAAATTATGAGTGGTTTTTTTTTTACTGTATAGCATAAGTGATCTTATTACTAATCTCTTGCTTCAGCATTCAAAAATTAAGACTAATAAATATTAAAGTAATTGTGGCAACATTAGTTTAAATAAGGCATGAGGTAGTTAACAAACATTAGAGGAAAAGAGGGAAGTATGGCATGGAGAATTAAGTGCATATTACATATGTGCATATTACATGTATTTATCCTGGAGATAGAGAGGACATGTAGGCAAGGTAGTGTTAGATCTTGGGACACCAGTGTTTATGTCAAGGAGGTGATACACTGAGTTGGAATCATTTTTTATGTCAGCATATACGTCAAGACAATGTTCTGTTGAGGAAAAGAGGTGAAGCAACTTCTTAATTAGAACAAAGTATTCTATTTTGGTTTCTTTTAAAAAATATTTATGTGTTTTTATTTTATGTGTATGAGTGTTCTGTCTGTTTGTATGTATATGCATTGTGTGCATGCCTTGCCCTCAGAGGGGCATCAGATCCCCTGGAACTGGAGTTATAGGCAGCTGTGAGCCAACATGTGGGAGCTGACAACCAAATCTGGGTCCTCTGCAAGAGCAGCAAGTGCTCTTAACTACTGAGCCATTTTTCATGCTCTTCCATTTTAATTTCTAACCCCCAACTACAGAGAGTTTTAGTTTTTTATATACTTCCATCGTGAGTGTGTAATTTGCCTAGATTCATGGCCCAGTTCCAAGGAGTAAGAGCATTGATGATGAGTCTATTTCTCCATAGTGTTGGAAGTAGAAGAGTACCTAAAAATGAATGACTTATTTAAAATAGTCCTCTAGTAATCATACCCATTAATTATAACTTGACCTTAGAAAAGAATACTACGAAATGTCCATTTTTTTGTTATTCAGTCACATTTTTAGAGATCATAATAATCCCTCTCTTTTTCTTTTGTCATGAAGACATTTATTATTCCCCCAAGTTATAAACACCAAGTAAAATGTAGGGAACAAAATCTTGTCAAGTTTTCAAAAGAGAAGATATTAGCAGAATATTCTTGAACATTTATTTAAGATTGTTGAAACAAAATATTCATTATAAGTTCACGGATCTTAATAACCTCAGAAAACAATTGATTGCTACCAACAAGGTGAAGAAGACAGAATGGTTAAGGAAGTGAACTTGTATTTAAAGGATGAAGGAAAATAGCTAACTCTAGGCTATTTCGAAGTCCTTCTCCATCTGGCCCTTATTGCCTAGTTTTATACTCTGCAGACTTATCCTCTAGAACCCTCATGTCTAGTATGGTGTTTGTGGCCTCTTTACTTGAACATATATTTCCTCAGTATGTTCTGTTTCACAGTATATTGACTTACAGCACATTGTGATGGCTTTCAGGCTGTGTTCACCTGCACGCTGAGGGTAGGAGTCTTCTGGCTTCTAATAACACAAATGAGCTTGACTGGTTTATGTGAATATTTCATGTAAATTCTCTTTTACAAGCATAGATCCTCTCTTCACTTGAATGCTTACAGTCTTAAGGTGTGTAAGGAGTGTGATTATCTTCGTATAAATTTTCTAATTTATCCATGTGCGGATTAAGTGAAACATGGTTTGATGTGAAGCTCTTTGTTTTTGAATTTTTTATAAATACAGCTGTATTTTTCCTAATGTGGTTGAAGTGTGTATTAAATGTATGCTCTTTAAGTCTTTTTCAAATGTACTCTTGCCCACCCACTTCTCTTCCAGTCTACCCTTATAAAATATTGTTTTGCAGTGACTCTGAACTAAATAATTTCTATATATTATATGGCACTGAAAAAAAACAAAACTAATATTCAAACACTTGGGTTTTAGAATTGTTTCCCAGTTATATTTGTTTAAATGTCTTTTGGTTTTACTTTCTTCAGCCATAAAATTTATTTGAACTCCTCAATATTGATTAACTTACTCATTTGTGATGGCCTTTTGTCTTTTCATGCTGACAATGCACCTAACTTTGAAATGCAAAGTCACTAGGGTCAACACAATAGTGTTCTTAGAAGGACTTGTACTGGAGTCTGCAAAGGTCCGGCGAAAGCCTTGCAAAGGACAGTGTCATAATAGATAGTATGTGAAAATTTGCAGCTGATTTTTAACAAAGGTTTAAAGCCTGAAAATGGAATTGGGAGAACTGTAAACTAGGCTTATTCCACCTGGCCAAAATAGCCTTAGGAAAGAGTCAATGAGACTACTGAGGTTATGTAAATATGTATATGGATTAGTAGTTGACCTTCCTCTGTTTGAGGTCCCAAACTGCCTACCTAAGGGGGAAGTGAAATAAAAGGAAAGAACAAAAGAATCATACAGTAGAAGAATAGGGATGTTTCTTCACACCTGGAACCAAACTAGTCTAAAGCCAAATAAAGGGCTAGGATGACTTTTGATGGTTTTTACTGTATTTTCTGGTATATGATCCCAAGCACACATTAGAAGGAGCTTCACACGGTTCACAGTGTAGGTCACTTTCATGCATATTCACAAAATAAATACCTTGAGGAAATTGGCAACAGAGTACTAAGAGTACAGATTACACTGATGAGAAAACAAAGTTCACACAATGGGAAGGCAGAGAAGTGCAGACGGATCTCAACGACCTCCCTGCTCTTTTGTCTCTGCTGAGCTTTCTAACAGCCCTTGAACAGTGGGTGTCACTCCAGTGGACATTTATAGAGGAGAGAGGGTATTTATCTGACATGGTTTCTGAGGGCCAGGGCCTTTCGGAAGGTCCGGCTGAGAGCATTCTTCACCTCATTATTTCTCAGGCTATAGATGATTGGATTCAACATGGGAGTCACAACAGTGTAGGATAACGATAATAATTTCTTACTTTCAGGGGAATTGTTTGATTTAGGCCTAAAGTAAGTGAGGCTCGAAGACACATAGAAAAGAGAGACAACGAGGAGATGTGAGGAGCAGGTGGAGAAGGCTTTGTGCTTCCCTTTAGCTGATGGAATCTTGAGGATGGAAGCAGCAATGCGAGTGTAGGAACATAGGATCAGCAGGCAGGGTATCATGACGACCAGAATGGTGCCAACAATGGCATAGACCTCAAACCGTGCTGTGTCTGCACAGACCAGCCTCAGCACAGGTGGGCTGTCACAGAAGAAGTGGTTCACCTTGTTGGTGGCACAGAATGGAAAACTGAAGAGCCATGTGGTCTGCACAGTGGCTACAGGGAATCCTGGAAACCAGGAGGCAGCAGCCAGTTTGGCACGTGTTCCTTGGTTCATGATGACTGGGTAGTGCAAGGGACTGCAGATGGCTACATAGCGGTCATATGCCATGGTGGCCAGGAGGAAGCATTCAGCCACTCCAAAGAAGAAGAAGAAATACATCTGAATGGCACAGCCAAGGAAGGAGATGCTTGTGTCCTGGGCAATCAAGGTCCCCAACATTTTGGGCACAATGACCAAGTTGAAGCCAATCTCTAAGATAGACAAGTTCCTGAGGAAGAAGTACATTGGGCTTTGCAGCATGGGATCAGCCAAGGTTACCAGAATGATGAGGCTGTTTCCCAGCAGAGTGACCAGGTAGATGGCTAGAAATGCCAGGAAGAGTAAGGTCTGTATTTCAGTAGGCAGGGAAGAGAAGCTCATGAGGACAAACTCAGTTACTCTTGACCAGTTTCCTGCACCCATGGGCATGGACACAAATATCACATGCGCTCATTGACATAGATTCTTGATTGTACAAATCAGATTCTGGATTTGTTTTTCAGACTCCTGATAATTGTCAGGGAAAGAGCTAAAATTAGATCTGTTGAAGGAAAAAGGACCTTGTGCTGCCTAAAAACAAAGACAAGGATATAGACCAAACTCCAGAACTCTGATACTGATAATCATTTCCTTTATTTTATTCTTTTTTTTTTTGTTTTTTTGTTTTTTTGTTTTTCGAGACAGGGTTTCTCTGTGTAGCTTTGCGCCTTTCCTGGAACTCGCTTTGGAGACCAGGCTGGCCTCGAACTCACAGAGATCCGCCTGGCTCTGCCTCCCGAGTGCTGGGATTAAAGGCGTGCGCCACCACCGCCCGGCTTATTTTATTCTTTTAAAAAAATTATTCACTTTATAAAACAAATTGAGCATTTTTCTGCAGTCCCATGCTTCCTTTACACTTAAAATACTTTAGTAACTAGGCTCAATAAAAAGTATCCTGAGGCAAAGAAGTAGAATCAAGTGAAAAAGCAGTATAAAAATTCTATTTATGGGGCTGGAGAGATGGCCCAGTGGTTAAGAGCACTGGCTGCTCTTCCAGAGGACCCAGGTTCAATTCCCAGCACCCACATGACAGCTCACAACTGTCTATAATTCTAGTTCCAGGGGATTTGACACCTTCACACCAATGCATATAAGATAAAGTTTAAAAAAAAATTAAAAAAAATTCTATTTATACATTATATATAATTCCCTTAATCAATATGTCACTGTTTCAATCTTCATTATAACAAATTTAATAACAAAATTAATAGGTATTTTTATGAGTGCCTCAGAGACTATGCCTCCAGAACACTTTGACAAAGTATACAGTTTATTAGATTCTTGTTTTGATTCATAGCAGGAAAAGGAGGAATGTATGTCTAAAAACTGATTTAGCAGGTAAGATTAATGCAACCCCTTCATTGTAGGAACTGCAGGCTACCTCAGCTCACAAAATTGTAATTCTTTTTTTACCTACTCAGTTAATGGGTGCCAATCCTAAGATCTTCATCTTCAATCTATCAGAGTCAAAACTGACAATTGGTTGTCATTAGTTGCATAATCCATTGTGTCTCAAAATTAAGATCCTGAGAATAATAAAATATAATGCAGTGGAAAATTGATGTGTGTAATGGGTTTCAAATAATTTAAAATAGACAATCCCCAAGTACCCCAACAAACAAGCAATCCCTTCAATAACATGTTCCTAAATTTTTCTGTTATACTTCTGAGGAACATTACCACAAAATTTCAAAGGCAGACATTTATCAATAGTTCATCAACTACATAAAGAGGTAGATTCTAAGTGATACGAAAATTTCAATATTTATTCAATCCTTATAGAATAACTGGTGTAATGATGTGTGAGAGCTCATTGAAGTTTAGAGTATAATGAAAGAGATATTTAAGTAATTTTAAATAGGTATAAAATAACTGATAGAGATGGATATGATATAAGTATGGCACATATGTGGAATAAAAAATTAATGAAATATAAATGAAGCATACAATGTCTTGGAGGGCACATCTGAAGAATAAGAACACATAACAAAAACATTTAATACTTTTTAGGCAATGAAAAAATAAAGTAGGCTAAAACATAAGCATGAAAAGTCTTTATGCAATTATGAAAATATTACAGCAAAAACAAATTCCAAAAGTAGAAACAAGTACAGACAAGCTTCAGATACAAGAATTTATATACAAGAATAGCAAGTATAAGGAGAATGCAATAAAGCCCAGTTAAACCTTCAACTTTTAGCATACAATTATATCTGATATGAAAATTATGTAAATACTGAAATTGAGATGTAGATAATTGTGAAGAAAACACATTCAGATTTCATTTTAGAATGTTGATATCTAAGCAGCATACTACAGCAATATTCACAAAGAGAAAGTTGACTCAGCCCCGCCCCTAAAAAAATTAAGTGTTTTTGAACACTTAAAAATAAAAATTGAATGAAAACTAAAAATCAGAAAGATATCTAGACTATGTGGTAAATTTCCAAAGAGTAGAAAAACATGCAAAAGGACATAAAAACAAACATGAAGACCAAGGGAATATATTAGAAGACTCAGAAATCAATTCATGCTCACATAGTGAACTGATATTTGATGATGTGTCATGGGTGGACAATGGATAGTCTTCAATAATGGAAAGTATTGTACTCAATTACATTAAAAATTAAGGGAAAAGCATTATAGGTCAAATGCCAAATATGTTTTAAATTATATACTAAAGACATTTTGAACTAGGTTTATCCTATAATTTTAGATTAGATTTGGAGAATTTTGTTTTCTAGAATTTGCTTCCTCATATCTATTATGATATTGTAACATCAACTAATGAATGAAAATAACAGATATAGCAACATTGACATAAATTGCTTTACTATAGGTTTCTGTGCAACCATTTAGAACTGTGCTATAAATGAAGGTTTAACAGTGTTAGAAGATATTCCATATGTTTAGTTCAGTGGATGCTACAAATATTGTTCTTACTTAAGGCAAATATGTTATTTTTAAAATACAACATGATATCTATGAATGTTGAAATTGCCAATGTATTTATTTCACTATTTCTCTTAATAAAGTGATTGTATTTTATTCTTTATTCCATAATTTCTACACTGTTCATCTTGATGTATTTTTGTATTTAGATTAACATGTAAATAAGAATAAATATACATGCAATATTTAAAAATAAATAACAAACTTGAAACCACATTTGTGGCAATTCAACAAATAATACAGCGTATTTGTATAACCAGTTTACCAAGAGATCACATAAATCAGTGGTTGGCTTCTATTGCTCTTATTTTATTATTACAGATTGAATAATATACACATATAATTTTATTACTATATTACATTTACAAATTAAATAATGACAGGATGAAAACTTGGAGTCATTATATGAACTTACATGACTGGTAAGGATGGATCACACACAGGATATGAACGAAGACATTGTAGATTTTGTGTTCTTAACGGAATATAGGGGTAGTATTTAGAGAAACTAAAAATGCATTTTGTAAAGGGAAAAAATTCAGTATGAGTGTAACTGAGAAGATAAATAAAGACAAGAACTTAACTTTGAGCAGTAAGCTAGTTTGGGGACTTACATTACATGCTGAGAACATGTTTTATTCTAAAGATGAAGGGAGACATAAAGATTTTGAGCATAATAATGACAGATTACCTCAAATGAATTTACAGTGAACTCTGGATACATCAAGAAGGGTTGAATAAAATGAGGGGTGTGTGTGTGTGTGTGTGTGTGTGTGTGTGTCTTCACCATTACTGCATTTAGAGAAATCAATAAGGAGGCTCTATGACTGATCCATGCCCAAGTTTCATCTCCATAGGGGTGGTTTGTTAAAAGCCTGAGAACAGACGGGACGTCTAAGGGATATATACAGAGAGGAGGGAAGAAGGCAGCCAATGTCTTCCTGGACAAGTAGAGTTTAAAGGACTTAGGAAACAAAGACACTGCACTTGAGCATTTGATTGCCCCAAGAGTCTCTCTCCACTGAGAGCTGTGTGTGGTAAGCCTGGGATTACTCATCTCTGTTGTCCCATCCTCCCACCAAGCCCCTGGTCCCTCCAGACCTGTACTCAGAACCACAGTCTCTGAGACCTGCAAGGGACTCTGGAGACCCAACAGTAAAAGCCTGGTGGCTTCTGCAAAGAGAGGTCCACTCTTTTCACTCCTCTTGGACTGAACTCTGGGTCTTCAGTCTAAATGATGGACAGTTACTGTCCGTGTTCTCATTAAAGAGTTGTTAATGAGCCACTCTGATGACAGAGAGCACAGATGATCAATGATCCCAGTGACCTACACTGGGCACCTGGAGGGAAACTTAGGTGAATATACAACATCAGATCTGGGAAAGGGCAGTGACTCAGGCAGCCAAGCCATAGCTCCTTATAAGCTTACCTTGGCAAGGGGTCTCTTCAAGAACACGTCCTCCTTGGCCTACAGATTTTTATGGAAATGACTGCTATCCAGAAAAATAGTGAGTTGCCGCTAGGCTGTCGGCTCTGCTTAATGCCTACTCTTCTAACCTACTGTGATGAAGCCCTTAATATTTTGAAATGAAGAGGTGCCTTTGTGCTGCTTTGAATATTTAGCACATGGAGAATGGTCTCAACCGTCTGACTAGTCTCTATCCTACTGTATGAACCCCTTTGTTAAAAATTCATCACATTTCTACAACAGTGAATCTTGTAGTGTATGGCTGATTGTTATCCTCATGCTTAATATTTTAAATACACATATCATATACCATATTGTTTAAAGTGTGTAGCATACACTACTCTTCTTTCTTATCTTTTTCTTCTGGATTTCTCTTCTATCTTCTTATTTTAATAATGGTCACCATACTGTCACCACCACCCTAATAAAGAAATATGAGTGGTTAATGAATATTTGAAATAGTGTTTAACATATTCAACTATCTAAGAAACACAATTTAAAACTTTTTTGAGATTTCATCTCACCCAAATCAGAATGATTATGTTCAAGAGAACAACTGACAACAAATTCTGGTGAGGATGTGGGGCAAGAGGAGCCCTGTACACTGCTGCATGTGTATAAACTGGTGGGGCTGCCATGGAAATCAGTATTGAGGTTTTGTAAAACCTAAATGTACAATTGCTATATGACACAGCCATACCACTCCTGGGTATAGACATGTGGATAGCAAGTCAACAAACCACAGAGATACTTGTACATCCATGCTCACTGCTGTCTCATTTAACACTTTGAAAATGGACCAGCCTAGATGGTTACACATACTGGAATTTAATACAGTAGTGAAGAAACATGAAGTCATGACAGTAACGGGAAAATCACTGGAGCTAGAAATCATTGTTAAGCCAGACTCTGAAGAACAAATATCTCATATTTTACCTAATATGTGGAATTTAGATTTGAGTTTGTGTGTGTGTGTGTGTGTGTGTGTGTGTGTGTGTGTGTGTATGCAGAAACTAGAATGGGAACCATGTGAAGGGAGGAAGAGAGCTTAATGGAAAGAAGAAAATGCAGTATATGTGACATGAAGTGGCTGAGTGGTACTATTTATTGGAAGCAAGGGATTCAGCAAGAGGAGAACAGGGGTGAGGGAGTGCATTGGAGGAGGGAGATGAATTAAAACAAAGTATAATGAGGCATATTTGTGAAAATCCCATAATGGGGCTGGAGAAATGACTTAGTGGTTAAGGGAAGTTACTGTTTTTGCTAAGGATCCAGATTCAGTTCCACATGGTAGCTTACAATCACTCATAGTTCCAGTTCGAAGAGATTTGGAGTTTTTATTTTGTACACATAAAATAAAATAAATAAATAATTTTTTTTGTTGTTGTTTGAGACAAGGTTTCTCTGTATAACATTACTGGCTGGCTGTCCTGGAACTTGCTTTGAGACCAGGCTGGCCTTGAACTCACAGAGATCCATCTGCCTCTGCCTCCCAAGTGCTGGGATTAAAGGCATGCGCCACCACCACCTGACTTCTGTCAGACTTCTTCTTCTTCTTCTTCTTCTTCTTCTTCTTCTTCTTCTTCTTCTTCTTCTTCTTCTTCTTCTTCTTCTTCTTCTTCTTCTTCTTCTTCTTCTTCTTTTTTTACAATGTGGACTTTTTTTTACTTTATTTTATTTTTATTTTTCTTTATTAAGAAATCTTCTACTCAGTCCTCATGCTATCCAAAGACCCCCCCTCCTCCCTCCTCTCCCCCCACCCAGCCCTCTTTCCCAAGCCACCCCGCATCCCCACATGCCCCAAATCGAGGTCTCTCATGGGGAGTCAGCAGAGCCCAGCTCACTGAGCCTAGGCAGGTCCAAGCCCCTTCCCACTGTACCAAGGCTGCTCAAGGTGTCACACTACAGGCACTGGATTCCCAGAGCCTGCCCATGCACAAGGGACAGATCCCGATCCCCCTGCCTGGGTGCCCCCCAAACAGTTCGAGCCAAACAAACGTCTTCTGTGTCCAGAGGGCCTAGTCCAGTTCCAGGGGGATCCACAGCCACCAGTCCACAGTTCATGGGTTTCCACTAGTGTGGCCAGTCATCTCTGCACTTCCTCCCATCATGAGCTTGATGTCCCTTGCCTGCAGTATCTCTCCTCTTTCTCATCAGTTGGATTCCCGGAACTCAGCCTGATGCCTGGCCGTGGATCTTTGTATCTGCCTCCATCTGTCAATGGACAAAGGCTCTATGATGACAGCTAGGTTATTTGCTAGGCTGGTGACAAGGGTAGACTGGTCCAGGCACCCTCTGGACCACTGCCAGCAGACCAAGGTGGGTTCAACCTTGTAGATTCCTGAGAGCCTCCCCAGCACACTGCCTCTTTCTATTCCCATAATGTCCTCATCTATCATGGTATCTTCCTCCCTGCCCTCCCACTCTGTCCCTGTTCTAGT
Source organism: Peromyscus californicus insignis (assembly GCF_007827085.1). Lineage (NCBI taxonomy): Eukaryota > Metazoa > Chordata > Mammalia > Rodentia > Cricetidae > Peromyscus > Peromyscus californicus. The sequence continues at coordinate 96,550,576 of NW_026294562.1, forward strand.
TCGACCCTCCCATTTCCCTGTGTTCTCATCCCCCACTCCTCGCCCTTTGCCACCCCCCACACCCAGTCCACTCATGTAGATCTCATCCATTTCTCCTTCACAGGGTCATCCATGTGTCCCTCCTAGGGTCTTTTCCTGTTAACTAGCCTCTCTGGAGTTGTGGGTTGCAGTCTGGCCATCCCTTCCCTCCCATTTAGTATCTACTTATGAGTGAGTACATACTATGTTTGTCCTTCTGAGTCTGGGTTACCTCACTCAAGATGATATTTTCTAGATCCATCCATTTGCCTGAAAATTTCATGATATCATTGTTTTTTTACCACTGAGTAGTACTCCATTGTGTATATGTGCCACATTTTCTTTGTCCATTCTTCAGTTGAGGGGCATCTAGGTTTTTTCCAGGTTCTTGCTATTATGAATAATGCTGATATGAACATAGTTGAGTATATGTCCTTGTGGTAAGATTCAGCATTCCTTGGGTATATGCCCAAGAGTAGTATAACTGGGTCTTGAGGAAGAATTATTCCCAACTTTCTAAGAAATCGCCATACTGATTTCCAGAGTACAAGTTTACATTCCCACCAACAGTGGAGGAGTGTTCCCCTTGCTCCACATCCTCTCCAACATAAACTGTCTTCAGTGTTTTTGATCTTAGCCATTCTGGCAGGTGTAAGATGGTATCTCAGAGTTGTTTTGATTTGCATTTCCCTGGATGTTGAGGAATTCCTTAAATGTCTTTCAGCCATTTGAGATTCTTCTGTTGAGAATTCTCTGTTAAGCTCTGTAGCCCATTTTTTAATTGGATTGTTCAGTATTTTGATGTCTAGCTTTTGAGTTCTTTATATATTTTGGAGATCAACCCTCTGTCAGATGTGGAGTTGGTGAAGATCTTTTCCCATTCTGTAGGCTGTTGTTTGGTCTTATTGACCATGTCCTTTGCTCTACAAAAGCTTCTCAGTTTCAGGAGGTCCCATTTATTAATTGTTGCTCTCAGTGTCTGTGCTACTGGTGTTATATTCAGGAAGTGATCTCCTGTGCCAATTCGTTCCAGACTACTTCCTACTTTTTCTTCTACCAAGTTCAGTGTAACTGGACTTATGTTGAGGTCTTTGATCCACTTGGACTTGAGTTTTGTGCATGGTGACAGATATGGATCTATTTGCAATCTTCTGCATTTGACATTCAGTTATTCCAGCACCATTTGTTGAAGATGCTTTCTTTTTTTCCATGGTACAGTTTTGGCTTCTTTGTCGAAAATCATATGTTCATAGGTGTGTGGATTAATGTCAGGGTCTTCAATTCGATTCCATTGGTCCACTTGTAGGTTTTTATGCCAGTACCAAGCTATTTTTATTAGTATAGCTCTATAGTAGAGCTTGAGGTCAGGGATCGTGATGCGTCCAGTGGTTGCTTTATTATACAGGATTCTTTTAGCGATCCTATTGTTCTTTCCAAGTCTGTGAAGAATTGTGTTGGTATTTTGATGGGGATTGCATTGAATTTGTATATTGCTTTTGGTAAGACTGTCATTTTTACTATGTTGATTCTACCTATCTATGAGCATGGGAGATCTTTCCATTTTCTGATACCCTCTTCAATTTCTTTCTTTAGAGACTTAAAGTTCTTATCATACAGGTCTTTCACTTGCTTAGTTAGAGTTATCCCAAGGTATTTTATATTATTTGTGGCTATTGTAAAGGATGATGTTTCTCTGATTTTTTCTCAGCCCCTTTTTCATTTGTACATAGGAGGGCTACTGATTTTTTTGAGTTAATCTTGTATCCTGCCACTTCACTGAAGGAGTTTATCAGCTGTAGGAGTTCCCTGGTAGAATTTTTGGGGTCACTTATGTATACTATCATATTGTCTGCAAATAATTAAAAGTTTGACTTCTTCCTTTCCAATTTGTATCCCCTTGATCTCCTTTTGTTGTCTTATTGCTCTAGCTAGTACTTCAAGTACTATATTGAATAAGTATGGGGAGAGTGGACAGCCTTGTCTTGTTCCTGATTTTAGTGGAATTGCTTTGGGTTTGTCTCCATTTAATTTGATGTTGGCTGTCGGCTTGCTGTAAATTGCCTTTATTATGTTTAGGTATGTTCCTTGTATTCCTGATCTCTCCAAGACCTTTATCATGAAGGGGTGTTGGATTTTATCAAGGCTTTTTCAGCATCTAATGAGATGATCATGTGGTTTTTTTCTTTCAGTTTGTTATATGGTGTTATGTTATATGGTCATATGTTATATGGTGTATTACATTGACAGATTTTCATATGTTGAACCACCATTGCGTCCCTGGGATGAAGCCTACTTGGTCATGGTGGATAATTGTTTTGATGTGTTCCTGGATTCGGTTAGCCAGTATTTTATTGAGTATTTTTGCATCAATGTTCATGAGGAAGATTGGTCTGTAGTTCTCTTTCTTTGTTGCATCTTTGTGTGGTTTGAGTATCAGGGTCACTGTAGCCTCATAAAAAGAATTTGGTAGTGTTCCTTCTGTTTCTATGGTGTGGAACAATTTGAAGAGTATTGGTATTGGCTCTTTGAAAATCTGGTAGAATTCTGTGCTGAAACCATCTGGTCCTGGGCTTTTTTTGTTGTTGTTGTTGTTGGGAGACTTTTAATGACCATTTCTATTTCCTTATGGGTTATTGGTCTATTTAAATAGTTTATCTGGTCTTGATTTAACTTTGGTATGGGGTACCTATCCAGAAAATCATCCATTTCTTTCAGATTTTCCAATATTGTGGAGTACAGGTTTTTGAAGTATGACCTGATGATTCTCTGTATTTCCTCATTGTCTGTTGTTATGTCCCCCTTTTCATTTCTGATTTTGTTAATTTGAATGCTCTCTCTCTCTGGTTTTTGATTAATTTGGATAAGGGCTTATCTATCTTGCTGATTTTCTCAAAGAACCAACTCTTTGTTTTATTGATTCTTTGTATTGTTCCCTTTGTTTCTATTGTATTGATTTCAGACCTCAATTTGATTATTTCCTGGCATCTGTTTCTCCTGGGTGAGTTTGCTTCTTCTTGTTCTAGAGCTTTCAGTTGTGCTGTTAAGTCTCTAGTGTAAGATTTCTCCAACTTCTTTATGTGAGCATTTAGAGCTATGAATTTTCCTCTTAGCACTGCTTTCATGGTGTCCCATAAGTTTGGGAATGTTGTACATTCATTTTCATTGAATTCTAGAATTCTTTAATTTCTTTCTTTATTTGTTCCTTGATCCATTGGTGATTCAATTGGGCATTATTCAGTTTCCATGAGATTGTATGTTTTCTGTAATTTTTGTTTTTGTTGAAGTCTAACTTTAAGCCATGGTGGTCTGATAAGACACAGAAAGTTATTTCATTTTTTTTTTTTTTGTATCTGTTGAGATTTGCTTCGTGACCAAGCATGTGGTCAGTTTTGGAGAAGGTTCCATGGGGTGCTGAAAAGAAGGTATATTCTTTTGTGTTAGGGTGGAATATTCTGTAAATATCTATTAAGTCTATTTGAGTCATAATGTCTGTTAGTTCCCTTATTTCTCTGTTAAGTTTCTGTCTGGCAGACCTGTCCATTGGTGAGAGTGGGGTGTTGAAGTCTCCCACTACTAGTATATGGGGTTTGATGTGCGATTTAAGCTTTAGTAATGCTTCTTTTACGAACGTCAGTGCCCTTGTATTTGGGGCATAAATATTCAGAGTTGAGACTGCATCTTGTCGGATTTTCCATGTGATAAATATGTAGTGTCCTTCCTGATCTCTTTCAGTTGATTTTAGTTTGAAGTCTATTTTATTAGATATTAGGATAGCTACACCAGCTTGCTTCTTAAATCCATTTGATTGGAATGTTTTTTCCCAGCCTTTTATTCTGAGGTGGTGTCTGTCTTTGAAGTTGAGGTGTGTTTCTTGTATGTAGCAAATGGATGGATCTTATTTTTGTATCCATTCTGTTAGTCTGTGCCTTTTTATAGGTGAACCGAGACCATTGATATTGATGGATATTAATTTCCAGTTATTGTTAATTCCTGGTTTTTTTTGGTGGTAGTGTTGTATGTTTCCCTTCTTTGGTATTTGTTGGTATGGGACTATCTATTGACTGTGTTTTCATGGGTGTATCTAACTTCCTTAGGTTGGATTTTTCCTTCAAGTGCTTTCTGTAGGACTAGATTTGTGGAAAGATACTGTTTAAATCTGTTTTTATCATGGAATGTTTTGTTTACTCTGTCTATGTTGATTGAGAGTTTTGGTGGGTATAATAGTCTGGGTTGGCATCAATGGTCTCTCAGTATCTGCGTAACATCTGTCCAGGACCTTCTGGCTTTTAGAGTCTCCATTGAGAAGTCAGGGTCTGCCTTTTTGTTACTTGGCCTTTTTTCTTTGCAGCTTTTTATATTTTTTCTTTATTCTGTATGTTTAGTGGTTTGATTATGTGGCGAGGGGACTTTTTTTTGGATCCAGTCTATTCTTCTACCATATCTTCAATGCCAGAGATCCACTCTTCCATCTCTTGCATTCTGTTGGTTATACTTGCATCTGTAGGTCCTGTTCGTTTACTCAGATTTTCCACTTCCAGCATTACCTCAGCTTGTATCTTCTTTATTGACTCTATTTCAGTTTTGAAATCTTGAACTGTTTTACTCACTTGTTTAATTGCTTTCTCTTGGCTTTCAAGGGAATTACTGATTTCTTCCCATTTTTTGTTTGACTTTTCCTCAATTTCTTTAAGGAAATTTTTCATTTCCTCTTTTAAGATCTCTCATATCTTCTTAAGGTCATTTTTATGGTAGATCTCTTCTGTTTCTTCTGTGTTGGGATGTTCAGGTCTTGCTGATGTAGGTTCTGATGGAGCCATATTGGTTTTTATGTTGTTGACTGTATTTTTGCACTGACTTCTACCCATCTCTTTCTCCACTTGGTGCAAGCGGTGTCTGTGTCTGAGGGAGCCTCTCTTGGTCTGATTAATACTCTTGATCCAGTGGGAGCTTTTGGTCTAGTCAATGCTGATGGAGTTTTTGTCTCAGGGATCAGCTCTTAGTCCAACTGGTGCTAGTAGGCTCTGTCTCAGGGAGTAGCTGCAGTCTTACCGTGTGGTAGATGGTGATAGTCTGACCTGTCTGCAGGATGTCTGCCTGTCAACTGGCCTCTTAGTCCAGTTGGGTGCTGGCAGGCTCTATCTCAGGGAACAGTTGCAGTGGGTGGGATTTGGGGGAGGTGGAGCTTGGGTTACAGGGTCTGATGGGGGATGGGGGTAGTCTGACCTGTATGCAGGAGGTCTGCCTGCCAACTGGCCTGAAACTGGAACTGCAATGAGTGAGGGTGTAGGGGCACAAGGTTGTGCCCCTGGGCCCAAAGCCTAGGGACTGGGGTGTTCGGGTATGAGGATGAAGACTCACCTCTTAGTCCAGTCGGGTGCTGGCAGGCTCTGTCTCAGGGAACAGTTGCAGTCTTGTAGGGCAGATGGGATTTGGGCCAGACTTCTTTTTTTAAAAAAATTTATTTATGTTAAAAAAGATAATTTTCATTTTACTTATCAATCCCAGTTCCCCCTCCCTTCCCTTGTCCCCTTCACACCTCCCCCAATTCTACCTCTCTATCCACTCTTCAGAGAGGGTAAAATACCTACCTTGGGGAGTCAACAAAGTCTGGCATATTGAGTTGAAGCAGGAACAAGACCTGCCCTTGTATCAAGGCTGAGCAAGGTATCCCACCCTAGGGAATGTGTTCCAAAAAGCCATTACATGAACCCATGGTAAGTCCTGATCCCACTGCCAGGGGCTCCCCAAACAGATCTAGCCACACAATTGTCACCCACATTCAGAGGGCATAGTTCAGTCCCATGCATGTTCCCCAGCTGACAGGCCAGAGTCCATGAGCTCCCACCGGATTGGGTGAGCTTTCTCTGTTTTCCCCATCATCATATTGACCTCACTTGCTCCTGTGATCCCTTTTCCCTTTCTTCAACTGAAGTAGAAATCCACAAAGAGACACCAACTAAGATTCCTAGCAGTAATGGAGAGGGTGCCTGAACTTACCTTCCCCTATAATCAGATTAGTGACTACCCTAATTGCAATCATAGAACCTACAACCAGTAACTGATGGAAGCAGATGCAGTGATCTACAATGAAGCACTGGGCTAAACTCCTGGACTTCTGTCAAACTTCTTAAGTGTCCTTTAGAGCACTTAAAGCTCACAACAATGCAGTGTAATAGATGCTGTGATTTTTTTTTCTGCAGATAACACTAAAGCTAATCACTGTGTAATTTGTCCAGAGTCATACAAGATACTCAGAGGGGTGCACACAGAAGTATGGCCCAGATATCTGACTACAGAGTTCATGCTCTTATGATAGTGTATGTCATGATGTTTCAGGCTTGTGTAACATTGTTTTGAAAGAATCACACCATTCCCACTGTCTCTTTCTGTCCCCTACTTGGGGATAGAGATGTGAACTCTCAGCTGTTCATGCTGGAATGTACTTGCTCTATCATCATGGACTCTAACCCTCTGAACCCATTTTGTTACAGCAATAGAACAGTAACTAGGAGACAAATATTCAAAAGATAGATATTAAATAAATATATGAAGAAGTTACTTTTTCTAGGTGAGGTAGTGGAAACCATTTTTTTTCAAGTTTTTTGAATTTCTCTATTAAGTGAAACATAAGTAAATCTGATTGAGCTAGTAGTAGATAAGAATGTGAACTCAAAATTTATTTCTCCCGCTGACTTTGTGATCTCTTACTTTGATTATCATTATGGCAATGGATGTTCATTTACATTGCAGTACTAGTTTATACATGCTGTAATTATGGGTATTCAATTAGATAATACAACCATGAATGCCTTATATGTGTACTCTGCATATTGCCACTGTTTTATGAACTTATTTTCACATTAACTGAACAAAAGTTTGATAAGTGTTCTAGTTTCATTACTGTTGCTATGATAAAATACCTTGACAAAAAGCAAATTAGAGGAGAAAGGGAATATTTTAGTTCACAATTCCAAATTATAGTCCATCAGAAAGTCAAAGCAGGAAAGCAGCTGGACACATCATATCTACAGTCAAGATCAGAAGTAAACACATGCATGTTTACTGTTTGGCTTTCTTTCTCCGTTCTTATACAGTCCAGGACCCCAAACCAGGGAGTGGTACTACCATAGTGGGCTGGGTCTTCTCACTTCAATTAGCCAATTTAGAAGAAAACTCTCTGGAAGTATGCCCACAGGCAATCCATCTAGGAAACCTATCATTGAGATTTTCGTTACAGGTTATTGTCGATTATTACAAGTTGACAGTTAAAACTATCATAATTAGTTAACTTGTTATTAAATTACTCATAAACACATCTGCCTCATTGTCTATTCCATTTAATTGTCCACTGATTCTTATTAACTATTTTCTCTTTATTTCTCGTATAGCTATAATTCCCCATTCTTTCCCATTCTATGAGGCTGGTTTTTTGTCATTTTTCACTTAGGCTATTGCTGTAGCCACCTATATTATTTCTAGGTTTTCCTCTCTGACTTGTTTTTCAGGTTTCTCAACACATAAGGAATAAAAAAATTAACCTCTTATTACAAAATCATCCCCTTTGAAACATTGTTTCAGTTTACTTTTATGGCCCCATTTCCAATTTTTCCATATTTACAGTTCTGGACTATAGCCACAGCAAGTTATCTAAATCTTTATTCAGTCAGACTTTGCCCCTGTGTTACAAGATAGAGATATGTTGCCTGGCAAGGAAACTTAAACACTTACTAGAGGAGGCACTATAGAATCAACAGTGTGATTAGTGCTCTGGTGTAGGTGTCTAGATTTTGGTAGGTACACATTCAACCTGGGCTCTAAACTTAGCTTATTGTTACTTATTATCAATTAGAAAATATTACCTAACTTTCATTTTCAACACAAAGGATATACATACATACCTATAGCAAATAACAAATTCAAAATAGTTAAGTAAACAAAATGTGAATTCATTACAATAATAGAAGCTCAGAGTCACTAGGAGATAATAGTTACAAAACAGTAACATACCTTATTTCATGGAGATGAAGTAGTTTATGTCACTTTCAGTGTTGGTCTCTGCATCCTGTTTCTGTAGGGATAGATTTGGTAACCTGTGCATTAAATAATTTGATTACCTATTTGCATGCTTTCTATAGAAAATATAATATGCATTCTTGATATGTTACAATCTACCTTGAAGTAATGCTATAATTTTCATATGTAAGTAATATCCTTACAAAAAATAAACACTGATTTTTGTGCTAACTCAAAAATTCTACTAATGGATATTCTGTAAACATCATTGTGCATTATTATTTTTGCCTCAAAATTATTGTGCACTTTTACTAAATCCATCCATAGCTAGAAACATTGAGTATTATACAAAAAAACAAATGTAGGACTCTGAAATATGGAATAAAGAAAATTGTCTTATGAGGGACTTTGTGAACCAATGAATAAAACATTACATTCTTTGGATTTTCTGTGGATTTATGTATCTCAAATCTGCTGTTAAAAAAAGCCAGAAATTTGGAAATGATAACATGTATAGTCAGAAAGCCTTAACAAAGTACACTTTTTCTAGTCAACAACCAACAAAGGGAAAATGTAGTACAACACAAGTTAGATAATAATCAGTCTACACTAGCCAAGAACAACAGAAAGATGACAGCTTTATCCCCACTCTTGCCAGCAAAGGCTTGGTGGGAAGTCCAGACTTCTCTCTTAACTGTATTTAGTCAGAACTGTCAACATCACTGGAAAGTAATGAGCTTCCCTGAACAATTCCACTTGGTGTCTCTGGAGATGTGGAGAGCTCTGACTTTCAATCACATCCAACATTAAGGAGGTACCCTCTCTTCTCCTTCAGTATAAGTTGTGTGAGAAGAGGCATCTTAGAAACTCAGAACTTTCAACATCTTCTAGTAATGACAAGGCTACTCACTAGTGGAGATCACATGGGGAAACGTAACTGAGCAGGACACTATCAGTGAATAATTAAGGATCTGAAACTCATGGCCATTTCTAGGCCGAATTAGAACCTCTCACATTTCAATGTCAGCAGTAGGAAAATGATGAACTTGGCTTTCTACCTCCATCTAGCTATATACGTCTTTCCATTTTGGGACAATTTCAAAGGTTCAAATAAGATACAAGGTTCATAAAGGAATATTAAGTATATCCTGGCTTACTAGAAAATTTAAGTTAAATGTTTAACTTTGGAGCCAAAATAACTTTTAAGTGATCAGCTGATGAAGTAGTCTCAAAGGAGATTAAAAATAATTGTGGGATTTCTGGATTAATATGATAGAATAGACACTGGCTCCAAGTAACCCATTTGAGAAGAGTCAATAAGAGATTCTATTCCAAAAAGAGGCAGATGAAGAGCTTTGGAAACTGAAAAAAAAAAAAGGTAGTGGTGGAACAGTAGGAAGATATTTTTAAAAGATGGGTAATCTGTCCCTGATGCTTTGGCTGGCTTTTGAGAACCTCATGCTGGGTTGCCTTTCGCACCACAGCCTTAATACCAAGGGTGGAGCCTAGTTCTACCTCAACTTGATATGGTATGCTTTGTTGACACCTATGGGGGACGTGCCCCTTTCTTAGCTTAGGTGGAGGAGGAGTAGATTGGTTAGGGGGAGGCAGAAGGGAGGTGAGGGGAGAGAATGGGAGTAGAGGAGTGAGGGGAAACTACAGTCAGGATGTAAAATAAATGAATAAATTTAATAAAAATAATAATGAATATATGATGAACATTGCTACAAAACAACTTAACAAAGAATTCAGCCCTCTTTTAATTGGACTGCTTATTTTCTTGGTGTTGAGATTTTGTCACTATCTGCATATACTGTCAGATGTTTAGGATCTGTATTGCTATAGGCTCTTGACTGGGTTTTCAGTCATAGGCATGAGATTCCTCATCTGGAGCAGGCCTTAAACTGAACCTGAAAACAGTTGGTTACCTACATAATAGTCATGCTACTATTACAAAATGAACATGTTTTCCCAGGCAGGTATTGTAGCTCATGGGGTCACATCTCTGTAACTGTTGTTGACTCTTCTTTTCCAGCAGCCTTCCCCACCTTCCAAAACTGGGAAAGCTAGCCACCAGGGAGGACATTTCTAGCTTAGTTCTGGCTTGATTTCTCTATAGCATGCAACTAAAGTGTGAGGTATCTTAGGCAATGTGGCTTTGCTAGCTGATTCTGGCGAGCAATGAAGAGCAATGATGATTGCCTATACTGTTCTGGGGGTTTCTGGCATCCTCCTGGTCAATAGTATATGGGGAATTATCTTATATGAGGTACTAGCATTTTCATTTAATGCTCATTACTTTTTTTATAATTCAGGACATTTCCTGTAACAAGAGCCATGGGGGTTTCTTTTTTCTTTTCTTTCTTTCTTTTTTTTGTGTGTATGTGTACATCTGTTATGTAATCTGTGAGACTTATTATCCGCGCATCACTGATATAGTGATAACTGTCCAATCATACTTTCTTCTGATCACTTACATTTTGCAAGAAGTTGGAAATATTTAACCCCAATACTTAGGAGAATCACACTTAAACTCAGAATCTCAAAGATTTTTCTCTTACATTTCCATTTCCCACTAATATTTTATCTCTCTAAAATCAACACAGTCATATTCAGCAATATTTCTCTAATAGTAACACTGGATTCCAGATGCTGTGATTCTAAGAAACTTCTATCTAAATGATAATTCATTTAATTTCTACAACTGTATCAGAAAAGTATTTGAAGCATCATATACCACAGATGAAACCACAGAGCCATAGATTTTGTACAATTTTTCCAAGGTCATATATTTTAGCACTAGTAGTGTGACTGTGGATCTCACATTATCAACCTTTACATTGTATGAATTAATAGTACCAATGATAAGCCTTTTCATAATCTTATTTGGTTCTCAGCACTTGAAATTCATTATTATCATTTCATAGAAAATAACCGTGTATAACAAAATCCCTAGATTAATAACCATAAACTATAAAAAAGTGACTAAAATACGGAAATCTCAATCTCAATCCAGAGCATCTTTTGTGACTGAATTAAGGAGTCACCCAAATGTGGTCAGCAGACAGTCCAATAGTGTTGAATCTCTATTTTGTTCTAGGTACCTCACTTAATGTTCTTATTTTTAGTTTAAAAATATTATTAGTGTCATTTCACTGTATGAAACAATGTACACACATACACGAAACTTTAGCTACATCTATTCTTTCATTTTCTTCTTTTGATTTCCCCCCAGTTGTCTCCCTTTGTCTTCCCAGATAGTCACCTTACCACTTTCACAAATATATACGTGTGTGTTTAAATCTACATTCTACACACAAAAGAAAATATACCATTTTTTCTTATCATTATGTTTTCTAGCCCATCTATTTTCATTCAAATGAAATATTTCATTATTCATGGCTGAATAAAACTCCATTGAATATATATACCACATTTTCTTTATATATTTATCTGTGATGGGCATCTGTAATGGTTACAGATTTTGACTATTATGAATAATGTTTCAATAAACATGGATGTGAAAGTGTCTCTGGTATGCTTGTTTTGAATATTTTGACTATATACCTGAGTATAGCTGAGTCATATCATGTTTCTGTGATTTCTCAAACTATCCGATTGACCAGGTCCAAAGCTCATGACAACCTTTTAAGCATCTGTTTGCGCAGAAATATATCAAGCAAGAAAGAAATGAAGACTGTCTATCAGTGAGAGGCCCAAAAAAGAAGCTACAAGCCTATGGAAAAATTAGAACACCATTTCTTTCATATAAATTTCCTGATAAACTGTTTCTCAAATTTGGCAAGCATTTTCTTTCTATGTCATTTATCTTAGTCTTTTTGTTTGTTTTTCATCTTGTAACACTTCTGGTCTCTTGGGCTCCTGCTCAGAACCATCCCAAAGCATCAGAAGGAGGAGGGAGGAATCAGGACTAGAGGAGGGAGGTAGTGTATAGAGGAATCTTTCCTAGTTTGTCAGAGTTCCCTGATCATGGAAGGAAGAGAAGGTGGAGTTTCCATAGCTGCTTTATTTGTCCTGTTACCTCAACTCTTCTTTTCATTTATTCCCTAAGTACTCTTCTAGCTAACATGGCCATCTTAGAAGGACTCTAATAAGTTAAGGACATATGAAAAAGTAAGTAGAGTCTACTGTGTGATAATTCCTTGGCAAGTGGTCATTTTTCCATAATTTCTTTATTTCCACAAAGAATAGTCATCTAACTATTCGTTTCTATACCTACTAAAACTCCAAAGTCTAGTTTGTATTATCTACCTCTGCCACTTCTGTTGATGATAATTTCTTCTTTTTCATTAAAAGCTTGTTATTATTTATTCATATTATTCTTACCTCCCTACAGCCCTTATGATCTGTCACTTCCACTTCATATTTTCCATATTCTAGAAATCATCACATAGTCTTCTGTCAGTGACACTGCTTCTACAAAGTAAGTTCACTCTACCTATATGTCACACCTTTATTCTAGAGAAGGTCTTCTTTCCCTGACCTTAATCTAACTTGTGGTTTTTTAATTGTGCTTTCTTTATCCTTGAGAATTTCATATAGGTATACAACGAAAAACGATCATATCAACCTCCATTTCCTCCTTCAGTTCCCCTATATACCCCATGTATCTCCCTTCCAAAACTTCATGTCAGTTTTCCCTTTTTTTCTTTTTGATATCCACTAAATCCAATTGGTGCTGTATGTGTATGAATGTGAGGCTACCCACTGGTGCATGGGAAATCCACTAATGGGAATGTTTTCATTGTCTGTCAGACCTACAATCAATGTAGATTCCAAAATGTGTTAAATTCTCTCGAAGATCTATTTACAGTCTCTATAGATGATCATTTCCACACAAATTCTTCATATATTTGACTTGCACTGTATTCCGTTCCTTCAATCTTCAATTTATCTATTCTGTTCATGTTATATCTTCCTTCATTTTCTACCCAGCAGTCATATTGTTTTTGCCAATCATTAACTAAATAAATATTGTCGGAAGGTGAAATGGACACATGAAAGCATAATTCCTTCATACTGAATATGGACAGCTTTAGAGGGATAATAATTATGGGAATGAAATGTTAATGATAAAGATTCCTTGGGACAGCTTGAGTATTTTTGATAATGAAAGGTATATGTGCCAAGTAACAAAGTGGAAGAATACCATGACAGGCTAAGAAAGAGGAATCAGTGACAGATGACTAGTCTATGGTAGAAAAGTGAAAAGAAGACACATTTTGAAGCTGCATTGGAAGGTTTTGAATGTGTTTTCCTAAGCTGGATGGTCTTGTGGTTAGTGATTTCTGTACAAGTATTACCCCAGAAACAATCTGATGTTAAAAAGCCTCATGTTTAGGTGGGAAGAATAGAGAACAAGTAAGAGGCTATAAAATCAAGAAGTAAAATGGACCTGGTATTAGGAACTAGGAAGAAGGTAGTAGAACCAGGACAGGAAAGAGGGTGCAGCCACGAGAGATAACTAAGGAGGCAACTTAGTTCTTGAGTTAGCTATGATGGGATATAGGGTAGTAGGAAGATGAGTACAAAAATATCTAGAAAATGTCCAGATCTCTGGCTTAGGTAACATATCACTCATTATCATAAAAGAGGTTTGGAAAAGCTTAATTATTTTCTACACATATATTTAATAAATTCAATAACACGCAGAGGACTTTGTCCATTTTTTTTTGTTTCAATGAGGACATATGAGCCACCCCAAATTCATAGCTCCTTTTTAACATCCACCTGAGCAACAGTAGTGATTTTATGTATAGATTTTAATGGAAGTAATAATAAGAGGCACACTACCAGCCCCATGAGGAGGATAGGAAAGAAAGGATAAATAGTGACCATATGAAGACATGCTTCCACAAACAAAGACTGAGTCAGCTGTGTTGACGGAGACTGCACCAGGATCAGAGCTGCACACTGACACACAGAATTGTGCTTCAAAAATACACTGGCAAAAATACCATGACAAGATGTAATGTTCTGGGGAAAGCAGTGGAAGATGATGAAATAGCTATGTGCTTTGTCAAAGAGTTTTAACAGCCAACAAGGCACTATGGATGGGTTTTAAATAAAGGAGTAAAATCTGATGATTTAAACTTTAGGGGACAGATCGTAAGTAAAGACAATTGATAGTTTATATATAAAAAGATTTCTTTTCCAGATTTTAAAATATGAAAGTAGAAAATATTAAAAGTTGAAGATGAAGGTATGAGACCAAGGGGGTCAAAAGCATAATGAGTGGCATATGACGAAGGTATGGAGGCAGATGGTCGTGGTTAAGGTCATGAAGGACAATTGTAGCTGTCAACTTTCCATTTATGAAACCAACATATTAGTAAGGCTGTTACTGAGAGAAATATCAAATGCCAAAGGGTTGATTTCCTAGTCTAAAAAGATAAATGCAGCTCCAATATTAGCAGGTTACTAGAGTTTGCTTTGTGAGTACATTCTTCCCCTGCCGTTTCTAGGCCCAGGCAATAGAAGAAATGCGGAAGAAACTTCTGGGAGGAAAAACATTCAGATATACAGCAGACTCCACTCCATTCTCTACTGTGATCATTGTCTCCCCTCCTAATGCCCTGACCATAGAAGACATTGACTGAAAATAAACTTTTATTCATATGACCTGTTACGTGGGAATGCCAACTTCTCTCGCACGTCAGACTAAAGAAGGCTTGAGGGTTTGGAAGGGAAAGTTCTCACTTTGTTATCAAGAAAAAAAAAAAAAAAGAGACTGCTCCACTGACTGTTTGCTTCCTTGACCTTGATGCTAATGGAATGACATTACTCTGAAAGAGAGTTAGCCAAACTTTCAGAACCAATGGACTTTTCAGTCCTCAGGTCATCCAGCACCTACTTTATGACCTGATATCTAGGTGAGTTCTAGACTTTCTTTGTAAGTTTTAAGTTATGTGGGACTTGAGCCCTATAATTGCTGTACCCCTTGGTGTTCTGCCATAGTCTCCCTCTTTGCAGGAAAAGCTTGAATTCCTAGTTGAACTCACAGATTCCTGCTCTTGAATATAAATCTGGAGTGCATGTCACCTGAATATTTCATAGGTTCTAAAGTCTCAAATTTCTGATTCCACTTTTTAAAATCTGTGTAATTTTTCTTTTTTTAAATTTCTCATTATATAGTTTTATTTGTATGGGTGTTTTTACTGCATCTATGTCTGTATCAGGTGTGTGCATGGTACCCATGGAGGTGAGAAGAGGGCACTGGATTCTGTGGAACAGGAGTTACAGATGGTTGTACACTGCCATGTGGGTGCTGGGAATTGAACCCAGTTCTCTGGAAGGGCAACTACTGCTCCCAACCACTGAAACATCTTTTCAGCCTCACACTTAACATTTTTATATCTCGGTTTCCTTGGGTATAAGAGGGATTATTAGTGATAGCACCTCAGAGTTGTTCTGAAGAGCCACCAGTACTACCAATGTTTTAAAACAATGCCTCTAATATTAATACATAGTAGATATTCAATTGTGTTATATATGGTTGCTATGCCCTCTTTGTGTAATTTACTTCCTCAAAAAGGAGATGTCATAGAGCTTATGATAAATTCTCACTTTAGGAAAGCCTAAAAATCCTACTTTTTTTTAATTTTAGGTGTTTTTAAAATTACTTCTATGAAAATGCATCACTTCTATGTTTAACCATCAACATTTATTGCTTTGATTTCTTTTTCTTGCCTTTGTATAGCACTAAAAGAGTGACATTAGGACTATCATCTTTTTTTTTTTTCTTCTTTTTTACCTGGTATCTCTCAGTGCAAGCTTCTCCAAGGGCCAGGTCCACTTTTACTGTGCCTGTAATACACAGTAATTTATTTATTTTATCTTTTTTTTTATTAAGGAATTTTTTTATTCACTTTACAGACCAATCACAGATCCCCCCCCCTCTTCCCTCCTCCCATCACCCAGCCTTCCCTCCCCAACACACCCCCCATTCCCTCTTCCAACAAGGTAAGGCCTCCCCTGGGGAGTCAGCAGAGCCTAGTACATTCAGTAGAGGGAGCTCCAATGCCCTCCCTCTGCACCAAGGCTGTGTAAGGTGTCCCACCATAGGTAGTGGACTCCAAAATGACAGCTCATCCATCAGGAATGGATCCTGATCCTATTGCCAGGGGGCCCCTTAAGCAGATAAAGCTACACAACTGTCTTGCTTATGGAGAGGGCCTAGTCTAGTCCTGTGGAGGCTCCACAGCTGTTGGTCTAAATTTCATGAGTGCCCACTAGTTTGATTTGGTTGTCTCTGTAGATTTCCCCATCATGATCTTGATACCCCTTGCTCATAGAATCCCTCTTCTCTCTTCAACTGGACTCCTGGAGCTTGACCTTATGCTTGGCTGTGGATCTCTGCATCTGACTGTAATTTATTTTTGTCTGTGTTTTCTTGGCTCGTTACTCCACTCAGTGAACAGCTGCTATTAACTGTATGTACCACATGTATTGCAGGCTATCAGATTAAACTTACCAGGCTAGATTCTTGCTGCTGCTTTCGTCAGACACTTTTGTCTCCTCTCTTGAAGAGCAGTAAACAAGACTGAAAGCATGGAGCGAAGGAACCACAGTGGGCGAGTGAGTGAATTTGTGTTGCTGGGTTTCCCAGCTCCTGCACCACTGCGGGCACTACTGTTTTTCTTTTCTCTGCTGGCCTATGTGTTGGTGCTGACTGAAAATGCACTCATCATTACAGCAATTAGGAACCACCCCACCCTCCACAAACCCATGTATTTTTTCTTGGCTAATATGTCATTCCTGGAGATTTGGTATGTCACTGTTACAATTCCTAAGATGCTTGCTGGCTTCATTGGTTCCAATCAGAACCGTGGACAGCTGATTTCCTTCGAGGGATGCATGACACAGCTTTACTTTTTCCTGGGATTGGGTTGCACTGAGTGTGTCCTTCTTGCTGTTATGGCCTATGACCGCTATGTGGCTATTTGTCACCCCCTCCACTACCCTGTCATTGTCAGTAGTCGGCTGTGTGTGCAGATGGCAGCTGGATCCTGGGCTGGAGGTTTCGGCATCTCAATGGTTAAAGTTTTCCTCATTTCTCGTCTGTCTTACTGTGGCCCTAACACCATCAACCACTTCTTCTGTGATGTTTCTCCATTGCTCAACCTTTCATGCACTGACATGTCCACAGCAGAACTTACAGATTTTATCTTGGCCATTTTTATTCTGCTGGGGCCACTCTCTGTCACTGGAGCCTCCTACATGGCCATCACTGGTGCTGTGATGCGCATCCCCTCAGCTGCTGGCCGTCATAAAGCCTTTTCGACCTGTGCTTCCCACCTTACTGTTGTGATCATCTTCTATGCAGCCAGTATCTTCATCTATGCCAGGCCTAAGGCACTCTCAGCTTTTGACACCAACAAGTTGGTTTCTGTACTCTATGCAGTCATTGTACCACTGCTCAATCCCATCATTTACTGCTTGCGCAACCAAGAGGTTAAAAGAGCCCTACGTCGCACTCTGCACCTGTACCAGGGCCAGGATGCTAATGACAAGAAATCTGGCAGAGGTGGTTAGGTAGGGAGGAGTTGATAAGTCTGGTAAAACTTGGGTTCTATTCTTTCATTTCTTCCTTTGTTCTTTTGTTCATTTGTTCGATTCTCCCTTCCTCCCTCTCTTCTTCACTTCCTCCCTCCCTCCCTCCCCCCTGCAGGAAAGGGCTCTAGTTTATGGGTAAGATCTATCCCGGTATTGTTTGACAGTTGTAGCTCATACAAATCAAGTGCATTAAAGGAAGCATGGGCTACAAGAAGGAAAGCACACAAGCCAATAACTAATCTGTGAAATAACTGAAGCCCAGAAGGTGAACATTCTGTTGTGAGTTTCAAAGGAAGGAAGTAAGAAACTAAGACTTTTAGACAGATTTTCATGTATTCTGGGTTGCCATTGAGCTTTCCATGTAAGGAAAGGAGCCTGGAACTCCTGAGCCTCTTGCCTCTACCTCTGAAGTTCTTAGATTGCAGCTATGTGCCTTTGTGAGCATGGACCAAGGCTTTGTGTTTGCTATGCAAGCACTCTACCAACTGATATACATCACCAGCCCAAACTGTGAATTTTTGTGCTGGTAGTTTATTATTTATTGGATCACAGTGGTTTCTGGCTCCATTTCCAAATTTCCTGAGGTCATTGAATGAGTGCTTTTTCATTTCCATGGCTGCATTTTAAGAAGACCAGCAGGGCTAGGGTTGTAGCTTAGTTAATGGTGCTTCCTACCACCTGTGAGACTGTGGCCAGTCCTAAGATTATGGAGAAACAAGAATGAAGCACATAGAACTTGCTACATGTACATGTACATGTCCAGTGAATATGACTAGAGGAAGAGGAAGAGGATGAGGAGGAAGGTGTGGAAGAAGAAGAGACAATAAGTACAAGAAGTACTAGGTCCAGACTTCTCCACCAAATTCCAATTAGTTACACATACATAGAATGATTCAGATCCTCAGGGACTGACAAAGCTTCCCTAGGATTCGTCACTTCTCCAGATGTCCGTCTTAGTATATATTATTTTACATAGAACCCCATACATTTCCAAAGAACATGCACATAGCTTAAATATCTTGACTTTGAAGAACTGATCTTAGTCTTTTAATATAAAGAATGAATAAATGAGTAGTGTTGCATATGTTTTCTAACTGTAACTTGGCTCTCATTAGCCAATTTTCCCACAGTAATCCTTCCTCCATACTCTCCCTGGTCTCTGGTAACCACCATTGTATTCTCAATTTGTATGAGATCAACTTTTTCAGAGTTCACATGTGAATAACATCATAGTATGCATATTTGAATAACACTGGGAAAAAGACATGTCCATAAAGGTACACACACACACACACACACACACACACACACACACACACACACACACATGATATTACAGAATGTATACACACACATTACTATACCACTTAGTGGTATATACATATACATATGTATATATATAATTATGTGTCAATTAAAATAAAGAAATAATAGAAAAGCAAAACACTGGTATATCTTAAGACACACATAAACAAATTAATGTACTGTTTCATAAACCTAGTTAAATTTCTTTTAAAGGGTTTTGTAACTTGGAATCACATCAACTTGCATATAGGAATAAGACAAAAAAATGCCATGACCACAGGTAGAGGTTTAGTTAAGGTATAATCAGGAATCCACTGATGCGTAGAGATTTAATTTTTTCTGTCCAGGTCCCCTGGACATATGATCTTGGCAGTACACAGAGCTTCCCTAGAGTCAGGACAAATGCCTATGTTAGCCTCCTGAGAAGACAGAGGTGTCTTCATCTAAGCCAACATTAAGTGAATGTGAACTATATTCTCCTGTCTTTTTGTGTCAGTGCTGTAGTAATTTCCATCCAGCATAAACAAGTACTAGACATTGACTTCAGAGAATGTAAAAACCCACCCACAATGGCCCTCTCTAGTATAAATGTCTGAAGAGTTTTCCTTTGTCTAAGAGGACAGTTTCACTATGGTGAGTGGTTGGAAGCACCAGGTGAAATTATTTAGGTCTGAAGAAAGCTCTATGAGGAGCTATGTAAAATGGCACCATTTCTGGGCTTATGTGGGATTCTGAAGGAAATTAATAGAATAATGGAAGTTCAGTGCACAGTATATCTTACTCAGGTTCGGAGAAATTTGAGTTGGTGGAGGATATTCAGAGCATTTGACAAGGATATAAAAGATATGTTTCTTGTTCTAGAAAAAAATCTATCAGGCTGTATTGTCTCTTGAGAGCAAGTATTAGAGAGTATAAAAGAATTTTGTAGCGCAATGATAGGACTCTTTTCATAATATAGAGATATTCAGGCTCAGTGTTGTTTATTCTGAAAACAAGTTAATAAAAATGGAGAGAATTCTTCATTACTCAATGGTTAAATATAGAGCTTACTAAGAAGAAAGAACATTAGTAGCAAACAGAGTGGAGCAGTATTTTAATAAAAAAGTATGCCTGAGTACATGAGAATTCATTAGCAGAAGAACGGGAAGAGCTCCTACGTGATGTGAACTTCAGTGGAGGCCAGAGTTCAATTTTAACTTCTCAGACCTTGGAAATATGTTTACTAGTTACTCTCTTAGGTATCTGAATCATAGTCCTTGGGATCAGAGTCTTGTGTTTTACAACTGTTAGGTCTCAAGTCTGGCACAAATGGCTAACTGAGGTGCTTTTCAACATATCAAACCCTGGCCTCCAGGTTCTCCCAGTATCCTTAGTTCCTATCTGTTTACAGGTTCCTGGCTGGCATACCCCACACCCTACCCTGAGCTCTCTGCCCAGGGACTGGGCTGCCCTTCCCCCATCTGCTCTGCTTTGTAACCAGTCAGCGCAGGAATATTACTAAATATGGGCTCATAGTTATAGTCATGTGTGTCCTGAACCTTTAAAATACACAGGTAATAGATCACAGGCAAGGAGAGAGATCTCTGAGTCTCTAGGGGCAGGAGGCACATATCTACCAGATAGCACATGTTTGACACATCCAGAGCTTGCACTTTTACAACAATCGTATTTCCAAGGTCTACTGTCATGTCTTTTAATTACAACAAACTTATTGCAGCTGTGCAATCCTCACACCGGTGCTGAATCCTTTCATCTACTGCCTAAGGAACCAGGAAGTCTAGAATGCTATCAAGAAGAGCTCAGGAAGCGGCCAGTGCTTCCTGCTCAGCTGATCACTCTGTCTTGAGAAGAACACAGTACCCCTTGCACAATGTATCATGACAGCAACTGTGGACCTGTTTGGTATTAGCAGTTCTTCACAGACATGAATTTCTAAAGAAAGCATGGTAGAAAAGTAAACAAAATCAAAACCTAAACTCAAAAGGGAAGGAAGACACAACTTATTGCTATTAAAGTAAACTATTATTTTTTGCTGTAGACATTTCAGTAACTTACAAATGATATAGTGATTCAATATGTTGAATGTTTATTACAGATTAATTACATATAATTATATATTTAGCATTTATTTAATATTTGTAAAGTGTCAAAATAAAACTAATGCTCTCAAAAATATCTATTGGTTCCCATCAGCTTTGAATAAATTCCAAGTTCCTTAGTTTCCCTTTCAAATTTCTAAGTCCGGTCTTAATGATCCTATTTGTAACTTCATGCCATTCACATGGTGAAACTTTAAGAATGAATCTCATGTTGATATTAATACTATTTTTTAAAACTCAAATTTATGATCCAATGTTTTTTACTATATGCTACCACTTCATATTGAAGAGACTTAGGAACCAAATTTCAAATCTACATGAATAAAGAATATCTAAAATTGCAACTCATTTTTAGTTATGAAAAATCTTAATTTTGTTCATTAAAATACTTATGAGATGAAAATGTATCAATAAGTTACAACTAAAACCTAGCAAAAAAATGTTAGTTAATAGTAATGTGCCAGTCTTGGTTTCTTGTCTTTATTTTTTGTTTTAGATTTCCTTATTTTATTTTATGTGGGTAGACTTTTTTCCTGTATGTATGTATGTATGTATGTATGTATGTATGTATGCATGTATGTATGTATGCGTAACATGTGTATGTCTGGTGCCTGTGAAGTTCTGAGGAGGGCATCAGTTCCTCTGGAACTGGAATTTTGATTGGTATGAATCATCATGGGAGTGCTTTGTATTGAACACAGGTCTTCAAAAAACAGCTGATGAGTCATCTCTCCAGCTACAGATCCTTGTTTTTTTTGACAATTTTTGATGCCACTGAAACATGGAACATGGTTTTAAAGGGAAATGAAACTGAATGAGGGATGTAGGAGAAATTTCTTTACTATTTTTGAAACGTTTCTGTAAACCTAACATAAATCACAGTTAAAAGGTATATTTTAAAAAGGAATGTACTGAGCATATTAGTTTAGGTGGACTATCGTGTTCTTAGTATTTGGGATGAATTACTTCAAGGCTCTTCTGACTTTCAAAGTTTCCACTGAGAATCAGAATTGTTCTGGTGGCTTCTCCTTTATGTGTGACTTGTGTCTTTTCTCTTGCAGCTCTCAACACACTTTCTTTGTTCTTCATATTTAGTGTTTTAACTATGATAAACCAGGAGGATTTTCTTGTCTTACCTGTTTTGTGTGTCTGTTGTGTGTTTCTTGTAATATGCTATTTACTAATAGTCTATTTATACTAAATAATTTAATAGAATTTGGGCTGGTTCCCATGGCTGATAAGGGTATGTTGTCCATTCCTTTTTGATTACAGTAAAGCCTATAGAAAACACATTAGCCTTTTGTGAAAATTCACTAAATACATGCGTTTTCTTTATCTAGCAGTCGAAGTGCTATCCATTGTGCCACGGAGCCAGGTAATGCATACATTTAAAAACAATAGCTGATTAAAAAGAGACTTAAACTAAATAATAATTGTACACAGTCACTACTTTATGCATTTTTAACTCTTACAAATTATACGCACTCTTGAAATCTCGGCTAGATACTGGCATAGGGGAGTGGACAGACCCATCCAACACAGAGAAAAAGGGTCTGTGGGGGTGAACTCCTCATTTTCTCTTAGAATCATTCCTCAGGGTGAAATTTCCTTCTCTGAATTTTATGTTCCATAGTCTCAGTTAGTAAAGTCCTGTGATCCCAACCTCTCTAGAATTAATACCATCTCACCATGTATCCTTAGACAAAGGTTATAAATGGAGGAGGAAGAAGGGCAGGCTAAGCCCACTTTCCACCAAATTCTTATTAATCTAACAGATTCTCAGGGATTTGGTCAAAGAATCATCATGTTTCTCATTTCTCCAGGCACAGTTACTATCAGGTGCTTTTGACTACTAGAGTGCATCTTTTGGGCCTTTATTCTTAATAAATGTCCAGCACTGGATTTAGATTTTTTGATTATTTGGGGGCATAAATCATAGCAGAGATTGACAGATTACCAGGCTGTGGCAGCCTGACAGACAGACAGAAGGAGTTGACACTTCCTCCTTAGCACACAGAAGGTATATTACAGAGATCCATTCAGTGACTTAATGTGTTTGAGAGTTCAAGGCAATGGGCATGGCTTCTATTCACTTTTGAGGCCAAATTACTTTGTCATCTCTTGTATATTCTAATCATTCCATAGTCTTTCCTGTGCTACTGTTTAAACAAAAACCTTTCTCAACTCATCCCTGCTGATGAAATTCTGGCCAAGCTTCACATCCCAGCACAGACAATAGTTAACATTTGTGAATTAGTCCCAAGAAGTTTTAGAGCTGTTTTTCTGCTGTTTTGAAATTTTATTTCTGAGTATTCTTAGTTGACTCTTCTTCCAGCTTCACTGAGTTATGGTTGACAAGTAAAAACTATTTACTGAAAGTGAATACTATGATTTAGCATATGTATATATTGTGAAATGATGACCCAAATCAAGCTAATTAGCATGTTCATCACCTTACCTGTGCCTTTTTTGTGTGTCTCACTCACTGCAAATTTCACCTATACACTTAATTATAAATTGTAGTCATTGTCATTATGCTATACATTCTATTTTCAGAAATGATTCATCTTAGAACTGAAAAAATCCACCCTTGGGCTAATATTTCCTTTTCCTTTCTGATGCCCTAGGACCAACAATTACCATTCTATTTTCTGTTAATGAATGCAAATTTTAATAAGTTTCCACATGTAGATGGGATCAGATGGTATATATATCAATGATTCTGATTTATCTCACCACATGGATGTCTGATTAATCTATGCTGCTGTGAGTAATAGAATATCCTTATTTTTTTTTTTTTTTTTTTTTTGGTTTTTCGAGACAGGGTTTCTCTGTGTAGCTTTGCGCCTTTCCTGGAACTCACTTGGTAGTCCAGGCTGGCCTCGAACTCACAGAGATCCGCCTGGCTCTGCCTCCCGAGTGCTGGGATTAAAGGCGTGCGCCACCACCGCCCGGCCTGAATATCCTTATTTTTAAAGAGTAAATAATGCTGAAGCTGGAGATTTGGCTCAGTGCTTAGGAATATTTGTTGCTCGACAGAGGACCAAGGTTCAGTTCTTAGCACCCACATGAGAGTTTATAATCCTTTGTAATTCTAGTTCTTGGGAATCCAGTGCTCTTTTCTGGTGTCCATGGGCACCAGGTATGCATGTGGTATGCATACACACATACATGGAAGTGAAATACTCCTATACATAAACAATAAAATAAATAAATCTAAAAATGAGAGTAAATAATGTCTTTGCACAGATAAACCACAATTCCTTTATTAATCTGTTCATGTTAGCTTACCTTCAGTGATCTTTTCTTTAAAAATACATTTTTCTGTTTCATTATTTATGTCTCTTTAGTCTTTTTTATTTACATTTTTCTACTGATTTAAATTTAGGTTATTCTTTTCTATCTAGTTTCTTGATATATCGATGTAAGTTTTTGTGATTTTATTCATACCATATTAATAAATACAAATAAATATGATGCAATATTAAACAGAACTTGATAAGAAGACAGAGGTTCAGCTTTTCAAGTTCTTTGCATAGCACACTAAGTTTACTCAAAGCCAGGACAGGATGATCTAAGCTGGTCCTTGGGGAGAAGGCACAAGAGAAATAAAGATAAGCAACTTCTGAATATATATCCTGTCTCTTCTTGTCTTGAAGTTGCTGTAACTACTATGCAGACCAAGGACCTGTTTGCTTCTCTCAGGAGTGTAAGACTCCACAGACTAACTCCCTTTCTCATAATCAGTGTAGATATCTGAAGAGTTTTCCATTCTCAGAGTAGAGAAAGGTGGATGATGGTTAGTGGTTGGTGATAGCAAGAAAGGTTGATGGACCCAGAAGAAGGTTCCCAGAAAGATGAGGAGAGGCTCAGCGGTTAGAGGCTGTCTTCTTTAACAAGAGAAAAAATATTCCAGGAATACAAAGTGGGTAACAAAGGGTCAACATACCTTTACTTAAAGTCAGGCAATCGTGACAAATGCACACCTTGTAGCTGTTAGAGGCACAGAAAATACATTTTTTACTCTAGAAGAGGTCAGTGAGTGTTGATGTCCCTTAGAACAAGTAGATTCAGGACTGCGAAAAAGAGGGAGCAGATGAGATGAGATGAGTCAGGGATCACAGACGAGATGATTCTGTTTTCCTTTAGGCTTCATACTAGATCATAAATTATGAAGCAGGAATTGGTTGTGCTGGATTAACGAAAACAATTCACTAAAAAGTAAGTTAGAAAAAAGTCACGAATGATCTATAATTCAGATATTTTTCATGGATGCTATGTTTCAATTTTCAAACAAATTCTGATTATTTTGTTCCCTGAACTTTAATAGGAAAAGTGAACAAAAGAAAGAAGAATAACTGTATGTGTCTATGAGTACACATGAGTGAAACATGCACATTTTTATGACTGAGTAAGTATCTGTGGGTGTAGTGTAACTCAATGGTAGTCACTACTGGTAGGAGCTGATTATGAATTGAGTCTAAGTTAAGTGCCTCCTATGTACTGTTTTATTCAATTCTCACATCTCAGGTGAAGTTTATATGTGCCTTCATGACTTTTCATTTTTATAGGAGAGGAAATGGGAGGGCATACTTGTTTAGTGATGCAGAACACAGAGCTACCAAGTATTATTGTAAAGAAGACTGAAACCTTGCCCTGACTGCTAAATCCATGCTCTTAGATTGCATGTAGAGGTGAGTATGAAGTAAAGCGTGTGGCTCTTGACAGAAGTGTAGATTGTTATACATGGGATGAGTTTATACCAGATGTCTTCCCTGAGCTCTCTTTATCTTAATGCAGGGTCACTTGTTGAACCTGGAGTGGGTCCTTTCTGATAGTCTGGCTAGCCAACTTGCTCCAGCTATTCTTTTATTCCAGCATGCTGGGATTACAGACAGGTCACCATGCACACCTACAATTTACATGGGTGTTGGGGATCTGAACCCAAGTCCTCATGCTTGATGACAAGTTCTGCATCCACTGAGACATCTTCACAGCCTCTTGATATAGTTCTTGTAGATGTCTTTTAAGTGGACATTTCCAATAGTTACTATAATATAAAAATTTCAATAGACTCCAATTGAAGAAATCATGGTGGGTCAAAGGACTATAGCTAAAATATCACTCAAAAACTAAACATATTGAGGATTTTATGGTTGAATGCTAATCTCCATCATTTTATTTCAGAAATGAACAAATGTGTGTTCAGTAATTTCTTAGTTAAACAGAAATAGAATTGATGTGGAGGGACAAATGTGTCTATCTTCTCTAACAAAAGATCTTGGAACGGTACTGACATTCCAACCAGTCTCTGTAGGTAAGAGTATTAGGGTAGAAGTAATTTTTTTCAAACAAAAGTCCTTTATTCTGTTTTTTTAAAATATTTTTTCTATAATAGAGAACACTCACAAGCAAATTCATCAAAATAAGGCCCATTTGATTATTTTCAGATGTCCTTGAAAAACAAAGTGCATGCGCCATTCTATACAGCTGCCGTGTTGGATTCTGTGTCAGTCACATTTAACAGTATAGACACATGAGTCTGCTAGAACTTTTTGGAGTCAATAACCTTCCAATTATAATGAATGTTCCATCATATATTAAATAAACTGTAATTTACCAGAAAATACATATGTGAACTTTTCCTTCATATTTCTATTAATTTTAAAGACTGTAAAATACATGCAGAGCCAGCCTAGATTTTTTTAAGTATTTTATTTTTTTGAGAATTCCATGTATGAGAACTTTATGTACAAAATTTTCATCTTTCACCACTCCACCTACAAAGCCTAATGATTCCATTTAGTGTGGCATGTACACACATGTGTTTAGGGCTGACCACTTGTGATTTGATAACCTATAAGGGGGATCATCCATGGAGAAAATAGTTTCCCTCTCTCAGCATCCATTGATTGCTTGAAGGCCTTCATGTAGGGATAAGGCCTTGTGAAAATTTCTTCATTTGTATTGGTACATGTCAACTGGTCTTGTTTAGGGAATCATATTCCTTGAAATTTAATGAGTACACATTTTCTATCACATCTAGGAGACATTAGCAGCAGATGGCTTCATCACCAAGCTCTTACAATCTTTCTTTCCCCCTTCTGTGATATTTCTTTAGATTTAGGTGTAGAGATTGCATTGCAGATGTATTAATTGGGATTGGGCACTACATAGCCACTTACTTTTCATTTTGAACTATTATGGATCTTTGTAATATCTTCTATCTGCTGAGAAAGGAGCTTTGCTGAGCTCTGAGACTATACTTATCTGGCTGGTCTGGTATATAAGCTACATGACCCTAGTCATACCTGAGAGTAGAGGGAAACTCAGCAGCAGACAAGATTCTGGTGAACTCACCAAGGTGTGTTGGTATATGGGCAGTAGCAAAAGTGAACTTTTGATTCTGGAAAAATTTTCTAAAAAATATTTTGATGGAAATTATTTTATCTCATTGAAGAGGAGAGTCTTTATTAA
Organism: Peromyscus californicus insignis; assembly: GCF_007827085.1. NCBI lineage: Eukaryota > Metazoa > Chordata > Mammalia > Rodentia > Cricetidae > Peromyscus > Peromyscus californicus. The sequence goes on from NW_026294562.1 coordinate 96,578,064, forward strand.
TACAAATTTTATTATGAAACTTATTCACAAGAACAGTGAATTACTAACTCATTTTTTTATCTGATGTTCTAGATAATTGCCCTTATTTGTGGTGCTACCATAGAAGACGTCAACATCTCCCAGTAACTTTGGTCATGCTGGACATGAACATCACTCTTGTCAGTGAGTTCATCCTGGTGGGCTTCCCTACAGCCCCTTGGCTACAGGTCCTCCTATTCTTTCTTTTCCTTGTGGTCTATATGTTGATTATAGCAGAGAATCTTGTAATTATATTCACTGTCTGGGCCACTGGCTCCCTCCACAAGCCCATGTACTATTTCCTAAGTAGCATGTCCTTTCTAGAGATCTGGTATGTCTCTGTCACTGTCCCTAAGATGCTAGATGGATTCCTCCTGCAGAGACGGCACATCTCCTTCACAGGCTGCATGACCCAGCTCTACTTCTTTATCTCACTTGCCTGCACAGAGTGTGTGCTCCTGGCAGCTATGGCCTATGATCGCTATGTGGCCATCTGCCACCCTCTCCGATATCCAGTCATTATGACCACAGTTTACTGTATGCAGCTGATGGCCCTTTCCTATTTCAGTGGTTTCATGGTCTCTGTTGTCAAAGTGTATTTCATTTCCCATGTTGCTTTCTGTGGCTCCAATGTCATGAACCACTTTTTCTGTGATATCTCACCAATCCTCAAATTGGCATGCAAAGACATGTCCACAGCTGAGTTAGTAGACTTTGCTTTGGCTATTGTCATCCTCGTCTTTCCTCTTATCACCACTGTGCTGTCCTATGTCTACATAGTGTCCACCATTCTGCGCATACCATCCACCCAGGGAAGAAAGAAAGCCTTTTCTACCTGTGCCTCCCACCTCACTGTGGTCATAATTTATTACACAGCTATGATTTTCATGTACGTCCGACCCAGAGCTATCGCATCTTTTAATTCCAACAAACTCATCTCTGCTGTGTATGCAGTACTTACACCCATGCTGAATCCTTTCATCTACTGCCTAAGGAACCAGGAAGTTAAGGATGCTATCAAGAAGACCTTGGGAGGTGGTCAGTGCTTCCTGCTCAGTTGATCCCCTTGCCTTGAGATAAAGACATTGCTAATGTAATTTATGAGAGTTGTCATGGTCCTTTTATTAATAGCTTCACTTCACAAAGTTGGACTTGTAAAGAAATCACAGTACAGGCAAAACCAATAAATAAATAAATAAATAAATAAATAAATAAATAAATAAATAAAGACCTAATATTTATCACTTCAACCATGAGCTTTTATTAACAACTCTGGATAGCTATAGTGCCTTGAAATTATTTTATACTAATAGACATATAAGATATCGAAGCTATTGTTAGTATTTCACTCAAAATAAGGTATTTTGATTCTCAGAGCACTTTATGGTTAGCTGGTTGATATTGCAAATTGAGAAAATAAAGTACAATGAGGTTAAATAAGTTGTCCATAGTTGAAACTAAATTAATATAAATGCCTTTGCCTGAGCCCAGGAATCTTGCTTAAAAATACATTCTATCACATTGTCTTTGCATCTCTAATCTGTAATAATAGCTCTAGAGGACATTAGCCGTCAAAGATTGATTTCTGTAAGGAAAAGTACAATCTAGTGATTAATGTACATAGAGAGATGTGATGACAACTTACAGCAGTACTGTATTGATTGTACTATTTGTAATTGCACTGAGTTATTGATGAAAAATACTGTTGGTTTATATAATAATAATTATAATTTTGTAACTCTCTTCTATGCTTAGCTCTGTTTTTCAAATATTTCTCTGTAGAGGTGAACTTAATTGTTTCCTATGTCAAAAATTGATGTTCCTGAAACTTTTACCAAATGAACAGTAGTTACTGATACTGATGTAGGAGCAAGGTGAGTTGACTAGTCAGCTTTGGCTGCAGCACCTTTTCATCATAGACGATGGGTTCTCAGTTTTCAGTTTGTGTTCCAGTTATGGTAAGCCTGTGCATTGTTTATCACCATTTCTCCATTATGCCCCCATGCTTTGCTTTATGGGCTTCTTTTTCTTTGTATAGTTTATTGCCAAGGAGAAAAGAGGAGTTGATCAATCAAATGGACTTCAGGCTATTAGCCTCTGGTTTCATTCAATTGGGCCAATGGAAAGTGTCATCAGGAAACGGAAAGAGAGAGACACACACACACAGAGAGAGAGAGAGAGAGAGAGAGAGAGAGAGAGAGAGAGAGAGACAGAGAGAGAGAGAGAGAGACAGAGAGAGAGAGACAGAGACAGAGACAGACAGAGAGAGACAGAGACAGAGACAGAGACAGACAGAGAGAGACAGAGACAGAGACAGAGAGACAGAGACAGAGACAGACAGATAGACAGACAGAGACAGAGAGAATGAGAATATTTAAGAATTTTTTCCACTGGATGACGTGACCCCATGAATTGTAACAACTTGTGAGCTAGGATCCCCTTATCTTTTAATTTTTTTGGGTTGTTTTTTATCAGAGTAAACAGACTGTACTGTAAGGTTTGTGGAAGTATGTTGTTTCAAGTACTTCTAATCAATCACTGAGTTTCACTACCTCCTAGAATAAAACCCATTTTTTAAAATATCCCTTTGGGATTGAGTAAGTGGGAAAATATTGAGAGAATGGATGAACATTCCAGGTTAATATTTAGCTTAAGATTCTGGGACTAGGGTTGACACAGTTGGTAAAGTGTGGGCCACACAAATATGAGAACCTGAGTTTGATCCTTAGTACCCATGTAAAAAATTTAGGCATAGTGGGACATGCTTGTAATCTCCGTAGTGGGGAGGCAGAGACAGATGGATTCCTAGAGTTTGTTTGTCAGTCAGCCTAGCCAAACTGGTATGTTATAGGTAAAAATAAAAGACTTTATAAAAAAAAGTGAATGACTTCTTGAGGAATGACACTAGAGATTGTCCTCTGGCTTCCACATGCATGAGCACACATGTGCACACACATGCACCTACTGTATTCACCCACATACACAAAGACTTTGGTGTTACCAATTGTTAGCTCTGTAACTTTCATAGGTCATCAGAAATTCAGTTTCCTCACCTGTAAAATGTGCATGATAATATCTAAATTCAAAATTGGAAAAAGATTAAAAGATAATGAATATATATAGAAAACATCATGGAGCTTGGTATAACTTTTTCTAAGTTATTCAATGAAGTCCAAGATAAGTTGAGTGTTTCAAAAATATTTTTAAGAATAAGCCGGGCGGTGGTGGCGCACGCCTTTAATCCCAGCACTCGGGAGGCAGAGCCAGGCGGATCTCTGTGAGTTCGAGGCCAGCCTGGTCTACAAAGCGAGTTCCAGGAAAAGCACAAAGCTACACAGAGAAACCCTGTCTCGAAAAACCAAAAAAAAAAAAAAAAAAAAAAGAATAAGATCCTGGATACTCTATGAGGCTTTCCTCTTTTTTTTCCAGTTCCCATGTGGTTATTGATACCACACCTGTCAAGAAGGAATTATTGCTGTTTGTGTTTAACTTCCATTTAGCATTAACAATGTCTTGGTTATAGCGCTCTACCCTGTAAATAATAATTTGGATATAAAGAAAATTTCTCATTTTAGATTGTAAGTTTCTTATATATCTGTTTATGGCTCAGTTCCCAAAATTAATCCTAATTAATATGCATTCAATTGTCAATAACCATATGATGATTCATTCTCTGTCTTAACATATATTTTTAATGTATAGCCATAATGACTATACCTTCCAAAATTTCTAGCATATCTCCAATTGCAAAATACTACATTCTTCCCAAAATGTTTAAACTTTTGGTTTTATGACTGATGTGACTATCCTGGATTTTCTTTGTCTGTTTCAACAGTTTTTATAGACTGAGGTTAGAAAGCTTAAAAACCTTAGTTTTAAGGTCTTCACTTATCTTTAAATGCTTCTCTGAGACTTATTATTATATTTCAATTTTAATTGAAGATTATAATTATAAAAGTTTATAGGGGACAATAGATTTGACATAGATTCACAGTATGGAATGATTAAGGCATTTCTAATACCTCATATTTTTGTGATGAATGAAAACAGAGTCTAACATTCCAACAATTTTGAAGTATATGGTGTACTTCCACTATTTGATATTGTCACTGATCTGAACAATAAATCACTAAAGCTTATCTTATCACCAAGTCAACCTTTAGAAGGGGAAGATCTTGTCATATGTGACAACATGGATGGACCTTGGAGACAGCATGCAAGTAAAATAAGCCAAGCACAGCAAGACAAATGCTACATGGTATTAGGTGCATGTGGAATCTATCTGAGGTGTTAACTCACATACGGATTGCATTCAGGGGGAGGTAGGGTGTGGGGCATTCCTTAGCTTATGTGGATTAAGGCAGTTATGATTCACTGGTCATTCATCAGCAACTGCAACTTGCTCTACTGTAGCCAAGATAAGAGTTCTAGAGTCAAAAACTGACTCTGACATTCAACCTAAAGAATTCCACTACAGTCTTTGTGGGAATGTTATAAGTAATAAATGTTCTTTTGCTTAATAGAATTTGAGTAAATGTTGCTATTAGAATGTTGATAATACAGGCACCATAGGAAAATCATTACTTGTTCTGAACCATTGTTTTCTGATCATAAAACAGAAAAGAATAATAACCTTTTACACATCTGAAGACTTTGCCATGGATTAGGCATATGGATTGTCAATATTAGTCTCAGTTTCTTGTGAATGATTTCTATGATGGAGCCATGGTGCTTTTATGGCTTTGTCATTGGAAAGCTCACATGTTTAAAACAGAAATGATCGTAGTCTTCTCAATGTCTGAAGAATGTTATGGTAATAAATCACATACTGTAATATTTCAAAGGTCTCTCCAATATCTGTGATATCCTAGAGTGGCAATGTTTCAGTTATTAATAACTGTAGTAAGCCTAAGAAAGGTGGGAAATCAGCTCTTTGTAAGCATACATAGAGCAATATCATATACACCCCACATTAACAACCAGTTACAGTAGTTATTTTCTTTGAATTCTTAATTTTTTACTTGTTATAAAATGAAGTCTTTGATTGAATGAATAAATTGATATATTTCTATTTTTATGAAAATAAATTCACATCTTGTTTTTAGTTACAGAGTTAGTACAGAAATGTGCTTACATGACTGTTGTAAAGATCACACTAAATTTTTGTCAGCTAATTTTTTCTTGGTCTTATCTAATAGAAGAATGTTTAACAGACTGAGAAAATAATCATATGCAATAATTTTTAGCTTTTGCCCTTTAAATTGCTGTTGTCAAAGAGAGGTGTATGAAGAAATAAGGTTGTAGGCTAAAACATATTTTCACATATTTTTGAAGATCTGTGTCCTTAACTTGTTAATAGATGATCAGGTCTGGATCATTTCTGACTAGGTCTGAACCACACAAAATCATTTCCTGTTCCATTGGCCTAATTTCCAGACTCTCAAAGACCTGAACATTTTTCTTGTTCCTTTTCTTTATTTCAGAGTCTAATCATAGTTGTCTATCTAGTTCTTAGCATTCCGAAAATAACAGAAGAGATGGAATAACTGGTGAGAACAGAAATACTCTAAGCTGTTTATTCCATGTATACTTTCCTACTTTCCTCTTTCCTACTCTCCTTTGCTCTGGATTCCTTTTTGCTTTCCTCTTGGATCTCTAAGAATGAATATTCCTGTTACTAAGCTTCTAAAAGGAAGAGCCAAGAGAATTCTTTTTAAAAGATAAGAGGGCCAATATCGTGCTACATAGATGACAAAACTGTCAAATTTGTTTTATCCTTAATGTTTACTTTCCTAGCCCTGTGTACAATTACTTATTTTTAATGCTTAGTAGAAGAGAGTGGACACAAAGTTGTGTTTCTCCCTAGAGCCTAATACGTATCAAAACTTCTATGAAATTCTTTTGCGTGTGCTTTTATCACCTCAGCTGCATCCTCTTTCAAATATTAACACATTAAAGAGACACACACAGAGACTGAGGAAAAGAAAGGCTTGGGACCTATCCAGATCTGGGTTCTGCCTGGGAGAGACAGTGGGAGGAGTCAACATATAAAGCAGCCAGGGATTTTTGGCAGAGAAACAGGTCAAGAGCAAGAGTCACAGCAAGAGTGACAAACAACACAAAAATCTCTCCTATCCTGGGCTCTAGAGGTATCAAACAAGCCCAATAGTAAGTGTAAATTTTGGATTTAAATTTTTCTAATATATGCAAATTGAAGTGATGTTTCATTTTCCTTGGATCAATAACAGAATGAGTTACCATTTTCTTGGACTCTAGACCCTGTAGCCTTTTTAGTAGAGAAGAATAAAAGCTGTGAAACTCTTGGGCTTTATTGAGAAACAATAAAGATCTAGAACAGGCTATTCCAAAGGCTGCTTTCTTTCTTTTCTTTTTTTTCACCTTTTGTTTTCCAATCCCTTTCAGAAACAAAGACAATGATTCATATGTGATAAAGCTTGTGTTCAAGAGGACACCTGTCCATCAGTCTGGTAAGAAGACAACTAAATCAAGATATCTAAACTAAACTCAAACTAGGTGACCTGCTTCACCAGGGCAGCAAAGAAAAGCATCAATGAAATGTGGTTAGTGAGATATCCAGTCGTAATTGTATTTCATAACTAATTTGCTTATCAAGGGTCAAACACAACCCAGGGACTGTGATAGAAAATAGAGATGATAAGGTAAGTAAAAAATCAGATGAAACTGGTATTTTCAAGGTGTCCATAAATCTAACAATGAAAGGTAAACAAAACAAAATGTTACCATGTGATGCTTGAAGGTGCAAAGTGTTACAAAATCAGAGGTTGCAGTGAAAAACAGCTGGAAGGTGGTAAGTGTGTGAGGAGGGAAGTGGATGGCCATGGTTGGTTTGGCAGAGGATAATATTTGAACAAGTACTTTTCTAGATGCATAAATTAGGAAGAATTTCAGGAAAAAGGGAGAGTATGTGTGACTGGACCACTGTGAAGAGTAACATACTGAAGCGCTTCACACTTTTCAAAGTAGCTCAAGCTTGTGTTGAGTATCTAGCAAAGAAAGAATATTACTATTTAGAGGAACATAGGGCTTAGATCATAAGGGGCACATGCAGCAATGTTAGGAGTACAGGAAGAAATGGAGGGATTTAATGCACATGTTCACATTCATACTTAGGTAAGGTCACTCAGACTGCAGATAGGAATGGTATTTAGTACTCTCTTAAACAGCTGGTGAACAGTCTGCCGGTTATCTGTGAGGGCCCCAGAGCCATTCTCGGCCCACTGTTTTCTGCTCAGACTTGGAAGTTTGCTTTTCCTCTTAATCCAGCCTTCCACCCCGGGGTAAACATACTCCCCTCCTTTGCAGTATTCCTCTAGTTCTCATCTCACTTTCTCTTACTTCTTCAGAAAACCTGTCTCACCTGGAGCATCTTCTCGGTCACCTACATCAGTTTTTTTTCTTCGACTCAGCAGGCAAGCCACTGTCTTTCTCTGAACCAATATTCCAATTTTACCACTACTTTCTAAGAGTTAAAAAGTACATAGGGCAAAGTCAGTCTGTGGCTGGATCAGAGGTCTGCCTACTGTAGAAGGGTGGTCAGGCAGACTCACATGGTGTTTAATGAAGAGTATTACAAATGTTAGGAGTTCTTAAATGTTTTATAAACTTGAAAGTTTCTAATGAGAAACAATTTTAGACATTAGTAACTTTGGACTGATCACAAAATCTCTGGACAAGAACCAGAAGCTAGATGGTTCAGAAACTTAGGGTAGAGCCAAACACAACTGACCAAAAAAAAAAACCACCCCAAAAATTCAATGAAATGATTCTTAATAGTGTTTTGTTCTACTCATAGATCAGTGCCTAGCCCAATCATCATTAGAGAGGCTTCCTATGGCAGCTGATGGGAACAGATGCAGAGATCTACTCCTAAACATTAGGCAGAGCTCTGGGAACCCTGTGGAAGAGGAGGAGGAATGATTGTAGGAGCCGGAGGGGTCGAGGACACCAGAAGAACATAGCCCACAGAATCAATTAAACAGGGCTCATAGGGGCTCACAGAGACTGAAGCAGCAATCACCAAGCCTACATGGGTCTGTGCTACATCCTCTGCATACATGTTATAGTTGTTTATCTTAGGCTGTTTGTGGGACTCCTAACAGTGGGAGTGGGGTGTCTCTGACTCTTTTACCTGCTTTTGGGAGCCTTTCCCTCCTACTGGGTTGCCTCATCCAGCCTTGATATGAGGGTTTGTGCCTAGTCTTATTGCATCTTGTTATGCCATGTTTGGTTGATATCACTGGGAGGCCTGTTCTTTTCTGAAAAGAAAAGGAGGAACAGTGGATTGGGGTAGAGGGGAGGTATGTGTTGAGGCTGGTAGAAATGGAGGAAGGAGGCTCTAGTCAGGATGTATTGTATGAGAAAAGAATAAATAAATTAAAAAAACTTAAAAGCTCAGCTTCCATGTAGAAGCTAAATTTTAGATGTAGAATTTGGGTAAAAGGTCTTGAAAAAAGAAAATCATTTTCATTTTAAGGATCAAGATGAAGGGTCATGAAGGATCTGCATGTGATCAGTATAGAAAAGAATGGGTTATTGATACAGAATTATTTGAAGAATAGATTAGGAATATAGAAGAAAGGATATACATTTATATATATTTATACACACATACATCAAGAGGGGGGAGAAATATTTGATATTGTTATACAGTAAAAACAAAGTAGAAATGATATAAGTTCTGGAGAATGACAATCTTACATTGTAATTCCATCTCTGCCACTAGTAGCTTGTGTGAATTTATATGTATATTGACTCTTTTACTTATAATGTGGAACCAGTAATAGCTACCTTATTGTGGTGTGGTGAGAATTAAGTAATATGACATCTAGAAAAAGAATGGTACATATTTTGCCGTGTGACATATCCAATAAATTATTATTGTTATCACTATAGATTATACGATCTTGGAGTGACCAAAAGCTGTCATGAAGAATGAAGGTAGTAAAAGCAAGGTAGAAAAACTTGGTGAATGTTCAGCAAGGTAAAAATGTAGGGCAGGAACCTCGTGTGATCCTCAGCTACCAACCCAGAGTGATGGAGCATGGATAAGGATCTAGGCAATGCTTAAAGTGATACAGTCTGGATAAGGATCTAGGCAATGCTTGAAGTGATACAGTCTTACCAGTGGTTTTAAGATAAACCTGTAACTCAACAATAACAGAATCACAGGCCAATACTAGAGGTTTTGTAACAGAGACTCAACCCCTTTCCACATGTGGCCAGTGTGACAAGAGGTATTTGTCAATCTGTTGTTATAAGCGAAAAATTAGTAGGTTCTATAAAAAAGTGTACAGAGAGCTAATCCTACATAACCCCACCCTCCAGCTTTCTCACTACTCATCTCCCTTCTCTCTGCCCCAATTATTTCCAATCAAAATCCAACTCTATTATTCATTTCCACTTCTTCACACTGTACTTTTTTTACATTTTTGGTTTTCTTTCCTTGGTAGTTATCTCCCTTTTCAAAACCCTGCAATGCTTCATGCAGTCCAAACTGTGTATTCAAGGCTTTCTGAGTTCCCTAGACAAGAACAATCTGTCTCTGCCTTGGATTCTCAACATACTTGATATTTTAATGTGATACTTATTACATATGACTCTGTTTCTTTCTCTAGGTCAATTGCTAAATAACTGCATTGTTTACTGGTTCTCAACTGCTTCCAACTACAGGGCTAATAAACACATAGGAGGAGAATGTAAAAAGTAGGTTCAATGAGTGGAAAATATCTTGTCTGATTTTTTTTTTCTGTGTTGGCTTTGAATTCACGATGCCTCTCCCTTATCCACTGAATGCTACGGTTATAGGTCTGTGCAACTACACTTGTTACAAATTGACGATTTAAGATGGAAAAGACTTGGATATTTCTGGAGAGGTAGTAGTCATAGAAAGGGGGCAGTAGAAGAAAAGGAAATCAAGAGGAGTTAGCAGATATCCAATGTCCTAAAGCAGACACAGAAGTATGATCAGTAAAGAGCAGGATGGTTACTTTTTGTTTATTTAAGAAATTTTTTACTCATTTTGCATACCAACTACAGATCTCCCTTTCATCTCTCCTCCTCCTCCATCCTTCCAGCCTTCCCCACCCCCCACCCCACATCACTCCTCAAAAAGGGTAAGGCCTCCCATGGGGAGTCAGTAAAGCCTGGTACATTCAGTTGAGACAGCTTCAAGGCCCTCCCTACTGCATCAAAGTTGAGCAAGGTGTCCCACCATAGGTAATGGGCTCTAGAAAGCCAGTTCATACACCAGGGATGGTTCCTGATCCCACTGCCAGGGGGCCTCTCAAACAGACCAAGCTAAACAACTATCTTGCTTATGCAGAGGGCCTAGTCCAGTCCCATGCTGGCTCCACAGATGTTGGTCTAAAGTTCATGAGTTCCCACTAGCTTGGTTCAGTTGTCTCCATGGATTTCCCCATCATGATCTTGACACGGCCCCTTGCTCATATAACAGGATGATTACTTTTCGGGAGACACAATTTATCAATTGACTAGCTTTCAATTGTGTAGGAAATAACTCCTAACAATACCTGCTTAAGACCTTTCTGAAATGCGGGGATTAAACTCAGGTCTTCACACATGCTAATGCTCAATAAGCCACATACCTAAGCCTCTGAATTCTTAACTATCCCAACTGCTCAAAACCTTACTAAACTAGTCCAATAAACAGCAAGTGTGAACCCCGCATTAGAAGAAACAATGATCTGCTCACGGTCAGGTCTCTTGCTCTTTACTGCTATGACCTCATGTCTCCCTCTATTCACTCTGCTTCTACCACACTATATTCCTTGTTGTCCTTCATTCTATGGATCACTGTAGGGTGTTTAAAGAGCTGTCTTTTGTCTAAAAACCTCTTCCAGCAGGATACCACATGACTAATGCTTTTCTGTTTTTCATGACTGTGTACTGAGACCTGTCCTTACCATTCTGTTTAAAATATAAACTTATTGCCACTGTTTGCACTCCTGGTTTGTGTGTGTGTGTGTGTGTGTGTGTGTGTGTGTGTGTGTGTGTGTGTGTGTGTGTGTGTTGTTGTTGTTATTGTTAAATTTCTCCATTGAACCTTTCCATTTCTACATTTTTATACATGCTATAGTCACTGTTGATTGCTTGCTTTCTTTTTTAATATGTAATTACTGAAGGGTACTGTACCTTGTTTGTCTATCTTGTTAATTGAGTCACTTAAATGTACAAAGCAGTACTTGTCCCATGGTAGGGTCTCAGTAAACATTTGTAAAACAAATGAATTTAATATACAAAAGAGGTGAGCTAGATGATTAATTTTCTGAAATGTACTATATTTTAGCTATCATCTTTCTTTTCTTTGTTTGTTTGCTTTTTAGAAGGGTATTATTGCACAGCCCTGGCTGTCTTGGAACTCACCATGTAGACCAGCCTGGATCTAAACTTGCAGTAATTCTGCATCCTTTCCCTATTGGTATGTGCTATCCAACCTCATTAAACTATCATAGAATCATCTATCTACTTGTATGAATTTCTCCTGATCAGGGCTCAACTATCCAGGTTCAAATAAGAAAGTCCTATTTATTAGATGGATCTCTCCTCCAGTGAGATATTTGGCAATGCATATTTGTGACTATAAATCATCAGACTATAATTGCTTGTTTATTTGTTTCTCTTCTTTCAAGTCTTCAGAGAAATCTGACCCTTTTTTTCTTTTTTCTTTTCCTGACTTTCCTGGACCTCACTCTGTAGACTCCTGGTTTCAAACTCACAGAGATCTGCCTGTCTCTGTCCCCTGAGCAATGAAATTAAAGGTATGTGCTACCATACTCAATGCCTACTTTCTATTTTTACTATCTAGGGGAGACCAGACCTTAAACGAGGAATAATTAGCTCCTCCTTACCACTAATGATGCTATATATCCCCTTTCCACTAGTGAGTGAATTGGCTTAGATAGTTGAGGTCTGTTTCAGATTATGAAGTCAGAAAGCAATAAGTCATGGAGTAGAGGTTAGACTTTCTACCTGTGTGTTCCACTGGCAAGTACTTTCCTCATTGCTTTGGTGCTCTCTAGACACTGAGTCTGTTTTCCATGTAAACTGTCCTGTCACATTTCTATAATGTGTTCCATGACATCTTAAAAATCAGACCTGTTGGGTGCATCTACCAACAAACATTCCTTTACTACCTTATTGTAATAGTTCAGAGCTAAGCTATGTGCTTCCTCTCTCTCTTATACCTCTTGGGTGTAAAAGTCTCCTGAGAGATGTAATAAAATTAATTAAAGGATAATTCTTTTTGGTGTAGAAAGAAGTCAAATTTGAGTTCTACTTCCCTATAGCCATTGTCCTAATATATAATAACTGACCATAATTTATGGTCAGTTTGAGGCAGTCCTTAAAAATGGTGAAAATGAGAAATAATTAATGGACATTTAGAAGATTTCACTTATTTCCCATTACCTGCATTCTGCCTTTTTCTTTTGAGGAAATTTCTGTTTCCTTAAAAGGATTTTTCTCTTTAGCTTATTTTATTTATAATTTTATGCCAGCTTCTAACTCTATTCAAATTGTAATTGTGTCCTTAGCTCATATTGTCCCCTGGGGAGCCAGGACCTTTCTGAATTCACCCCTTGAATCCTCCCTTTCCCAATAAGCTCATCAAATACAATTTATGTTCAAGTTGTATCTAAAGTAATAACATTTAAAGTCAAGAATTAGATAGAACCAATCAAGTGATACTTGCTTCAATATTTAAATTTAACCTGTGTTTGAAGAAAGCATAGATTAGGTTAATAAATTAAGTTGGAATTAAATCATATGAGATATGGTATGAATGCACATGTATTTGTGAGTATGTTCATATACCATAGTTCTCCTTTCTCTGCAGTTTGAGTCCCATAATTCTAGTTATGTATAGTGAACTACTGCCTAAAACACTAAGTGGAAAATTATAGAAGTAAATAATTCACAAGTTCAAATTGTATGTTCTTCCAAGCACCTATGATGAAGTCCCATGCCATCCTCCTCTCACGCGAACCATCCCTGTGTCCAACACAGGAGCCCTATTCTGCTCTACCTCCTCCTAGTCGTTGATTGCCCCTCCTGTGGCGGTGCTTATGTTCAAGGGGCCATTGTTTCATGTAACAATGACTCAAAAGTGTAAAACTAATGGCAAGTGAAAAGGTAAATTTTCCTGACATAATAAGGAAAGGAAATAAACTCATTTGTGCCAAGGTTGCTAAGATCTATGGTACAGCAAGAAATCTTGGGAAAGTAATTAAGAGAGAAGATATTGGCTGTATATGACCATATTTAAAACTATACTTTTATTACTGTTTAGTTTATTATTAACCATGATTGTTGACATGTTACTGTGTCTAAAGCATAAATGGAGAGAGATATTAACCAAAGTTTTAAATATCTACTACATATCACATCCATATTCATATATATATATAATTCTCTACATAAGTATATATAATGATTATTTGCATTAGTACAAGCCATATAAAAGGTGTTGACTTTTCTTCATTCGATTTTTAAAGACACTTCTCTAAACATAGGCAGAGGAGTATTACTGGAATCTTCAGAAGATGTACAACTTCTCTGTCCCTCCCTCCACTCAGCCATCTCAGTCCCTCCTGTTCCCCTCCCCCATCCCTTCCCTTCTACAACCCCTCCCCCCCAGTTTAACCAGGAGATCTTAACTATTGTCCCTTCCTGCGGCCCTCCATGTGTGTCCCTCTTAGGGTCCTCCTTTTTACCTGGCTTCTCTGGGGTTGGGGATTGTAACCTGGTTATCCTTTGCTTTCCATCTAATACCCATTTAAGAGTGAGTACATGAAAGAGATATCTTGGTAGAGGGAACAATTAGGGAGTTAGGGAGAAACCTGGTGCTAGGGAAATACCCTAGAATCCACAAGAATGACACCAGCTAAGACTCCTAGCAATAATGAAGAGGGTGCCTGAACTTACCTTCCCCTATAATCAGGTTAGTGACTAACCCTAATTGTTATCATAGAACCTACATCCAGTAACTGATGGAAGCAGGTGCAGAGACCCACAGCCAAGCGCTGTGCTGGGCTCCTCCTAGTCTTCAACTGAAGAGAGGGAGGAGGGATCATAGGAGCAAGTGAGATCAAGATCATGAAGGGGAAAACCACAGAGACGGCTGATGCAAGCTGATGGGAGCTCATGGATTCTGGCCTGTCGTCTGGGGAACCTGCATGGGACCGAACTAGGCCCTCTGAATGTGGGTGACAGTTATGTGGCTCGATCTGTTTGGGGAGCTCCTGACAGTGGGACCAGGACATATCCTGGGTGCATAAAATGGCTTTTTGAAACACATGTCCTAGTGTGGCACACCTTGCTCAGCCTTGACACGGGGGTGTGGGAGGTATGGGGGTGTGTGGGTGTGTGTGGGTGTGGGGTGTATGGGTGTGGGTGTGGGGGGTGTGGGTGTGTGGGGGTGGGGGAGACATGGGACCTTGGCCTGCCTCAACTTAGTGTGCCAGACTTTGTTGACTTCCCAAGGGAGGCCTTACCCTCTCTGAGGAGTGGATGGGGCGGGGTGGAATTGGGGCAGGGTGGAATTGGGGAGTGGTGGAATTGGGGAAGGTAGGGGAGAGGAGAAAGGGAGATGTAAAATGGTATGTAAAATGAAAAAAAAAAAACTTCTTTAAAAACAGAAAAGATGTACAACCATCCAGAATCGGCAGTTATCCTGACCAGGAGGTTTCTAATCTAGTGGTTGTGCTGCTTCTGTTTTATCCAGGTTTTGAACTTGCCCCGTTCCTGGCACTGCCTGTGGGACCATCCTAGGCACGTTTTCCAGTCATTTGGTTTCCTGCCTCATACTTCCTTTTAAAACTTGGAAATATATCAACAAGAAAGTGCTCACCCTTAGTGCCATCTGCAGACCCATTCCTGACTCAGATCCAAAGACCCAAATCCCAAATATGGCCTCATGATTCCGTTTCAATGCTCTTGGCTTTGTGTTCTTTGTTTTAGGTGATCTCTGTTTTTCTTGAGTCATATTGTGGCCTCTCAGGTTTCTCATATCATACACAGTGTAGTTGAAGACTTTAGAGTAAGATTTTTACAACAAAGAAAAAAAAAATCTGCAGTCTAACTGCCCATTCTGCTCTTTTGGATCTTACTCTTGAATTTTCTGATATTAGCATTAAATCCTTTGTCTTTTGGTGATGCAACTATGTGGAAGGGAAACATCACCAACATTAGAGAGTTCATCCTCGTGGGCTTCCCTACTGCTCCCTGGCTGCAAGTTTTACTCTTCTTCATCTTCTTCATAACTTACTTGTTTGTGCTTTTGGAGAATCTAGTCATCATTCTTACTGTGTGGGTCACTGGGTCCCTGCACAAACCCATGTACTATTTTCTTGGTACCATGTCCTTTTTGGAGGCCTGGTATATATCTGTCACTGTCCCTAAGATGCTGGTTGGATTCTTATTTCACCCCAATACCATTTCCTTCTTGGGATGCATGACCCAGCTCTATTTCTTCATATCCCTTGCCTGTACTGAATGTGTACTTTTAGCTGCCATGGCCTATGATCGCTATGTGGCCATATGTTGGCCTCTGCGTTATCCAGTCATGATGACCACAGGGTTTTGTGTTCAGCTGACCATCAGTTCCTGGGTGAGTGGCTTCACCATTTCCATGGCAAAGGTGTACTTTATCTCTCGAGTTGCCTTCTGTGGCAATAATATCTTGAACCATTTTTTCTGTGATGTGTCACCTATCCTGAAATTGGCCTGTATGGACTTATCTATGGCTGAAACAGTAGACTTTGCTCTAGCCATTGTCATCTTAGTGTTTCCTCTCTCAGCCACAGTCCTTTCCTATGCCTTCATCGTCTCTACCATCCTGCATATACCATCAGCCACTGGGCAACGGAAGGCCTTCTCCACCTGTGCTTCTCATCTTACAGTGGTGGTCATCTTCTACACAGCTGTGATCTTCATGTATGTCCGACCTCGGGCCATTGCTTCATTTAATTCTAACAAACTGATCTCAGCTATCTATGCAGTCTTCACTCCCATGCTCAACCCTATCATCTATTGCCTGAGAAACAAGGAAGTCAAAGCTGCCATCAGGAAAACCATAGCAGGTGGCAGAGCCCTGCCCTTGGGAGACTCTATTTCCTGAAGTGACTTAGACATGCATCCCTTGACTTAGCCTCAAAAAGCACGTGTATTGGAGGAAACGCTGTAATTGTAAACTTACTGACTTAGTAGAACAATTTAAGGACACAGAAAAAGATAAAATCATAGAGAAACCTCTTTTTCTGTCAGGTCTTAATTAAATACTTTTTAATAAAGCAGATTTAGTTAAAACATACATTCGCAAAATAACTATAAAAATAATTGTATTACCTATGAAATACTCTGAATAAATAATCAGTTATTACTGAACTATTGCTAATAGTTCTGTTGGTGAGGTTATTGCATTTTGAATTATTCTGTTTTAAAAGTCTTTGACTCAGCAGGTGTACACCAAGAGAGGTTTCTGAAAAATTTTGTAGGTATGAACTATCATTCTTTGATGCGGGTTGGAGACTAACTTTTATAGTCATCCACAACTCATTTTGGTTAGTTTTAAAATTTAGTAAAATGAGAGAAAATTTTCTTTTAACTCTAATAGGAATACTGTAAAGTAGTATATGCATTACCTTCTTATGCCATAGGGAAAATGAACACACACACACACACACACACACACACACACACACACACACATACATACATACACACACATTCTGCTTTACTTTTCTTCTTTTGTTGGAGCTTCTACACATAACATTTAGGTGAAATAGTAGAAGGTTAGACTGTATGAAATTATAAAATTGGAAATGGATTGGCTACTCATTAAAGCATGCTCATTTCAGGTAAAAACAGCATTGGCATTTACATGAGACCAAGTGGTTTTGGTCAGGCACGACTTGGCCTGGATATGAGGAATTTTCCAAGTTTTACAGTATATTCACCTTTTAGTAAGTTTTACTTTTGATTTTGAAAAGACAGATGTTGGATCCCAACAAGTTAACTATACTTTCATGTAGTAATAAGATAACAGAAGAGAAATGGGCTCTGTTTGGCTCAGTAGGAACAATGAATGAGTAAATTCATGGAGTGTGAACTGCTAAGAGTTTAAAAATGACAGGTGTACTATTTTCATCCAACATGTTGGAACCACATTTCATATATTTTAATTAGACTGTTTATTTACTCATTTTTAATTTGCTTTTTACTTTATTTATCTTCGGTTACAGGTCCTACCTTTTTGTATTTAGTGTCATAATGCTTAATGAGGCTGTTATTATGTTTATACAGGTGAAGGAGCTTTATCAAATGTGGTAACGCCTCTCTTATCTATATTTATTTAGATCCTTTTGGCCTTTATTGCTTTTTACCTACCTACCATTCATGTCTGTTAATATTTTCTTTTTTATATTTATTTGTACCTAAAATGAGTACATATTAATTCATAACTATTACAAATATTGAATGACCTCTTAACTGTACAAAAACTTTGTGTCATTTTATACTCCTAATTATAAGGCTATTTTATTGAAATATGTAATTATCCTTTTTTGGGGGGTGTACATTTTTATGAAGTGTGTTTTATTATCCCTTCACTTTCAGCGAATTGTGTCCTGAAAGTTGAAATGATTTGTACAGGCAGCATATAAAAGAACTTTTTTTTCACATTTAGCATTTCTATTCCTTAAACGTTTTTATTCATCTTGGGTAATTTCATACACAAATACAATATATTTAGATCATACCTTTTCCCTGACCTACTCCAGCTCCTCTCAGGCCCCCTTTCCCCCTTCTCCCAAATTCATGTCTTTTTAAAATTTAAAATTTTATTTATTCTTTAAAAATTCATACATGTCCACAATGTATCTTGATCATATCTACCCCTCAGTTCTTCCCACCTCCAATACCCCAGGATCCCTTTAAATTTGGCTTATAACCTGCAGTGACTTCAGAAGCTAGGAAACTGGAGAGGGATCATGGGGTGCTCTAGAAAGGGGACAGTAGAACACAGGTGCTGTGAAGCACAGTCGTGGGGAGATGGAGAGGGAGAGGTAGTGGGGGCTTTAACTAGAGAAGATGGAGGTTGAGTTATGCAAGGGAGAGGAAGAAAGAAAGATAAATAACACAAGCGTGTTTGAAAAGCCATAGGGGAGCATTTTATAAATTTACTTAAAAAATACACACATAGTATATACAGAGGTCACCAGTTAAAATGAGATCATTCCTGGTACTAATCCAAGGACTGGAGTACTTCAAATAAGAGGAAACTTACACAACCCTGTACTACTGACTGTCACTAGAGAAGATTTACTTTTTTAACAATTAAGAAGCTTTAAATGAAGTAAATAAAATGAGTCTATGTCACTGAACCTACTTTAATTCACTCTTATACTCCTCAGGCCTGATGAGTCTAAATTCACCCAAGCAGTCAGGACAAAGAGGCCCTTATAACCTGTTGTCCTGTGGCCCTGACAGCCTAACCGCTCTTGTAGAAAGGTACATAGTGCTAGTGGAATACATGGAGAAGTAGTTCAAGATGAGGTACAAGAAGTAGCCCTGTACTCTGTCATTCCATTAGCCTTGACACTACTTAACCTATTATAGGAAAAGCCTTTTAGTTCCCCTGTCTATAAAAAGAGATCACAATGATCAAAACTTTCTCTAATACTTGCCTTTGTCTGTGACCTGCACGAATGTCACAAGCACTAAGCGTAGTCTTCCATTCTTGATCGATTTTCTTTTGTATTCATTTCATTCAAAACTTATCAACACCTACAAGTTTCTTTAAAAAACTTAAAATGACTAAAGAGTCATTAAATTTAAATTATTTTAATGATGAATTATAAAATTCACACAAATAATTATTTCACTGTTAGAATTAAAATTAGGTAGATGTGTGAAATTTAGTAATAAATAAGGAAAAGGAATATATATGTATGTATATTTTCATCTAAAAGAAAGAAAATTGATACAAAGAACACATAATTGGAAAATTTCAATAAATTATACCAGAAAAGAACCAGAGGTTTTCTTTGTCATATTTTTATATACCAGCTAAAATAATTTAACAGAACTCATGACTTTTTCAAATAAACAACACTTTTGAACGTTTTACTAGAGGACCCATAAAAGTAATGCAAATTTGCATTTTTCTATCAATTTGGGTATCATGATGTTAAGATGCCTGCTTGTATGTACTTTACAATTTACTTTGCGGCCATACACAGAGAAGGGGCGGGTAGAGTAGGCCTATTTCATCATTCTGACACTTAGAGCATACAAAAATTTTTTGTTGCTTAGGTAAGAATTGGAAAGTAGTTTCATAGAATTCAAGCTGTGATTACAAAATCAACAAAACAAAATGTCCCAAGGCATCTCATAGTGTGAAAAGATAATAAAATGAGTTATTGTTATTGCCAAGAGGAGCCCCAGGGGATATCTTGTTTGCATCCTCCCTCAAGACCTCCATATTTAGAGAACTTCTCTAAAAAATGGGTTGAGATCAGGGTTGGTGCTTGGAAACTGCCTGTTTATGCCAGCCAACAGCAGCAAGAGCTGGTAATGGGGTCTACTGCCAGGAGAGGTCCAGCTGCCAAGAGAGAAGCCTGAGAATCACCAGGGTCCTAACTCCAGATCTGCAGTTCAGAGTTCCAGACCTCTAATGTACTCAGTGTGAGTTTCCCTCATCTGTGCTTCCTCTTCTCTAGAACAAAGTTACCCCTGGCCTCTGGGTAAGGAGAACGATGATGCTGTGCTGATCAAGGAGAAAGATCCTGAAGGAAACGAGATGCCTTCAAACCCAGAAACCTGGAGTCTATTCTGAGGGAAGGCCAAATACTAATTTTAACCTACAGTCTGTTTGGGAGAGGATGTTTTTCTTTTCCCTTATCTTCTCTATAATCCTTAATCTTAGAAATCTTGGTTCTTTATAAGGGTACCACTTTGGGTTCTAAAATCTTCCCCAGAAAATAAATGGATATATACATATATTTAAACTAGTCATCATTTTCCACCCACTAATATCTCACTGCTCTTTGAATATTCAGTCTTATCCACAGTGGTGTTTTCCTCCTCTCTCATTTTTCTCATAATCTGTTCCCAGTGAAACCCAGTGGAAATATAGGGCATTGCTTACAACACAGTGTAGAGCTTTAGCAGTGTACAATTGACTACTCTGGCAAGTGGGAGGAGGCCAGAGCTAGTAAGTACTAAGGCTGAATTTTGTGGATTCTGTAGGCACCAGTAGAACAATGTGTAGAGAATGATACACTCTGCCTGGGGCTAAAACAAGAAAGAGCAACTTACTGCAATTGATGGTGCATGAGCATATTAACTTGTGGTTCTCCTCATCAAAGGATTTCCCAATTCTAAAGAGATAACTTATTTAGAAAAACATTAGCTATGCCTTCAAAATTGTAAATTATGCTTTAAATAGTATTGCTTGAGATATTTGAATGCATATGTATAATAAATAACAATATTGAGGAAGAGCCCATTGATTCCTGTATTCATTCATTTATTCATTCAGCTAGTCAAAATTTTTGAAAATTTATTTCATGTCAAGAGATGTAGATGTATGGAATGTTAGGATTAAGATAGAGTTATTAACCTGAAAAACCTTAGAGTCATGTTAGGGTCAGATATTTATTAATATATAATTATGAATACTTAGTGATTGTACATATTACCATTTACCAAATTATACATAACAATAGGTATAGTTCATTGCATAAAACATGACAAATCCACTTACTAAAACTATTAGAAAATGGGATCAGCAATGAAACTTTTATTGATATCCTTAAATATTTTGGACTTAAGACAAGATTCTTCTTTAAGCTTTCAATATTAATAAGAAACACATTTTACATTATAGCAAGACATATACACATATTGAAGTAAATATTTTCTTGAAACCATGGTTATATTATTGCAAAAGATAGTATTTTCCTTTATATTTCAGTTAAGAAATACTAAAGGCAATCCACTAACAATATTTCATTACCAATGAAAATATTGTAAATGACAGTTTCAAGAGACGAGATAATTTTGATTATTGATGGCACTGACTTTGTCATTGATCCTCCTGTCATCTCAAACAAAAGTGAGAAACAAGATCTTCCTTACTTACACTAGTCTCTGTAATGTGCTTTCTGACATGATCTTGCTGGTCCATTGCACCCTTTCATAGATTAGAATAACACAGTTCAGATCTAGTCTTAATGGCAATTCTTTAACTGAAGCTTATCTCTGTGGTCTTGACTCAAGATACACTTAGCAATTTATAACCAATGGTTCAGATCAATGATCCTGTTCACATTTCTCCTACTGTACAACTGAACAGAGGGTCATATGTGTAAACACAAATATTCTTGCAGTCTCTGACTTGTCCTGTCTTAATATGTTGTAGTCAGCAGGACTGACTCTCTTTTCTGACACCACTTTCATTCTAAAGAGCATGGGTGCTTCAGTCATTCCTAAGAACATTCAAGCTTCATGTTCCACCATTTACTTTTTCTACACCTTTCTGGTCATTTATCTTTCATCTTGTATCCAGTCATCATATCATTCATTTTTTACAGATACACACCAAGTTGTAGATAGTAACTGTGCATCCTGCCTGGCTACCAAACACTACACAAATGCCTGATTTTCTGCCAATGCACACATCCAATCTATTACACAGTCTGTCCAACTGCAACACAAATGAGGCTACTATTAGATCACATAAGACATTGTCCTTTTCAGACAATTCCTGTGACTGCCTCTGGACTCATGAAAGGCCCTATCATATGTGCTACTGCCCAAGACTGGTCATAGCTCTTTCATTTGTTTCTACACTATAACAGGGTTATAACTTTGTAGTTCCTCTTACTTACTGGAGAAGATGATAGAGAATTCTATGAAAAGAAAATGGAGAAGATGATCATGTGCATCTATATTTGATTAAATCAAGGCTAAAATATTCTCTGTGATCAGTGAACTAGAAAGTAACCCTAATAGTTTTTCATCAAAGGGAAGATTTTTATTGTTTTTCAAAGTCATCTCATATATTTGTGCCCCATCTATGTTCTTGATATTTATCATCACACATAATTTTTCATGTTAGATTAACGACATGTAATTGCTCTGAAGATATTTCCTGACATTATCCAAACAACTGTTGAACAATGGCCCCATAGATGATAGCACTCTGTCATTAAGGAGTGCCAGGAAGGCATGGATAGCTCTGGTTTCAATGTACCTATCACTCAGCTGACTTTATGAGCAGTATAAGGATGCAATGAGTAGAAAATCCAGCATCTTAAATGCTTACTTAAATGCTTTTTTAACCTCAAATTTTTTCTTTCCATGAAATTTTTGCTTTCTGGATTTGACCATCATAGTCAACATTTGATTACTCCATGTATGCTAATTTGTAAGAGTACACATCCATGGGAAAAGAAAACCACACTTATCTGACTGAGTTCATCTTGCTGGGCCTTTCTTCAGATCATCAGACTCAGATCTTGCTGTTCGTGGTATTTCTCATCATCTACCTGCTCACTGTGTTTGGAAATCTGCTCATCATACTCCTCATTCATGTTGACTCTCGACTTCATACACCAATGTACTTCTTTCTCAAAAACCTGTCATTGAATGATCTCTGTTTCTCTACAACTATCGTTCCTAAGATGCTAGTCCATTTTCTAGTTGTAAGAAAGACCATTTCATTTGCTGGGTGCTCAATGCAGATGTTTTTTTTCCTCATAATGGGGTGTACAGAAAGCTCTCTTCTAGCAGTCATGTCTTATGATCGCTACATAGCTGTCTGCAAGCCCTTGCACTACTCCACCATCATGACACATAGGGTTTGTGTTCTGCTAGTTGTGGGATCCTGGGCTAGTGGAATATTTGTGTCTGTAGTAGATACCACATTTACTTTATGCTTGTCATACCAGGGACCAAATCTCATCAATCATTACTTTTGTGAGCCTCCTGCACTCTTGAAGCTGGCTTCAGAAGAAACCTACACAGCGGAGATGGTCATTTTTGCCATGGGTGTAGTAATTCTCCTAGGTCCTGTTTCTCTCATCCTTTTCTCCTACTGGAATATTATCTACACTGTGGTTCAAATGCAATCAGGTGAGGGGAGGCTCAAGGTCTTCTCCACCTGCAGTTCCCATTTCATTGTTGTTATCTTCTTCTATGGCTCAACAATATTTACCTACATGCAGCCAAACTCAAAGAAAATGAATGAAGGGGATAAGGTAATCTCAGTCTTCTACTCAGTTGTAACATCCATGATGAACCCATTCATTTATAGCCTAAGGAACAAGGATGTGAAGGAGGCATTAAGAAAAGTACTTAAAAGAGAGTTAAGATAAAAGAATATAGGAGATAATCAGGGGTATAGGTCATTCTGAAGTTCATCAACGGCTTAAACATCTTTCATTGTGAACTATCTCTAATCTGAGAGTAAAGTTCACTCATGTTTACCAAGGAATGTTTGTTTCTGCAGTCTTGCCCAAGATTATTATTCAAAGGTGCAGCTCACTTAATTTGTGACAATTTGCCCTCTAACATTAAACAAATAAAATAAAGTAAATTTACAATAATGAGAAAATTCTATAAACTGCAGCTTTCATGAACCAACCTCTTTCCACCCAGGGATATTTCTTTTTCCTCTAAACCCCACAGCTACTTGCCAAACTCATATTATTCTACCATTATCTATAACCATCTTTAGAGAACATAGTTTTAATCCACAGATACCCAAACTACTTCCATAACTGGGTGTTGATGGTGTAAGTTCGTAATCAAAGTACTCAGGAGCCCAATGCAGGATGATATTCCCATTTCCTTCTGTAGTCTTCCATTTATCCTGGAATGACTTTGATGGTGCAGAAGCATTCTACCTTCTGTGCTTCTTTTCTCTGGCTTACATATACCTGTCTTACCTACATCTTGTCCACATTTCTACCATGGAGACCCTTTGTAAGGATTATTCTCATGAAATAACATTGCCACTCGTTTTAGGACCACCCCCTCCACATTTGTTTTCACAATGTGGGAATGTACAAAAGCACTTTGTTTTCTTAGAAGCTCTTTATTAATGGAATTTGTCTCTCATTTTGTTATATTCTCTTAAAAACAAAGTGATTATGGGCAAAGAATGAGGTGGGAGAGGGAAAACCAAAAGGGGGCTGGTGAAATTCAACTTTGCCATATTGACTTCTGGATATTCCAGATACAGTGTTCACAGAATGTCATTTATGTCCAAAGCAGTTTATTCCAAGTGTTGATATCCTAGATGACGTGTGTGCATTATGTATAGAGTGATTCTGCATGGACAATAAATGTGTGTGATAATTGATTTATGTACATGGGATGTGCAACATTTTCATACATTGTCAACTAATGTGAATCTGAAGGAAGATATAGGACTTTTGAGGAAAGTTAGAGTTCTTTCACCAGATATTGGAAAATATCGAACTGTATATTTCATGGAAGTTGAAGTTAAGTGACCCAAACCAGCAGGAATAAAGATGTTAAGTGAGAGGATAGGGATGAGAAATAGAGAAGACAAGAAACAAAAACACAAGCAATAGCTGGGAAACCAGGAGATCTTGCATAAGGTGACTTATGCCAAGCAAGTTTATTAACTTGCGTGCAAAAGATGTTAGGGTAAAGTGGCACAAAGCTTGGGGAGGGGGTAATCAACTAATATCTGATTTGACTTAAGGCACACTCCATGAGCTGGAACCCATACCTCATACTGCTTTGGTGACCAAGATCCAGAAACTAGATAGCCCAGAGATCTAGGGTAAAACCAAATACTACTGGTCTTAAAAAAGTAATGATAAAATGATTCCTAATGATATTCTGCTATACTAACAGATAAGTGTCTTGTTCAGCCAAGCCATCATCAGAGAAGCTTCCTCCTAGAACATGCAGAAAAAGAGACCATGGAACACACAACCCTAAATGGGATGTTGCCATCAAATACCTCCACTCAGAGTTCAGGGAACTCAGTGAAAGAGGAGGTGGAAAGAATGTATGAGGCAGAGGGGGTGGAGGTCACCAGGAGAACAAGGTCCTCTGAATCAACTGAGCAAGGCTTGTATGAACTCACAGAGACTGAAGCAGCAAGCACAGGGCCTCCATTTGTGTACTCTGTGTACCTATTATAGTTCAGCCTAATATTTTTATGGAACTACTGAGTGTTGTGAACAAGTGGGTCTCTGATTCTTGTGCCTTCTCTTGGGCTCTTTTTCCTTGTGTTGGTTTGCCTTGTCCAACTTTGATATGATAGTTTTGTTTTATTTTATATTTTATTTTGTTATGTTTTGTTGTTATCTCTTAGCAGTCTTTTTTTTTTTCCTAAGGAGAGGCGAAAAGGAGTGGATCAGGGGTAAGTGGGGAGGAACTGGGAGGAGCAGAGGGAAGGGAAACTGTAATCAGAATACAATGTATGAGAAAAGGTTCTATTTTTAATAAAAGAAGAAAAAACAGAACGACAAAAAAAAAAGAAGTACAGCATCTTGTATACAATGTTGTACTTGTATAGGTGAAAATGCCCAAGGTGAAAAATGTCCAAGGTCAACAGAAAGCTAAGTCAGACAATGTTGACAAAGAGAACACAGGGCACCTCAGACACAGCTGCCTTAGGAGTGATGACAAAACAGCCTGGGGGAAGAGTTGGGTCCCCAAGAGCCACAACCTTGACTCCTCTGAGGCTCTGGCACCAGCCTCAGACTGGCCTTGTCAACTCTTCCCCTGGACAAGGACACAGAACTAAAGTTCCCTTTGTCCTTCCATCATGGTCTCTGAGAAAGTCTTGGATCAATCTAGCTCCGCACAGTTAAGAACTTGAACAATGTAAATCTATTAAAATGTAACTTGACAATATATCTAAAGCACAAAAATGTATTTTATACTGATATTTCTAAAGTATTATGAGTGAAATTAGGATGAGTGGGTCTTATAACAATTTATAACTGAAATTATTAAATGCAATATATGGGAAAATATTTCAAACTTATCTGACTATGGAGTGTTTAGTACAAATAGAACATTTAGTCATATGCCATTCCACAATGCTCAGGGACCATTGTAGAAGAGGGGGCAGAAAGACTGTAAGAGGTAGGGGTGGTGGATATCTGTAGGGAAACAGTGTTTGCTAGACATCACAATTGTACACATGAATCTACATTGGCTGGGACTGTATGCACAAGATCAAGCCAGTCAAAACCTGTCATGGGTGGGGACAGGGATTTCAAGACTCCATTCCTTGCTTAGAAACTATTGGCAATTGATGGCTCCCGGAGGCAGGAGTATAGATCTTCTTTAGAGATGTGGTCTCTGAAAGGCTGCCCATGCCTAGTAGATGCTCCTACACCCATGCAGAAAAGGCAACACTAAGCAGACTCATTATTGTTCATTATTGCTTTTTTAAAATTTTATTTTAAAGAAAAGAGAGCACATGAAGTTTGACGGAAAAAGTTGTGGGAGAGTATGGAAGGAATCAGAGAGGAAGGAATGAGTGGATTTTACAGAATGTGTTATAGGTATATATGAAGTTCTCAAACAAAAAATAGCCTCATTTTCTTGTTGTAGTTCAAGTAAACAATAGAACCTTCTGAAAGCATTTGAATGCTTACCTAACATCTTACTTTTCAGCATTTAATAAGCAATGATTTTATCGACTTTTTAGAAATTTGAAGCATATTTGTAGGAGCTATTGGATAACTTTTGCCTAAACATCTGAATTGTTACCTTCCCTTCATTCAGAATCAAGGAGAAGTACTATGCAATCACTCTACATAGTACCCTTTACAAAACATCTAAGCAGGTTTTTGAAAATGTTCTTATAGGTTTAATTTTTTATTAGCTCTTTCTTGATTTAAATATTCTGACTCATGTCTCTGATAGCTCCCTAGTGATAGCAACACTTTCAGCACTCGGGTTTCTGCCCTCTTTTCTATCAAGGGCATTACTAGGGATGTATAAAGAAATGTTAATGGTGAATACTAGGATGGGTAAAAAGTCAAGATACACATATATTCTGGAGACACACTGGTTCACATCCAAATTCTCTGGTCATTGCTCTCACATGAGGTCCCTGCGTGTGGGGAGTGACAGATGGTGACAGTTGGTTTTTATAATGATTATCACTGCTAGGGAAAGCCAAAACTATGAAACAGCTTTGAGATAAGAATGACTCTATAAAAAACTTTAGATAAGGAACATGAGGAAGAGAATTATGCAATATAAACTTATAAATTTCCTTGCAGACAAACAAACTTGCATTGAATTCAATGTATATTATTTCTACCCCAAATTTCTAGTGAAGACCAGTATGCCAATCCTGACCTTCCCAACCTTCAATTTTTGTCACATGCTACATTTAGAAATTTAAAAAATGGTGATGATTGCCCCACAGTGGTCAGATTATCTGAAATATATGATATGTAACACAATGAGGGTTAAACTGTAGTGCTTTGCGAGCTCTATTTCAAAGTGCAGTCACACCCAGGCACAAGGATATAAAAGAGAAAGCCATGTGTTCAGCTTTCCAAAGACTGGTAATGATGTGCTCGTTACTTTTTTTTAATGACTGAGAAGTTGGCTGGGTTCTCAGTTCAAGGTGATATTGGAAAAAAATCTGGGATATCAGAACTGGGACATAACACTTCCTCAAGCTCATCTTACATGTCTGCTTGTGTGTTAAAAACCAAAGGTATGACACAGTGCTAATCAATGTGACACCAGGGCTAGCACCTTTCACAAACTGCTCACTACTTGTCTGTAACTAGACATATTTAAAAACTCTTATAGTAATCACATCACAAAGGTGGAATGAAGACATGTCTGTGAATCACATTGTTTATAAAAATTGTGTAACTGACCATGAATCGAAATTAGAGCAGGCAGCAGGCTAAGAAAATCAGAGACTGATGGCAATGTTTAAATGATGCTGCCAAGCTCCAATTAGATCTTAGATTGTCAGTTACTGTGTAGCATCAGCCAGGTGAACACATAGTACATAGGAAGCCACAGTCACTGAGGCAACCTCTTCTGAAATGCTTATGTCATCAGAGCAAACCATGTTCAGATCTTCTCATCCTGTAGGTATCTCCCCATGCCACTGTCTCTGCATTTGTATCGAGGCTTTGTAGAATCTGCTATATGGTAAGCTAGTGTACACATGCACGCATGCATATATATGTGTTTCTATTTTTCTATGATGTATTTTTTAATTAGAAAACTAGAGTGGTTTCTTCAGTTTTAAAAAAATATTTCTTTTTATTTTATGTGTGTGCATGTTTTGTCTACATGTATGTCTGTGCACCATGAGTGTTCCTAATGCCCTCAGAGACCAAAAGAGAGCATCAGACACCCTGGAACTAGAGTTACAGACAGTTGTAAGCCACCAAGTGAGTTCTAGGAATCAAACCTGGGTCCTCTAGAAGAACAGCAAGTGTCCTTAACCACCAAACTATCTCTCCAGACCCCATAAGCAGAGTGTTTTGAGTATAAACACAGACAAGGGTTTTAAATTTTCTGGTATCATTAGTTTAAGGAATGTAATACAGATGATGAACAATAAATCAGCTCTTTGAAGAGTCTGCATCCAAGGATGCAATTAGTTACGAATACAAAGTATATGCATATTTTGATAAAAAGTATTTTTCTGGGAGGCTAGAGTAGGAGAACTGTAAATTCTAGGTTATTGAGTGAGACCTTGTAACAAACCAACTAAAGGTTTAGACTCAGCTTCTGAAGACACTTTAGGCATCATAGCTACTCTGTAGATGATTGAAAATATATGACAGACTGTGTATAGGTTATATGTAAATACCAGTTAATTGTTATGAGGGTCTTTACTGTACAATGTGTTGGTTATGCCGCCGAGCTGCCCCTCGTGGCTGGTCACCGCCCGCGGCGGCCATGCCCGCGGAGGAGCTTGCCCGCGGAGGAGCGTGCTGATAGAAAGACTCTTAGCCATGGTTACCTTTTTAGAGCTTTATTGCGGGGGTGGGGGGAGACAAAGAAAGACAGAGAGAGAGAGAGAGAGAGAGAGAGAGAGAGAGAGAGAGAGAGAGAGAGACAAGGGGGGGAGAGGGAGAGAGGGGGACCGACGGGGGGAAGGAGCTCAAAGGAGAGGGGACAGAGAGAGAGCCCACAGAGGGCCCAACCGCTTTTTAGGCTGGGAAGCCAGCGAAGGCTGATGATGTAATTAAAGGACGTAAATAAGGACCAAAACCTTACATCCCAGACTTTCCCTTATTATAAAAAAAAGCAGGTAGATGGGACTAGGGGCGTCGTTCCTCTCAAAAACTGCTTCCAGCTGACTTTTGGACGTTGGTTGGCTCTTGGGGGAATGGAGAAGGGGAGTCTTCCGAGGTAGACAGGCGTTGTGGGATGCTGTCTGTCATCTGTTTGCTCTGGAGACGTGTATCCCTCTTGGCTGTGGCTGGGAACTTTCTGTTTGACAAGATGCTGGTGACATAGAAAAAACTTAGAGAGAGAAAAGAATCATTATTATTTTATGTTGACATTTATCTGAGGTAGAACCGGCCTGTCCCTATGGATTTTGAAACATGTTAAACTTTATCAGAGACAGATTATTTTAAAGTACCTGTTTCCTTTACTGGTTCAGCATCTAGGAGACAGGTGATCAATTGTTAAAAGCATCTCATAGTAATAGATGTTTACATTAAAGTCTTTTTGTAGCGCCCAGACGCTTTTGGGTCTGGGGGTGTAAATACCTTTTAGCTGTTACAGTTTCTTATTTGATGATCTCTGGACTCTGGTTCTGTGGTGGTCTTGTACCATTAGCTGAACAGTGAGTTAGAACAGGAAACTGGGAAGAGAAAAGCTTGTGGTACATGAGAAATTTTTTTTTTTTTTTTTTTTTTGGAATTAGGGACAAGGCAAAGATCAGGGCCCTGTCTGTATGCACATGAGAAACACAGGCAGTGGATCTGGAATGAAGCAATGAGCTCTTATTTTAGGTGAAAATCTTTTTTCATTAAGTAACTCTGAAAGTGCAATTAAATCAGGTGAGGTGGTAAGGCTGTCCTCTGTACCCGACAATAAAGGAGAGGTGACATCCCAAAATTCCCAGGACTGAGTCAGTGGCTCTGGTGTCCAGAAGGAAAGAAACAGATCGCTTCCCTGCTGCGTTTTGGGTTCCCTGCCATGTCTGTAGCCAAGCCTAGGTCTGCTGAAGGTCTTAGCTTGATGTACCCATGCATCTTGGTGCCTGGAGGCAGTCAGCTGACTCTGTCTTTCTAGGTGGCACTTTTAACAAGGCTATCGATGGCCTGGCAGGGCATTCTCTAGCCCGTGGCCTTTTCCTCACTTAAAACAGGGACCCAACAGCTTTTGGGAGTCAGCGAGTGCCAGCACTTGGCAATTTTGTTTTCGGGCTTTTATCTCTTCCCTGGCACACCTTAAATGCCACAGATGACTCTTTTGCCTGTGGGGTCAGGAGCCTTGCTCTCCAGATGCTTAAGTTTTTGTCGGGGAGGTCTGGGGAACAAGAGACGGATTTACTCTATGGCCTGAATTTTTTTTTTTTTTTCCTGCTGATTGATGGCTTAAGGACAGCTTTTGGAAGATCTGCCAGTAGGCAAACTATAAACCGATACTTTTTGGAAGACTTGTCTGAGGCTATAAGCTGTTTTTTGGCTTAAGAGCCATCCTGACTACTGTAAACTTATTTGTATGGATCTTAGCCGCTTTTAGACCCGTCTGTGCTTCTCAAGGCAGTTTGAGAATGAGTGGGTGGAGTTCAGGTGAGTTAGGGCGAGTCCTAGAAGCCGCCCAAGCCTGCCCACTTGAGCCCGCCCACCGCCTGCAGAAGTTAGACAGAAAAGGTTGCACGTGGAGATGCAGAAGTGGGGAAGGAGCAGGGTTTCAGAACTTTAGCAGAAAGCTTGGAGATAAAGTGACTCTTATTTGCCCGTTCTCTGGCAGAAGTTCCCGCGACTCTGTTATGCGGCCAGATTTACGCTGTTATGAGGCCAGGTTTACCAGTGCCCGCCCCTATCCACCAATATATCCGCCCTTTTGTCGCATGGGTGTAGCCGAGAGAAAAAAAATAAAAAATTAAAATAACAAACTGGGATCAGACTACAATCTTGGACGTCCCCAAAGAGTGGAGAGAGATCCATGAATCAGCTCAAGTTCACCATCCTCTTCGTCAAGGGATGTGAAGGGCTGCAGCTGCGCCGCAGTTGATCCACCTGGTAGACCAAGACAGCATTTACTTTCTCGTCAGAAACGAAAATGTGCCGTTGCTGGTGCAGCTCGAGGACAACCCCCGGGGTGTCCGTCGCAAATAATATAGCTCAGACTACAACCGCGCGAGAACGGCGGACTTACTGTGGTGAAGAATCATGGCGGTGGCGGTGTGGGGGTCCAGCGGAGGCGGCGAGGGACGCGCGCGCGCTCGCGGTCTCGCAGTCTCGCTGGATGGTGGAAGAGGCGGCAAGCAGCAGTGTTCGGTGGTGTATCCGAGTCTGAACGGCACCAATGTTGGTTATGCCGCCGAGCTGCCCCTCGTGGCTGGTCACCGCCCGCGGCGGCCATGCCCGCGGAGGAGCGTGCCCGCGGAGGAGCGTGCCCGCGGAGGAGCGTGCCCATTGAAAGACTCATAGCCATGGTTACCTTTTTAGAACTTTATTGGGGGGGGGGGGAGACAGAAAAAGACAGAGAGAGAGAGAGAGAGAGAGAGAGAGAGAGAGAGAGAGAGAGAGACAAGGGGGGGAAAGGGAGAGAGGGGGACCGACGGGGGGAAGGAGCGCAAAGAAGAGGGGACAGAGAGAGAGCCCACAGAGGGCCCAACCGCTTTTTAGGCTGGGAAGCCGGCGAAGGCTGATGACGTAATTAAAGGACGTAAATAAGGACCAAAACCTTACACAATGATTTTGTTATCCACAGTCCTGGAACAATTACCCTACAGAATCTATGGGATAGCTGCTCTTCTGTCAGTCATACTTCACACTATCTTCAGAACTGAAACCTCTAATTTCAACATTGAAACAAAGTCTTGGGAACCTCAAGAGTCCATAGGGTAATCTGAGACCCCCTCATTAAAATACTTGGCTTCAGAGGAGTTTCCAGTAACTGTTTCAGATAATTATTTTTATCATTGTTGGTGCTAGGGATTGAACCAAGGGTCTTACACATGCTAGGCAAGTGCTCTAACACTGAGCTGTATACTCAGCCACAGATCATTATTTTCTTAATGCCTGTGGGATTTCTTATTGTTGAAAGGTTGAAAAAGTTAACAGCACTGACTACTTCAGGGAGTGCTCTTATTAGAACAGCCCTCAGGGACCTCAGGTTTGAAGACTTCCTGGAGGAAACTCCTTCAGACCCAGGCTGCTGGTTTCTTAGAAGACTGCAAAATGTCTCTTCATAAGGAGTACTCATTGGGTTAGGCTGGAGTAAGACACACATCCCATTTGATGTCCTAGCCTCCACTTATTTCAAAAACAGAAATGAAGGTAGCCTGGTAGGCTAAGGATGTCAAGGCTGAAGAAACTGCATCTTTCTTCATCTATCACTCCTTCTCCACTACTGGGCTCACTGTACTGTACTGACATTTGCCAGGGCTCCAGCAGGTATCTCCTCATGCCACTGTCTCTGCATTTGTACCGAGACAAAATGTTGATGGGGAGTTTTTCTTTCCAAGGAGTCTGATGTTGATTCGGTTCATGGAGGAGGAATTTGTTTTGCTCTCTACCCCTCTTTCCCATCAGACTTCTAAGGAGAATAGGTGTTCTTTAGGAACTATATTCCATAGGTGTTCTGGAGCTGCTTAGGCTATTTACTGAAGCTACTATAATGTCTATAAAGACCGTGGATACCCAATGCCTCTTCATAAATCTAAAAGCTACTCCCAGCATTTCTTCTGTCTCTTGCTATACCAGACCATATTTTTTAGGGGTTCCTTTCTTGTTTTTCTTAGCCACTTCAGTTTGTGCATTCAAAGCATGCTAGCAGGACCAGGTACAACCTGAACCTATTGACCTGGAGACACAAATGGAAGTTGGGAACGCCACAGAAGCTGTATGAGTTTGAAGATATGTTTGCACAGATGTGCAGCCCTGTCCCTGTTCTGGGAGTTTCTCAGTCAAGACCTTTCCACTCTCAAGAGAGCATTTGAGGTCTCAGCAACCCACAGCCTCTTTTCTCATTCACAATGAGTATGTGAGAGTGTTGTATGTTGTCATTCATGCTGCAAACCAGAGGAAAATGTAATGGAATTTAGCTACTATGACAAAAGCTACTACTTGGAAAGGTCAAGGACTTTTCCCAAGGTCAAGCCATGGCTTAAGAAGTCTTGGTGATATTTTAGCTTTTGTATATACATTCGCCAGTTCCTGCAATAATTTTCTTGTGTGTTATGTATGCTTCCAAGGACTTCTAATAATGCATTTACCTGAAATTCTTCTCTAGCATCCTAGCATAGCTTTGTTTCTTGTGCAAATGAAGCTCAGACCTTCTTTTCTCTCACAACCCAAATGGCATTTTAGAGTAATTGACTCAGAACAAAAGGGTATTGTGCGTACCAAGTGCAAGGTAGCTTTGAAACAGATTTCCTAGCTCCAAGCAAAGTTACCCCGCCTGCCAGTATATGGGAAACTAGAGGCAGTTTTATTTTATTGACCTATAGACTCATTTACCTAACCACCTGTAAGGTTGTAGTTTGAGCACATTTATGATACACTCAATGTTTCACCTAATCACTTCTAAGAATATATTTTGAGCACTTAAATTCCCTTTCTGACTTATTCCAGGCCTTATCTGACCCTACCTCCTCTATTCACTCCCCTTTTGGGTTGCAAATGAAGCTGGTTATCTTAGCTCTTGTAGGGATCTTAGAAGCTTTGCATTTTATTTTAAGGTCAGGCTGCTGGTAGAGAGAGACCTTGGGGAGAGAGGGGAAAGAAGTGTGAAGGTCTAGACTTGACTTTACAGTCTCCATTTTAGGGAAAGGGTCACCTAGACTTGATTTTACAGGCTCCATCTTAGGGAAAGGGCCACCATCTCAGACCACCTGCTCTACTCAGTTCCAGAAAGGACCTCAGGAATGTGCCATGACAACTTGAAAAGGTACAGAGCAGTATCCTCCTGTAAACATCCTGTCTGCAGTTTACGGCCCTTGAAGATATCTCAATAATCCTCCTGAGCAATCCAGATAATCCTGTTCAGGAGGTTGTGGTTCCCCACCAAAAGTCTAACCCAATGGTTTCAAATGTAGTTTCATGCCCAAAGTCTAGATAAATAGTTTTAAAAAAAAAATCACCTTGTCCCATATCCCTTCGACCCAATCCCAAATTGCCAATTCCTGGGTTGTGGTTTTTCCCTATAAAAACTCTCTACACCTGGGCTTGTGGTCACTGCCACATTTCCTTCCATCTGCCGTGCAGTGGCCCAGGTTGAACCTGAATAAAAGGACCCTTATGTGCTCGCATCGGAAACTGGTTCCTTGGTGGTCTCTGGGGGTTTCTTGAAATGGGTACAACAGAAGCAAGTTGGAGAAGAACGAGGTTGAAGATGAGGGCAGAGACAGAAAAGGGTTAGAGTTATGAGAAGACAGGAGGAGAAGGGACAGAGAGGAGTTAAATATAAGAATAGAATTGAATCTATGTAGATAGAATTTAATCTCAGAGGAATAAAGTAGGTGGACAGAAGAGCACGTGTACTTAGATTATTTTCCCACTTGATAAGAATTCCAGGTACACCCCCATGATTGCGCATACCCAGGCGGGACACTTAGTCATTTCTGCCTAGTCATTTCCGGGTCATAAGTCCTACATAACCCATGTGCTGTGTGGTCACGTTTTGTGCGGAGTGATCACGTGATGCATGTGCATGTGTGGGGTGGTCCTTAAAAGGCGGATCCCATGTCCCCTTCCCTCTTTCTTCATGTGTCCTTTCAACAGGCCTGAACACATCTATCCCTTTCTCCTTGTCTTAATAAAACTCTTGTTAGTGGGTTTGTGGTGTTTCCATGACTTTTAGTCACAGGGTAAGAGCACCGCTAAAACCAACACCATAGATTACTCCCTCCATTAGTGGTGTCTCTTCTGGGCCCCTGGGAAGGAAATCAAAGAGGCTGGATGGACCTCATAATTCCTGAGACATGCATCTGTTTATTTATTGATTCAACTAACTTGGATTACATTCCTTTGCTATGTTGGGCGCTGTTAGGAAGTGGGAGATAGGAATAAACCACTGTTTCACAGCTGTGGAGCAGCAGCCTAACCAGGAAAGCCCCACAAGGGTAGGCAGGAGTTCTGAGCTCATATCCACAGTAGTCTGGATATCATCTGGCCCTGCCTGGGCCTAGGGAGTCCCAGCCCAAGAAACCCTGGCAGGAATAAGTGTTTGTTTAGAGAAGTGATTTTCATCTGAAAGGTCACACAGACTTACTTTGACTCACCCACTGTAGGAAGCACCTGTCCCCTCTACCTCTGGAAACCGCACAAACTGTAACCCTAGGGAGGGAGGAATCACATCTTCCCAGTAAGGACAATGAAACTGTCAACCCCCACAGCTTCAGTCATCTTTCTACTTCATCAAATCTTCAGGTTAAAGCAATTTAACTTTTCTTTAAACAGCAAAATCAGCTATCTACTTGTTTAAACATGAGTATCTTTGTTCCTTGCTCTTTGATGAGTCTTACCTAATTCTTGTCAGTGGGGACTTAGATAATTTGCATAGTTTTCTAACGAACCATATGTTTTCATTACTGATTTTAAGAATAGTTGTAGCTTGGGAATAATAAAAAATCCATTCCATTTTAAATGCATATTCCAAGATATGTTTTCTCTATTTTTATTTTTAGCAGTAGCATCTACTGTTATAGAAATATAGAAAGATACCATTTAGAGGAATGTAAATTTTTTTATTAATAGTTTTTCTATTCATTTTATATATCAACCACAGATTCCCCTGTCCTCCCTCCTCCCACCTCCCATGTAAATTTTAACTGTCAAAGTCATTAACCTTTCTTAAATTTCTCCTTATTCTTCAGTTTTGGTAAATATTTAGGGAAGACTTTTACTATCAAAGCTGCATGAATAAGTGGATAAATAGATAGACCAAAGGCAGGCAAATATGTAGACTATGTCATTTCATAGAATATGTAAATTTTTAAAAAATTAAATGATTACTGCATATATATTATATTAAGTTTGCATTTATACTAAAGTCTGTTTCAATTCTGTATATATTGGTCAAATAAGTATGCTTATTGTATAATTATATCAAATAAAGGCAATTTAAAATATAAAATTATAGTATTTTATATCTTGGTACATATGGTTCTCTACACCTATCTTAGATTTTACTTTTATATTTTTACTTGAAAGATACATATTGATCAGATGCAGTGAAATGCTCTGATACACATATAAAATCATCAAATTTTTTACCGTCAAAGGTAATTAATACCTCCATCACCTCAAATCTTTGTCATTATATTTTTTGAGGAAAATTCAAAATCCTATTGTTTTTAGATGTTTTGAAATAGATGACTAGTTATTAACTGTCATCCCCTGACTGCACTACAGAACCCCACAACTTGCTCCAGCTGTGTTACTGCATTTTTGTATGTGTTAACCAGTCTTCCTATACGTTCTTTTCCCCAAACTCTGGTAAGTACTGTTGTACTCTAGACTTCCATGTGACCAACTATATACACATGCATGAAAGCAGCTGCAGCAGGCTCTCACTACGTACTGTGTCACCACAGGTCCAAAGCAACAGGGCCAGGAACCATGGCCTGAAACCTGGAGCCAGAATAAACCTTCTTCCTTCCAAGTTGATTAGCTCAGGTACTTTTTCACAGCAATGGAAAGCTGATTCAATATAATATTCTTGGTTTGCAGTTGCCTTTATTCTCTCTCTCTCTCTCTCTCTCTCTCTCTCTCTCTCTCTCTCTCTCTCTTTCATGAATATATCATCTTCCTACTCATCTTGATAATGATGGTTGGCATCTTCATTGAGTGTTTTCAGGCTCATAGAAGCTTACTCAAGAAATTAAAATAAGTGCACACAGATAAACAAAGTAACCAGGATACTTCATTAAAAAGTAAAACAAGGTTGTACAGGGTATCCCACCACAGGTAACCTTGCCCAGCCTTGATGCAGGGGGAAGGGGTTTGGACCTGCCTAACTGAATGGACCAGGCTTTGCTGACTCCCCATGGGAGGCCTTCCCTATTCAGAGGAGGGGATAGGGGTGGGGGAGGAAGGCTTAGGGGGAATCTGTGGTTGGTATGTAAAATGAATAAAAAAATTTTTAATAAAGAAAAAAAGTAAAACAATAGTATAGATTAGAAAGAAATATGCTGTCAAGAGTGACACCAGGCCACATAGGTGAGAGTTCTCAAGGGAGCTCAGTGGCTTCTTCTATGGGTTCTAAAGGAAGGTGGAATTTTTTAAATTAGGGTGGACCTCTATTTTGATTGACATATTTAGGTTATATAAGCCTTTTTTCACTATTCCTGTCCCTTCCCATAGTATATCTGATTTTAGTCACATCCATGCCACATTATGCATAGGCATAAGATTGAAAATAGAAGATTTTTCATTAAAGTTTACTTGCAGAATACAGTTTGCCTTATTGTTCATGTACTCCAAATCAGCTCAGGCTGGATGAGCCCTGTTTCCAGTTACTTGTACATGAATGTTACAACTGGCTAGAGTCTGTGTTTGATGGTCATTAAAAAGAGGAGTAACAATCCACTGTTCAGAGAGTGGTGTTTGTGCAACTTAATGCAGATGTGGATCTTAGGCTGTTGCCAGGTTTCAAGGAGCATTGTTTGGTGTGTGTGTGTGTGTGTGTGTGTGTGTGTGTGTGTGTGTGTGTGTGAATAGTACAACCTGGCAATGGACTCTGGCTACAGAGTGCATTATTAAAGGAAGATTATGCACTTATCCCAACACAAGTAGAGGCCCAGATTGCTAACCTAGTCCCACTGCTTGCTGCTAGTCTCATGGGGATTACATTTTTTTGTGATGGTGTTTGTCTCTTACTGCTCATTGGATTGATTCTCCCTCTTGCTTTGGCTTTTGATAGCCTGATTATACATGGATTCAGAGAAGATCTCTTTATAGTTGAGCCAATTGGGATTCTGTAAGTTTTATGGATTTAGATGTCCATATCTCCCTCAAGATATGGAAAATTTTCAGATATGACTTCATTAAATTTGACTCCTGTGTTTTTCCTGTTCTATTTTTTAGGTATTATACTCACACACAAATATTTACTTATTTATTTATTTATTTATTTATTATTATTATTTTTTTTTTTGGTTTTTCGAGACAGGGTTTCTCTGTGTAGCTTTGCGCCTTTCCTGGAACTCGCTTTGGAGACCAGGCTGGCCTCGAACTCACAGAGATCCGCCTGGCTCTGCCTCCCGAGTGCTAGTATTAAAGGCGTGCGCCACCACCGGCCGGCTCAAATATTTATTTAATAGTGCCTTATAGGATTTTTCAACTCTATTTAACAATATGTTTTTTTCTTTTCTATTAGCTTAGTTGATTTCAAATAACTGCCTTCAAACAGAAATTCTGCTGCCATGACTTGGTTGTGTTACCTCTCAACTGTACTTTGTTCATTCAAAAGTGTAAGATACAGAATAATTGGCATTAGAGAAGTCAGATTAATGATTCCTCTAATTTCTTTTTTCATCTTTCAGCTGGTAATAATAATAGTCTTATGTGGCCCTAAAGAGAATTTGAACAGCATTTTGAAACAGTGGAGCTTCACACTGGTCTTTTCACTTTCACTATTGGACATGTTTTACATATGACCAAAAATGAAAAATACTCGACAAAGCTATGACTAGATAAACAACTAGCTTTATATTCTCTCTCATAACTCATGGTCTTTCTAGTGGTTTAGAAGTTCATTTGATGTATAGATTTTTGGTTCTAGTATATTTTGTGTGAGATGATTTTCATTTGTAAGTTTTTAATAATAAAGATTATAAAATATTTTGAAGACAAATGTTGATTTTAAAAAGTGAAAGCAAAAGAAACTGTTAATGACTGCAAGTTAGAGGTACCAATGACATTAAGCTTGTGCTATTTTTGTTAAAAAGTTTTGTGCAAAAAGAGATGAATGAATATACTCACTCTCTCAAGCCATATAAGTGGATTCTATATTCTCCGTACTCCCATAAGCACTTGGGATTGCCTGTATTTGAAATTTTAATCACCATTATGGGTGTAAAGTCATAGCTCATAATTTGGACTCATTTTTATGATGACTGATGCTTTTGAATGCTGTTTCTTATGCCATTGATTGTCTGTACATTTTCGGCTAAGCTCTGCTCAAATCCTTTACCTATTTTTTATTTATGTCATACTTTTTTTTTTTACTGAATTGTCAGACTTTTCATATATTATAGATAACATGTCCTTATATGATTTCTAAACATTTTCTCCAATTATGTGCATTGTCTTCTTGCTAGATGACTTGCATTAGAGTACTCGTTTCTAATATTAATGTAGTAAACCTACTTGTTTGTTGTTGTTAAAAAAAAAAAGAAGTACCAATGACATTAAACTTGTGCTATTTTTGTTAAAAAGTTTTGTGCAAAAAGAGATGAATGAATACACAGCCCAAATTGGGTGTTATTCAAAATATATTACTGAGTAAAACTTCAGAGGAGGTAGCTATTTTTAATGTTCTCCAGGACTCTCTTCAAAGTAAAAATAAAACATAGAGTGCTGGGCTAAAGAAAGAATCACAGACATCGCTACAGTTTTCAGTTTTCCCCAGAATGTTTTATTAGGATTTTCTTGTAACTATGAAAAATTCAGCCTTCATAAATGTATAGAAATGTAAACTGGTTTACAGACACACCAATTTGCTTACCTAGAACCCCAAGTAAAAGGACATGGAGACTTCAAGCAACACTGTGAATTTTGAGAAGTGTGAGTTGTCTGTGAATGGTTGCACATACTGAGAATGATTCTTTCTTACTGGTGCTATTACAAGAGCTAAGAAGAGAAAGTTTCAAACAAACTTCAATTGTCAAGATACTCAGCAAAATGAAACTCAGATGTAAATATATAGTCCAAAATTGGGGAGTATGAATAAAATATTTAAGATGCTCACATGTTCTGAAAAAACTGGTTTACGTGCTTGTTTTCTTGATGCTCATCTACAGAGACAAATAATGATTCATGGGTGAGGAGAACAGAACATCTGTGACAGAATTCATCTTCCTGGGCCTCTCACAGGACCCACAGACCCAAACCCTGCTCTTCTTCCTCTTTCTCCTCATCTACCTGCTCACTGTGCTGGGAAATCTGCTCATCATCGTGCTCATCCACACAGACCCCAGACTCCACACTCCCATGTACTTTTTCCTTAGAAATCTGTCCTTTGCTGATCTCTGTTTTTCTACCACCACAGTTCCCCAAGTGCTCATCCACTTCCTGGTGAAGAGAAAGACCATTTCTTTTGTTGGATGTTCAACTCAGATAGTCGTGTTACTTCTGGTTGGGTGTACAGAGTGTGCACTTCTGGCAGTGATGTCCTATGACCGATATGTGGCTGTCTGCAAGCCTCTGCACTACTCCACCATCATGACACACTGGTTATGTGTCCAGCTGACTGCAGGGTCCTGGGCCAGTGGTGCATTTGTGTCCCTGGTAGATACCACATTCACACTGTGTCTCCCTTACCGAGGAAACAATGTCATTAACCACTTTTTCTGTGAACCTCCTGCCCTCCTGAAGCTGGCTTCAGCAGACACTTACAGCACAGAAATGACCATCTTTGCAATGGGTGTGATCATCCTTCTAGCACCTGTCTCCCTCATCCTCATCTCCTACTGGAACATCATCTCCACTGTGATCCAGATGCAGTCTGGGGAGGGGAGGCTCAAGGTCTTCTCCACCTGTGGTTCCCATCTCATTGTTGGTCTTTCCTATGGCTCACCTATATTTTCGTACATGAGGCCAAACTCCAAGATAATGAATGAAAAGAATAAAGTAA
Source organism: Peromyscus californicus insignis (assembly GCF_007827085.1). Taxonomy (NCBI): domain Eukaryota; kingdom Metazoa; phylum Chordata; class Mammalia; order Rodentia; family Cricetidae; genus Peromyscus; species Peromyscus californicus. The sequence goes on from NW_026294562.1 coordinate 96,619,176, forward strand.
TTTCTATGTTCTTTTCAGCAGTGACCCCCATGCTGAATTTCATCATTTGCAGCCTGAGAAACAAGGATGTCAAAGGGGCTCTCAGGAGAATGACTATAAGATAACTTTTTTTGAGATGGCAATGTGACTGTGCTGAGCATGGCAGAGATGTGGAGGGAAGGAATTTTCTCCAAGATTTTTTTTTATTTTATGTCATTCTTTCACATTTTCTTCTCATTTTTCATATGTTTTTATCTGTTTCATCCCATTGATCATTTAAAAAAAGGGATCTTAATAAACCCAGGAAAGGAAAGTGAACTGAAAGAAAAGAAAGAAAAAAGAAGGTGAAGTTTTGATTTGCAAATGGAGGAAGTGAGAATTAGGAAGGAAGAGAGCAAGGGGGGATCTTATGGAAGAAGGAAGGGAGGAAGGACAAACAGGAAATAGTTCCTTTCTAACTCATACAGTCAATATGGAAATAACAAAAAAATAAGTGCTTAGTATCTGTCAAAAAAACTCAAAGGAAAAATAGTATTTCGCAAATAGGGGACTATATCTCTGGCAATGAAGTCAACTTGCATTTGGACATGCATTTGACAGTTACATTTAGAAGATATATTTTATATTGCAAGCACTTTTATAGAGCTTGGGAAATAGACATGAAAACTGATGTTATATTTGTGGCATTGATTTTAATCTAAATCATATAAATTTCTGAAATTGAATAGAGAGCATCTTAGCAGAATAACAAGTGATAGAATTACAGGAGTGTTGTAAATTTAAGAGACTAGAAATAAAGCTAAAAATAAGACAGCTGGATGAGAAAACCCTTGAGTTCAATGGTACAGAATCTAACTCGTTTCCAATTATGAAGCATCTGAAGATTGGTTGATTCACAGGAATACTGATAGGTAATGAAGATAATGTCAAAGGATAAAGCCTGGCAAACTGTTTTGGCCTTAGCAGGACACTTGAGCTTTTAAAGAAGATAAGAGTTCACATAGCATAATGTATAATGGGTGCTTAGTTGCTTGTTAGAAACAGTATGTCTCAGTAGAGAATGAAATGAAATAGATAACCTCACGAATCTCTCTCTCCCTCCTCTCAGTCTCTCCTGTCTGTCTGTTTGTCTGTCTCTGTCTCTCAACAAACAACCTCCACAAATATCAAAACAAGGAAACAAAAACCTAAAACACAAAATATAACAAAACCAAACCAAAAGATCACACAAGAAAAGCATGGAGTCCTTTTATGTTGACCAACTACTCCCGAGCATGGGCTCTGCTTTGGTGCACAGTTGATATACTCAGTAACACACTATTGGAGAAAACTAACTTTTCTCTCTCCAAGCAGCTATCAATTGCAAATAGCTTCTTGGTGAAGGATGAGACTTTGTGCCCAGTTCCTCTTCTATGAGACTTTTATCTGGCTTGAACTTGTGCAGGTTTTGTGCTTCCTGTCACAGGCTCTATAAGTTCATATGCACAACAGAAATAATAAAGATATTATTTCCTTTGAGTAATTCACCAAGTCTGACTCTTAAAATATTTCTGCCTCCTCTTCTGCATACATCCTGAGCCTAGAGAGGAGGATTTTGATAAAGACATCTCATTGAGGTCTGAGTACTCCAAAATCTCACACTCTTTGCACATTGTCCAGTTGTTGGTCTCTGTGTTAACTAGTATCTACTGCAAGAAGAAGGTTCTCTGAGAAGGAGGTTCTCTGATGAGGGTCGAACAATTCACTGATCTATGGGTATATTAATATTTTAAAAAATGTTCAATACCCTTAGCCATTAGGGGAATGCAAACTAAAATTACTTTGAGATTTTATTTCGTCACTGTCAGAGTGGCCAAGATTAATACAAACAAATGACATCAGATCGTGGGGAGTAAAGGGAATACTTACTCATTGCTGCTGGGAATATACATTGGTCAGCCACTATGGAAATCAGTGTGGAGGTTCCTCAAAAAACTGAAAATTGATCAACTACAATATCCAAATACACTAATCTCAGCCACATATCCAAAATAGTCTACATCTTATTATAGAGATACTTGCTCATCAGAAATTCAGCCTAGATGTTTATCTACTGATCAATATATGGTGAAAATGTGATACATTTAAACAATGGGATATTATTCAACTACTAAGAAAAAGTTATGAATATGTAAGATGGAGCTAGACCAAGCATCCTGAGTGAGGTAACCCAGGCGTAGGAAGACAAACATTGCATGTTTTCTCTTTTATGTGGATGTTACTTTTTAAGGTTTAGAGATGTGTGTTTTATTTAGAATAACTATAGTAGTGAGGAGCTAGTAAGGAAGTAGGGGGAAAGAGAATCTTCCAAAGAAGAGGAAATAGAATTTAGTATTATAAAGAGATACAGATGAAACTGAGTGGAAAGACTGAATGTGAAAGAGATTGGGAGGGCAAGGTAAAAGATGGAAAATGGGGAGTGACAACTAATACAAAAGGCAAGTTGAAAAGTCATATGGAACCCTACTACTATGGAAGTTTCCTAAAATAGGTACATATAAAAAGAAATTTATAGCCGGGCGGTGGTGGCGCACGCCTTTAATCCTAGCACTCGGGAGGCAGAGCCAGGCGGATCTCTGTGAGTTCGAGACCAGCCTGGTCTCCAAAGCGAGTTCCAGGAAAGGCGCAAAGCTACACAGAGAAACCCTGTCTCGAAAAACCAAAAAAAAAAAAAATAAAATAAATAAAAAAAAAATAAAAATAAAAAAGAAATTTATATCCCGTGGTTGATATGTAGAGCTGAATTGTATTGTAAAATAAAATTTAAAAAAATTTCCTAAAAAAAAAAAAAGAAAGAAATTTAAATGAAATTACCATATAATGGGGGAAAGCAATGCCCCAAACTAGATATCTTAAGCTGCCATATAAAACCCCTGGTACCAGAAATGATTTACATCTTGTCAAGTCATGGAACAAAGGTCCAAATGGATTCCCCCAAACAGTACAGGCTTCTGGCTGCCCTCCACAACTTAATGTTAAGAACTTCTTGCTGAAGTCACCACTTACTTATGCCATTAAACATGGAGAAATCAAGCTGGTATCCAATTAGCAGATTCTTTTCTACTGACTAGCGTTCATGTTGTTGTAAGATACAGTGGATGCTGTGAGAGTAGAAAAATAATCATCGTTATAAGCTACAAACCCCAAGAACTATAATAATGGTTCACCTTAAAAAAAAATACTGGTGTAGTAGTGGCATAAATGTGATGGCAATAACCAACCACTTTTAAAAGTTAGATTTGAGGCCCACTCCATGAGATAAAACCCATATCTGATACCGCTAAAATATCCAAGAACCTGAGACCTAGATAGGTCATGGACCCTATGGAAAACCTACTATTATTAATCTGCTAAATGAACATAATAATGAAATAACTCCTAATGATATAGTGTATGTGTTTTACATTGTGAATTTTACATGTGTTAGTTTGGATACCTCTTTCAGTTTTACTTGGGTATCTCCTTAGTAAATAGCATACTCTTGAGGTCTTATTCCCCAAAACCACACAGAGGTAAGATAAAATACAGTTATAACAGCAACACCACCAAGCCATAGAAATGCAGTTACTTAAAAATAAATCAATCTGGTAATTTGCCACCAGTGAACATAAGACAGAAGGTCTAATTCTAATATGGAATGGGCAAGTAGTTAAGAATTATTTGGGCATAAATGTGGAACTAGTAAATGAATGAGATAAATAAAGAGTCATAGAAAGGGACAAAAAGGAGAAAGACAACACATACACATATACACATATATACACATACACAAACACACCACATCCTCCTGTTATTTAAGTCAATCCCCAATGATACTTGAACAGTCATGGGAAGAGTACAAGAAAGAACATGGGGTTTATCTCTATTTCAAAGGGATGAAGAATAGTTAATCTCAGTAAAGCAAGAGTTAGGTTAGATATTAAACAAAAATGTTCATTAGTGGCAACTGGAGAAGCATTTCATGAAGGAATTCTCAGCTATCCTAATGCTTTATAGACTAAAAAAGCAGTTTAAATAGTTATTCACAGCATTATTGACCCTGGCAAAACTATTACAACAGAATAATTCAGTCACATAGTTACAGACTGTTAAATGACTTTAAAAGCAACTCTTGGGTATTTACTTGAATAACTACAATTGAACACATTGTAGAGATGTTTGATTATCAAAGTTTCTTGCAGCAAGTTCTCAATAGTGAAGTCATCAAACCAACTTGGGTGACCCAAAATAGGAAAATGAATAAAAAATGGGGTGTATATACATGACAGTAAGTCACATAAATTTGAGGAAAATGGGTGAATGAAGACAATGACTATAAGCAAATTAAGCCATTCTCACAAAAATATTTTGCCTTTATTACTTTGAGATATTACAGTCACACAAATTGTGCATGAATGTTAAAAGTGGAAATGATACTGTCTAGTGGAATGAAGGGGAATATGGGAGAAGAGAGAGACACAAAAGGGTAGGAAGGTTTGGGGATGAATGCTCTCAAAGTATTTTTTAACTTAAAATGTAATGCTCTTAATGAAATTTTTAACTTAAAAATAAACAAAAAAACTCAAAAGAAGAATTCTATAATTTCTTTTTCATTTAATTTAATCTATTTTCAATTTCAAGAAATATTACTTTAAAATGTTACTTTATAGGGAGTGTTAAATGTCACACAATTGTCATGTTTATGTCCCAAATTCTACAACTGTGCTATGGGAAACAAAACATATATTCAAAATACAATTATTGAATGCATGCAACAATGGAGGAAATAACTATGTTGTCATAAATATTTGTGATGGATATTTGGATAGATAGCTAGATGCCTAATTAGGCCAAATTCATTATTGACTTGTGGATAAGAGAGGAGAAACATCTTTGTGGATAAGAGAGGAGAAACATCTTTGTGGATAAGAGAGGAGAAACATCTTTGCTGTCACTCCTCTCTCTTCCTGCCTATTGACACTTTTCTTCTTTCCTCCATTCTTATGCCCTCATCTCATCACTAATTTCTTTTTACTTCCTATTTCTAAACCTTAATTTAATTTCTTTCACATAGCTACCAAGCAAAGAAAAATGGAGGAAAATAGAAGGAACTGGAAGAAAAGGGTAAAATAAGGAAAACATTGTAAGAAAATCTGTTTTCTGTTCAAACAATGGTCAACTCAATTATGACACACATTCCAGTACTATTTTGCAGTTATTCTCCTGAGAGCGCCTTTGACATCCTTGTTTCTCAGGCTGTAAATGATAGGGTTAAGCATGGGAGTCACTGCTGAATAGAACACTGAAATCATTTTATCCTTTTCATTCATTGTCTTGGAGTTTGGTCTCATGTATGCAAATATTCCTGAGCCATAGAAGAGGACAACAACAATGATATGGGAACCACAGGTGGAGAAGACCTTGAGCCTCCCCTCCCCAGACTGCATCTGGATCACAGTGGAGATGATGTTCCAGTAGGAGATGAGGATGAGGGAGACAGGTGCTAGAAGGATGATCACACCCATTGCAAAGATGGTCATTTCTGTGCTGTAAGTGTCTGCTGAAGCCAGCTTCAGGAGGGCAGGAGGTTCACAGAAAAAGTGGTTAATGACATTGTTTCCTCGGTAAGGGAGACGCAGTGTGAATGTGGTATCTACCAGGGACACAAATGCACCGCTGGCCCAGGACCCTGCAGTCAGCTGGACACATAACCAGTGTGTCATGATGGTGGAGTAGTGCAGAGGCTTGCAGACAGCCACATATCGGTCATAGGACATCACTGCCAGAAGTGCACACTCTGTACACCCAACCAGAAGTAACACGACTATCTGAGTTGAACATCCAACAAAAGAAATGGTCTTTCTCTTCACCAGGAAGTGGATGAGCACTTGGGGAACTGTGGTGGTAGAAAAGCAGAGATCTGCAAAGGACAAGTTTCTAAGGAAAAAGTACATGGGAGTGTGGAGTCTGGGGTCTGTGTGGATGAGCACGATGATGAGCAGATTTCCCAGCACAGTGAGCAGGTAGATGAGGAGAAAGAGGAAGAAGAGCAGGGTTTGGGTCTGTGGGTCCTGTGAGAGGCCCAGGAAGATGAATTCGATCACTGAGGTTCTGTTGTGCTCACCCATGTATGGTTGTCTCTGTAGAAGACCATCAAGGGCAGAAACATACATACATTGCTTCAGAACATCTGAGAAACTTATATATTTTATCAATCATAAAATGGGCTATTGATTTTTTTCTCTTCATAGTTTCCATATTCTGTAAGACTGAAATTTTCTTTTGCTCTGTAGTTCTAATGATTGAAAGCCAATACTTGTTTTCTCTTTACTTGCATTTTTTTTTTTTTTTTGGTTTTTTGAGACAGGATTTCTCTTTTTAGCTTTATGTCTTTCCTGGAACTCACTCTGTAGTCCAGGCTGACCTTGAACTCACAGAGATTCGCCTGCCTCTGACTCCTGAGTGTTGGGATTAAAGGCGTGCGCCACCACCGCCCAGCTTACATGTTTTAGCAGTACTTGTCAGAAAGAATCATTCTGAATGTACTACATGACCAAACCCCATCTGGTTCAACAAATATATTTGGGAGAAGTCTCTGGTGCTGCTCACAATTCACCTTTCCTTTATGTAGGTTTGGGAAACAAGCAAGTTCATGAGACTTTAACTAGCTATATTTTATGCCATAAACTCTATAACATTTAATGAACCTGTTCATTAATTTTATCTACAAGAGACTTCTGAAGAACCACTTTGTCAATATTGAAAAGTAAGACAATTGGAATAGTATTCTGTGATTCTTATCACTGTCTAATTTTATTTTTTTCAAAATAAAAATGTATTAGTTAAAATGTTTACTCATTGGTTTATCTGTAGCTCACTGAGTAAGCAAGGCTGTTTTTAACATGCAATCCTTCTGCCTCAGTCTCCTGAGTACAGGAATTACCAACATGTGCCATCTGGTCTGGCTCAGTAACATTATGTTATCTGTCTTAAATATACAAAATAAAAATCATCCTAAATTTTAAATCATAGAAAATATTTGCAAATATGCTCAAGAGAAGTCTGTTATTCCTAATTGATGATGATTTCTTAAAATTAGTAATGAATACACACAACTCCCTAGAAAATATATAAAAGATTAAACCCCTGTTTGCAAAATAGGTGAAGTCACACATAAAGTCTGAATCAAAATATATTTAAATATATTTACTAAACCAACAAAAAATCAGATATGATATTTTGCCTTCTGAGTAGAAATTTAAATGATGCAACTTCCAACTATGATGATACATCAAAATAACAATGACGAGATATTAAGTGAAAAGCAAGCATTCCCACCTTGTATATGCCATGTCATTTAAATTTTTGCATGATTTGTAAATGAATCTGTTTGTGTGTATGTGTGCATTCACAATTTGCATTATTTTTATAGGCATTTTTCCTATAGTGAGTTTCCATTGACCATGAACAGCTGTTAGATGCAAGGAAGCAGCATAACTTACTGACTAGCATCGGGTCTCTATAGCTCAACTGCTGTGTTGAAATTCTGGCTTGTCTATGCTTTCTGCTTATCCGGAGAATGTGAGATCAATCCCCAGAACACTCATTGTCAGCTCACAACTGCCTGTAATACCAGACCTAAGGGATCTGGAAATTTCTCTGGATTCCATGGGTATTCTCATACATGTCATACACACACACACACACACACACACACACACACACACACACACACACACACATACTCACACATGCACAGAAGTAAGTAACTAAAGAAGTAAATAAATAAATAATTCTTTCAATCCTGGTTTGTCTAGTTGATGGGTGGCCAACAGAAAATTACTTAGTTTGCTTTGCTTAGTTTTGCTCAGCTGTAAAATTGTAACACAAATTATTCTTATCTAAGTGTTGATATAAAGCTTCATAAGATGTAAGATATTTAAAATAATTTAGGACAATAGCAAGTTGTTCACTGTCTTAGTTAGGGTTTCTATTGCTGCAATGAAACACCATGATCAAAAAGAAAGTTGGGACCGAAAGGGTTTATTTGGCTTACACTTCAGCATTACTGTTCATCAATGAATGAAGTCATAATAGGAACTCAAAAAGGGTAGGATTTCGAGGCATGAGCTGATGCAGAGGCCATGGAGGGGAGCTGGTTACTGGTTTGCTTCCCATTGCTTACTCAGCCCACCTTATTATAGGACCCAAGACCAAGAGCCCATTGATGGCACCACCCACCATGGGCTGAGCCCTCCCCCATTGATCCCTAAATGAGAAAATGCCTTACAGTTGGATCTCATTGAGGTATTTCCTCAACTGAAGCTCCTTTCTCTGATGAACCTAGCTTGTGCCAAGTTGACACACAAAACCAGTCAGTATATTCACCATATTATATATTGTCTCAGTATAATAATGGGATCATATTTAAGTATTATTACACATGCTTACAGTCCCAACACTTGGGAAACAGATACCTTTGCATCTCTTTGAATCCAAGGCCTGTCTGGTGTAAATAGAAAGTTCCAAGTCAAGGGTACATAGTGAGACTCTGTGTCAAAAATATCAAAAATAAATAATAATAATAATAACAACAATAAAACAGGATTAGATTCTAGATATAATTGCTATTGTATCATGAGAAAATAGTTGGTAGAGGACAGTGAGGATGGTTCACTGTGTTTCACTTAGGAAGAGGATTATTTCATCAGTTGTTCTTCCTCTTTGCATCCCTTTGTTTTTGTTTATCCCTTGAGAGTAGAAGTATGCTAATAGAAAAATTCTAAGTTATGGTTAAAATCAATGAAGGACAACTGAACACTTCAATGTACCTATAATGAGAAACAAAGAGAAGCCTCAGATTTAACCAGTGTTTTCTCTCTGTTTTTGAAACTTTGCATTATTATTAGAAATTTTAAGCCTACAAACTTAGAAAGACCACAAAACAAAACGGTGATAACTTATTAGTAAGATTCCAGTGTATTTATATATTTGAATTAGTTGATCATTTGATTTACTAGTTTGATTGTGATTTTAAAAAAACCTACTATTAAAACACTCTTTGTTACTGCAATTTAAAAGAGAAATTAACTTTACCATAAAGTTGTGAAGTCAGAAGCTTTCCCCCAAAGTTAAAACTAAAAGATCAAATAACCATATTAATGACACTCAGAAAATTATTATTGTGCTACAACACAATAGTTTGTGTGCAAGGCTGGTCAGTCCACAGAGAACAGCTGGTTAACAGTGGTGACTCTTGGAAGTGGGATACTAGGGAAAGAGGGAAAATGGGAGAGGAGAGACTCTCTATTTTATGCTTATGCATATTACTAGATTTAATTTACAATTTAGCATATAATTGCTATCTAAAATGATAAAATAAAAACTTTGAAATTATGAATATATTAAATAATACATGAAGAAATTCAAATTTGGACAATATAAACTCAGAATGAAAATAGTGATTGAATGTTGAAAAGCAAAGATGCCATGTGTCTGCTGTGCCATGAGATTAGAAAAGTCTGCTTAAGAGTTAGGTCAGCCCTAAAAATAGCATGTTCCATAAGCTAGAAAACTTACATTATTACCTAATTGTGAGTGGGATGATTGGTTTGGTAGTGAAGAAATGTGTCAATATAAATTTACAGACATCAAATATTCAGAGGCATTTATAGTGTGTGTCTATTCATTGCACATATACACATGAATATAAACAACCCTAAGCATTTAAAAGTAACATCCCTAATTATTCTTCAGTTCTTCTCTTCAGATAATATTTACAATGCAAACCACTACATTTCCTGTACTTTCTATATGAGCCTCTGCTAAAAACACTCTCCAGTTCTCTGATTCTTTAAACTTTGCAGGAACATTCTGGCCCCTTTGGCTTTTTCTTAAACAGTCAGATTCTATGTAAGTGCTTTCTAATGTTTTCTGCACAATCAATGAGTTAGATTTGACCATTATTTTTATATTATCTATGAAAAGATATCACAAACCATTCTTACATAGAGTATTAAGAGTAGGTTTAGAGTCTGTTTGCATGATCCTAGGCTGCACTGCTGTTTTAGGATTCTGAAACATAAGTCATTTATTTATATAATTTGCATTTCAAGATCCCCCTAGCACATGGTAATAGTTTAATAGAAATGGGTTGAGTGAATAATCAAGAAGCTTATGCTAGCACTATCACTATTAATTCACTGATACCAAGAGAACCATGTTTGAGAAGAGGAGTCACAGGGCATACTGAGACCTGGACATTTGACTGGGAGGATGGAAAGGTCTTGACTTTCAGACCTCAGGACTGCTTTCCAGTTATACAGAGGTTATACTCTCAGCAACACCTCAGGGAAGAATGGGAGTTCAGTTTGCCCAAGAAAAGGGACAAGGCTGCAGCCTGTGCACCAACATCAGTAGACACACAGCCTTCTGTGATCATCAGGGAATCTGGATCTCATCAGGTACCTGCTGTTTCTCTAGGACCAGAGGCTCAGGTACACATCCCTGTCTTCTCTTAATGATCGAACTGGAATAGTAAAAGAAGGGTGTTCTCTGAGTCAAGGAAGCAGAGGATAATATAAGAGCTTAGTTGAGAGGAAGTGGCTGTCCACAGCCCTTGTAGCTACTCTGGGTCTTCTAATCAAGACTGAACTCTACCCAGAGAAGCCTCAGAACAGGGTTCTTGAAGATCACCCATTCTCTCTAGAGACCCATGGAAACAGGAGTACACTGCTAAGGAAAAGCCTCTTACTGTGTGGAGAATCATGGTTCAGACTGATTCAAAGGAGAAATCACCCCATAGTCTCTTCCCCACTCTCACCTGGAGCACTGGTAGCTGTAATAGTTGTAAACACAGAGCAGTGAGCCCAGTGATGGAGAGACTAAAAAATGAACAAAAGTGTGTTTTTTGTATCCTTGTTGTCCTTATCCTAATAAGTGATCTCCATTGGCATCGCCTGAATATGCTGAAGCTGGGGTATCATCTGGGCTGTGAGTCCTACTCTATCCTGATACAAGGAGTGCTGATATATGACAGGATCCAATCCCAAATCTACTGAAAAACGACCAGCATGGGTCTGGAAGATTTTCCTCCAGGAAGTCTTCAAACCTAAGGTCCTAAGCACTGTTCTAATAGGGTATTCTCTGGAGTAATCCCAGTTGTTAACTTAGAAAAACATTCCACAATAAGAGAACCCATGGGCATTAAAAATTATTATCTCTAAGCACTATACCTCACTCTCATATGTTGCCATGTACTACACCAAGTCACTCTGTGGATATCTGAAGTCTCCTCAACTACACTGACAAAATCAAGAGGATTTTTAATATTGCTGGTGTAAAAGGCAGCTCACAGAAGTGCATTCAACCCACAATATTGATCTCTTTATGAAGCAATTCTTCTGGGATCTTTACAGATATCAAAATCAATTAATATTCACAGATTTTATTATAATTAACTTGTATTTGTATATAATCCATGCTCACATTCTATTACCTCTAAAAATCTTTCAGTTATTGTTTATAATATCTAGCATATCTTCACATATTCAGGAAAGGTCAATTAAGTAGTGCAACTGAGGGTGTAGAACATGTGGCCAGGAGGAACAGGCTGTGAACCCTTTGACTTCTACACAAATCTCCCAAACTACTAACTGCCAGAGGATTTCAGCCTCTGTCTGCCTTTGTGCTCAAGACACTCCAGTTGCTTCCTGCTCATATGGGAAAGTCTTACTAGAGGCATGTAGTATACAACCAGATGTCCTGACCATTTGAAGGGAGGCTTCACTATCACTTCTGAAACAGATTAGAATAGGGGCCAAGTCATCACACAACACACACCCAAATAAACAAATCCAACAGAGAACTACCTGTTGCCTATCCAACTAGCCTTTTAGTCTCCTGCATCAGGCATGGATTCTACAGGCTGAGATTGGGCAGGCTGTGTTGATTTTACCTTACACATAGCCTATGTGCTTAGCTACCTCACCACCTCCTTTCCTCTCCACTACTGCACTCCCTTCCCAGATAGCAACCTCTGAGCTACAGCTTGGTTTCACTGATTGTCTTTTTTTTTTTTTATATTCCCAATTGTGTTCTCTTATCTTTTTTCTGTACAACAATGAAAATGACTTGTCAAACATGTAAGTATGACCTTGATACTCAAGAATAAAACTCACCTCCTATTTTTACACACATGGTTTAAAAATCAACAGTGGTTTCTACTCTGTGAGTTGTCTCTGTTGGGTTGTCGTTTGCAACCTGCTCTCATTGGTTTATACCAACTATATTGGTGCCATCGATTTGTGTATTTTTTCCTCTTATTGACTGTTTTTAATCTTAGCAATGATTTCTGAGCCATAACCATCAAAGCACAGACAATACTATGAGTTTTGAATAATAAGTAGACTACACTATATCAAAATCTAGCTTAACATTCTTATAACACATTTATGACATTTCTAGTTTTGGACCAATCTATTTTTAAATTTCATATCTGTGGGCTCATGCTTTCATAAAAGATACATGCATATTTCTCAAATGTAAAAAGAAAGTGAAAAAAGAAGAAAAGGGTTAAAAAGTAAATATCATGTTTCAAAAACTATTACATTTACCAGATAAAATAGTTATGAGATGTTGATGTATTCATTTCAATTTCTATATAATTTTTTTTGAGACAGGGTTTTTCTTTGTAGCTACGGAGTCTGTCCTGCAACTCTCTCTGTAGGCCAGGCTTGCCTCAAACTCATAGAGATTCACTTGCCTCTGCCTCCTGTGCGCTGGGATTAAAGGTGTATGCCACCACCACCAGTGACATTTTTATATATACTTTCAGTCATCTGAATGTAAGAAGAGTAGAGTAGTATCTTAGAGTAGTTCCAGGCCTCGGACCATGGTGAGAGCAGGGCGATTTATAGCTCTGCTCCTAGTGTACAAGTCGACATGTGAGGTCAGTTTCAAGGGAATGATGTACCTCTGCTAGCTTTGATTTTCTCACTTTGCTTTCCTGTCTACATTAATCTAGCACCCAGTAATCTCCTTGGTTATAGAAGAGAAAATGAATGGGGCATAGATATACATACTTGTAATCCTAGCATTCAGGAATTTGAGGTAGGCAGACCATAAGTTTGAAGACAGAATATGTTATTTGGTGAGACCCTGTCTCAATAAAACATAACAAACCGGATTCAAGCAAATATTAAAACAGAAAACCTCACTGTTGGAAATTACAATGTAGGCAATTGTTTTTATAATCATTTCTGCATTTTTTTCATAAAATACATATTGATCATGCTTTTCACCTCCCCTAACTCCTTGTAGCCTTCTACACATTTCCAATCTCCCATTTCCATTTCCTCTCTCTCTCTCTCTCTCTTTGAAAAAAGTAGGCAAACAAGAACAAAAAAAAACCAACACATTGTCTCATGTGCCCACATGTGGATGTACCTTCAAATGTGCTTGCTGATCACTACAGACTATCCCTCGACTGTGATATGCATATACATTTCACACAATCTGTCAACCGTGGAATGAACATTGTTTGTTCTTGATATTTTTACAATAAAGCTTATTAGTTAAGATACAAAGTAATGGGTTCTATTATAAAGTTTTCATTGCACATCACTGAAGTTTACCACCAAATCTCCCCACCTATTCATTTCCTCTCCCACCTCCAAACAGTCCCCTTTCTGCTTTACACACACACACACACACACACACACACACACACACACACACACACACACACACACACAGGATTTATGCACATGAAAGAAAACATGCAGCATTTTGTCTTCCTTCTCTCTATCGCCCTCTGCTTTCTGTCTCTCTAACACATTTCATTGCTGGTATTTCACCTTCTGGTATGTCATGTTATCAAATGCAGGTTCTACGTAGGACTGAATAAAACAATATTTGTCTTTCTGAGTCAGTCTTATTTCACTTAACATGTCATCTCAAGTTTTATGCATTTTATTGCAAATGGCATAATTTAATCCTTCTTTATGGCTTAGTAAGATCAATTATGTTTACAGGAAACATTTTTCACCTATTTATCTGTTGATAGGAGCCTAGTCTCGGTCTTTTTCTATGCTATCGTGTATGCAGTTTAGATTTGTAACCATAGCATTAGGAAATCTATAGGTCAGTCAAGCAAAGTGTAGTAGGAGTGGTACCCTACTTTCAGTCAGGATGTCATGGCTATGTTCATATATACATTCTTTAGCTTAGATGAGTCTATTGGTCATGATTCCACTATGTTTTCTATTTGATTCATAGAGACCTTTTTATTTACAACATTTCTGTTTTGTTTTCAAATTTTCAATGTCCTTATTGACTTTTCTGACTTGTTGCTGACTTTCCATTCCTGTTGCAGATTCCACATCAGTTTTGCTGAGTGTTTTTCTTTCTTGATGGCTTTCCTCCTTAATCATGGGCTAACTTCCCTAACTCATTCATGTGCCAGGTTTTTACCCTTTTCATATCATTCACAGTTTACTTTTAGCACTCAACTTTTATGAACTTCATTTGAACTTCCTCTAGCAGTTTGCACATCCTGGCATCTATGAATTTATTAGTTGAGGAGTAAAAAGGATGTTTTGAAGGAATCACAGTGCTTTTTCATGTTTATCTTTTGGTTATATGCCTTTGGATATCTCTCTTACTTTTATATTAGGACTTTCTTAGTGACTTTCACTGTTTTGAAATATAACTAATATAACTAATAGAACTGCTACCACTTTAGACAATAAGCTTAAGAAGTTCAAAAGATCTCTGACTTACACAATCGGCAACAAAGTAAATGATGGTACTACCATAGAAGAAAAAGAATGAAAAATTGACATAATATTTTGAATATCACAATCAAGTAATGATCCCTCAGTATTTTTGAATAATGCTTTTACATATCACACATTACTGTTTGTGGGGGAAATGTTTCTTGGTGTTTCCATTTTCTGTAAGCTTCACCTCATTTTCCAATTCCCTGGTTTATTTCTGTGCTATTTGTTTTCTCTGGGACCTCTCCCCTTATCTGCCTTGGAATTTATAGTTGTTTATTATATTACCATTTCATTTAGAACTAATCAATTTGTCTTTCTCCTGCATTTCTTAATGTGATCAAGGATATTGTCATTTATCTTGTCATCTAGAGGGCTACTTTTCAAACACTTTTGGGCACAAAGCCAGGTTTTCCTAGTTTAAATGTGTGTGGACCCAAACATTGTCCAGACTGTGGTTCACCACAAAAGTTTGTGTGGTGACCAGGTTCTCATTCTAATCTGTTTCAGGGGATCCAGTGAAGCCTCCATCTAAAATTGAGGACATCTTGTTCTGTACCACGTACCTGAAGCATGATTTTCCCATGTGACTATAAGATTCAGCGTTTTAGGCACAAATGCAGAAAATGGATAGTTAAAATCCTCTGAAAGCTCTTAGTTTGGGAGAATCATCCAGAAGTTGAACAACACACAATCTGCCCCTACTACCTACTTATTCACCAACCATAAATCAAAATTGATTTTTGAATATACACATCTGGAAAATTTGAAGATTATTTTAGGTATTATAAGTGATAATTAGAGAACTTAAAGAGGAAGTGAGTTTATGCATAGATTTTGAGTAAATATTAGTTAATTAAATAAGAGATAGGTACTCCAGGAATTTGATATGTGAAAACATACTGGAATAAATTCCTTCATATATCAAGGCATGAATACAATTCTATCAGCCACATTTTATGGTACTATCAATACCCAAATTTCTACTGTAAGACTTCAGTGATTTGGAGATTATAGATGATCACAGGATGCCTCAGTTTTCAAGCAGATGAGTATTCAAGTACCTCAGTTACAGATGATTATTTTGAAACCCACTGGGAACTCTTCTTGTAGAATGAGTTTCAAAAAGTTAACAGCCCAAATGCTCCAGGGAATGATTTGGCAATAACAGCTCTTAGGACCTCCGTTTTGAAGACTTACTGGAGGAACCTCCTCTGGGCTGGTAGTTGAATATGTGGTTGAATCTCTTCACAAACAGTACTCTTTGCAACAGGATAGAGTAAGACTTGCAACCCAGTTGATGTCCCAGCCTCACCACATTTGGGAGACAGCAATGGAGGTTACTTGTTAGGATAAGGAAAGAGGCTGCAGAAACCACACCTCCATTTGTCACTCTCCTTCCATCACTGGTCTCCTGTCCTGCGTTCTCAATGACCAGTGTTCCAGGTGAGGGTAGGGAAGACGCTGAGGGGGAATTACTTCTTCCAAGGAGTCCCATTCTTGATGCCCTTTCCATACGAAGAGGCTTCATCAGCTGCTCTTCTCAGCTTCTAATCTGAGCTCCTGTATTCTCCTCTGCCTGTTGTTCTGTCAATGCCTCTGCTTTGGTGTTCCTTCCTCACTTTGTTTTGCTGTTTGCATATGGAATTAGGCATGTCCAATATGTAACCTTTTTCTCCTACACTGGAAAAAACATGTGGGAAATGAATTAGTACACACCTTCCATTATTTTCAAATATAGTTTTTTTGTTCAGTGTGTTAATGTAAATGTGTCAGCATGAGACTCTTTATTATTTCATTAAGCTGGCTTTTATTTAATCAATAGCATTTGTCAGACAATGTTGAAATACAATTGATATAAATAAATGTATGTTTAAAGAATGTATAGGCAACAACCCAGTCTAATCATGGAAACATATATTGAATAGTCTAAAAATTGCCTTTGAGAACTATGTGCAAACACATGGATTTTATGAAAATAATAGTCAACCTGCCTGTGTACTGAGTTAAAAACTTTAGTAAGCAGCTATATTAAGGCTGACTAAAGAAAAAAGCCAATGAGACTAGAACAATTCAAAAGACGGTGAATCACAGTTTTGAAGAATCAGGGAATATTTTTGTCTGGGATAGAGAGTGAGGGAGAGGTAAACTTTGATGCTGTGTCTATTGTCTAAAGTCATGATACTCATGAACTGAACAATTAGGAGATGACATGAAGTAGAGAAGAGATGTAGGTCAAGATGGTCAAAAGTGTTAAACTTCCTTTGTACAGGGAGTTTGTTCTTGAGACCTACTATTTGTCATGTTAGTCACCGATAATTTACTCTACGCTGGAATCCGGTCTTAAAGTCTTCTTATATTCTATTCTGTAATCTCAGATAGACATTCAAAGCCTGTAGCAGTACCATTAGCATTTTGTTGTGATTTTCTACCCAATCATGATGGTGATAAGATGACAGAAATATCAATCAAATGTTTAGAGACATATTAGATGATAATGGTGAAGATGTGGTAGATTACAAAAGGAAGGGCACTAATATAGGATTCCAACAACAAAAGACAGGAGAGGTTTTAAGAAATATTTTCACTTAAATATACAAAATGCCATAGAAAATGAAGAGTCAATGAGAAGAGATAAAAGCTTTGCTTTGATAAAAAGATGATCACAATTATAGCATACTGAGGGGGTAAATGAAATTGAAAATGTTTAATGATTTAATGATGTGCATAATAAAAAGCATCAAGAGAGAGTGTTGAATGTGTACTTGATGAATTCAATAATTAAAACATAAATATGTAGGAATTAATTGATCATGTAGCATATACTGCTTTACCCTTTCTCTTAGGCAAACGTTACTTTCTGACATTGTGGTTTAAAAAAACAATACTTAGCCTCTTTAGCACATCAGTTATAGAATTTGGTAGCATTTTATATCTACTCATAATATATGACTGATCTCTAGAACATTTTCACTTTATAAATCTGAAATTCTACAGATTGGACAAAATTACACTATTCTTCCTTTCTGTGTGCACTAGTTTCTGTGAGTATGACCATTTTAGATAGTGCAAATGAGAGAATCACTGTGCTTGTCTTTTGTGACTGGCCTATTTTACTTAGTACAATATATCGTTAAAGCTCATCTATAAAGAAGACTATGACAGGAAATCTTTATTTTATAGCTAAACAAAACAAGTAGAACATTTCTATGTTACTGCACACTGGGCTTGCCTCAACCGTTTGCCTATTGTAACTTGTGCTACTGTAATTTTTTCTTCTTTAACAATATTTGAACAGAATTAGTAAGAATCATACCAAGTAGAAAACAACATAAAGTTTACAAGAAAGGTTATTAGTGTGTTTATAATGGCCACATGGGTGCCAGCCTCTGACTGTGCAACATCACCCTGTCACCTACAAGTTTATGATAGGGAACCACACAAATGAGTTGCAGAAAAAAAAATCTCAACCAATCTCACAACATTATAAGTAATATTTAGGATGTCATGTTGGGCTGCATTCTTAGCTTTCCTTCTATATAAAGCCTAGAGGCCACAGGATGGACATGCTTGGGAGCATAATGAAAATAGGTTTAATTTCACTTTATATGGTTCCACCATTAACCCTTGCATGACTTTACCAGGTTCTCAGGAAGAGAGGGTGAGTATTGTGATTAGGAGCACAAGGCTTGCATCTAGAGAACTTGATTCCAATCTAGACACTGAAGCTCTAGAAAATTCATGTCTTTAATTTGAAGTTTATTTTCATTATCTCTATAAAATGTAGATTGAGTAATTTCTTTAGAAGAGTAGATGAGAAGATACAGAGAATTAAAACGAGGTTTCTACTGAACATTAACTTTACACTAGATGTTTACAAAGTTTCAGTAGCAGAGGGGAGGCTGGAAAGAGGGGCAGTGACAGGGTAAGCAGGAGTGAGCCAAAGGATCCAGTGAAAAATACTATTTATTGTCTGATTCCCAATAAAGAGGTTTCTTTTGTTGTTGAGTACTCAGATAATAAAATCATACAAACTTGAAAAGAGAATTGTCAGTTGTAACCCCACCACTCTCAGAAATACATGATCACTACTTACTGAAGCACACGTGTTAAAGAGGGAACTATAGAGCAATGTGTTCATTTTAATGTATTTTCTATGTACACAAATAATATTTATGCTGATCATAGTAGTTTGCAATATCAGTAATTATATATACCTGACTAAGATATCATATATTCAAACGTATCACCCATCAGGTGAAGAACTGAGGTAACTAATTTTAATTTGGCCGTGCTAAATTGTACTGAGATTCTAATCTGCTACAAATTGTCGTTGATATTTGTATTTCTCCCACAGTATTTACCACCTAGTTCATCATTAGTTCTTCGTTGCACAATATAAAACATTATTTTATGTCATCTGTCCCAGTCATTTCTTCATTTTTTTTTTAAATTTCATTGTACCTTGTGACATTTGAATCAAAGTTATCAATTCCTTTTGAACTTTGAATCTTTGTAGTCTGGCCTACTCAACTTATACTACTTGGAATCAATAAATCACATCCCTATTTTTAACCTCTATGCTATTTATGTATGGTTCTCTGTATACAATGCATGGGCAAACATGCTGAAAGCCAGTGATATATTTTCACTCTGATAAATCATCTGAGCACCTTTTATTTGTCCCTACCTTGTCAATCATTCAACTAAGACTTACTTAATGATGCAGATTAATTTTGCTTATTGGAAATACTAATCCTAGTCCTCAGGCGGCCTTTTGTGATTGACTCTTATGGTGTGACTCACAATGTCTGTTATGATGTACTCTGACATTATTTTCATTGTGACTATATTGTCTACTTCAAATTCTTGCAAAGTTTCAGTTTTAACTGTTTACATATTTAAATATTTTATTATCTCTTTTTACTAAGACTATGTAGGCTAAATTGGAAGCAATAATTATATGTAAGTAGAAAGAAGAGTAAATCTCTCCTGAGCTAGGTCCTTGTTCCCACTAGGTTCCTCCACCCCAAGGATCATCATCATTCATTAACAGAGGGTTTCCTGTGGGTGGACTAACTATGCATGTACTATTTTTCTAGGGCATAATAGTAGTTTCCAAGGACCCTCAACATGGATATTTTTATCTTTTTATTTTGTTGTTTGATTTTCCTATTTTTATTTTATTGAAAATGAATTTTTTTCATAAAATATATTCTGATTACAGTTTTCAGTTTCCCTATTCCTATGAGCCTCCCCATCTCCTCCTCCCATTATGAATACTCAACTTTTCTGTCTCTCTTAGGAAATAATCAGGCATCTAAGGAATAATAATAAAATGATAAGATGAAACAAAGACAAACAAATCAATAAGACAAAACAAACAGAAGAAAAATGTCAAAGAAAGCACAAGGAACACATATAGATACAGGAACACACACACACACATTTGCACACACAAAATTCCCACTAAAAACACACAGCTGGAAGGACTAACAACACATACACACAGTATTATCTTTTTTTTTAAGATTTATTTATTATGTATACAATGTTCTGCCTGTGTGTATGCCTGCAGGCCAGAAGAAGGCACCAGATCTCATTGTTGTGAGCCACCATGTGGTTGCTGGGAATTGAACTCAGGACCTCTGGAGGAACAGCCAGTGCTCTTAACCTCTGAGCCATCTCTCCAGCTCCCAATCTTTGTATTTTTGATTTGGGCAAATGTCAATGTGTAGTTTCAGACATACAATAATGTTAATTTCTATTTCAAAAATACAATAATAAAGAAAGTTTTAAATTGCAGAGTTTTTATAAAATTTTATTTTTTCTGAAAATTTCATACATGAGTGTATTATTTTCATCATTTTCACATTTTGCCCACACTGATGCTTCCCATGAGCAGCTGCTCCCTCATTTAAGTCTAGAATTGGCTTGGGGTTTTAAAAGACCCACAATCAAATTATCTGCATGTGGTATTTATCTCATTTTTCAATATCTGCCCTCTTAATAATTCTCATTGCAACACTAAAACATTGGAAACAAAACTAAAGGTATGTTTGATTTTTATTTTTTTGTTTGTTGAGTACTCTGCCTGACAGGATAGCTATACACCCTGAAGAAACAGAAGATGTCTGTGACTGTTCAAGGAGTAGATATGAGCTATGGTCAGAGGGGCCTCACAAGATGTTAACTTTCTCCTCAGGCAATGTTTGAATAAAGAAGAAGAAAGCTTTCAAGATGCAGAGAGTCAGAAACGCTCAGAGTTACTAGCATGAGACTACTATTGAGTTATTTTTATATTATATGATATAGAAATGATAGTAACTTTGTATTATGTAATTAAAGTGATTTTAAAAAGAATGAAATGAAATAGTTACCAATGATGTCCAACAAGTGATACCAATAGATGAAAACTGGTGTCATTAGTACTAAAGATCTATGTGCAAAAAATTTTAAATTGTGCAGAAGACAGGCTTTAGAGACTTGGAGAAGAATGCTAAGTGTAACAGCCAAAGATACGGCTATTTTTATTGATAACCCACAGAGCTTTCTTTACATTGGAGATAAGTGAATTTGAGTGATAGACAATATCACAGAACACTAACCCCTTTATCATATCTTTTTATTTATTCCTCACTCTGTAGAGTGATTCTTTAGAATGATTTTGCAAATAATAAATCAGACAGGCTTCATAAATATTATCACAGATTTCACTGTGTCTAACAAAACTAGTTAAGATCTTGCTCGCTCCTTAGACCTACATAAGGGATGGGTATACTCTGAGCAGCTCCACAGGCCTCTCACCTCATTAGGAGGAACAGAGGTGGATTGGTGATGCAACACACTCAGAATGCTATTTTTCTTTTTGGTGCCACTAAAAGATACAAGGGGAGAACAAAAATAGTTTTTGGCTCTCTGTTGTCAGACCACACAGTCCAAAAGAAAATTCAGTCTTTCAGAACATGGAAATAGTTTTACAGAACTCAATATCCAATTTTGAATTAATAAAACACCCAGTTATGTAGGTATTCTGACATAACTGATGTATGTGTGTTTCTTTCCTTGATGTTCATCTAGAGAGATGAATGACCATTCATGGGTGAGGACAACAGAACATCTGTGACAGAATTCATCTTCCTGGGCCTCTCACAGGACCCACAGACCCAAGCCTTGCTCTTCTTCCTCTTTCTCCTCATCTACCTGCTCACTGTGCTGGGAAATCTGCTCATCATCGTCCTCATCCACACAGACCCCAGACTCCACACTCCCATGTACTTTTTCCTTAGAAATCTGTCCTTTGCTGATCTCTGTTTTTCTACCACCACAGTTCCCCAAGTGCTCATCCACTTCCTGGTGAAGAGAAAGACCATTTCTTTTGCTGGATGCTCAACTCAGATAGTTGTGTTACTTCTGGTTGGGTGTACAGATTGTGCACTCCTGGCAGTGATGTCCTATGACCGATATGTGGCTGTCTGTAAGCCTCTGCACTACTCCACCATCATGACACACTGGTTATGTGTCCAGCTGGCTGCAGGGTCCTGGGCCAGCGGTGCACTTGTGTCCCTGGTAGATGCCACATTCACTTTGCGTCTCCCTTACCGAGGAAACAACGTCATTAACCACTTTTTCTGTGAAGCTCCTGCTCTTCTGAAGCTGGCTTCAGCAGACACTTACAGCACAGAAATGGCCATCTTTGCAATGGGTGTGATCATCCTTCTAGCACCTGTCTCCCTCATCCTCATCTCCTACTGGAACATCATCTCCACTGTGATCCAGATGCAGTCTGGGGAGGGGAGGCTCAAGGTCTTCTCCACCTGTGGTTCCCACCTCATTGTTGTTGGTCTCTTCTATGGCTCAGCAATATTTGCATACATGAGACCAAACTCCAAGACAATGAATGAAAAGGATAAAATGATTTCAGTGTTCTATTCAGCAGTGACCCCCATGCTGAACCCCATCATTTACAGTCTGAGAAACAAGGATGTCAAAGGGGCTCTCCGGAGAATGACTTCAAGATAACATTTTCTGAAATGGCAATGTGACTGTGCTGAGCATGACATGTTCTCCAAGATTTTTCCTCTTTTATGTCATTCTTTTACATTTTCTTCTCATTTTTCATATATTTTTATCTGTTTCATCCAATTGATCATTTAAATGAAAGCGATCAAAATAGACCACGGAAAGAAAATTGAACTGAAGGAAAAGAAAAAAGAAAAGAGAAGAGCTAGTTTTGATTTGCAAAAGGAGGAAAGGAGAAACTGGAATGAAGGGAGCATCTTCCTTCTTATGTGATGGAAGGAGGGAGGGAAAAAACGGAACAAGGAAGCAATCCTTCTTCGTTAGTTTATGCAAGTAATATGGAAATTAAAAATAAGTATTTAGTGTCTGTCAAAAAATAAACCCATAACAAAACAAAACAAATCAGTGGAATAATAATCTTTCACAAACAGGAGTCTATATTTCTGACAATGAAGTTAACTAGAGTCATTTATACATGTATTTGACATTTGTTTTTGAAGATATATTTTATACTACAAACACCTTTATAAAGCTTGGGAAGTAGACATGGAAACCAATGTTATATTTCTGGCCTTGATTTTAATTGAAATCATATTAATTTCTGAAATTGAATAGAGAGCATATTAGCAGGATAAGAGGTGATAGAATTACAGGAGTGTTTGCATATTTAAAGGACTAGATGAAAAAAATAAGACAGCTGGATAAGAAGACCCTTGAGCTCAATGCTACAGAATTTGACTACTTTCTAATTATGAAGCATCTGAAGATTAGGTGAGTCACAAGAATATTGATAGAGAATGAAGATAATGTCAAAGGATGAAGCTTGGCAAATCTTCTTGACTTTAGCAGGACATTTGAACTTTGTAATGCAGATGAGAGTTCACATAACAAAGTACAATGAGTGCTAAAATATACACAATAAAAAAACACCCTAACAGTTTTTAGAATTTAGAAAATATTTGCATATATACTGAAGATCAATTTGTAATATTTCTAATTGCTGATAATTTCTTAAAATTAGTAATGAATACACAAAACCCGGTGTAAAAAAGAAATTTAACCCCTGTTGGCAAAATAGGTAAAGTCACACATAAAGTGTTAATCAAAACATATTTACATAAGCAACAAAATATCAGATTTGATATTTTTGCCTTCTGAGTAGAAATTTAAATGATGCAACTTCCAACTATGATGATACATCAAAATAACAATGACAAGATATTAAGTGAAAAGCAAGCATTTCCACTTTGTATATGCCATATCACTTAAATTTTTACATGACTTGTAAATGGATCTGTTTGTGTGTATATGGGCATTCATACTATGCATTTATTTTATAGTTGAGTATCCAATGAACATGAACAGCTGTCAGATGTAAGCAAGCAGCATAACTTACTGGGTCTTTACAACTCCACTTCTGTGTTGAGATCCTGGATTATTTAGTTTTTTTGCTCATTCAGAGGACATGGGCTCAATCCCCAAAACACTCATTGTCAGCTCACAACTGCCTGGAACACCAGATCCTGAAGATCTGGAAATTTCTCTGGATTACATGGGCATTCTTAGACATGTCTCACATATACACGTGCACGCGCGCATGCGCGCGCGCGCACACACACACACACACACACACACACACACACACACACCACTCATGCATTTATACACGCATGCACACACTCAAGTAATCAAGGAAAAATGAATAGTCTTTTAATCTTGGTTTTTGTAGTTGATGTGTGGCCAATGGCAAATTACAGAGTTTGCTTTGCTTAGTTTTGCTCAGCTGTAAAATGGTAACATAAATTATATAACATAAATTATCTAACAGTGCTGATATAAAGATTCATAAAATGTATGCTATTTAAAAATTTTAAGACAATAATAAGTTGTTTATATAATATCTCATCATAATAATGGGATCATGTTTAAGCATGGTTACACATGCTTAGAGCCCAGGACTCAAGAAACAGAGGCCTTTGCATCTCTGTGAATCCAAGGCCAGTCTGGTATAAAGAGTAAGTTCTAAACCAAGGGTACAAAGTGAGACTCTGTGCCCCCCAAAATCACATAATAATAATAACAACAGGATTAGGGTCTAGATACTATTGCTATTGTAACACGAGAAAATAGTTGGTACAAGGGAGTAAGGATGGTTCACTGTGTTTCACTTAGGACAAGGATTATTTCATCAGCTGGTTTTTCTTTTTGCATCCCTTGTTTTTTTTTTATGCCTTGAGAGTAGAAGTATGCTAATAGAAAAATTCTAAGTTATGGTTAAAATCAATGAAGGACAACTGAACACTTCAATGTACCTGTAATGAGAAACAAAGAGAAGCCTCAGATTTAACCAGTGTTTTCTCTCTGTTTTTGAAACTCTGCATTATTATTAGAAATTTTAAGCCAACAAACTTAGAAAGACCACAAAACAAAACGGTGATACCTTATAGTAAGATTCCAGTGTATTTATATATTTGAATTAGTTGATCATTTGATTTACTAGTTTGATTGCGATTTTAAAAAAACCTACTATTAAAACACTCTTTGTTACTGCAATTTAAAAGAGTAATTGACATTACCATAAAGTTCTGAAATTAGAAGCTTCCTTCAAAGTTAAAACTAAAAGATCAAATAACCATATTAATGACACTCAGAAAATTATTATTGTGCTACAACACAATAGTTTGTGTGCAAGGCTGGTCAGTCCACAGAGAACAGCTGGTTAACAGTGGTGACTCTTGGAAGTGGGATACTAGGGAAAGAGGGAAAATGGGAGAGGAGAGACTCTCTATTTTATGCTTATGCATATTACTAGATTTAATTTACAATTTAGCATATAATTGCTATCTAAAATGATAAAATAAAAACTTTGAAATTATGAATATATTAAATAATACATGAAGAAATTCAAATTTGGACAATATAAACTCAGAATGAAAATAGTGATTGAGTGTTGAAAAGCAGAGATGCCATGTGTCTGCTGTGCCATGAGATTAGAAAAATCTACTTAAGAGTTAGGTCAGCCCTAAAAATAGCATGTTCCATAAGCCAGAAAACTTACATTATTACCTAATTGTGAGTGGGATGATTGGTTTGGTAGTGAAGAAATGTGTCAATATAAATTTACAGACATCAAATATTCAGAGGCATTTAGAGTGTATGTCTATTCATTGCACATATACACATGCATATAAACAACCCTAAGCATGTAAAAGTAACATCCCTAATTATTCTTCAGTTCTTCTCTTCAGATAATATTTACAATGCAAACCACTACATTTCCTGTACTTTCTATATGAGCCTCTGCTAAAAACACTCTCTAGTTCTTGTAGTAGGTAGCCATTCCCGCTTTGATCTGGAAGTTCCAACCCCAATTGGGGCTTTGGTAACTGTCACGCCTACAAGGCGGGGCCGAGAGAGGACCTGAGATCTGGATGGGCCGGCCTCTTGGTTCCTGGACCCTGGACGCTGGAGGTAGACCAAGCAGAGTTCTCCAGAGAACACCACCGGACTGTGCTTCACCTTTCCCAGACCCTGTAACCTATCCCTTCACTTGTAAGTTACCCCACAAAATAAATCTCCCTTTTAACTACGTGGAGTTGCCTTAATATTTTAACCAAT
Organism: Peromyscus californicus insignis; assembly: GCF_007827085.1. Classification (NCBI taxonomy): domain Eukaryota; kingdom Metazoa; phylum Chordata; class Mammalia; order Rodentia; family Cricetidae; genus Peromyscus; species Peromyscus californicus. The sequence goes on from NW_026294562.1 coordinate 96,645,590, forward strand.
AAGTTCTCTGATTCTTCAGACTTTGGAGGAACATTCTGTTCCCTTTGGCTTTTTCTTAAACAGTCAGATTCTATGTAAGTGCTTTCTAATATTTTCTGCACAACCAATGAGTTAGATTTGACCATTACTTCTTATATTATCTATAAAAACATGACACAAACCATTCTTACCTGGAGTACAAAGATTAGGTTTAGAGTCTGTTTGCATGATCTTTGGATGCACTGCTGTTTTAGGATTCTGAAATATATATCATTTATTTATACAATTTGAATTTCAAGATCCCCCTATCACATGGTAATAGTTTAATAGAAATGGGTTGAGTGAATACATAAAGAAGCTCATGCTAGCACTATCACGTTAATTCACTGATACCAAGAGAACCATGTTTGAGAAGAGGAGTCACAGGGCATACTGAGACCTGGACATCTGACTGGGAGGATGGAAAGGTCTTGACTTTCAGACCCCAGGATTGATTTCCAGTGACACAGAGCTTACAGACTCTCAGCCACATCTCAGGGAAGAATGGGAGTTCAGGTTGTCCAAGGAAAGGGGCAAGGCTGCAGCCTGTGCACCAACATCAGTAGACACACAGCCTTCTGTGATCATCAGGGAACCTGGATCTCATCAGGTACCTGCTGTTTCTCTAGGGCCGGAAGCTCGGGTACATATCCCTGTCTTTTAATGATTGAACTGAAATTGTAAAAGAAGGGTGTTCTCTGAGTCAAGGAAGCAGAGGATAATATAAGAGCTTAATTGAGAGGAAGTGGCTGTCCACAGCCCTTGTAGCTACTCTGGGTCTTCTAATCAAGAATGAACTCTCCCCAGAGAAGCCTCAGAACAGGGTTCTTGAAGATCACCCATTCTCTCTAGAGACCCATGGAAACAGGAGTACACTGCAAAGGAAGAGCCTCTTACTGTGTGGAGAATCATGACTGATTCGAAAAAGAAATTTCCCATAGCCTCTTCCCCACTCTCACCTGGAGCACTGGTAGCTGTAATATGCTGAGGCTCGACCATCATCTGGGCTATAAGTCCTACTCTATCCTGATACAAGGAGTGCTGATGTATATAGCATAATCCAATCCCAAATCTACTGAAAGAATGACCAACCTTGGCCTGGAAGATTTTCCTTCAGGAAGTCTTCAAACCTGAGGTTCTAAACACTGTTCTAATAAGGGTACTCTCTGGAGTAATCGCAGTAGTTCACTTAAAAAACATTCCATAATAAGAGAACCAATTGACATTTAGTATTATAATTGCTAAGTGATACACCTCAGTCTCACCTGTTACCAGGTACTACACCAGTGCGTATCAAGCCACTCTAAAGTCTCCAAGTCTTGAGAGTATATTAAACCTTGATAGTGTAAAATGTAGCTGATAGAAGTACATTCATCCCTCAATATTCATCTCAATGTGGATCAATTCTCTGGGATCTTTACAGATATCAAAATCCATAAATATTTGAGTATCTCTCATAATTTACTCATATTTACCTATAATCCATGTGCACATTCTCTTATATTTTTAAATCTTTCAGTGACTGTTTATAATATCTAATGTATCTTCACTTGTTCAGGAAAGGCATAATTTGAAAACTAAGGTCAATTAGGTAGTGCAACTGAGGGTGTAGAACATGTGGCCAGGAGGAACAGGCTGTGAACCCTTTGACTTCTACACAAATCTCCCAAACTACTAACTGCCAGAGGGTTTCAGCCTCTGTCTGCCTTTGTGCTCAAGACACTCCAGTTGCTTCCTGCTCATATGGGAGAGTCTTACTAGAGGCATGTAGTATACAACCAGATGTCCTGACCATTTGAATGAAGGCTTCACTATCACTTCTGAAACAGATTAGAATAGGGGCCAAATCATCACACAACACACACCCAAATAAACAAATCCAACAGAGAACTACCTGTTGCCTATCCAACTAGCCTTTTAGTCTCCTGTATCAGGCATGGATTCTACAGGCTGAGATTGGGCAGGCTGTGTTGATTTTACCTTACACACAGCCTATGTGCTTAGCTACCTCACCACCTCTTCTCCTCTCCATTACTGCACTCCCTTCCCAGATAGCAACCTCTGAGCTACAGCTTGGTCTCACTGATTGCTGTTTTTTTTTTATTCCCAATTGTGTCCTTTTATCACTTCTCTATACAACACTGAAAGTGATTTTTCAACATGTAAGTATGCCTTTAATGCTCAATAATAAAACTCACCTCCTATGTTTATGCACATGGTTTGAAATTCAGCAATGGTTCCCATTTGATTGTCTCTGTGAGTTGTCATTTGCAAACCACTTTTATTGCTTTACAACTACTAGTTTGACTTAATCTGTTTGTTTACTTTTTCCTCTTATTACTGTGTCTTTAATCAGAGCAATGATTTCTGAGACATAATCACCGAAACACCAACAACACGGTGTAAGTTTGCTTGATAATTAGATTATACTATATCTAAGACTAGCTGCAAACACTATAAATTATTATGCCATTTCCAGTGTCAGACCAGTCTATTTTTAAAATTTTGCATCTGTGGACTCATGCTTTTATAAAAAGACACATATATATATTTCTCAAAAACAAAATGAAAGGGAAAAAAGAAAAAGGTGAAAAGTATATATTCCTTTTAAAAACCATTACACTTACCAGATAAAAGAGTTCTGATAGGTTGATGTAGAAATTCCTATATAGTTTTAGTTATCAGAATTGAACAAGCCTATCTTAGAGTGACTCCAGGCTACAGACCATGAAGAGAGCAGGGCGATTTACAGCTCTACTCCTAGAATACAAGTCAGCATGTGAGGTCAATTTCAAGGTAATGATAAACATCTGTTAACTTTGAATCTCTCATTTTGTTTTCATGTCTCTATTGATCCAGCACCCAGCAATCTCCTTGGTCATAGAAGAGAAAATGAATGGTGCATAGTTGTGCATAATTGTAATCCCAGCACTCAGGAATTGGAGGTAGGCAAACCATAAATTTGAAGACAGAATACATTATGTAGTGAGACCATGTCTCAGTAAAATCTAATAAGCCAGAATCAAGCAAACATTAAAATAGAAAATCTCACTGTTGGAAATTACAATGTAGATAATGGCTTTTTTAAAAATTTTTTTTTGCAATTTTTTTTCATAAAATATTTCCTGTTCATTCTTTTCACCTCCTGCAACTTCTCCTAGTCTTCTATTCCCCATCTACTCACCCATCTCCACATACATTCTTTCTCTCTCTTTAAAAACAAAACCAGGCAAACAAAAACAAATGAATCAACCAAACCAAACCAACACATTGTCTCCTGTGCCTGTATGTGGATGTACCTTCAAGTGTCCCTTGCTGATCACTACAGACTATCCCTCAACTGTGATATGCAATATACATTTCACATAATCTGTTAACTGTGAAACAAACATTGTTTTGTTCCTGATATTTTAACAATAAAATTTCTTAGTTAGGATGCAAAGTAATGGGTTCCATTATAACTTTTTCATTGCACTTCTATTGTGTACCCTAATAAGGCTTACCTGGGGATCAGAGGACAGAGCCAGCCACTAAATTATACATAGATGTCAGGCAGTGGTGGCACACGTCTTTAATCCTATCACTCGGGAGGCAGAGATCCAAGGTCACACTGGTCTACATGAGAGAAACAGAACCAGGCAGTGGTGACACATGCCTTTAATCCCAGGAAGTAATATGGCAGGATATAGAAAGGTATGTAAGGCGTGAGGAAACAGGAACTCGCTCTCTTGAGGCTGAGGATTCCGTAGAGGTAAGCTAGTGGGTAGCTATTTTGCATCTCTGATCTATCAGCTTTCACTCCAATATTTGGCTCTGGGTTTTTTTTTTTTTTTATTTTAAGACTTTGTAAGATTCGTGTTACACACTTCTCTTAAGTTTACCACCAATTCTCCCCACCTATTCACTCCCTCTCTTACTGATCTCTTCCACTTGCAAATAGTCCCCTTTCTGCTTTACACACACACACACACACACACACACACACACACACACACACACACACACACACAGGATTTATGCACATGAAAGAAAACATGCAGCATTTTGTCTTCCTTCTCTCTATTGCTCTCTGCTTGTTTCTCTAACACATTTCATTGCTGGTATTTCACCTTCTGGTATGTCATGTTATCAAATGCAGGTTCTACATAGGACTGAATAAAACAATATTTGTCTTTCTGAGTCAGTCTTATTTCACTTAACATGTGATCTCAAGTTTTATGCATTTTATTGCAAATGGCATAATTTAATCCTTCTTTATGGTTGAGTAAAATTCCATTATGTTTATATGAAACATTTTTTTTCACCTGTTCATCTGTTGATAGGAACATAGTCTAGTTCCTCTTCTAGGATATTGTGTATGCAGTTTAGATTTGTAACCACAGAATTAGAAAATCTACAGGTCACTCAAGGTCAATGTGGTTGGATTGGTAATCTTACTTTCATTTAAAACTTTATGGATAAGGTATTCTTTCTCTAACTTGGATGAGTCTATATGTTTTCTGTTTGATTCATGGAAGTCATTTTATTTACAACATTTCTGTTTTGTTTTCAAATTCTAAATGTCCTTGTTAAGTTTCCAGAATTGTTGCTGTCTTTCCATTCTTGTTGCTAATTTCACATCAGTTTTGCTGAGTGCTTTTCTTTCCTTGCTGGCTTTCTTCCTTAATCATGAGCCAATTTTCTTACTTCATTTATGTGCTATTTTATACCCCTCTCATATCATACAGAGGTCACTTTTAGTAACTAAACTTTTTTGAACTTCATCTCTCCTTTATCTAACATTTAGCACATTTTGGTATCTATGAATTTATTAGTTGAGGTGTTAAAAAGATCTTTTGAAGAAGTCACAGTGCGTGCTTTTTCGTGTGTCATCTGTTGGGTTGGATATCTCTGCTAGTTTTATTTGGGGTCTTTCTTAGTGACTATTTTGAAATACAGCTAACAGAATTGCTGCCATTATAGACATTAACCTTAAGAAAATCAGGAGATCTCTGACTTACACAATGGACAACAAGGTAATGATGGTACTACCAGAGAAGTAAAAGTTAGAATGAAAAATTAAGATAATATTTTGAATATCACAATCAAGTAGTGATTGCCCCCAGAATTTTTTGATGTTGCCTTTATGTGAAACAAATCACTGTGTGTGGGAAAAATGCTTCTTGATCTTTTCCTTTTCCCTACGGTCAGCTCATTTTCCAAATCCCTGGTTTATTTCTGTGCTTTTTGTTTTCTACGGGACCTCTCTCTTGATCTTGCCTTGGAATTTATAGTTGTTTATTATATATACATTTAATTTAGAACTAATCAATTTGTCTATTCTCCTGTATTTCTTAATTTGATCAAGGATGTTGTCATTCATCTTATAATCTAGAGGGCTACTTTTCAAATACTTTTGGGCATAAAACCAGGTTTTGCTAGTTTTCAACATGTATGAACCCAAACATTGTCCAGCCTGTGGTTCACCAGGTTTTCATTCTAATCTGTTTCAGGGGATCTAGTGAAGCCTCCATCTAAAAGTGAGGACATCTTCTTCTGTACCATGTACCTGTGGCATGATTTTCCCATGTGACAATAAAGAGATTGGGACATTTTTGGCAAAAATAAAGAAAATAGTTAGACTCCTCTGAAAGCTCTTAATTTGGGAGAATCATCCAGAAATTGAACAGTTCACCATCTGTCGCTCCTACCTTCGTATTCTGCATCCACAGATTCGCCAATCATACATCAAAATTGATTTTTGAATATACCCATATGGAAAATTTGAAGATTATTTTACATATTATAAGTAATAATTAGAGAAAAAGTGAAAGGGAGTGTTTACATAAATTATGAGAAAATATTAGTTAATTATACAAGAGAGTATTCTAGAATTTTGATATCTAAGGACATACTGGAAGAAATTCACTGCAGATACTAAGGCATGAATGCAATTCTCTTAGCTGCATTTTATGTTGCAACCAATACTGAATGCTCTACTTTAGAGTTCAAAGACTTGGTGATCCCAGGTGATCACAGGGCGATTCCATTTGACATCAGAAGAGATTAAAGTCACTCAGTCACAGATGATTATTTTTTAATTCTCCTGAGATCTCATCTTATAGAATGATTTTTAAAAAGTTAACAGCCCAAATGCTCCAGGGAATGATCTGGCAATAACAGCTCTTAGGACCTCCGTTTTGAAGACTTACTGGAGGAACCTCCTCTGGGCTGGTAGTTGAATATGTGGTTGAATCTCTTCACAAACAGTACTCTTTGCAACAGGACAGAGTAAGACTTGCAACCCAGTTGATGTCCCAGCCTCACCACATTTGGGAGACAGCAATGGAGGTTACTTGTTAGGATAAGGAAAGAGGCTGCAGAAACCACACCTCCATTTGTCACTCTCCTTCCATCACTGGTCTCCTGTCCTGCGTTCTCAATGACCAGTGTTCCAGGTGAGGGTAGGGAAGACGCTGAGGGGGAATTACTTCTTCCAAGGAGTCCCATTCTTGATGCCCTTTCCATACGAAGAGGCTTTATCCTCTGCTCGTCTTGCTTTTAAATCTGAGTTCCCATATTCTTCTCTGGCTCTTGCTCTCTCATTGCCTCCAATTTGGTGTTCCTTCTTCATTTTCTTCTGCTTTTTGAAATTTGAATCAGGCATGTCAAGTATGCAACCTTATTCTCCTACACTGGAAAAACATGTGGGAAATGAGTTAGTACACATCTTCACCTCTTCTCAAAAACAATTTTTTTCATTGAGTGCTATTATAAATGTGCCAGCATGAGACTCTTTATTATTTCGTTAAGCTAGCTTTTATTTAACCAGTACTATGTGTCAGACAATGTTGAACTACAATTGATAGAAATAAATGTATGTTTAAAGAATGTATAGGCAGCAACCTACTCTAAGTTCATGGAAACATATATTGGATAGTTTTAAAATTGCATTTGAGAACTATGTACACATTTTTATGGATTCTATAAAATAATAACAAACATGCCTGTGTATTGAGTAGAAAACTTTAGAAAGCTGTTATAATAAAGCTGACTGTGAAGCAAAAAGGCCAATGGGACTAGAACAACTACCTTAAAGACTGTGAATCACAGTTTTAAAGACTCAGAGAGTATTTTTCTCTCGGCCAGAGAGTGAGGAAGAGGTAAATATTTATGCTGTTACTATTGTCTAAAGTCATGACACTCGTGAACTGAGGAACAATTAGGAGATGAAATAAAGTTGAGGAAAGGTGTAGGTGAGGATGACCAACAGTGTTAATCTTCCTTTATATAGGGAGTTTGTTCTTGAGAGCTATTATTTGTCATGTTAGCCCCAGAGATAATTTACCCTGTGCTAGAATCTGGATGCTTAGCCTTCTTACTTGAAGGGAAAAGTGGAATGATTACTATGTGAATTTTAAGTAATATGATCACTATCAAGCAGTATACCACAAGCTCAGTGTTTTCAATTATATCTCAAATATTCTATAATCCAAGATAACCATTCAATTTCTGTAGCAGTACCATTAGCATTTTATTCCAATTTTCCTGCCCAATCATGATGGTAGCAAGGTGACATAAAAACATTAATCAAATTTTCAAGACATATTAGATAATAATGGTGAAGATGTGTTAGATTACAAAAACATAGACACTAATATAGGATGTCCAACAACTGAAACATGAGAGGTTTTAAGAAACATTTTCACTTAAATATACCAAATACCATAAAAAATCAAGAGGCTATGGGAAGAGTTAAGAGTTTTGCTTTGATTTAAAAAAAATGATCACAATTACAGAATACTTAGGGGGTAAATGAGATGAATATGTTTCAGGACTAGATGATGTGTATCATAAAAAGCAACAGTGGAGAGTGCTGAATGCATTCTTGATGAATTCAATAATGAAAACATAGATAAAAATACAGGAACAGTAGGATCATGAAGCCTGCACAGCTTTTCCCTTTCTCTCAGGCAAAAAATACTTTCTGACATTGTGGTTGAAAACAACAACAACAACAACAACAACAACAACAACAACAATAACAACAACAACATTTATCCTCTTCACCCCATCAATTATAGAATTTGACAGTGTTTAATTTATACTTAGACTATATGACTGATATCTCTAGAATGCTTTATAAATCTAAAATTCTACAAATTGGACAAAATTACACTATTCTTCCTCTCTATTGCCACTGTGTTTTGTGAGTCTGACCATTTTAGGTAGCACATATGAGAGAATCACAGTGTTTTTCTTTTGTGACTGGTCTATTTCACTTGGTATAATAGATCATTGAAGCTCATCTCTAAAACAGATTATGACAGGATTTCCCTCTTTTTCTAGCTAAACAGAACACCTTTTGTTAGTGCCCACTCAGCTTGCCCAACCATTTGCCTATTGTAACATGTGCTATTGTCACTTCTTTTCTGTTTAACAATGTTTGAGTAGAATTAGTATGAATCATATCAAGAAGAAAACAATGTAAATTCTTCAAGACAGGCTGTTAGTGTGTGTGGTAATGCCTGTAGGCGTGCCCGCCTTCTGACTGTGCAACACCATGCTGTCACCTACAAATTTATTATAGGGAACCACACAGGTGAGTTACAGAAAATTACCAACCAATTTTTTAAACATTTTAAGTAACATTTTGGATTTAATGTTTGGCTGCATTCCTAGTTCTCCTTGAGTGCATGAAGCCTAGCAGCCACAGGACATGCCTGGGAGCATAATGAAAGTAGGCTTGATTTCATTTTGCACTGTTCAATCATCAACCCTTGTATGACATTACCAGGTTTTTAGGAAGAGGGGATGAGTATGTGAATGATAGCACAAGGCTTGCATCTGGAGAACTTGATTACAATCTAGACATTGAAGCTCTAGAAAATTCATGTCTTTAATTTGAAGCTCATTTTCATTATCTACAAAAAATGTAGACTGAGTAACTTCTGAATAGTAGATGAGAAGACATGGAGAGTTCAAAATTAATTCTCTACCCAACATCAACTTTGTACTGGATTTTTTCAAAGTTTCAGAATGTAGAGGGGAGGCTGGAAAGTGGGGCAGTGATGAAGTATCCAAGAGCTAGATTCTAAAGGATCCAGTGAAAGATACTATTTATTGTCTGATTACAAATACAAAGATTTCTTTTGTTGTTGAGTACTCAGATAATAAAATCATACAAACTTGAAAAGAGAATTGTCAGTTGTAACCCCACCACTCTCAGAAATACATGATCACTACTTACTGAAGCACACGTGTTAAAGAGGGAACTATAGAGCAATGTGTTCATTTTAATGTATTTTCTATGTACACAAATAATATTTATGCTGATCATAGTAGTTTGCAATATCAGTAATTATATATACCTGACTAAAATATCATATATTCAAACATATCACCCATCAGGTGAAGAACTGAGGTAACTAATTTTAATTTGACCGTGCTAAATTGTACTGAGATTCTAATCTACTACAAATTGTCAGTTGATATTTGTATTTCTCCCATAGTATTTACCACCTATTTCATCATTAGTTCTTCGTTGCACATTATAAAAAGTTATTTTATGTCATCTGTCCCAGTCATTTCTTCATTTTGTTATTTCATTGTGTTTTGTGACTGTATATACTTAAGATGTTTGGGTCAAAGTTTTCAGTTCTTTTGGAACTTTGAGGCTTTGTTGTCGCTAGAGTTTTCCTGGTTCTTCCTGGCCCACGGTTAGGACAAATCTCTTTCACCCGTGCCCCCTCCCCCCCATATGAATCCTCAACATTTCTGTCTCATTTTGGAAACAAACAGGCATCTAAGAAATAATAATAAAATAAAATAATATAAAACAACAGACAAATTAGAATAGGACAAAACAAACAGAAGGGAAAAAACAAATCAAAAGCACAAACACACATATAGATGCAGAAACACACAAAAATCCCATAAAAATACATAACTGGAAGCCATAATGCATGCACAAAAGATTATCATATTCATTATATTTTCATTTCTATCTTTGGGCAAATGTTAATGTCTAGTTTAAGACTTGTATGATAATGGTAATTTCTCTTTCAGATATATAATAATAAAGTTTAAAATAGTAGAGTTTTCAAAAATATTTTTTCTGGGAATTTCATACACGTGTTTAGTATTTTCTTCATTTTTACTTCTTTCCCACACTGATGCCTCCAACAAACCCCTACTCTATCATATAAGTCTAGAATTGGCTTGGATATTTTAAAGACCCACATTGAAATTATCTGCAAGTGATATTCGTCTCATTTCTTAATGTCTTCCCTCTTAATAATTCTCCTTGCAACACTAAAACATTGGAAATAAAACTAAAGGTATGCTTGAATGTTATTTTTTGTTTGTTGATTATTCTGTCTGACAGGATAGCTGTACACCCTGAAGAAAAAGATGCCTGTGTTTGTACAAGGAGGTGATATGAGCCATAGTCAGAGGGGCCTCACAAGATGTTAACTTTCTCCTCAGGCAATGTTTGAAGAAGGAAGAAGAAAGCTTTCAGGATGCAGAGAGTCAGAAGTGCTCAGAGTTACTAGCGTGAGACTATCACTGAGTTATTTTTATATTATGTGATATAGGAAAGATAGTAACTTTTTTTACATGCTTAAAGTGTTTTAAAAGAGAATGACATGAAATTGTTACCAATGATGACCACTAGGTGATACCAACGGATAAAAACTGGTGTCATTAGTACAAAAGGACTATTTGCAAAGAGATATAAAATTGTGCAAAAGACAGACTTTGGGGAATTGGAGAAGGATGCTAAGTGTAACAGCCAAAGACACAGCTATTTTTATTGATAACCCACAGAACTTCTTTACATTGGAGATAAATGAATTTGAGTGATAGACAGGATCACAGATTATTAACTCTTTTATCATAACTTTCTCTTTATTCCTTACTCTAAAGAGTGATTCCATAGAATCATTTTGCAAATGAAACAGAATGGCTTCATAAATATTACCATACAGTTAAAAGTGTCCATCACAACTAGTTAAGGTCATTGCAACATGCTTGCTCTCAGACCTTCATAAAAGTTCAGTTTACTCTGAGCAGTACCACAGGCCTCTCACCTCATTAAGAGGAACAGAGGTGGGTTGGTGATGTAACACACTCAGAATGCTATTTTTCTTATTGATGCCACTAAAGATGCAAGGGAAGACCAAAAATAGCCTTTGGCTCTCTGTTGTCAGACCACACAGTCCAAAAGAAAATTCAGTCTTTCAGAACATGGAAATAGTTTTACAGAACTCAATATCCAATTTTGAATTAATAAAATACCCAGTTATGTAGGTATTCTGACATAACCGATGTATGTGTATTTCTTTCCTTGATGTTCATCTAGAGAGACCAATAACCATTCATGGGTGAGGACAACAGAACATCTGTAACAGAATTCATCTTCCTGGGCCTCTCACAGGACCCACAGACCCAAGCCTTGCTCTTCTTCCTCTTTCTCCTCATCTACCTGCTCACTGTGCTGGGAAATCTGCTCATCATCGTCCTCATCCACACAGACCTCAGACTCCACACTCCCATGTACTTTTTCCTTAGAAATCTGTCCTTTGCTGATCTCTGTTTTTCTACCACCACAGTTCCCCAAGTGCTCATCCACTTCCTGGTGAAGAGAAAGACTATTTCTTTTGCTGGATGCTCAACTCAGATAGTTGTGTTACTTCTGGTTGGGTGTACAGAGTGTGCACTTCTGGCAGTGATGTCCTATGACCGATATGTGGCTGTCTGTAAGCCTCTGCACTACTCCACCATCATGACACACTGGTTATGTGTCCAGCTGGCTGCAGGGTCCTGGGCCAGCGGTGCATTTGTGTCCCTGGTAGATACCACATTCACACTGCGTCTCCCTTACCGAGGAAACAATGTCATTAACCACTTTTTCTGTGAACCTCCTGCCCTCCTGAAGCTGGCTTCAACAGACACTTACAGCACAGAAATGGCCATCTTTGCAATGGGTGTGATCATCCTTCTAGCACCTGTCTCCCTCATCCTCATCTCCTACTGGAACATCATCTCCACTGTGATCCAGATGCAGTCTGGGGAGGGGAGGCTCAAGGTCTTCTCCACCTGTGGTTCCCACCTCATTGTTGTTGTCCTCTTCTATGGCTCAGCAATATTCGCATACATGAGACCAAACTCCAAGACAATGAATGAAAAGGATAAAATGATTTCAGTGTTCTATTCAGCAGTGACCCCCATGCTGAACCCCATCATTTACAGTCTGAGAAACAAGGATGTCAAAGGGGCTCTCAGGAGAATAACTGCAAAATAGTTTGGGGGTGCCCGTTGTGGGAATTTGATGCTGCTTACCATTAGGAATACAAAATAAAAGAGTTTTGCTTTCTAACTTTTCCCACATTCATCCATTTCTCTACTTTTAAATTTGGTTTGTGTGTAGTTGTTCTCCAACTGTATCAATAAGCTGCTCTTCTAGAGCAGAGGATATTGTTAGACCTAAGGAAAACATTAAGCGTAATTAAAAGAAAAGGAGATTGGAAAATAGGGATGGAGTAAGTAGGCATGCAACCAAATCAAACAATAAAAAGTCAGTTACAACAACCAATCAGCACAAATGTAAACGTGTTTCTAGATTAGCAGTAATGTCCTTTGTTCTTTCATTCACTTGTCAAATTTAGTCTAAGGCACATTTTATATCCCAGTTACATTTATAAATTTCAGATATAAATATAATGTAATGTGGTGTTTCTAACACTGTTTATAATTCTGACCATAACAATTTCTGAAGTTGAAAGTTGCTTTTCAGTAATAATGGTTAGTAGAATTTTTCTTAATGGAAATGGGCAAGTTAGCAGATAGGAAAGGAGAAAAAAAATTTAGTTATAATTTCAGAAATTAAAAATAAAGTTAAGAAAATAGCTATAAGCAATACAAGGTATGGAATAGTATTTGGATTGAGAAGTGATTTGAAATGAATAGTAAATTTCCTTGTATATAATTACAAAAATGCTGAATTAAAAATCACTTTTGCTATGAACTTTCCTCTATTGTGTTCCATAAGCTTGCATATACTGTATTTTCATTTTCATTCAATTCATAAAAGTTTTTAGACCCTCTTGATTTCTGTCTTGACCTAATATTTCTTCAGTTTTGAGTTGTTTAATTTCCATGAGTTTGTGTATTTTTTGCCATATCAATTGGTGTTGATATTCGGCTTAAATCTTATAGAACACAGGGTGTTATTTAAATTTTCCTATACCTTTTTAAGTTGTCTTTGTGCCCTAGTATGCAGCAAAAGTTCCTTGGGCTGTTGAGAAGAAAATGTATTGTTTAGTGTTTGGGTGAATCGTCTTATAGATGTCTGTTAGGTCCTTTTGATTTATGATGTTATGTAACTTCAGCATCTCTCTGTTTAGTTTTGTTTGGATGGCCTGTCTTCTTGTGAGAGTTGGGTTTGAAGTAACCCACTATCACTCTGTGAGGGTCAATATATGATATTAGGTGCAGAAGTATTTCTTTTATGAACTTAAGTGCTCTTGTGTTTGGTGAATAAATATTTAGAATTGTAATATCCTTTTCACAGATATTTTTGAAATGAGTGTTTAGTATCCTCTCTCTCTCTTCTGATTAACTTTGTTTTGTGATCATTTTGTTAGATATAAAATTGCTATGTCTGCTTTTTATGCTTCCTTTTCTTTCCATCATGCCAGTGATTAGAATAACATTTGATCCCTAACCCCTGCTACAGTAACTGTCTAGAATCTCCCATCAGAGAGTCTAAGAAATTATTCACTGAAAACTAAAATAAACTTATATTATTCTTAGTCCTTGTGGCACTGGGGGTTGGATCTAGGGTCTTGTACCTGTTAGGCAAGTGACCAGTCATTGAGCTAAGTGCTCAGATACTGAACCATATTCCACGCCCAAATTCTACCCTTATAAGTACTGTTATCAGGTATTTCATTACTGTAAATTGGAGTTTAATTAATATGCTTCCTTTTGAGTATGTTGCTTTTATAGTGATAAAAATCAAGTTAACTTGTTTTTTCTATTGCTTTTGTATAATGATTATTTGTATTGCTCTCTTTATTATATTAAATGAATAGACTTAATTATTTTTTCTTAAAGTTGGAACAAAAAATATGAACGTTCCAGAGGAAGTTCCTAAAAATTTACAGGTAGGCTAATTGATTAAAAGAAACCAAAAGAAAAAAATGAGTATAAGAAAGAACATGCATGAGAGCACAGAAATGGAGAAGAGGATTTAAACAATATAGACAAGTCAAATAATTTAGTGTCATTGAACGAAGACCTAGTGTTAGTAGGTGTATGTGTCTACCTCCACGCAGCTGGCAACTATCCACTCATGAGGTACAGAAGAGAAGCGGAGTGTGGAACCTTCATGCAGGCCGTGAGAAACCCCTTGTAACTTGACAAAGGCTCCACCAGGTTCCTTGTTTGGGCCAGTTTCCAACACCAGCTCTTCCATAGGGAGCTCCTGATCAAGACCATGTGGGACAGAATAGGTTTTCACACCAAGAGCCAAAGCAATGGGCTAAGCGTAGCGAGTGGCAGGCCAGGGAACATGCCTAGGAGAATTCATTAAAACCCAATTTCCAGTAGCATTTTCGTGGAATATGTCGCCTGGGAGGATGACACTGTCAAACCTCCCTCAGGACAAAGCTGGAGCTTCATTGCTGCCCTTGAGACAGTGCGATTAGACAGCATTGGTCTTCTTTGAGCAGCCCTGCCCACACTTCTTTCCCCTAATTACTACTGTGCTTGTCTTAGATCATGGAACCCTGGTAGGAGAGGAGACATGAAAACCAAAAACCCATAGACTCAAAAATTCATCCAGAACTGCAGGACTCCCCCATATAGAGGTTGGATGGGAGACATAACGGAAGATTAATATTCTTGCTTCCTGAGGATCTCATGCTGAATTCTCAGATGATCAATTGCACCAGTCTCCTTCCAGGGAAGGACTTTCAATGCCAGCAGCTAGAGAAGCCTTTGCCCTTTGATCTTAGTGATAGCCACAAATCTTCATCCCACCCTTCAGAAGAACCACCTTCTTTTGTCCTCAGCATTTTAAACAGCTTCATCCTCCAAAGAATCCTAAGTCACTTAGTGTGGTCTGGAATCTGTGCCTTTTGATTTTGGAGGTAGGTAAAAGTTTTATCTCTGATTTAGGCAAATGTGTGTGGAGGCTTTGAGTATCCAGTTACAGACTCAAGACCTCAGTGGCCTGTCAGTTATGAGATTCTCTGATTTCTGACTCATTCCTGTCTGTTCCCTAGACACCTTGTATGCACACCTTGTACAGGTGGGGACAGTATCAGACTTTGTGAGATGCTGGTCAGACCCAAGCTAATAGAGTTCTAAGCCCCAGATAATGAGTCTCAGTATTTACGTTTGGTACATCTGGATTTCTTGGACTCCTAGAGTCTAATGAAGATGCTTAAATTAATAGTACCTAAAAACAAAATAATATCAGTTGGAGCTTCCCCCTCTACATGACTGCTTGCCTTTAAAAATAACACAGGAAAGTCAACAGAAATAAATTTTGAAATTTAAACATACTGAGTAGTGACATGGAGAAATGTTTGTGTAAACATGCTTCTGAATTGTCAGTCTTCTCTCCTCAGTTTCCTCTGTTTTTATAAAGTTTAGTGATGCTCCTCCATCTGTCTGAGCTTCTGTTGACAGCTCTTAATGTGAGGTTCCCATTACGATCATCATTTTCCTAGACTTGACTTTTCTTCAGCTGGCCAAGTGTGAGCCATCTAGTCTTTCTCTTTAGGGGGTCAGCGGGACAATGAAGAGAATAGGAGGGACAGCATGAGTCTAGATGCAGAGGGAGGCAGCAGGTGGTAGGATCCAGGATTCTGGCTACTGCTCTCTTACCTAATCCTGCTTTGTTTCTCTTCTTTGAAAGTTTCTAAACTTTGGCACAGATGGATTTCAAGACAACTTCCAGTGTCTTTGTTTAATATGAAGAGAGATGTGTTTTTCCTTTTTTAATTTAATTTTTAAAGAATTCCACATTCGAGTACTGTATTTACATCCCTTCCATCTACCCATGTCCTCCACAACCTTTCAAATTCAGAGATGGTTTAATCTGTCTTATTCCTTAATATGCCTTATACAAAGGAAATTCTCTATGACCAACAATTACTGATATGCCTGTTGCCCATTTATCTGATGGTTGATTATAATTCAGAAATCAGAAAATACAATAAATGGTATTCCTGTTGGTCACTCCACAGTGACCTACAATAATTCAAATGTGGGTTTAACTACCTTAGAATGGCTTCCACTGAGAATCCATCTATTTCTAGGCAACTAAAGAGACTACTTAAAATGGAGCTCTGGAACTCCACCTTGGGAAGTGGCTTCATTTTGGTTGGAATTCTGGATGGCAGTGGCTCTCCTGAACTACTCTGTGCCATAGTCACAGCCCTGTATACGTTGGCACTGACCAGCAATGGACTGCTGCTCCTGGTCATCACAGTGGATGCCCGGCTCCATGTGCCCATGTATCTTCTACTTAGACAGCTCTCTCTCATTGACCTCCTCTTCACATCCGTTGTCACTCCCAAGGCTGTCATGGATTTTCTTTTGAGAGACAACACCATATCCTTTGGAGGCTGTGCCCTTCAGATGGCTCTAGCATTGATGCTGGGCAGTGCAGAGGACCTCCTTTTGGCCTTCATGGCCTATGATAGATATGTGGCAATTTGTCATCCTTTGAACTACATGATCTTCATGAGTCCTAGGATCTGCTCGCTCATAGTGGCCACATCGTGGCTCCTGGCATCTCTGACTGCAGTAGGTCATACTGTGTACACTATGCACTTCCCTTTCTGCATGTCTCAGGAAATTAGACACCTTCTCTGTGAGATTCTGCCTTTGCTGAAACTGTCCTGTGTTGATACCTCCCAATATGAGCTCATGGTTTATGTGACAGGGGTGACATTCCTCTTGCTCCCCCTTTCTGCCATTGTTACCTCCTACACACTAATTCTGTTCACTGTGCTACACATGCCCTCAAATGAAGGGAAAAAGAAAGCCCTTGTCACATGCCTTTCCCACTTGACAGTGGTCGGGATGTTTTATGGAGCTGCCACCTTCATGTATGTCCTACCCAGTTCACTGCACAACACCAATCAAGACAATATTATCTCTGTGTTTTATACAATAGTCACCCCAGCTCTGAACCCCCTCATCTACAGCCTGAGGAATAAAGAGGTCACTGGGGCTTTGAGAAGGGTCCTGGGCAGATACATCCTGCCAGCACACCCCACTCTCTAAGGAAGATTTGCAGCTTGCCTTTCACCATTTCTTCTCCAACCCAATTGTCATATTCAGCCATTCTTTAACATTACATGTGTCTGAGATGATAATACACTTTTAAAGTTTTCCTTTACTTTTTACTGTGTACCTAGTATATATGGAGGCTTTAATAGGTGCTTGGGAAGCACCCAGATAAATACCAAATAGGTATAGTTACAAATTTATTTTCCATTTCAACCTCATGCAACAGTGAGATAAGCATTAGCTTTGGTGTGAGCATTTCCCAGTAGCCTCTAAGCACACTACTCACTTTGATCTGTATTCTTAATTATTAATAGTGATAAAGATGTACAGAAGATATTTTGGATTTCTTTAGAAGAAAATAATTTGTAAAGAGTATAATAGGCGTATGATTACAGTTACATGCCCAATCTGAGAGACACTCACAATAATGTTACAAGCATGAAACTTAAATTAACATGGTAAAAAAGGGTTAAATATGGAGCATAACATTTCTCGTTGAAATATTTAACTGAGTCATTTTTAAATGAGGCATAAAATTACAGGTGAAAAAATAAACAATAAGGCATAATTGAAAGTATCCATGTTTCATTTTATTATGTCATTCATAGGTATGAGGAGATGTAAGAAAATTTGAGAACTTTAATTCTGTGAGTGCAGAATCCAAAGTACCTTGGGATATGCAGATGCCATATTGTTGATAATAGTACTTAGCACTCAGAAATTATCTGTACTGAAGTAATCCTGAGTTGCTTAATCTATAAAATTAGATAATGATTTAAGAACTAAAGCAAATTCCTAAGTCACCAAAAAGCCGATCAATTTATATTTTTATTTTTATTACACCTTTTATTTTTATATCACCTACACATATCATATTGAATTTAAATGTAGGTATAACAAGTGAGTTTTATCATTTAAAATTCAGTGAACCTTATTCATTCTTTTTTTTTTTATTATTAATTTATTTTGCAATACAATTCAGTTCTACATATCAGCCACGGATTCCCTTGTTCTCCCCCCTCCCGTCCCCCTCACCTTCCCCCCAACCCCCCCCCCCCCATTCCCATCTCCTCCAGGGCAAAGCCTTCCCCACAGACTGAGGTCAACCTGGTAGACTCAGTCCAGGTATTGTTGAGACCAAGGTTGGATAAAGCACAGGGACAAATAGCCAAATGAATGGAAACACATGAACTATGAACCAATGGCTGAGGGGTCCCCACTGGATCAGGCCCTCTGAATGGATGAGACAGTTGATTGGCTTGATCTGTTTGGGAGGCATCCAGGCAGTGGGACCAGATCTTGTGCTCATTGCATGAGTTGGCTGTTTGAAACCTGGGGCCTATGCAGGATTGTTTGGCTCGGCCTGGGAGGAGGGGACTAGACCTACCTTATTCATTCTTATGATGCAATATTTTGAGTATTGATGGATGGAGGTGCCGAGACTATGACTGAATGCTGTCCTCCTTGTCATCTGGCACCTTTGGACACTAGTTTTAAATTTGTGTATCTCAGGTTGCTGATTTTTTTAAAAAGGTGAACACTGAAAGCCTGATTCCATAATTTTTTGAGTAGCTTGAATAAATGATATATAATATTTATACTGAGGCCTAATACATGTTGACTAATGAATGCATGAATAGAAGAATCATAATAAAATTTATTTTATTGCTACTTCTTAGAAAGAAAATATAATCTTCATGATAAATAGTTAAGTAGAGGGAAACAGTTCTTGTAAACTTGCCAATTTTATGCCATTCCTCTACCTTTGTTATTACTTGGATTTTCTGACATCTCTGAAAGATTCAATGTAACAATTTCTGTGTTTGGAGAGAGAACACATTTGGTGATAAAATCAATGTGGAAGAATTGGTCTTTATTTACAGGGCTGGTAGTCAAACTCAGAATGTTGTGTTGGGGCTCTGCCATTGAGCTTCACACAGTCGGAATGGTTGGTTTTTGTGAATATGTAGTTAGGAAAATACTGGAATACATAAGTGAAAGGCCTCAACTGAAAAGGTACTTGAATTCGGTACTAAGCAACGTGCCCAGCTGATGAAACAAAGCTAAAGACTGGCAGTTTTGTGGGAGCAGACATAGAAAACCAAGGTAAGTTAAGAAAAGGAGGTCTAGGAGATGCTCTGTGACATTTTAAACTTTGTATACTGGAAATATCATGGGATATGAAATGTGATTGTAATGTTTTCTCAGATTCTTATTAAAAACCATATTCCTTAAAACGGGACAAGGTGATACAGTTGACCCTTGAAATTTGTGTTTGAAACAAATCCAATGTAATTATTACTGCAAGTAGGGTGCTCATTCTCTAGTCCATGGCTGCATAACCAAGAACATGTAGGCAGCATTAATTGTACTCAAGAGTTATTAATAATATACAAAAAGAGGATATGCAGTTGGGATATTTTGGATGGGAGATGTTATGGGAAGTTGGAAGGAATTAGTGGTGGGGGAATATGACCCAATATACATTGTACAAATGTATGAAATATTCTAAGAATAAAATATTATTGAATAGTATCATACTTAGGAGAAATACATGTTAATATTATGTTACCCAGCTGTTGAATACGGCCAGTAATATTGCGCTATGAAATCTGAAATACCAGAAGAGAAGATTTTCAATACTCTTATCATGAAGAAAGAAATGAACATGAAGATTGGTGGGTATGGAGTTGGGGGTTGGGAAAGAATATACTAAAAATAAACTGTATAAATTTCTTAAATAATAAATAAAATAATGTTTGATGTGTCAAATAACTACAGTATATTGAGTTTCAGAATTGGGGTGATTACATATTTTAAATGTATTCCATCTCATTTTCAGCTATAAAGGTGTACAATTACTACATCCTAACTAAAAGCAATCAAATAATTAAGAATTGACATTAGTTTAGATTAAAAAGGCTTCTGACATAATTTAAGTATATAATTGTTTTCTTATAAATAAAATTTCCTTAGATTGTAAACTAATATAATAAAAATTCTACATTTTTAGTTTTAGCTTTCTTTTACTGAAATTAATAATACTTGCTGGGATATAGGTAAAAGCAGATTCTTCTGTTAAAAGCTAGATAATAAACATTTTAAGCTTTCTAGGCCATATTGTATAAAATCCAATGTGTTACAATAAAAGTAGAGAGATGGCTCAGCACTTTAGAGCACTTGCTGCTTTTGCAGAGAACTCTGATTTCATTCCTGGGACCCACATGGTAGCTTGCAACCACCCATACCTCAGTTCCAGTTCTGACCTCTGCCAGCATGCCTGTGGTGCACTTGCATACATGTCAGCAAACACTCAAACACATAAAATAAAACAAACAAATCTAAAAATACCCCCAAACTTTATTTAAATAGAGAGATTTGATATGAACTTGCCACCATAGTTGCTTACCTCATCTCTACAACTCAAACCAATAAATATTTCATTTCAGTGGCTTGATAGGTAAGCTATTCTTTGCATACATAGATCCCAGATGAGACATGGAGTGGAAGACATGAGGTGTGAAAATGACACATGATCAGCTCTTGGAGAATTTCAAGAATATCCTTTTCAGCATCCAAGCAGTGAAGATGCGATGGTTTTTCAAGACTGAGTTTTGTATAAATTTGTGATGCTCACATCCCATCTATTGAAACACAATGTGACTCCACCAACATGCAAAGGGATGCTGGGAAATAGGAAGAAAGGGAAAACAGATGAAGGATGACACATAATCTGGTTTTAATCATCTGATACTAGCAATATCTAAAATTTGTTTTAGGGAAATTTATTCCTTTGCATTAGTATGGTAACTTTTGTTGTAAATATTTACCCATTTCATCTAATGCCATGGTTGTTCATTTCTTCCTCATTAACTTGAAATTCTTTCATAGTACATGCTAGTCCCACCACTGTTGTTAATCACTGAATTTATTTCATCATATCTTAATTACTATAGCTTCAGCTGTGATGTATATTTCACAATTTTCTTAATCATTCATTCTTCCAGCTTTCTAGAATGTCAAAATCCATTCTTAAAATGCATGCGAGTTCTGAAGGTGGCTACTTTGACTCTATAGGTTATTTCTCAAAAAAATTAGCATCTTTAAATAAAAATGTCACTTCTTTCCAACTAGGAACTTGGCTTATTAGTCTATTTCTTTGGTGACTTTACATCCAAACACCCACATATGTTTTGTGTTGTTATAAAATTGTACTGTAGATATTGACAGATTTTTTTCCTTAAGTAGGAAAGATTATGGTCTATGTAGGAGACAGTAAGAAGAACAATAAGATGAGGCTATTTTGAGTATGGGAGGGTGCAGAGTTTCAGAAGCATGGTGCAAGATGGGCAGAAAGATACATGCCTTCATTTAGAGCAGTGAAATAAACAAACTTGTATTTAGAGAGGTCATTCTGTGTACTGGAGAGAAAATTGACCATAGCAGGAGTAGAGGAGAAAGAAGAGGATCCTTCAGTAAGGTGTTGCTGAATATGGGCTTGTGATAACTTGGACTGAATAACATGAACAGAATTGGGTATAAAGAGGGGAGATCATAAGATTATTATGTTTAGAATCCATTACATAGATGAAGCTAATAGGACTTACTTGTTGAGACAGTAAGGCAAAGGAGAAAACATTATTTATATGTATGTGTTAATTTCTTCACTTGTGATGATGTTATTGATTTAGATGGAATAAAGCAAAGGAAAAAGAGAGAATATTACAGGTTATGTGGACAGCTAACTAGTCCTAAATCAAGAACAGTTGCGTACTATGCAGTAGGTAGCAACGAGCAGAATGCAGCTGGGTTAGATTAAGTACAAAGGGCAGGATTTGGTAAGTGAAAAGTGTACAGAAATAAGATTTTAAGAATCTGTGTAGAAAAGTAGCATGGCCTGGCCTGTATTTACAGAGGGTGGTATGGGTTCTAGACAACATTAGCAGAAAATAAATAAAAATACGGTTTTGATTATTTTTTAAATTCTCGTTTGTCATGAGAACTAGTGAGATACTCAACCTTGATTTATGCATATGCTCAGGCTTTTGTATCATTGGCCTACTACTCTAGAAATCACTCAGGAAAGATTCTCCATTGAGAAGAAAGCAAGATCTTTATCAGTTCCCTGGGAAATTTCCACACCCAGAAATAGGCAGGAAATCAAAAAGTAGAGAGCGAAGTGTAGGAGAGGACAAACCAACAGTAGGGACAAGAAAGGCAGAGAGAGAGAGAGAGAGGGGGGGGGGAGGTCAACTATATTTCAATGTTGCTGGAAGATCAAAGGTGAAAGATGCAGAATGGACTCTTTAAAGAAAATATTGTTAGATTTTTACATTTAACTTGGGATTTCTGTAGAAGCCAGGAAAACAGGACACAGTCGCTGGGGTGGAGGATGCCTTAAGGAAGAGGGAATAGCAGAACAAAGATGATATGAAAACAGAGAGCAAATACTATTGGGAGCTATTAAACTGTGATGAGGATAGGAAGATAGGGAAAGTAAGGGGGCACAGAGGGAGGGTTAACCAAGATTAAGGGTACAATAGAAAGCCATATGGTAACTTCCAATTCTGTAGGCCAACAAAAGATTAAGAGCTAGTGGGGTGATGGCTTTCCTAGCTAAATAATCCTGAACTAATTTCTAAGGGATATTAACCCAAAATCTCAGTGCCAAGTATGGAGTGTCTCCTTAAAAAATTGTTAGTCAGTTTGGTCTCAGAGGTTCCCAAAACAATACAGACTTTTGCCATTACTCTTACCTGCTCACCAGAGCTAGTTGACAAGACCCTACTACTAGAGATAACATACCCCTTGGGTACAAGACACAGAAAATGTAATCTTTAATTGAGCTAGAAGCTTACATATTATTGGCCAACTTATATAGTGACACAAGTACAATGCAGGTTTCCAGGGGGAGGAAAGACATCAATGGTCTTACCTAATTGAGAACCCTATAAACTATTCTATCAATCTGCTAGGCAAGAAGTCCCCACTGCTGCAATAGTAGCATGACTGTTATGGGGGTAACCAAGGGCCCTCTAATTGGTTTTGGGACCTGTTCTACAAGGTGGGATCTATGTTTAATACTGCAAACCCAGTTAAAAATTCATAGCTGAGGGGCTGGAGAGTTGGCTTAGGGTTAAGTGCTGCTTCTCTTGAGGAGGACCAAGTTTCAATTCCCAGCACCCATGTGATATCTTATAGCCATCTGTAGCCTCAGTCCCAGGGAACCTTACATCCTCTTCTGACCTCCACAGGCACTAGGTATGAACATAGTGTGCACATGTGTACACGCTCATGCATGCACACGTGTGCACACACACACACACACACACACATGCACTTACAGACAAAACACTCATACACATAAAATAACTTTAAAAATATAAAATAATCCATAGCTGGGGAATGTTAGACTCTAAGAAGAAACTATTGTTGTTTGGATAAGTTGTCACAGCTCTAATCTGCCTTTGAGATGCTTACATTTATGCCCATAGACAAATACTGCTCTCAGTCTTAATCAGAGAAACTCCTCTCTGCAAGGAAAGATGCTGAATATAGAGAGACACATGGCTGGTCAAGACATTGAAAATAAGTGAGAGTACTTAGCCCTCAATAGAACTATCATACCCCTCCCTGTCTGTCTCAGGGAACAGGATAGAAGAGAAGGCAGGAAGAATGTTAATAGTAGGAAGAGAGGGAGGACTGTGGTATGCCAACTGCTGTGCAGGATAGAGGCAATGCAATCATGAACTCACAGCAGCAGCTACTGCCAACAATGAACCTGGACAATACTTGGCCAGTCAACAGTCAGTCATAGATCAGGGAGGAGTCCATGTGGACAAATCCATTCTTGCTGAAGTGAGGTACTGATGAATTCTGGGAGAGGAGTAGACAATGTCTTCAGTTGTGCACCCACTGATGAGCTTACCATGCTCTCATGAATAGTAGCAAACCTGTAGATCCCTGGTTAAACTCAGTGAGTCACAAACAAAACAAAAAGCTATGAATGTGTGGAGGGAATTTTGGGGGGATAATAAGGACAGGAGTCACATAAAAGAGGGTTGTAAGTGATGGTACTAAGAATGTACTATATGTGTATTATGAGATTGTCAAAAGGACAAAATTAGTAAGAAGAAAATGGGAAGTAGGACTTCCTTGGGATTGAGTTCACGCAACTAGATAATCAGTGGAGAAGAAAGTAGATATAAACTCATATTTATTTATTTATTTATTTTACATCTTGACCACAACCTCCCCTCCCTCTCCCCTCCCTCTTCTCTATCTCCTCCCCCAATACAGCCTTCTTCTATATTCATTCAGAAAGGAGCAGGCCTCCCCTGTGCATCAGCAAAGCGTGGCCTATCAAGCTTCCATAAGACCAAACATCTCTCCCTGTATTCAGTTCAGGCAAGGTATTCCAGCATAAGGAATAGGTTCCCAAGAACCAGTCAAAGCACCAGGGACAGCCCCTACTCCCATTACCAGGAGTCCCACAAATAGACCAAGCTACACAACTGACTCATATATGCTGAGGACCTAGGTCAGTGTTGGTGACTGCGGTGATGCTGCTACCTGGGACGAAGGGTTTACTATTGCTTGTTCAGAGAAAAATTGCCAGGACCATTGTGTTATAAGAAAGCATCAGCAAAGGTCAGTTTGGAAAAGTTTGGCAAGACAAATGGTGGGGAGAAATTGCTGTGAAGATTTTCTGTTTTAGGGAAGAATATTCATGGTTCCGAGAGACAGACATTTATCAGACTGTGATTGCTCCAAACCACAGAGGAGGCACAAAAAAAAGTTTGCAGGGAACCATGACCACACTAACAGCAACTTCTGAAATCTTCAAAAGGATGATGGGACCCCACAAAGATGATTCCACATGGACTATGATAAAGCCATTAAACTGATTAATCTACTTTGGACTACAAACTGGTCAGGACAATTTCGAGATGACTAGCTGAGATGATCCAGCCTGACAGACTACTCGAGCAAGGACTTATGACAAGCCCTGAACTTTCCTTTTATGTAAAGACTGGACAAATGATACAGGACTTGACAATTAACCCAAAAATTTTCTTTTCAAGATTCCCTAAAGATATCTTCACCCCTAGAAAGCAAAAAGGAAAAGAGAATAAGATATAAGATAGATCATCGAATCTACTCTGAGAAAAATGATAAAGAAATAATAGGATAAATAGGTAGATCACTGAATCTACACTGAAGAAAAAGGGGAAGATATAAAAATGACAAAAGGTAGACTACTGAATCTATTATGAAGAAAAGAGAGAATATGGTTATGATAAGATAAAAAGGGAGATTATGGAATCTACTTTTAAAAAGGAGCTACTTGTTTTAAATAAGATAAGTAATGAAAAAATTTTGGTCTGAGTTTATCAGATGTTACTGGACTGGACATTGTTAACATATATAATGGAGTTTTTATCTGAACCTGTCAAATGTTAATGGACTAGACATCATTAATGTAATTTTTGGCTGCATATATTGTATATACTTATTGGATAGTTTTTCATGTATTAGTTATAAGCCTTTTTTAATTTTAGACAAAAAGAGAGGAAATGTGGTGGTATTGTGTTCCCCAAAATATTGTATACCTTAATAAACTTATTTGGGGTCAGAGAACAGAAAAGTCACAAGATACTTAGGCTAGAAAATGTTAGCATACGCCTTTAATCCTAGCATTCCAGAGACAGAAATCCCTCTGGATCTCTGTGAGTTCAAGGCCACATTGGAAACAGCCAGGCATGGTGACTCACGCCTTTAATCCCAGAAAGCAGCCTTTAATCCCAGGGAGTGGTGGTAGAAAGCAGAAAGGTTTAAGGCGTGAGGACCAGAAACTAGAAGCATTTGCCTGGTTAAGCATTTGGCTGGTTAAGCATTCAGGCTTCTAGCAGCAGTTCAGCTGAGATTCATTCTGGATGAGGACTCAGAGGTTTCCAGTCTGAGGAAACAGGACCAGCTGAGGAACTGGTAAGGTGAGATAACTGTGGCTTGTTCTGTCTCTCTGATCTTCCAGTATTCACCCCAATAACTGGCCTCGGGTTTGATTTTATTAATAAGACTTTCTAAGATTCATGCTACACCATGCAGGCTCTCTGGTTGTTGGTTCAGACTCTGTGAGTTCCCATGAGCCAGGAAAGCTGTATCTGTGTGTTTTCCTGCAATGTTCCTAACCCCCTTGGCTCCTCCAGTTCTTCCTCCTTCTCCTCAGCAGGACTCTATGAGGTAGTTCCAAAGTTTGGCCATGTGTCTCTGAACCTGCCTCCATCATTGACTGGATGAACACTCTCTACTGACAACCCAGATAGTCACCAGTCTGATCACAGTGGGTAGTCAGTTCCTGCTATGCATCCACTGCTCCCAGGAGTCTTAGCTGGGGTCATCCTTGTAGACTCATGGGAGTTTCCTTATATCAGGCTTTTACTCAATCCTATAAAGTCCCCCTTCCTAATCATCATGTTATTTCTGTTACTATACAGAGGGATTGAAAAAGCTGTGCCAATAACAGAAAGGGATGAGACTGTAGGAGTTTTGAGGCTAGAGCAATTAGGACACATTCATATTTTAATGATTATAGTTAAGAGCAATAGAGGAAACAGTTTCAGGAGGAAATTATTTTAAAGGAGCAAAATTTGGGGGAAATCAGTGAAATTTAGATCCAAAACCCTAGAAGAGATAAGCCATTGATAGACAGTTGTCGTAAAGGAAACCAATGCATGTTGTTGAAATACAGATTCAGGTAGTTGGGGGACTCAAAGAGGGAAAAGGAGAGGGGTCTTCAGCTGAATAATGTTCTAATGAAATATGGGACAATGTTGTCAGATGAGACCAATGGTGTAAATTATTCACAAAAGGGGGAACATGAGTGGCTCTGAGAAGTATAGCAATATAATTTCTCTATAAAAAGAGGAGGTAGAAAAGTTGGGAGAGTCAGCAGTGATAGGAGACTCCAAAGAACACAACAGGGCTGATGCACATATGAACTCCCAGAGACTGGCAGCATGTACAAGATCTGCACAGGTTCAAGGTAGAAAAAATTCTTAGAGATGGGAAAGTGGGTACAAAATCCCCCCTAACCCAAATTCCCACCCCTAACCCAGAAGCTGTTTGCAATTGATACGTGCTGGACAAACAAAATAAATCAGTTTTCTTTCATGAAGTGACACTGGGTATATCAATATCAATAATACTTCAGGGGAGGGCCCATGCTTAGGAGTAATGTGCTCTTTATTTTGTTTTTTGGATTGTTGCTTTAAGTTTTGGGTTGTTGTTGCTGGTGTGTGTGTGTGTGTGTGTGTGTGTGTGTGTGTGTGTGTGTGTGTGTGTGTGTATAAGAGAGAGACAGAGATAGATGGAGAGAGAACATGAAACTGGATAGGTAGGGAGGTGAGGAGGGTCTGAGGATATGGGAGGAGTTGAAGGACGAGGAAGAATATGAACAAAATATACTGTATGAAAAAATTAAATCCCATAATTATACAACAGGAAATTTCACGAAGGAAAGAAATATACTCACTAAACAATGGCCCTAAAACTGATGGAGCTAAGTGACTGCTGTTCTTGAGCATAGCAATGTGGATGGTGTTCTAAGGAGAAGTATCAGGCATGGAGCTGACATGGTATTGACAGAATCTAATAATCACAGTAGAAAGAAAATTCACCAGAAAGACTATGTCAGTTTTATAATGATAAAGCCATCAGACTTTATATTTCTTCTACTGAACTTATGCAGTCATGTTTGTTATCAACAAGTGAATGTCTGCATTTAATTTTCATAAAGTTAAAAATAAAAAGTCATAGAGTCCCCAGGAGCTGTTTCCCAGTGGTTTTTTTTTTTTTTTTTTTTTTTTTTTTTTTTTTTGAGAAACAAGTGACTAAAGACTGAGAAAAGAGGATGAGGATGAGGAAAGAACTGGGTGAGAGAGAAGAATGTCCTGACCTAGAGCGGTGAGAGCTGAGGCTGGTGTCCTGTGTTACCTGGCAACTCTGAGCAATGGAGCTGTGGCTGCAGGCTACAGGCTACACAGGCACACACTCACATAAGTACATGCATGAGAGGGGAGAAATGAGACGTAATAGAGTGGAAACTATCAGAGAAGTTTCAATAAACCAGTGTTGATGCTACTTAGAGATCAATGAAGGAAGACCTGGCATCAGCTGACTGTCTAGCTACCTCCCTGCAGTTGATAATAGCCCCCACACAAGAAACACAGGATAGAAGTAGAGAATGGAGCCCTCACAGGGGTGTAAGACAACTTTGTTACAAGGCAGAGGCTATTCAGTGGTCTCTTGATGCTTACGACTTTCTAGTATAGTATATTTAGTCAGGGAATCCTGGGCAAAGCCAAGTGGGGCAGAACAAGTTTTCAGAGCCTAAAGATAATTTAAAGGGCGAAGTATGCAGAAATTCTAGGCTAGGGGATATGCCTGGGAGGATTCATTAAATCTACTTTCCATGGGCAGCATTTTCAGGGAAGGTCATGCCACTTGGGATGAAGACAGTCAAATCTCCCCAGGACAAGTATAATATTCACTGTTGCTCCAGGGACAACGAGGCTAGGCAGTGGTTGGTTTTCTCTGAACAGCCCTGCCCATCCCTCTTTCTCCAAATTCCTTCTGTGCTTATCTTATATCATGGACTCTTGCAGAAAAAGAGATATAAAAGTCAGTTTATAGATGAAAATTACCAGATCTGATTATTGTTTTCTTGATGACAGCCAGTTCTATAATAAATGATGACTTGATGTTAGCCAGATGGAATCTCAATGTAGTCTTGACTTACATGTCACTGATAGCTATGGATATTAAATGTTAGTTCTCCCGAGTCAATATCTTATTGCAGGGTTCAGAAAATTCTTCTAATTTGGAGGTGAGAACCATGCTAAGGGACTCATCACCTCCCTTCCCCAGGATTCTCTGCTAAATCTCAACTTGTGCCCATGTTCTTCACAGAAAGGAAAGACCAGCAGTGGCAGTGACTACAGGGTCATATGATTTATGAAACTAATGACAGCTGCTGCAAGAAACACATCTATTCTCCTTAGCATTGTGAACCTCTTCAGCTCTGAAAAGAACCCCACAGCACTTGGTATTGTTTGGAATTTTTGCCTGCTGGTGTTGGAGGTAAGGTTCCTGTCTCTGATTCAGGCAATATATGGGGGTCAAAAGCCTTGAGAAATAGCATCAAATGCATATTTCTCTGTCATAGACTCTCTAGTTCCTCTGGCTTCAGAGCACAATTGTCCTTACATCTGTGGACACTTGAAGTCATTCTTCCACTCTGGCCACACCGAGTTGTGAGAATTCCTCAGGCTGGGTTCCTGATAAAACTCTCATTAATTTCCTTTGGTTCAGCTGAATTTTCCTGAACTCCTAGAGTCTGATGTGGACTCTGAATGAATAAGACCCCCAAACAGAGCCACCTAATGACATTTTAAAGTACCCTATATGCCTACTTGACACTAAAAATAACACAGAAAAGCTAATTGAAATCAATTTAAAAATTTGACAACACTGAGCATTGACACAGAGAAAGGCATGTGAACAAAAGTGTTCCCAAAATTGTAGCTTCATCTGCTTAATTTCCTTTGACCATTTCCGTGGAGGATGGTGGTTGTTTCTATCTGTTGTTTCTAAGCTATTTATCTAAGCTATGTTTATCCATGCTGAAGCTCTTGCTGTGAGGTCCCCATATTACTAAAGTGATCTACAGGAAAGGGCTCTCCCTCTTGCTGGCATAGTGTGCATGTCCTGCCCTTTGTTTCTAGAGAGCAGAGGGAAGGGACAGTGAACCAAAAAGAAGAGAAGCTGAGCCTTGATGGATAGGAAGTAGCAGGTAGATAGGATTTCGAGTACTGGTGACTACTTAATACCATCCTAGTTTTTGTTTCTCCTTTTTGAAACTTTATCTAGAGACTAGAACAGAAAACATAAGGAATGTTTCAGGTAATTATCTTCCTTACTTTATTTCTCTATTCATACATCTTCTATTGAATATATAAAAAGGTATTTCTCTGGAAATTATAGGCCAGTCTGGTTAACAAAGCCAGTTCTAGGCCAAGGCTACATAGTGAGATGCTGTCTCAAAAAATGGCATCTGAAATCTCACATGTAACAGAAACACTGTTCAGAATTGGCCTTGATTGTGCCATTTTGTTTATTATATATATAATTATTTATGTATGTTTTAATATATATGTATATATTACATCTTGACCATAGTTTCCCCTCCCTCCTTTCCTCCATGTTTCCCCCAACCCTTTCTGCACTCTCATCCATTCTTCCTCTTTTTCTACTAAGAAAAGAGCAGACATTCCTTGAATATCAACAAAACATGGCATATCAAGTTGCAGTAAGACTAAGCATCTTCCCTTGTACTAAGGCAGGACAAGGCAATCCAGTATGGGGAATAGTGTCCCAAAGGCCAGGAAAAGAGTCAGAGACAGCCCATGCTTCCACTGTTAGGAGTCATAAGAAGACCAAAACACATAACTATAACATATATGCAGAGGGCTTCGGTCAGTCCCATGCAGACTTCCTGGTTGTCAGTTGAGTCTCTGTGAGCCCCTTTGAGCCCTGGTTAGTTGATTCTATGGGTTTTCTTGTGGTGTCCTTGATCCCCCTGGCTCCTAAAATCCTTCCTACTTGTCTCTGCAGGATTTTCTGAGCTTTACCTAATGTTTGGTTATGCTGGCTATGGCTCTCTGCTTCTGTTTCCATCAGTTGATGGATGAAGCCTTTCTGCTGACAATTGGGTTGGGCACCAATCTAGAAGAGTCCTAATAATACAGGGTATGTAGCTTGAACTGGCCATCTCCTATAACCAGGCGAGACTTCCATAACCTTCGGCCTACGATCTATCCTGCCTACAAGGTGTATTGGTGCAAAGATGGTGCAAAAATTGTGGGAGTGGCCATCCAATGACTAGCCCAGCCTGGGACCCATACCACAAAAGTGAGCCCATACCCTGGAGGACCTGGACTCAAAGGCTTGATAGCCCAGAGACCTAGGATAGAACCAAACATGACTGACAAAAAGTCAATGTAATGATGCCTAATGATATTTTTTATATTTTAAATAGTTTCTTTTTATCATGTGCATGTGTCTGTGTCTACTGTGCATGTGTACATGTTTCCCTGGAGGTCAGAAGAAGGTGATGGACCTCCTGGAGCTGGAGTTACAGGAGGTCTGGAGCTGTTGGATGTGGTACTGGGACCTAATTCAGGTCTTCTTGGAAAAGCAACAATCATTCTCAATGTCCCCCCCTTTCTTCTTTTAATAGGCAAAGACACTCTTCCAGACAGTGTTTCTGAGGTAAGACCTGGGTAGTACCCTAGAATCAAGTACAGTGTCTGATGAGTTGAAGTTCATTTTACTTTGAATGAAAGGAAGTGGATCACATTGCCTCACAATGTCAGGTTTCTAGGACTGTATCATTTAGAAGACTTGATCTGACATAAACATCAAGAAAAACTGAGAGTACAGGAGTAATGCCATAGAAAAGGGAAAGAAGAGTACACGACACGTGTGGTGATGAATCTTCCTTTTGTCTTCTGGACTCTTTCCTACTATACAACTAAGGAAAATGGACATTAGTAAAAATTAGACACACACACACACACACACACACACACACACACACACACACACACACACACCCCTTATGTCATTTCTTTCTCAACTTCAAGCAGAAATGTCATATGAATTCAGAGTTTGGCAGGGTTTTCCTGCTTTGTACTAAGACTTCTGAGGACAGGAAACCTTTTGTAATGCTCAGATTGATGCACTGAATCCTAGGTAATGTTAGAACTTGGAGTCTTTCCAACAATATCTTTTTGGTAACTCACTCCATTTATCAAATAGCATAAACACAAAATCTCCCATTTCCTATTAATTATAATCTGTTTCTGTTTTTCCATTCCCTCCTTTCTAAATTGTATTTTTAATTGTATCATTGACTTCTAATCAGCAAATATCTTCTGTCATGATCTTACCATTTTATCTTTAAGATAAAATCACCTTTGATTTCTATCACTTAAGAATTCTATCCCACCTCTACCCCCTGCCCCAAACGAATAGTATACTCAATTAGTAGAAGCATTTGAAGAATGAAAGCTAATGGTCTAAGAACTCAGGACAATGGAATAAAATTTCAAAGATGCTTTATGATCAAACTTAAAAAATATGAACTATAATCACAAGTATACTTTGACCAGAAACACGATTTAAATCAATGTCTGTGTATTTGTGCATATGAAGATATACATGCCTAATTCTATTCACAGAGATATTTGTCTAAAAGTATTGTATTGATACATTAAAAATAAACTACCTGTAATTTTCAATTCTCAAAATTCTTTTTATCCATGTTATTGATACTATAGGAATGCCTAAATTGAATAATAACATTCTGTTATTCCGAAATCAGACAACTAACTTAGCTAGTGAAGGGAAAATACATTCCTACTGACCATTACACAATGACCTGCAACAATTCTAAAGTGGTTTGAACTCCCTTAGCAAGGTTTCCACTAAACCTATCTGTTTCTAGGCAACTAAAAAGATCACATATAATGGAGCCCTGGAATTCCACCTTGAGAAGTGACTTCATCTTGGTGGGGATTCTGGATGACAGTGGCTCTCCTGAACTGCTCTGTGCCATATTCACAGCCTTTTACATGTTGGCTTTGACCAGCAATGGACTGCTGCTTCTGGTCATCACCATGGATTCCCGTCTTCATGTGCCCATGTACTTCCTGCTCGGGCAGCTGTCCCTCATGGATCTCCTCTTCACTTCAGTTGTTACTCCCAAGGCTGTCATAGATTTTATGCTCAGGGATAACACCATTACCTTTGAGAGCTGTGCCCTTCAGATGTTCCTGGCACTGACCTTGGGTGGTGCAGAGGACCTTCTTTTGGCCTTCATGGCCTATGACAGGTATGTAGCCATTTGTCATCCTCTGAACTATATGATCTTCATGAGGCCAAGCATCTGCTGGCTCATGGTGGCCACATCATGGATCCTTGCATCCTTGATGGCTTTAGGATATACTACCTACACCATGCATTATCCCTTTTGCAAATCCCGGAAGATCAGACACTTGCTCTGTGAGATCCCTCCACTGCTGAAGCTGGCCTGTGCAGACATCTCCATGTATGAACTCATGGTTTATGTGATGGGTGTGACCTTCCTTATTCCCCCTCTTGCTGCCATCCTGGCTTCCTACACACTAATTCTTTTTACTGTGCTCCATATGCCCTCAAATGAGGGCAGGAAGAAAGCTCTTGTCACCTGCTCTTCTCATCTGACTGTGGTTGGAATGTTCTATGGGGCTGCCACATTCATGTATGTCCTGCCCAATTCCTTTCACAGCCCTAGACAAGACAATATAATCTCTGTGTTCTATACAATAGTCACCCCAGCTCTGAACCCCCTCATCTACAGTCTGAGGAATAAAGAGGTCACTGGGGCTTTAATAAGGGTCCTGGGCAGATACATCCTGCCAGCAAACCCCACCCTCTAGGAAGGGACCATGACTTGACTTTCAATATTTCTTCTCCAAACAATTGTATATCAAGTCCCTTCTAATGTTATGGCCTGACTGGAAGGATACACATGCTAAAGTTTCATTTTCTTCTATGCAACTATTATGAGTATAAACCTTGAGCTGAACTCACCTGGCACACACCACTGTGTTAAAAGCCCCATATCACAAAGGGACTTAGAAAATAAAATCTTTGAAAAGAGAGATCTTAGACTCACTCTATAGGTGGAACCATTCCAACACATTACCAAGAAGACATGGTCAGGATTCACTTTCCAGTTCAAACTCACACAGCACTGAGACATAACATTCATTTTTGACCTGAGAAATCTCTAGTAGCCCTTAGCACCACTTATTATTTTCATTATTAGTAGAGAGAACGATGCAATGAAGATAGTTTGTACTTCTTTGGAAGAATGAAGTTGGTGGGGAAAATGATGTGTGTGTGTGTGTGTGTGTGTGTGTGTGTGTGTGTGTGTGTGTGTGTGTGATTACATTTGCTTTCCTAAGTTGAGACAATGCTCACCTTGGTGGCAAAGGGGAAAACACCAATGTTGACATAGTAGAGGGTGTCAAGAAGTGGAGCTTTGCTTTTCATGAAATTATAATCAGAAAAAAATGAATGAAGTTAGAATAGAAAATATCTAGTGTTAAAAGAGTACAATAATATCAAGAGAAATCTGTTGTATACATTGTCTGCATTATTTTGAAAAAATGTATCCTTATAGATACAGATGTATTTAGAAACATCAAAACAGTCACAAGGAGGCTGTATTCCTAAAGTGGGTGTATGTTTTTGTCTGTGACCACAAGAAAACAATTAGAAAATGTCACTTATTCTATACCTTGAGTAGACATCAGGTTTTTTTTTACATAGTTTGTATGAGGAGATTTAAAGTAAAGATGAGAACTTTAATTCATATGGTTAGAAACTCCAAGGTATTTTGGCTCATGAAAACGTTGCAATTGTTGATGACAGTGCTTAGAAATTTCTTTTATTTTTACCAAGACCAGTTAATCTCTCAAGCTGAATGTCACAGAATAACTAAATTTAATTTGATGAAGTTCATTAAAAACAAAAAAGTAATTAATAAAAAATCAACTATATATTTTCTGTTTTGTAATGCACACACATTTTACTGAATTTAAATGTAAAAAATAATTAAACTGTGTTTGCCATATAAAGTTTGTTTAATCTTACTTATTATCATAATAGGATAATTTAGAATATTGATAAAGAGGAAGCCAGAGTCCCTGATTTTGCAATCTGATTCTCTTTATCTTGTGTGTATCTTCCAACTAGGAATTAAATATTTTTGTACCTCAGTTTGCTGATCTCTTGAAATGATGATTACCATAACCTGATAAGTTGGACCTTATGATGTTTCTAGCTAATAAACATCAACATTTAGACCACAGCCTTGTTAATTGAGCTCAAACCATGACAGATTTTATACAGTTAAAGAGCAGAATTGCCAAAATATTAAGTCATTTTACTGTATTTTTTAAGAAAGTGAATTATTATGATCACCATAGTACAGTAGAGTAGATAAATATAGCGATGATTTTCCTGGAAATCATCTTAGATTGTATGCTATTCATCCATTTTAAATTCCTTTTTCCTGTATCTCTTCTTAAAAAGTTCAATTGTCTTCAATATATAATTAATTTTCAATTAAAAATATCAGAACAGTTACAAAAACAAAGCAAGGCATCTTGGGAAACATGGGGGAAAATTAAACAGCAAAATTGAAATAAAAGGGAAAGTGGGGGGAAGAAGGGAAGAACTAGATAAGAATAAGAAAAAAGGGTGAGACAAATAAACCTCCCAAAATACAACTGAGTTTGTTTTGTGTTGGCCATCTACTGCTGAGCATGGAATCTTCCAATAAGTGTGATTTGTTTACCCAGTGAGACGCTGTTGGAGAAAACTGATTTTTTTCCTTTCGGAGTGGTTATCAACTGGAGACAGCTTCTAGGTAGAGATGGGGCTTGTATCTGTCTGCTCCTCCTCTCAGGACTGGGGCCCCATCTGGCTTAGACCTGTGCAGGCCATATGCATGTTGCCACAGTCTGTGAGTTCCTGTGTGTGCCAGTCCTGTTGTGTCTAGGAGGCCTTGTTTCCTTGATATCTTCCATTTCCGTGGCTCTTAAAATCTTTTTGCCCCCTCTTCTACAGAGTTCCCTGAGCACTAAGGGAAAGGATTTGATGAAAACATCCCATTTAGTACTGAGTGTTCCAAGATCTCTACACTTTGTCCTATTGTGGGTCTCTGTATTTGTTCCCATCCTTTGCAAGAGGAAGTTTCTCAGATGATGGCTGAGCAAGACACTTATCTATGAGTATAGCAGAATATCATTAGGAGTCATTTTATTGCAATATTCTTTTAACAGAACAGTAGTATTTGGTTTTCCACTAGGTCCATGACTTATCTAGTCTCGTGTTCTTGACCATTTGAGCAGTGTTGAGCATAGGTTCCAATGTTTTGTCTGAGAATTTTTTTAAACCCTACACATCTTTTGTTTATGTATGTATTAAATTATTTTTAGAAAGCCTGTACTTATATGCATTTTTAAGGAGTAACAAATGAACAGAACCGGTTCTATTTAGCAATATAAATGTATATACTAACAATATATGTGTATATACATATAGATATATGCATGCAATAACAATTAGTGAAAAAATGTCATGAATTTGAAGAAGAGAGGGGAGGGGTATATGGGAGAGTTTGGAAGAGGAAAGGGGAAGAAATAAATGTTGTAATGAAATTATAACTCAAAAATAGAAAACAAACAAACAATAAATACTCTGAAAACTATGCCTAAAACTTTAAAAAATAAGAGTTTTAATATTTTAAAGATAAGATAAAAAAGAATAAGACAAAAAGAAAGGAAGGAAGGGAGGGGGAATAAGAAGGGGAAACATATAGTGTTTACAGTAATTGTTTTTAAAGTACACCCTATCTGGAAATGAAATTACCATAAGTAATCACATCACAATGTATCAGAAAGCAAATCATGAGCCATATAAAGAAACAAATAAAACAAATCAAATGGGAAGCCACATGTTAGCAAATGGAAATGTTTCCTTTATTTTTCCAATGTTTCACCACATTTCTTTTTTTTAAAAAATTTTTATTTTTATTTTGCAATACAATTCAGTTCTACATATCAGCCACGGATTCCCTTGTTCTCCCCCCTCCGGCTCCCCTCACCTTCCCCCCACTCCACCCCCCTATTCCCACCTCCTCCAGGGCAAAGCCTCCCCCACGGACTGAGATCAACCTGGTAGACTCAGTCCAGGTAGGTCCAGTCCCCTCCTCCCAGGCTGAGCCAAGTGACCCTGCATAGGCCCCAGGCTTCAAACAGCCAACTCATGCAATGAGCACAGGACCCGTGAGGTTTGCAGACAAATGGATGGATCTAGAAAAAATCATCCTGAGTGAGGTAACCCAGACTCAGAAAGACAAACATGGTATGTACTCACTCATAGGAGGATACTAGATGTGGAACAAGGATGAATGGACTGCTACTCACATCACCAGGGAGGCTACCTGGAAAACAGGACCCCAAGAAAGACACGGGGATCGTCCAATGACAGAGAAATGGAAGAGATCTACATGAACAGCCTGGACATGAATGGGGGTAATGAAGAGCGAGGGTCGAGGGAAAGAGAGCTTGGGGGAGCGGGAGATCCCAGCTGGATCAACAACAGAGAGGGAGAACAAGGAATAGGAGACCATGGTAAATGAAGACCACATGAGAATAGGAAGAAGCAAAGTGCTAGAGAGGCCCACAGAAATCCACAAAGATACCCCCACAACAGACTGCTGGCAATGATCGAGATACAGCCCGAACTGACCTACTCTGATGATGGGATGGCCAAACACCCTAACTGTCGTGCTAGAAACCCCATCCAACTACTGAGGGATCTGGATGCAGAGATCCATGGCTAGGCCCCAGGTGGATCTCTGGGAGTCCAATTAGTGAGAATGAGGAGGGTTTATATGAGTGAGAATTGTTGAGACCAAGGTTGGATAAAGCACAGACAAATAGCTAAACAAATGGAAACACATGAACTATGAACCAATGGCTGAGGGGTCACCAACTGGATCAGGCCCTCTGAATGGGTGAGACAGTTGATTGGCTTGATCTGTTTGGGAGTCACCACATTTCTTTGAAATATGTTTTCGTATCCCAGGTATATTTATGGATGCTTTTGACATTACACTGAACATCTTCCTGGTTTGTGGGGTTGTATTTTGATCATGGACAATTTTAGAAATGTAAAAGAGAACACATTTAAGTGGTTAAAATGTGAAATAATGGTTTTGTTTGCAATGGTTAGGGTCAAACCTTGGGCCTTGTTTGTATTAGGCAAGAGCCATGCCATTGAGCTGTATCAACCTAGCCCAAATCGTAGATTGTAAGAGTATGTAAATAATTTGGAAACTAGTGAAATATAAATCAGAAAGGTCTATATTGAAAAGTACTTTAATTCAGCGTAGAAAAATGAGTCCTTATGTAAAAAGAATTCAAAGACATTATGGGAATAGACAAGAAAATGAAGATAATGTAGATTCTAGGAGACTCTCATACCTCTGTAGATGTTTGAACTTTATCCTGTAGACTACAGTTTATACAACATGAATGTAATGGTTCCTGAATTGCTTATTGAAATAAGTTCCTAAAACAGTGAAAAACGCTGCTGTTGACCATTGGAATTACTCTTTAAAATAAATCCTACATGTTTCTTAACACAATAAAAGCATGTTTTGTGGGTAACAGAATAACTTTGACATGTATACTTATCTGTTCACATCCGAATCCCTCTTAGATTGTCAGCTAATGCAATAAAAACATTCATTGCATTACTTTGTTTTATCTTTGTCATAGTGGCTGTGCTTTAAACTACAAGGAGCTGCCTACTTAGGCCATAGCCTGGGGATATTCTGTTCCCTCAGACAATGGCTCTGTTGCTGCTGCTAAAGACAGTTTTAACTAAATCTCTATCATTCTAATACCATCCAAGATTCAAGGGCTAGGGTGAAAACCTGGGAACTCAGAGAGAGTAGCAACTGGCTAAATTTCTCTCTTTTCTGGCTTCCCCATAAGCCTCCCTCCTTCCACATAGCCCCAACTAAAAAACACACTGTAAACTACTTCCTGTCAACTAGTTGGTAACCCTGCCTGAGCCCAGGTTAATTTTATTTAATTAATGCAAATACAACACATCTTTATATAGTTAAACAAATGCAGCATAAACAAATGTAACACGAATTATCCTCAAGTTAAATTTGTTTTATCTCCACACAACATACTCGCTCTGATATAGCAATGAGCAAACATTTTCTGTTAAGGCCTAGATAATAAATATCTAAAGCTTTGAGGATCATGGATCCTCAATCTCCAATCATGGATCAGCTCTTCTGTGACAGCAGCGAAGCAGTCATGCATGGCATGCAGAACCAGAGGTGTGGCAAAAAAAAAAAAAAATATGTACCAACCTGGAAGACTGTCTCTGACCTCAGTGTCATTGTTTCTGAACCCATCTCCACTACTGAAACCAATAAATCTTTAATTTTAGTAGTTTGAAAGGTAAGCTATTTTTTTGCATATAGAAATCCCAGGTGAGAGATGGAATTGGTAGGAATGTGGATCCAAACTTATAGAAGTCTGATCTTTGGAGACTTCAAGAATAGCTGCCTCGGCATTGAAGCAGTGGCACTCTGACAGTTCTTCACCACTGTATTTACTATCTTAAGAGCAGCACAAATCACATGCTCACATTCCATTAGTGAAACAATCATGGTGTTCTATAGACTGCAAAGCAAGGCTCAGGGACAAAAGGAATGGGTACCAGAGTGAAGGATAAAGGAGGATTTAATTTAATCAGACATTGAAACATATATGGAGTTGATTTTAGGGGATTTGTACTTGTGAGTTAGTACAGTTAGTCAGTTAGTACAGCTGTATATTCAAAATAGTCAGCTATTTCTTCCAATGTTGGGGTTACTCATTTCTTCCTCATTAATTTCAAATCATCTTTCACTATAGGGATATTTACAGAGCTACTGAGTGGGTTGTGTGTATTTAGGAATATATATATATACATATATATATATATGTATATATATAATGTTTGTGTGTGTATGTATGTATGTATGTATCTGTATATATGTAACAATAATTAATGAAAAAAGAGGTCATGAATTTTAAAAAGAGTAAGGAGGGGTATGTGGGACAGTTTTTAAAAGTTTTTAATTTAATTTTAATTTAAAATTTAATGCATGCTTATTGTGTTTAGGTAAACAATTTGTCCCTTAATGTTAAGAGTATTTAGCAGTTGGGCCCCAATCCCCAATCCCAGCAGACTTCCTCCACTGAGGCACAGGCCACACCAACCAAAAACAGATGAAAGACCTACCTGACAGAGGAACTGAACCCTTCCTGGATTCTGCCCCTGGTGACCCTTCCCCAAGCCTGTACAGCCCCAGCAAGTCCCTACCCCTGCTTCTGGGCCCTCCCCACAACCCCAGAAAACTTCCACCGAGCATGCCCAGGCCACACAATTCAAAATGGGTGAGTGACCTGTTCTGCTGTTGTAGGACAGCTGGGCTCTGATGGTGACACAGCAGAACTGTACCCCTTCCTGGATTCTGGCCCCCATGACTCTTTCCCAAGCCAAGACCATCCCAGCTCATCTCTGCTGCTGCTGTGCCCCTACTCCCAATCCCAACAGATGTCTGCCACTGAGGCACAGGCCACAGCAGCCACAATCACCCTCATCTGTGGAAAAGCAGCCCTTCCTCAGAACTCCAGAAGACTTCATAGGCCCCCATACAATTCACACCAGTTGGAAGAACATCTCCAGCAGCTCTATCAGAGGCCAGGCTAGTCTCAGTAACCCAGAGGAAGACTTAGGTTTTACTGGAGGCCAGACCAGACAATGAGACCCAAGATCACAAAAACCCAAAGGAGACACCCTACTTTACCTGAAGACTCACCAGTCACCAGAACCTTTGGCCACTTAGGCCAGAAGACCAGAGAGGAAATAGAATCCAAGGAACAGAACACTCATCTAACAAAGACAAACAGGATTAAACCCCCAGGCTTATAATCATCCCAAATTCAAATGCCTAAACACCAGTGTAAGAACACAATCAATATCAGAAAGGGCAATGTGTCACCATCAGAGCCCAGCTGTCCTACAACAGCAAGAGCTGAACAATCCAACACAATTGAAGCACAAGAAAATGACCTTAAAATAACTTTATAAAGATTATAGAGGTCCTTAAAGAGGAAATGAAAAAATCCCTTAAAGAAATAGAGGAAAAGACAATCCCCCCCAAAAAAACTGGAGCAAATTAATACATATAAATAAATAAAATTGTTCAAGACCTGAAAGTGGAAACAGAATCAATAAAGAAAACACAAACTGAAGGAATTCTGGAAATGTAAAACCTGAGTAAGTGAACAGGAACTACAGATGCAAGCATCACCAAAAGAATAGAAGATGGAAGAGAGAATCTTAGACATGGAAGATGTGATACAGAAAAACAGAATCACTGGTTAAAAAAAGTTAAATCTAAAATATTCTTAATACAGAACATCCAGGAAATCTGGGACATTATGACAAGACCAAACTTAAGAATAATAGGAATAGAAGGAGAAGAATTCCTGTTCAAAGGTCCAGAAAATATATTCAACAAAAGCCTAGAATAAAAATTTCCCAACTTATGCAATGAGCACAAGATCTGGTCCCACTGCCTGGATGCCTCCCAAACAGATCAAGCCAATCAACTGTCTCACCCATTCGGAGGACCTGATCCAGTGTGGACCCCTCAGCCATTGGTTCATAGTTCATGTGTTTCCATTCATTTGGCTATTTGTCCCTGTGCTTTATCCAACCTTGGTCTCAACAATTCTCGCTCATATAAACCCTCCTCATTCTCGTTGATTGGACTCCCAGAGATCCACCCAGGGCCTAGTCATGGATCTCTGCATCCAGATCCCTCAGTAGTTGGATGAGGTTTCTAGCACAACAATTAGGGTGTTTGGCCATCCCATCACCAGAGTAGGTCAGTTCGGGCTGTCTCTCGACCATTGCCGGCAGTCTGTTGTGTGGGTATTTTTGTGGATTTCTGTGGGCCTCTCTAGCACTTTGCTTCTTCCTGTTCTCATGTGGTCTTCATTTACCATGGTCTCCTATTCCTTGTTCTCCCTCTCTGTTGTTGTTCCAGCTGGGATCTCCCGCTCCCCCAAGCTCTCT
Source organism: Peromyscus californicus insignis (assembly GCF_007827085.1). Lineage (NCBI taxonomy): Eukaryota > Metazoa > Chordata > Mammalia > Rodentia > Cricetidae > Peromyscus > Peromyscus californicus. The sequence goes on from NW_026294562.1 coordinate 96,687,737, forward strand.
TTCCCTCGACCCTCGCCTTTCATTACCCTCACTCATGTCCAGGCTGTTCATGTAGATCTCATTCCATTTCTCTGTCATTGGGCGATCCCTGTGTCTTTCTTGGGGTCCTGTTTTCCGGGTAGCCTCCCTGGTGATGTGAGTAGCAGACAATTCATCCTTGTTTCATGTCTAGTATCCTGCCAGATCTTGTGCTCATTGCATGAGTTGGCTGTTTGAAACCTGGGGCCTATGCAGGATTGTTTGGCTTGGCCTGGGAGGAGGGGACTAGACCTACCTGGACTGAGTCTACCAGGTTGACCTCAGTCTGTGGGGAAGGCTTTGCCCTGGAGGAGATGGGAATGGGGGGGGGCGTTGGGGGGAAGGTGAGGGGGACGGGAGGGGGGAGAACAAGGAAATCCATGACCGATATGTAGAACTGAATTGTATTGCAAAATAAATTAAAATAAATTAAAAAAAAAAAAAAAAATTTCCCAACTTAAAGATGTACTTATAAAGGTACAAGAAGTTTACAGAACATCTAATAGACTGGACCAAAAAAAATTCCCATTGCCATATAATAATCAAAACACTAAATATACACAATAAAGAAACAATATTCAGAGCTACAAAGGAAAAAGTCTAAGTGACATATAAATACAGACCTATCAGAATTACACCCAAATTCTCAATGGAAACTCTAAAAAAGTCTGAAAATCCTGGACAGATTTCTTACAGATTCTAAGAGACCATGGATGCTATCCCAGACTACTATATCCAGCATAATTTTCAATCACCATTGATGGAGAAAACAAGATATTTCATGACAAAGTCAAATCTAATCAGTATCTATCCACAAATTCAGCCCTACAGAAGGTACTAGAAGGAAAACTCCAACCCAAGGAATAGCGATGCCCATGAAAACACAGGCAATAGATAATTCCACACCAGCAAAGCCCAAAGAAGGGAAACACACACACACACACACACACACACACACACACACACACACACTACCAGCAGCAGCAGCAGCAACAACAACAACAACAGCAGCAGCAACAAGAAAAACCCAGGAATTAACAATCACTGGTCATTAATATCTCTCAATAATAGTGGATTCAATTCACCAAAAAAAAAAAAGACACAGGTTAACAGAATGGATAGGAATATAAGATCCATCTTTCTGCTGCATACAAGAAAAACACTTTAACATCAAAGACAGAATTTACCTCATAGTAAAGTTTTGGAAAGAGTTTCCAATCAAACAGACCAAAGAAGCAAGCTGGTGTAGCTATCCTAATATGTAACAAAACCGACTTCTAACCAAAATCAATCAAAAGAAATGAAGAAAGACACTCAATATTCATCACAGGACAAATCCGCCAAGATGATGTCTCAATTTGGAACATCTATGTCCTAAATATAAGGGCACTCACATTTGTAAAAGAAACATTACTAAAACTTAAATAAAACATCAAACACCACACATTAATAGTGGGAGAATTGAACACCCTATCCTCACCAATGGATTGGTTATTCAGAAAGACATTAAACAGAGAAATAACAGAACTAAGAGATGTTATGACTCAAACAGACCTAACAAATAGCTATAGAACATCTCACCCATACACCAAAGAATATTCATTCTCAGCACCTCAGGGAATGTCTCCCAAATTGAACACATACTTAGTCACAAAGTAAGTCTTAACAGATTAAAAAAAGTTGGAATAACTCTCTATATCTTAACAGATCACCTTAGATAAAAGTTGGAGTTCAATAATTACACAAACTACAAAAAGCCTATAAACTCATGGAAACTAAGCAAGTCTCAATTTAATTACCACTGGATCAAGAAAAAAATAAATTAAAGACTCCCTAGAATTAAAAAAAAATGAATGCACAACATATCCAAACTTATGGGACACTATGAAAGCAGTGGTAAGAGGTAAGTTCATAGTACTGACTACCTTCATAAAGAATTTGGAGAAATCTCATTCTTGAAACTTAATAGCACACCTGAAATCTCTAGAGCAAAAAGAAGCAAACACACAAAGAGGAGTAGATGGCAGGAAATAATCAAACTGGGGGCTGAATCAATAAAACAGAAACAAAGAGAACAATACAAAGAATCAATGAAACAAAGAGTTGGTTTTTTGAGAAAATCAACAAGATAGACAAAGCCTTATTCAAATTAAGTAAACAGCAGAAAGAATATCCCAACTAACAAAATCAGAAATGAAAAAGTGATATAACAACAGACACTGAGGAAATCCAGAGAATCATTAGATCATACTTCAAAAACCTGTACTCCACAAAATTGGAAAAATCTAAAAGAAATGGACACATTCTTTAATAGGTACCACATACCAAAATTAAACCAAGAACAGATAAACAATTTAAACAGACGTATAACCCTTAAAGAAATAGAAGAAGTCATTAAAAGTGTCCCAACCAAAAAAATCCCAAGGGCAGGTGGTTTCAGCATAGAACTCTACTAGACTTTCAAAGAAGAGCTAATGCCAGTACTTCAAAGATTATTCCACAGAAGGAGCATTGCTAAATTCTTTTTATGAGGCCACAGTTACCCTAACACCCAAGCTGCAGAAAGACTCAACAAAAAAAGAGAATTACAAGCCAATTTCCCTCATGAACATTAATGCAAAAATACTTAATAAAATACTTGCAAACTGAATCCAAAAACACATAAAAAAATCATTCACGATCAAGTAGGCTTCATCCCAGAGATTCAGGGATGGTTCAACATACAAAAATATGTCAATGTAATCCACCATACAACAAATTGAAAGAAAAAACCCACAATATCTTCTCATTAGATGCTGAAAAAGCCTTTAACAAAATCCAATACTCCTTCATGATAAGTCTTGGAGATATCAGGGATACAAAAAACATACCTAAATATAATAAAAATAATACACAGCAATTCTATAGCTAACAACACATTAAATGGAGAGAAACTCAAAGCAATTCCACCAAAATCAAGAAGAAGACAAGGCTGTTCTCTCTCTCCATACCTATTTAATATAGTACTTGAAGTTCTAGCAATAAAAGGAAATCAAGGGGATACAAATTATAAAAGAAGAAGTCAATTATTGCTATTTGTAGATGATATGACAGTATACATATGGGACCTCCAAAATTCTACTAGTGAACCTCTACATCTGATAAACACCTTTAGCAAAGAGGTTGGATACAAGATTAACTTAAAAAAAATCACTATCCCACTTATATACAAAAGATAAATGGGCTGAGAAAGAAATCAGGGAAATAACACCCTTTACAATAGCCACAAACAATATAAAATATCTTGGGGTAACTCTAACCAAGCACGTGAAAGACCTCCATGTCAAGAACTTCAAGTCTTTGAAGAAAGAAACTGGAGAAGATATCAGAATGTGAGATCTCCCATGCTCATGGATTGGTAGAATTAATGGTAAAAATGGCCATCTTACTAAAAGCAATCTACAGATTCATTGTAATCCTCATCAAAATTCAACATAATTCTTTACAGACCTTGAAAGAACAATACTCAACTTTACACAGAAAAACAAAAAGCTCAGGATAGCTAAAACAGTCATGTACAATAAAAGAACTGCCAGAGGTATCACCATGCCTGAACTCAAGTTCTAATAAAGACCTATAGTAATGAAAACAGCATGATATTGGCATCAGAGGATCAATGAAATTGAATCAAAGACCCAGATATAAATCTACACACCTGTGGACACTTGATTTTTGGCAAAGAAGCCAAAATTATACAATGGAAAAAAGAAAGCATCTTCAACAATGGTGCTGGCATAACTGGATGTCAGCATGCTGAAGAATGCAAATAGATCCATATCTATCACTTTGCACAAAACTCAAGTCCAGGCGCATCAAAGACCTCAACATAAATCAAGATACACTGAACCTCATAAAAGAGAAAGTGGGGAATAGCCTTGAATGCATTGGCACAAGAGACAACTTCAAGAATAAACACCAGTAACATAGACACGAAGACAGACAATTAGTAAATGGGAGCTCACAAAACTGAAAAGCTTCTGTAAGTCAAAAGACACTGTCATTAGGATAGCCTACATAATGGGAAAAGATTGTCACCAACCCCACATCTGACAGAAGGATGATTTTCAAAATATATGAAGAACTCAAGAAACTAGACATAAAAAAAATCAAACAAATAATCCAGTTAAAAATGGAGTATAGATCTAAACAGAGATTCTCAACAGTGGAATCTCAAGTGGCTGAAAAGCACTTAAAGAAATGTTCAACATCTTTAACCATCAGGGAATGTAAATCAAAATAACTCTGAGATGCCATCTTACACCTGTCAGAATGGCTAAAATCAAAAACACTAATGACAGCTTATGCTGGAGAAGATGTGGAGCAAGGGGAACACTCCTCCATCGCTGGTGGGAGTGCAAACTTGTACAGCCACTTTGGAAATCAATATGGCAGTTTCATAGAAAAATTGGGAATAAATCTATCTCTAGACCCAGGAATACCACTCTTGGGCATATAGAGAAGGATGCCCAATCATACCAGAAGGACACTTGCTTAAATATGTTCATAGCATCTTTATTTGTAATAGTTAGAACCTGGAAACAATCTAGATGCTCAGCCACTGAAGAATGAATAAAGAAAATATGGTATCTTTACGCAATGGAGTATTACTCAGCTGTTAAAAACAATGACATCGGGAAATTTGAAGGCAAATGGATGGAACTAGAAAAAAGTATCATCCTAAATGAGGTAACCCATACCCAGAAAGAAAAACATGGTATATACTCACTCCTGAATGGATATTAACTGTAAGGTAAATGATAACCATGCTAAAATCAACAGACCCAGAGAGGCTAGGTAACAAGGAGGGCCCAAGGGAAATGCATGGATCTTCCTGAGAAAGGGAAATAGAAGAGATCTCCTAGGTGGACTGGGGGTGGGTGAGTATGGGAGCTTTAGGGATTGGACTGGGCTATGGGTTGAGGAGGAGAGTATTGAAAGAGATGACTGGAAAGGGGGAGAGGCTTTTCAGGGTCCGGTAGAAACCTGATGCAAGGGAAACTCCCACAAATCTACAAGGATGAACACAGCTAAGACTCCTAGGATATGGCCCAAATTGGCCACCTCCTGTGATCAGATTGGTGACTACCCCAATTGTCATCAGAGAGGTTTTATCCAGTAACTGATGGAAACAGATGCAGAGACTCACAGCCAAACATTAGGCCAAGCTCAAGGAATCCTGTTGAAGAGAGGGAAGAAGGATTGTAGGAGCCACAGGGGTCAAGGTCATCACAAGAAAAGCCACAGAAACTATTAACTTGGCTCAAAGGAACTCACAGAGTCTGACCCAACAACCGGGGAGCCTGCATGGGATTGACCTAGGCCCTCTACATATATGTGACAGTTGTGTAGCTTGGTCTACTTGTGGGACTCCTGACAATGGGAGCAGGGCTGTTTCTAAAGCTTTGGCTGGCTCTTGGGACCTGTTCCTCATATTGGATTGCTTTGCCCAGACTAAATTAGTCTTAACCCCAACTTGATCTACCACACTTTGTTGATACCCATGGGAGGGCTGCCCCTTTCTGAACTGAAATAGAGGAGGAGTAGATTGAGGAGGGGAGGGGAGGGGAGTTGAGGGAATGGGATGAGAGGAGGGAGTGGAAACTGTGGTCAGGATGTAAAACAAATTAATTAATTAAATGAATTTATATAAAGAATATTTAACTGATATTAGCCTTGATTTATATACCTTCATTCATAATAATTCACCTAAGGAAAGGATCAGTCATCTATCCAAAAGATTTAAACTTCACTAATTATCATAAACACAAGCAAACACACGCATAAGACATTAAATGTTTAATAGTGATATAATAGTTACACAACAAAATGTTCACATGATGTAATTTACTTCCAAACACAACTTTCAGGGCAATTTAATCATGTAACAGCTAAGATTTATGATACAATCATTTATTCCAGGTGCTTCATTGTCTTGTTTTTATGTTTGCTATATTAATTAATCATTATAACAGTTTTATAAAATAGTTCTTTTTAGTTCTGGGAATGTAGCTTAGCTTACTATAATGAATAGCTTATATTATTTTTTTCAAAAAGCCTACATATCATGTTCAAAGTTACATAAAAATGGAAGACACATTGAATTCTAGACAACTAACCCAAAGTCTTCACCATTGAGCTGTATTACCACCATATGTAGTGGAGGAAATCATCACTGTCAGCAATGGAGCAAGAATCCTCTACAAGAACACATCAACTCAGAAAAATGAGTGTCCATATAGAAAGTGATAGGAAATCCATGTAAATGAGAGCTTATATTAATGTAATATTGTATAGGAAACCTGCTTACTTCTAGTACAAGGACTTTTATTAATTTTCAAAATAACTTATTTTTAGTTATATTAACTACTAAATTAAAAAAACATAAAAATTCCTGTGCCTGTATGTTCAAATATATGCCTGACTTTCTTCTAGATCCATTTGAGGTTGAATTTTAGACAGGGTGAAATATTAAGATGGGTTTCATTCTTTTATATGCAGGTAACCAGCTTGACCAGGACCATTTGTTGAAAATTCTGTCTTTTATCCAATATGTACTTTTCTGATGACTTATTGCTATACCTATAGATTATTACATTATTCAGCCTTTGTCAGAGAAGTCTTTTTGCTTAGGTGGCAATTAACACAGAGACACATAAACTAGCCAAGGTGCAGAAAATAAGGGACTGCAGAGTGCAGGGAACATCTGGATTATACCCTTTGCTGCCAAGACTCAGGGATCATCAGGAAAGGTGGGGAGAATTGTAAGAGCCAGAGGTGGTGGATGACCATAAGGAAACAGTGTTTCCTGGACACAATAGGGAAGTTGCACATATGAACTCACAACAATTGTGACAGTTTGCACAAACTTGTGCAAGCTCAAGCCACACAAAATACTAGCATGGAGGAGGCAAGTGGGCATGAATTCCCACCCCTCTCTGAGATTCTATTGGCAATTCACAGCTTCAGAGAAATGAATAGTCAGGTTTCTTCAAATGAGTGGCCCCTAGTAGGTTGACTGTACTCCAGTGTTTGACCGCAAAACCAAGGGTATATGAGCAGCACATATTGGACACCATGGCTTTTTTTTTAAATAGGACACAATTTTGCATAGGTAAGGATGTGGGATAAATCTAGGAGAACTTGGGGAAGGGAGTGAATATGATCAAAATATATGAAAATTTCAAAGAATGCATAAAATATTTTCAAAGTATAAAAGTTAGATATATTATTGATGTGCCATATTACATTTTCAGTCATGTACCTATTGCATAGTATTTAAAAAATATTAGTGTGTTTTCCTCACAAATATTTACCATTTGTGGTAAACACTTCCAAAATTCCTTCTTCTGTATTTTAGAATACACTAAACATTACAGTTTTTTTTAATAGCAGTGGCACTCCAGAACCTCTTGATGATCTCCAACATTTACTCAGCACTCACTGATCCATAGTTCCCTGATCCTCTCATAATCCAGTGAAAGTTATTATATTGCCATTTTCTATGAGATCAGCTTAAAACTAACATGTTTTAGTGTTATAAAGAAGGCAATTACAGTGCTATGTTATTCAGGTATAAAAAATTTCAGGAAAAAACTAGTCAATTTCCACAAACAGCAATACCCAGCTTTTTAGCACAACAAATTAAAATTAGCAAGAAAACGGTTATATTGTCCTTTCTCCTACTTTCTAAACTTTATTTTGAATTGATACAAAAGCATAAAAATATGCATAAACATGAAGTGCCATAGATATTTTGACACATATAAATATCATATTATGTTTTAGTCAGGTATCATGCACCAAATATTGGGACTCTTAGCAATGACTGAGATGTGTTCATGGAAAAATGGGAAAGCATGATGTTATTCTGTTGCTATCTTTTATTATTCACAGGATAGAAGTATAAATATTTTCCACACCTACCACCTTTATAATTAATGATAGGAAAAGGTATAAATGCACACGATCTAATGAGCTAGCATACATTAGGCCATCTAGAAAGGTTGATACATGGAAAGACAGAAGGGCAAACGTGATGCAAATTTATAGCATCTAAACACTGGACAAAGCTGTCACTGTAGGCATAACATTTCAGCAAGTTTGGGTGTCTTAAACACATTCAGTAGTATAATGAACATTAAAGTTATATTTGAGTTTAAATAATTCAATTATAAGAAGATATTTTGAATGAGAACAATTGTGTAATACTCAAAAATCCTCACATTTGTGTGTGAGCTTCCCACTTGAAACCATTTTCTCTGGTTGTTGGCCCAATATGATTTAAAGCTCATATCTAGGTAATATCCTAGATCCTTGTTTTTTAAAAAAGCACTTAATTGGAAAATAGAAATAATTTTTAAAAGAAGAGTGATTTTAGATCCGAATGAATCTTATGAAATACCTCATGAAGATAAGACTAAAATGCATTTACAAAGGTAGTTTGGGTTCCATACTTCTCTATCAAAATACACACGTTTATTCTCCTGGTTTTGTGATAAATATTTCAAATAGGAAGTTTCTGACTTTGAGAGAATTTGAGTATAAATGACAACTATTAAAGATACCTAGAAGGTAGGGTGTGTTGGCAACAACCGTTTTCCCAGGACCCTCTTCAAAGCCCCACTGACCTCCTTATTCCTTAGACTGTAGATTAGAGGATTCAGAGCTGGGGTGACAATTGTGTACAGAAATGAGAGAATATTCTCTTGTTTGGAACTGTGGTAGGAACTGGGCAGGATGTACATGACTGTGAGAGGTCCATAGTACATTCCAACCACAGTCAGGTGGGAAGAGCAGGTGACAAGGGCTTTTTTCCTGCCTTCATTTGAGGGCATATTGAGCACAGTAAAAAGAATTAGTGAGTAGGAGGCCAGGATGGCAGCAAGAGGGGGAATTAGCAAGGTCACTCCCATCAAATAAACCATGAGTTCATATCTGGAAGTATCTGCACAGGCCAACTTCAGTAATGGGGGGATCTCACAGAACAGGTGTCTGATCTTTCGGGATTTACAGAAGGGATACTGCATGGTGTAGATAGTATATCCTAAGGCACTTAGGGAAGCTGGAATCCAGGATATGGCTACCATAAGCCAGCAAATGCTTGGCCTCATGAAGATCGTGTAGTTCAATGGATGACAAATGGCCACATACCTGTCATAGGCCATGAAGGCCAGAAGGAGGTCTTCTGCACTACCAAGTGCCAGTTCCAGGAACATCTGAAGGGCACAACCACCAAAGGTGATGGTGTTGTCTCTGAGCAGAAAATCCATGACAGCCTTGGGACTGATAACTGATGTGAGGAGAAGGTCCATGAGAGAGAGCTGCCCAAGCAAGAGGTACATGGGAACATGGAGGTACACATCCATTGTGATGACCAGGATCAGCAGCCCATTGCTGATCAGTGCCAACATGTACAGAGCAGCGATTGTAGCACAGAGCAGTTCAGGAGAGCCACTGCCATCGAGAATTCCCACCAAGATGAATCCGCTTCCCAAGGTGGAGTTCCAAGTCTCCATTCTGTGTGGTCTCTTTAGTTGTCTGGAAGAAATTGACTCAGTTTAGTGTTTGCTATTATAGACCTAGTTTTGTAAAATCAGAGGCCTCTGAAGGTATGTATCATAACTATTGTAAGATAATATTTTTTCCATTACTAAATAGCTATGCTGCTTTGTCTCCAAATTTCTATTTCTTAGTTGTATCTTGATAAAATTTTTGTGTATGCATGGAAGAGCTACATAGCAATCACTAAACATTATATTATCTCTTTGTGAAATACTGATCAGGACATTAAACTTGAAAAAATGACTTTCCTAGAAAAGAAGTTATCTTTCATGTTAGGGTTAAAGAAATATTCTGACCTATATGCCCTTTAGTATTTCATTTGGCTAATGGCTTAAATATTCCAATTAGTTTTCATAGATGTGTTTAAATATGCATTTCTCAACTAGTTCAGAGATGTGATTTCAATAAATTACTTCCTCCATTTTCCCCACATTTCTTGGTTCTGTTTATGTTTTGAGATGGGATATTTCTATGAGTCCAAGAGTCATCTCATTTGATGGTGCTCTTGCCTGGACCTCCTAGGTTCTGTGATTTCAAGCATGCCTTAAACTTTCCAGCTCCTTTTCTACATTTTGCAAATCAATATGTTTGTAGCAAATCTCATTAAAGGGAGACAAATTGTTTACCTTAGTTATTTCTCTTGTTCAGCCCCACCTTCTGCATCAGTCTTGAGAGAACTATTAAGTGTCAAAAAGTAGGCTATAGTGGTGAGAAAGTGTTGCTTTTAGAGTTAAACCTTTATTATTAATACAAACATAATTGTTTGTTTTACCAGATAATGATTCAATGAGTGAATGAAAAAATACAGAATTGCAACACATGAGTTCTTTCACAGAAAAATGAGTCAGCTTGCTTTGGAGAAATGATGAAAAGTAACTGAAGAGCAAATAGATTTTGTTGTACTCAGTCCCAATAATTGCAAACCAATATTGTCTTTGACCGTGATGCTTACTTTCCCTTCTGTAAGTAGGAAGCTTATGCACTAGACAGAAGTGGTTCAGGCATAGGGAAGAAAGCCAGCCTTTCTTGAATGCTGACATTGGTGCATGGTTCCCAAACCCATGGAGGAACTAACAAGGACAGGGGTGTAAGATTGACAGGTGCCACTGCTCTGTATCATTTAAGGACAAATGAAACCAACTCATAAGTGAAGAGTGAAAGTAAAGCATCCTTCTATAAACCATGTAGCCACATCATGTGTGTGTGTGTGTGTGTGTGTGTGTGTGTATGTAAATATATATTGACATCTCATTAGTTTCCATTGGCTTCACTAGGGGACATTAGTACCTTAAGAGACAAATGGTATGAGAATGTAGAATAAGTATCAGTTCATGTGGTCCTTTTAGAACATTCATAAACTTTCTGATATTTATCATCAAAAGCTGTAGCATGTACAGGCTCTGGAGACAGGTATTGAGATTACTATTAGGAAGAATGTACCCAGATCTAGACTCTAACACAGACTTTAATCCTTCATAATTGATTCCTTTTTAACATTTAAAAGAAAAATCTAAAATAGGAAGTTTGAAAGGGAAACAGAGGCCAAAAAACTAGGGAATATGACATTGTAATTTTAATTAAAAGATAGATAAATTTGTTACCTTTGGCAGGAAAAAGCCTAAGTACTTGACCACCTGTAGATTCCCTTAAAGACTGAGAAAATTCCAATCCAAACAGGAAGTAAAGATGTGGTTTAACTTCAGCAGTACTTAGCTGATTTGCTCTGCTAAGTTGGTGAAAAATGTCAACAGTCCATCCATGTCAGGTGTCAGGGCTGTTCTAGCCTATCCTCTCATCTACAGATGTGGACTGGAAATGGCAGTGAGGAGAGCCAGGCAACAGTCTTTGGGTGGCATCGTATGGAAGAAGATGCCTTTCCTGATAAGAATTGGTGGAAATGGCTTCCATTCTAAAGGATGCATGGAGATGTTCTTCCAGCTTACTATCAGGTTTCAGACATTCTTGGACCTAGTAACTCCATTTTCTTTATTCCTGCTGCTAGGTGCTAAGATCAATGATGAATGAAAGAAATAGGCATTTGAAGAAATTTTCAGAGTCCTGTTATGTATCACCTTTATGCTCCTGGAGCCAAGAGTAACCCAAGGTTTTGTAAAGGTGCTTTGTCTTTAGATTCCAGGACCTACTTTCTTCTTTTTTCTCTGCATAGCTTCAGAGGGACTTAATTCCCAGCTGAAATGGCCTCCCCTGGAAATGTTGATATGGGAAATGGTAAATTAATGAATTCTCTTGGGTGAGTTCTTGACTTGCTTTCCTTGAGCTTTTCTGTCACTTAATAAACTCTACAGTTCCAAGTTTCTTTCTTCTATGAATGCAGGATCTACTTCCCTTTGCCTCCCAAGTTCTGAGATTATCAATGCACAAATACCCAACTTTTCTTGATTTCTATCTAATTCTAAAGTAAATATTGACAATCTGTTTTAAAATATCTAACTCTACCTACGTGCAGAAGTTTGTTTTATTCCAGTCCTAGAGAGGTCAGTTGCCCAGCTTTCATGAAATGTCCTCTTTTGCTAGGCTATTTCCAGTTCTACACAGCTGCTCTGTGTGGAGTCTGCAAGTGTGAGATCTTCCACTCATCTACTTTGGTAACCCAGTACAGCTTCTCTATTGGTTCATGTCTTGGTGCTAGCAATGAACGTTGAGAAAAGTAGCTCAAATTTCTAGGTTTTTTTTTTGTTTGTTTTTCGAGACAGGGTTTCTCTGTGTAGCCTTGCGCCTCTCCTGGAACTCACTTGGTAGCCCAGGCTGGCCTTGAACTCACAGAGATCCGCCTGGCTCTGTCTCCCAAGTGCTGGGATTAAAGGCGTGCGCCACCACTGCCCGGCAAATTTCTAGGTATTAAAGAGGAAATACAACAGCATTGGAATTTGTAGAAATTCCAAATTAATTAAAGTCTTTTAAATGTTCTTAGACCCAAACAATAGGCTATTATCTTATAAATACACTTAGATGACAATGATCTGTCAATGGAACAGTAGGACAAGGAATGGGTGTGTTTTAAAATGACAAAATGAAACTGCACAGCTAGACACTTTGTGCAAAGTTGAACTGTTACCAATGAATGCGGACAAATTAAAAGCAAAGAATTTCTGTTGTCCTCTAGGACCTTTTTTCCTTGTCTTGCTTCATAGTTTTCACTCATCTCACCCTATAGTTCACCTAGATCCTACATCCCTGAGTCATCTACTCTATCCTACAGTCCCCTTAGTTACTCCAGGATCTCTCTTCCCTGAGTAGCTAAATAGGCCCCATTCCTGACCATACCAGAAGGTCACCAGAAACTACAGAAAGAAGAAAAAAATTAAGCTGCAATAACTGAAACACAAAACAAGACTAAGAACACAAAGAGTGAACAAGAGACAGGAATCAACGTGCACCTTTCAATAAAAACCTTAAATATTAATGGTCTCAACTCACTAATCAAATGACACAGTTTAGTTGAATGGATTAAGTAACAAAATCTATCTTCTTGCTGCCTAAAGGAAATTCACCTTATCTTCAAGTATCTTAAAGTGAAAAATAGAAAATGGGACCTATAATGATAAATGTTAAGGCCTTGGAAAAACTTGGAAAAAATGTGAACGAACTAGATACCAAAATATTAAACAGGTAGAAATTAACTACATAATGAACAAAATGAGTAAAAAGAATCCATGAAACAAAATTTTGTTCTTTGAAATGGTAAACAAGATTGGTAGTCCCTTAGCCAAGTTAACCAAAAGAAAAAGAAAGAATATCAAAATTAGGAATGAAAAGGGAGACATTATGATAGATACCAATGAAATTCAGAAAAATCATATGGACATACTTTTAAGAAGCTTACATAAAAAGAATTAAAATGTAATTACTCTATAATAGGGCAACAAACCCACTTCTATACACCACAGGCTAACTAATAAAAAGTTCAATCCCAGAAATGGGTTACTTATCTTGGAATAGATGGTCAATGAGGACTCATACACACATGTAGATTACAGGCTATAGCCAATGCTCTGTTTTACTGTCTGGATCCTGGAGTCCAGAACTTTACAATAAGACTCTATTGCCAAAGAAACCAAATGCTTGAATCATAGAATATGGCAAAATCAAGCTGGTACTGACCTGGAAGTTTCCTCCCCACTGCCAATCATTTATGCTGCTAGCAGGTGCTATGCGAGCTACTGGGAGAGAAGCATAATTATCAGTCTTACCCAAGTATGACTCTCATAGTCTATAATAATGACTGTTCTGGCAAGAAATGCCAAGTGGTGGAATAGTAGCACAGGGATACAAGGAACATACCTAAATATAATTAAAGCAATATACAGCAAGCCTGTAGCCAACATCAAATTAAATGGAGAGAAACTCAAAGCAATTCCACTAAAATCAGGAACAAGACAAGGCTGTCTACTCTCAATATATATATATTCAATAAAGTACTTCAAGTTCTAGCTAGAGTAATAAGACAACTGAAGGAGATCAAGGGCATAAAAATTGGAAAGGAAGAAGTCAAAGTATCATCATTTGCAGGTGATATGATAGTATGCATAAATGACTCCAAAAATACTAGCAAGGAACTCCAATAGCTGATAAACACCTTCAGCTAAGTGGCTCAATAGGAGATTAACTAAAACAAGTATCTCCCCTACGTATAAATGACAAATGAACTTAGAAATAAATCAGGGAAATGATACCTTTCGTAATAGCCACAAATAACATAAAATGTCCTTGGATAACCCTACCCAAGAAAGTAAAAGACTTATAAGAATAAAATTTCAAGTCTTTGAAAAAAAGAAATTGAAGAAGATATTAGAAGATATAAAGACTTCCAATGCTCATGGGTAGGTAATAAAAATGGCTATCCTACCAAAGGCAGTCTACAGATTCAATGTCATCCCAATCAAAATCCCAACACAATTCTTTACAGACTTGAAAGGACAAAACTCAATTTAATATAAAAAAACAAAAAAAAAACCCAAGATAACTAAAACAATCTTGAACAATAAAAGAACTCCTGGAGGTATCACCATCCCTGATTTCAAGCTGTAATACAGAACTATAGTAACAAAAACCACAAGGTATTGTCATAAAACAGACATGTTGATCAATAGAATTGAATAGAAGACCCAGACACAAATCAACACACCTGTTTCTTAGTTAGGGTTTCTGTTGCTGTGAAGGGATACCATGACCACAGCAACTCATAAAGGAAAAACAATTAATTGGGGTGGTTTACATTTTCTTTTTTTTTTTTTTTTTTTAATTTATTTTAATTTATTTTGCAATACAATTCAGTTCTACATATCGGTCACGGATTCCCTTGTTCTCCCCCCTCCCGTCCCCCTCACCTTCCCCCCAACGCCCCCCCCCCCCCATTCCCATCTCCTCCAGGGCAAAGCCTTCCCCACAGACTGAGGTCAACCTGGTAGACTCAGTCCAGGTAGGTCTAGTCCCCTCCTCCCAGGCCGAGCCAAACAATCCTGCATAGGCCCCAGGTTTCAAACAGCCAACTCATGCAATGAGCACAAGATCTGGTCCCACTGCCTGGATGCCTCCCAAACAGATCAAGCCAATCAACTGTCTCACCCATTCGGAGGGCCTGATCCAGTGTGGACCCCTCAGCCATTGGTTCATAGTTCATGTGTTTCCATTCATTTGGCTATTTGTCCCTGTGCTTTATCCAACCTTGGTCTCAACAATTCTCGCTCATATAAACCCTCCTCATTCTCGTTAATTGGACTCCCAGAGATCCACCCAGGGCCTAGTCATGGATCTCTGCATCCAGATCCCTCAGTAGTTGGATGAGGTTTCTAGCACAACAATTAGGGTGTTTGGCCATCCCATCACCAGAGTAGGTCAGTTCGGGCTGTCTCTCGACCATTGCCAGCAGTCTGTTGTGTGGGTATCTTTGTGGATTTCTGTGGGCCTCTCTAGCACTTTGCTTCTTCCTGTTCTCATGTGGTCTTCATTTACCATGGTCTCCTATTCCTTGTTCTCCCTCTCTGTTGTTGATCTAGCTGGGATCTCCCGCTCCCCCAAGCTCTCTTTCCCTCGACCCTCGCCTTTCATTACCCCCACTCATGTCCAGGCTGTTCATGTAGATCTCATTCCATTTCTCTGTCATTGGGCGATCCCTGTGTAAAAAACAATGGCATCATGAGGTTTGCAGACAAATGGATGGATCTAGAAAAAATCATCCTGAGTGAGGTAACCCAGACTCAGAAAGACAAACATGGTATGTACTCACTCATAGCAGGATACTAGACATGAAACAAGGATGAATTGTCTGCTACTCACATCACCAGGGAGGCTACCCGGAAAACAGGACCCCAAGAAAGACACAGGGATCGCCCAATGACAGAGAAATGGTTTACATTTTCAAAGGTTTAGACCATTATCATCATGATGGGACAATGGCAGTGTACAAACAGATATGATGCTGGAGAAATAGCTGAGTGTCCTACATCTTTACTTGCAAGCAGGAGAAAGTGGTCTGAGATACTGGGCATGGCTTGAATATATATGAGACTCATTTTCTGAAAGAAAGAGACTGCTATTTTCTTTCAAACCACTGCATCCCACTCCCTGAACCCCAAAGGTTTGGAGCCATATCATAATGCAAAAATACATTTATTCCCACTTTGAAAGTCTCCCTGCTCTATCACAGTATCAGTAATGTTTAAAAGTCCAAAGTTCAAAATCTCCTCTGAGATTCATGCAATCTCTTAACTGTAATTCCCTATTAAATCAAAATTTAAAAAAAGACCACATGCTTCCAACATATAATGGCACAGGATATACGTCAGTGTTCCAAAACATAGGGATGGAAGCATAGTGAGAAAAAACTGGACCAAAGCAAGATTTAAAACCATCTGGGCAAACTCCAAATTCTGAATCTCCATGTCTGATGTCAAAACACTCTTCAGATCTTCAATTCTTTTCAGCTTTGTTGACTGCAGTACAGTCCTTTCTCTTGGGCTGTTTCCACTCCCTGTTAGCAGCTTTCCTTGGCAGATATCACATGACTCTGCCATCTCCAACATCTTGGGGTCTCCAAGGTAATCCAGGCTTCAACTTCAATGGATTTCCTTAGTCGCTGCTTAACTCTAAAGCTAGAACCACATGGCCAAAGCTGCCAAGTTCTGCTGCTTGCTTGAGCTGGAACATGGACTCCTAATTCAATTATGTCTTTATCCTGTTATTTTTGGTGGTGATGTGTGTGTACTTCTATACGTTGGGGTTTACTGCTGTGGCTTTATCTGTTGCCTGTGTTTTCGAGGGTGTATCTGACTTCCTTAGGTTGGAATTTTCCTTCTAGTGCTTTCTGTAGGGCTGAGTTTGTGGATAAGTATTGTTTAAATCTGGCTTTGTCATGGAATGTCTTGTTCACTCCATCTATGGTGATTGAAAGTTTTGCTGGGTATATTAGTCTAGGCTGACATCCATGGTCTCTTAGTGTCTGCATTACATCTGTCCAGGTCCTTCTGGCTTTCAAAGTCTCCATTGAGAAATCGGGTGTTATTCTGATGGGTTTGCCTTTATATGTCACTTGGCCTTTTTCCTTTGCTGCTCTTAATATTCTTTCTTTATTCTGTACGTTTAGTTGTTTAACTATTATGGGGTGAGGGGACTTTTTTGGGGGGTCTAGTCTGTTTGGTGTTCCATAAGCTTCTTGTATCTTCATAGGCATTTCCTTCTTTAAGTTGGGAAAGTTTTCTTCTATGATCTTGTTGAATATATTTTCTGTGCCCTTGAGTTGGTATTCTTCTCCTTCTTTGACCCCTATTATTCGTAGGTTTGGTCTTTTCATGGTGTCCCAAATTTCTTGGACATTTTGGTTCATGACTTTGTTGGCTTTAGTGTTTTCTTTGACTGATGAATCTATTTCTTCTACTGTATCTTCAATGCTAGAGATCCTCTCTTCCATCTCTTGCATTCTGTTGATTATACTTCCATCTGAAGTTCCCAATCGTTTACTCAGATTTTCTATTTCCAGCATTCCCTCTGTTTGTGTCTTCTTCATTTTTTCTATTTCCATTTTCAGGTCTTGGACTGTTTCCTTCATTTGTTTCATTGATTTTTCTTGATTTTCTCTCAGTACTTTATTGTTTTCTTCCAGGACTTTATTGATTTCTTCCAATTTGTTTGCCCTTTCCTCTAGTTGTTTACAGCGTTCTTCACATTTTTTTGTGTTTTCCTCTACACAAGCCTCTAGCTTCTTCATGATGTCATTCATAAGGCTGTTTTCTTCTGCTTCTTCCAATTTCTGATGTTCAGGTCTAGGTGTTGGAGGAGGGCTAGGGCCTGGTGATGCTGTATTGCTATTCATTTTGTTGTATATGTTTCTGCCTTGACGTCTGCCCATCTCCTTGTGGTTCGTTCTTGGCCTTATCTGCACACTTGGTTCAGACAGAGCTGACAGATTCAGGAAGTCTCTCTCTCTTGTCCAGATGGGAGCTCTCTTGTCCAAATTGGAAGTCAGGGGCAGGATGGGAGCTACTCTCTCCCTCTCTCTCCCTCTCTCTCTCCCTCTCTCTCTCTCCCTCTCTCTCCCTCTCTCTCTCCGTCTCCCTCTCCCTCTCTCTCCCTCTCTCTCTCTCTCTCTCTCTCTCTCTCTCTCTCTCTCTCTCTCTCTCTCCAGAAGGGAAGTCCTTGGCAGGATGGGAGCTGGGGGCGGCCTCTAAGTCTCAGGAAGAGGCTTGGGGCTCAGGCGGATGGGCGTGGGGGCAGGGCGTGGAGACTGCAGGGTCTGCCAGGGGTCTTGGAGAAGGGGATCCTTCCCGGTGGGGCTAGAAGGGAACCTGCCCGGTGGCCAGAACCTGGGACCAAGTTGGGCAGGTCTTCCCCGGAGTGGCTGATGCCCAGGGATGGGGTCCGGGGCAAGCAAGGGCACTCACCTGTGCTCCAAAAGGGACGTCCGGGGCAAGATGAGAGCTGGGGGCCGGCCTCTAAGTCTCAGGAAGAGGCTTGGGGCTCAGGCGGATGGGCGTGGGTGCAGGGGGTGGAGACTGCAGGGTCTGCCAGGGGTCTTGGAGAAGGGGATCCTTCCCAGTGGGGCTAGCAGGGAACCTGCCCGGTGGCCAGCCAATTATGTCTTTATCAGCTTTCTGTTTTCTATGATTTCCTTCACTGCTTAATCTTGGCTGTCTTGGAATTTGCTCTGTAGACCAGGCTGGCTTGAACTCAGAGATCTGTCAATTACATCATCCTCAGCTTTCTGTTTTCAATGGTTACCTTCACTGCCTAAGCTTGGTTGTACTGGAACTTGCTCTATAGACAGGGCTGGCCTCAAACTGAAAGACCCACCAGCCTCTGCCTCTGGAGTGCTGGGATTAAAAGTGTGCTCCACCATACCTGGTTCCAAGCTTTTCTTTAATTATTTGCACAAGTTGGAAACTTAGCTGTATAGGATCTTGCCTAGAGGTCACCACTCCCTTTTTCCCATTTCTTAATCTGTTTATATCTTGACCAGCTTGATCTTCTTCATTATAAATCTGCATTAGAGTTACCACTAATAACCACACAATAGAGTCTATACTAAGCTGTTTTGAGAGTTCCTCTGCCAACAGAATTAATCCAAATCTCTTCACTTTAGCCTCAGGTAGACTCTTTGGACAAGGGCAAAAAACAGCCACAATTTTCACCAAAATATCACAAGAATGATCTTTAGGCAACATATTAAAATTCTTCTCTTCTGAACCCTCTTGAGCCAGCTCCCCCTGCCTCCACAGTTCAAATCACACTTAACATTGCTGTCTTCCATGCTCCTACTATAGTCCATTAAGCAGTGGTTAAAGCATTCCACTACTTTCCTAACCCAAACTCTCAAAGTCGATATTATTTCAAACAAAAACACGATCCATTCTATCACAGCAATACCCCACTCCTGGTACCAACTTATGTCTTAGTTATGATTTCTATTGTTATGAAGAGACATCATGAACACAGTGTAGCTGGAATTTTTCTGGTCCTGCCTGGCCCACAGTCAGTACAAAGCTCTCTCACCTGCCAGTCCTGCAGCTGCTCAGACCCAACCAAGTAAACACACAGAGACTTATATTATTTACAAACTGTATGGCCATGGCAGGCTTCTTGCTAACTGTTCTTATATCTTAAATTAACCCATTTCTATTAATCTATAAGTTGCCACGTGGCTTGTGGCTTACTGGTATCTTAACATCTGCTTCTCATCATGGCGGCTGGCAGCATCTCTCTGCCTCAGCCTTCCTCTTCCCAGAATTCTCTTCTCTCCTTGTCCCACCTATACTTCCTGCCTGGCTACTGGCCAATCAGTGTTTTATTTATTAACCAAGCAGAGCAACACATTTAACATACAGACCATCCCACGGCAACTCTTATAAAGGAAAACATTTACTTGGGGTGGCTTACATTTTATTATTATGTTATGACATGGTTGTGTGCAGGCAGACATGGTGCTGGAGAAGTAGCCAAGTGTCCTACATCTTTACTAACAGGCAACAAGAAATGTTATGAAACACTGGGCATAGCTTAGCATATGTGAGACCTCAAAACTCAATTCCACAGTGACATACTTCCTCCAACAGGCCATAGCTACTCCAACAAAGCCACATCTCCTAATAGTGCTCCCTTTGGGGGCCATTTTCTTTCAAACCACTACAACTGATTTTTGAAAAAAATTAAAAACCCAGAAATACACAATAGGAAAAAGAAAGCATCTTCCACTCATGGTGCTGGTATAACTGGATGTCTGTATGTAGACGAATGCAAATAAATCTAAATTTATCACCCTGTACAAAACTTAAGTCCAAGTGGATTAAAATACCTCAGCATAAATGTAGATACACTGAAGCTGATAGGAGAGAAAGTAGGGAATATCCTTGAACACATTGAAACAGAAAATCATTCTCTAAACAAAACATTTATAGTATAGGCACTAAGAATGACAATTAATAAATTGGACCTCATGAAACTGAAAAGCTTCTGTAAGTCAAAAGTCACCATCAGTTGGACAAAGTGGCAGAGTACAGAATCAGAAAAAGATTTTTTACCAAGTCTGCCTCTGTTAGAAGGCTGATAACCAAAATATATAAAGAACTCAAGAAACTAGACATCAAAAAAACTAAATAATCACGTTACAAATAGGGTACAGATATAGGCAAAATTATCAATAGAGGAATCTCAAATGCTTGAAAAACATTTTAAAAAAATGTTGACATCCTTAGACATTGGGGAAATGCAAATCAAAACTACTTTGAGAGTCCATCATATACTTTTCAGAACGGCTAGGATCAATAACACAAGTGAAAGCTCATGCTGGTGAGGATGTGGAGCAAGGGGAACACTCCTCCATTGCTGGTGGGAGTGGAAATGTGTACAGCCACTATGGATATCAATGTGACAGTTCCTCAAAAGTTGGAATTGATCTACTTCAAAACATAGCTATATGGCCCCTGGGCATATACCCAAAGGATGCTCTATCTTACCACAAGGACACTTGCTCAACTATGTTCATTGCAGCTTTATTCATAATAGCCAGAAACTGGAAACAACCTAGACGTCCCTCTACAGAAGAATGGTTAAATAAAATGTGGTACATTTACACAATGGAGTATTAATCAGATGTTAAAAATAAATGATATCATGAAATTTGCAGACAAATGGATGGAACTAGAGAAGATCATCCTGAGTGAGGTAACCCATACCCAGAAAGATAAGCATGATATTTATTTAGTTATAAGTGGATATTAGTTTTAAAGTAAGAGATAATCATGCTATTGTCCATAAACTCAGAGAGGCTAAGTAACAAGGAGGAATCTAGGGGACAGGCATGGATCTCCTTGGGAAGGGGGAATAGAATAGATTTTGTGGGTGGACTGGGAGAGGGTGGAGAAGGGAACACGAGGGATCAGGTGGAGGAGGGAGGGATGAAGGGAAAGCGTATAGGGAGAGATGACTGGAACTGGGGGGCATTTGGCTGGAGATGTGGAAACCTTATTCAGTAGAAACTTCCTGGAACTAAGAAGTCTGAACATAGTGAGGACTCCTAGTAAAGGATGATACAGAGCCTGATCCGATCATCTTCTGTAACCATGCAAAGCTTCTAGTAGTTTGAATGGGATGTCAACCCAGGCACAAAATCTTCAACCTACAACCTGTCCATACTACTTGGGGACAAAAAGAAAAAAAGAAAAGAAAAGGCAGAGGAAGAGAAGGGGAAAAGTCAATGAAATGACTCCTAATGATATTCTGCCATACTCCTTTATTAGTGCCTAGACCAATTGCCCTGAGAGAGGCTTCCTCCAGCAGCTGATAGGAGCAGATGCAGAGACCCACAGCTAAACATTAGCTGTAGCTCAGAGAATACCCTAGGAGAGGGGGAGGAAGGATGTAGGAGCCAGAGGGGTCAAGGACTCCAGGAAAACAAGGCCCACAGAATCAGCAAAGCAGAGCTCATAGGGGCCCACCAAGACTGGAGCAGCAGTCATGGAGCCTGCATGGGACTGTGCCAGGTCTTATGCATTTACATTGCAGTTGTTTAGCTTGGGTGTCTCTGACTCTTTGCCCTGATGTTGGGACCCTTTTCCTCCTGTTCAGTTGCTTTGATGAGGGTATGTGCCTAGTTTTATTGCATCTTGTTATGTTGTGTTCAGTTCATAGCTCTGGGGGACCTGCACTTTTCTAAAGGGAAATGAAGGAACAATGGGTTTGAGAAAGATGGGAGGTGGGGGAAACTGGGAGGAGTGGAGGGAGAGGAGGCTATGATCAGAGTGTGTTGTATGAGAGAAGAATGAATTTTAAAAAAAGAAAATTTAAAAAAAGGTTACTAATGCAGAAGTGTATGCAACAGACACTGCTCCTTTTGAATCTGTTTTACTTTTTGGCCTGGGGCATGGGTTTCAAAGGATATCATCAATATCAGCTTCATGAAAATAGAAAATATTTGTTAAAAAAACCATAATTTTTCTTCTAAAGTGACCACGTAAGTTATTTTCTAAAATACCATTAGAAGAAAACATGACAATCTTAAAATATATAGATTTTTCCTAGCTTTCATTTTTTATTGTTTTTTTTATAATTTCTTTCTTGAGAATTTCATGCATTCATATAAAGCGCTTTTATAAAATCCGTCCCCTGTTCCTTCCCTCCAAACTCTTCTCTACTCACTGCATTGCTTTTCCTCCCAGTTCATCCACTCTTTGAATCCTCTGAGTCCATCTCTTATTTCCTGTATGTACGTGGATCTAGAACAATCTATGGGGTATAGGTAGCCTCTCAGGGGCTGCATTCCTGAAGAAAATTTCCTCCTTGCCTCTTTTTTTTTTTTTCCAAGACAGGGTTTCTCTTTGTAGCTTTGTGCCTTTCCTGGAACTCGCTTTGGAGACTAGGCTGGCCTTGAACTCACAGAGATCCTCCTGGCTCTGCCTCCCAAGTGCTGGATTAAAGGCGTGCGCCAACACTGCCCGGTGAAAATTTCCTCCTTAAAAACTCCCACCAGCGCCGGGCGGTGGTGGCGCACGCATTTAATCCCAGCACTCGGGAGGCAGAGCCAGGCGGATCTCTGTGAGTTCGAGGCCAGCCTGGGCTACCATGTGAGTTCCAGGAAAGGCGCAAAGCTACACAGAGAAACCCTGTCTCGAAAAACCAAAAACAAACAAACAAACAAAAAAAACCAAAACTCCCACCATATATTTTAATGTCAAGTGATAAATTGGAATATAAATTTTAATCAATATTATAATCACCATAGTATCTATATCCTCAATCTTGACGTTGTAAAAAATATTAACAAGAAAAATATAAATTACTCAAATTAAATGATATAGTATTGCCAATAATACATTCACAAAATTTTAATGTAAAATGCTTAATATTTTCATAAAAACAATTTTCATTTAATTCCAAGACTATTCAGGGAAAGATAGTAATATACATGAAAGCTCACTATTGCTAATTAAAATTAACACATATAAAAACATGCATAAAACAGCATTTGTATGACAGCGATAAATAGCTAGTTACATTACAAAACACCCATGTGCTGTCATATACTACTACTCACAATTCCCAGGGCAATTTTTTCTCATAACAAGTAGATGTACAATGTCATCATATATTCCACATGCCTCAGTAAATGTATATTTACTATCTTAATCTCCACAATTCTGTAAAATGGGTCTTTTGTCACTGGAAATTTATAGTTACAGAAGTTTTTGCTCAAAAAGGCTAAGTTCAAGTTCAAAGTTACACAAGAAAGTGAACTGCATTGAATTCTGACCTCTGTGTTTTAACAGCTGGCCATAGACTTTTCACCAGCATCTGTATTACCACCATACAACACAGAGCATATCACTGTATACCAGTAGGTGAAGAAACCTCTACACGAACACATCAGCATAGCAAAGTGAGTGTCAGCATCAAAAATAGAGGGAAATTTATCTAAATGAGTGTCAGGTTTTACACATAATTAATACTTAATTACTTCTAATATACTAACTTCTATTTACTTTCTTTAAAAACTTATTTTTTTACATGTTACATCAAAAAACAAAACCACATTCATATCTTAATATGTCATGTTATGTTTCTGTACATATATCCATTGTATAATATTTAAATCAAATTTAATACATTTATCTCCTCAAATATTTACTCATTCTTTATGATGAGACCTTTCAAATGCTTTTTCTGGCTTTTGGAATGAACTAAATATTATTGTATCTATAATCATCCTTCTGTTCAGTAGTAATGCATAAACTCTTGCTGTTATCCCACTGTGACTCAGCACCCATTGATTAACATTTTCTTGTTCCTTTCCCTCACCTACAAATCTCCCCAGCTCTTGTCACCACTGTTCTATTTTTAGCTTGTATGAGCTCAACTTAATAAGAACTTTGTTTAGTGTTATAAATGAAGAGGCTATAATGATATTTCCTTCTTGTTAAAACAGAGAGGATATTATCAATTTCTACAAACAGTAATACCAACCCCATAGTACTGCATATTTAAGTTAGGAAGAAAAACAACATTGTTCCTTTCCCCTAACTTTCAAATTTTAATTTATTTTTCCCTCCAAATTCTTCATTGATCTATTTCTAGTTTTCTTTGAGAAAACCTCAGGTTGATTTCTAAAGCAGCTGTGACAAATTATAATCCCACCAATAGTGTGTCATCATGTTCCTTTCCCAATATCTATGGGAGCATTGGTTGTCAATTGTACTCTTGATGGTGACAGTCCTGTTTGGTGTTTTATCTCAACACAAAAACCATGAAAACATGGGAATGTACACAGAGTACCATATGATATTTTGACACATGTACAGATTGTGAAGTGCTTATGTACAGAACAAGAATAAACATATGGATTCTTTGTGTTTGTTGAGACACTTTAATACATGTTAGAAAAAAGGAAAAGTTTTGTCTCATCCAGCTCTTTGATTTTATTATTCTCAGGCTAGAATAGTAAGAGTTTATTTCAATTTCCATCACTAAAAGAAAGAAAGAGAAAAAAATAAAAGACAACACATGTACACATGGAGAGAGAGAAAGAGAGAGAGAGAGAGAGAGAGAGAGAGAGAGAGAGAGAGAGAGAGAGAGAGAATCTGAACTGTGATGCCTATTAGAACATCCATAAATGCTGATACTTGGGAAGAGAGAAAAAATGTAAATGATATAAATTTCCACCAAGACTTAAACAAATTATTGACTGTCAATATTATTTTTGGTCAGTATTAAGTGGTTTAACATTTATGGAAATCTCAAGAATCCTCTCCAACTAATATGTGACCTATCTACTTGAAACTGTTTTTCATGGTTCTTGCCCAACAAGGACTTAAAAGTTCAGGGGCTGTGTGCAGATAGTAAGGCCAATTTGAACCTCTACACTAAGCAGTTACATTGGAAAAATGGTGTCTAACTTTTAAAGACATAGAAAGTAATATTAAACAGTGTAACTGAACTTCATTCTATGAAATACCTCATAATATTCAAAGAGAATTTTAAAACAATGTTGTATCCCATACTTATCTATCAAAAAAAGCCCCAAAATACTTTTATTCTCTTTATTTTACCAGTAGTATTTCATTCATAGTAGAAATCTTCTAATTTTTAGGAAGAATAAAGTTTAGAAGGCAGCTATTAGAACCATCTAGAATGTAGACTGTACTGACAACAACCTTTTCCCCAGGACTCTCCTCAAAGCCCCTGTGACCTCCTTATTCCTCAGGCTGTAGATGAGAGGATTTAAAGCTGGAGTGAAAATTGTATAGAAAACTGAGCTAATGTTATCTTGTTTGGGGCTATGGAAGGAACTGGGCAGGACATACATGACCATGGCACCCCCGTACCACATCCCAACCACAGTCAGATGGGAAGAACAAGTGACAAGAGCTTTCTTCCTGCCCTCATTTGAGGGCATATGGAGCACAGTGAACAGAATTAGTGAGTAGGAAGCCAAGATGGCAGCAAGAGGGGGAATTAGCAAGGTCACACCCATCACATAAACCATGAGCTCATATCTGGAGGTGTCTGCACAGGCCAGCTTCAGCAATGGAGGGATCTCACAGAACAGGTGTCTGATCTGCCGGGATTTACAGAAAGGATATTGCATGGTGTAGATGTTATATCCTAGAGCACTGAGGGATGCCAGAGTCCATGATGTGGCTATCATGAGCCAGCAGACTTTGTGACTCATTAAAATCATATAGTTCAGAGGATGACAAATGGCCACATACCTGTCATAGGCCATGAAGGCCAAAAGGAGGTCCTCTGCACTACCCAGTGTCAGTTCCAGAAACATCTGAAGGGCACAGCCCCCAAAAGAGATGGTGTTGTCTTTGGTGAGAAAATCTATTACAGCCTTGGGAGTGATAACTGATGTAAGGAGGAGGTCCATGAGAGAGAGCTGCCAGAGCAGAAGATACATGGGAACATGGAGCCGGGCATCCATGGTAATAACCAGGAGTAACAGTCCATTGCTGGTCAGGGCTAAAAAGTACAGGGCTGTGATAGTGGCACAGAGCAGTTCAGGAAAGCCACTGTCATCCAGAATCCCCACCAAGATGAAGCCATTTCCAGAGGTGGAGTTGCAGACCTCCATTCTGTGTGGTCTCTTTAGCTTCCTAGAAAACATATGATTCAGTTAGGTTTTGCTAATATCAACTCAAATTGTTAATTGTCACATCAATAACCCCTTGTGCTACCCAGAATGACCACAATAACTTGGGATCTTTCTAAATAGCTTTACTTCTTGATTTATACCTCTCCTTCCCTCTCCCTCTTCCCCTCCCCCTGCTCTCTGTCTGTCTCCTCAAATATCTATGAAAATCCATCTATGTGTGGAATAGGTAGCATAAATATTAGGAAGTCACCTCATAAAGTAATACTCAGGAAACTAAACCTGGAACATATTTCTAGAAAAATAAAGATCTCTCTTATGATCAAAGAACTATCCTAGCATGTGAGATTGTAGTATAATGTTTAAGAAATCACTTTAAATATTTCAGTTAGTTTCCTGAATAAAAATCTTTCAAATGTGAAACTCTAAACTGATTTCAAAGAAATACCACTATTGGTTTTTTTACATTTCATTTTTAAGATTTTTTTAATTATGTGTATATGGATGGAGATATGACTCAGCTCTCAGCTGTTTTAAGGTTGGTTTCTACAGATCATTCAGCCATGACATGGCATCACACACACACACACACACACACACACACACACACACACACACACACACACATTTCATTAGTTTGCCTTGGCTTCTTTGTGGGACGTTAGTACGTTAACAGTTAAATGGTATTAAAATATTAATCAAAAAATCTCTTTGAGTTAGGGGTTCCTTGGGGGTTTTCATTATTATCCAAAGTCAGCAATATCCACAAGGTCCTGTATTGACATTCCTACAAAAGAGGAAGTACCCAGGTCTAGAATATAAAACAGAATTTTACCGATCCCAGTTGATTCTATCTTTCAATTTTTTACTGTTCAATGACAGTTTTCTTAGTGAATTTTATTTTTTCAACAATTTCATACATGTCCCTGATTTATTCTGTTCACTGTCTCCCCTCCTCAAACACTCAAAGCCTTCTATCCTTTCTTAGTATTCAAAACAACAACAAAAAAAGATGAAAGGGAAAGGAGACCAAGGACCTAGGAAATTTGATTCCATAGCTTCAGACCTTGGCATTTGCTTTGAACTCTATTCTTCAGCTCAACATTTCCAGAAGCTGTCTATACATTTCCTTAAAAGAGAGACACATCTTTCCCTCACTTTCTAAGAAGCCTAGGTGCCTGAACATTTCAGCTTCCCTTGGGCTGCTTGAATACTGAAGACACTTCACTGCACTTGAGAAGATCTGATGCAGTTTAATTCAGCAGCAGCGAGTGGGTTTGTTTTGCTAAGTTGCTGCAGTGTGTCAGGGGTCGGTCCAATGTCAGGTGTCAAGGACATTGTATTTCTTCCTCTCATCTGCAAGTGTGCTCTAGAGATGGCAGTGGTTAGAGACAGGCAGCTGATGGGTTTTCAGTAATTTCCTATAAAGTAAAATGATAATTTTGCTATTATCAGATCTGAAGGGATAGTAGAAACTGCTGCCCCTTTGCCTGTGGCATGAAGTGAGCCCCATTAGCTTCCTGTCAGTTTCCAGGTGGCTCTTGAGTCTGGATGCTCAGTTTTCCTTACCCATGCTGCCATCTATGGGAAGAGACCAAAGCTACATGGAACAAACAGAAATCAGAAGAGATGACCAAGGTTCTCTACTATCTCACCTGAATGTTCTGGAGGTCAGGTGTAAGCCAAGACCTTCTCCAGGAACAAGCTTCTTTCCTTTCTGATCTCATCACCCTCTTTCTATTTCTCTGTACATAACTTCAGCAGGACTCATTTCCCATCTGAAAAAGTCTCCCTTGGAAATTTTGGTTTCACAAATGGGAAGTTAATGAGTCCTCTAGGGTGTATTTTCTGCCTTGCTTTTCCTGGGGTGTTCTATCAGTTAATGAGGTTTAAGACACTAGGTTTCTTCTTCTCTGGAACTTAGGATCCAACTCCCTCAAGTTCCAAAATGCTGAGATTATAGGCATTTACTATTTGTTTTTTCCAGAGTTTCGTTTAATCCTAGAAAAAATATTGGAAATCAATTTTACTTTAAAAAAAAATCCCATTCAGTTTTTTCATACATGTTTTTGACCTTATTCTTCCCCATGCAACTCCTTTCAAATCCTTTCCACCTTTCTATGTACCCAGCTTCATGATGCATGTTCTCTCTCTCTCTCTCTCTCTCTCTCTCTCTCTCTCTCTCTCTCTCTCTCTCTCCAAAATACTCTGCAAAATCAAACGAAACCAAATCAAAACCCAAACCAAAACAAACAGAGCCAATAAGTCAAAAATACAGAAACTTTGAACAAGGAGAAATCAAACTGGTTCCTAACAAGAAATTTTACCCCTACTGACTAGTGTTCGTGGTTCAGTAGAGGCACAGATGTTGTGGGAATAACCAAGGACTTTTTAAAAATTGGATTAAAGGCATATTACATGACATGGAAGACATACCAGAGACTGCTAAAGTGGCCAAGAGCTTAAGATTAGATTAGCCATGGGTCCTAGGGAAAAAAAATCCACTACTCTTATTTGGAAACCCAATTTAAAATTTCTAACTAAAGAGAGCTGCAGAGAATCCTGGTGTAGCCAGACTCTGATGCAAGGAAAAAGGTGAGTTTCCCCAGCTTTTGTGGAAAGTCATTTCCTTTATTTCTATTTCTTTTCAGTTGGGTTGTTTCTAGTTCTATAATGGCTATTCTGTGTAGAGTCTGTAGCTATGAGATATTCCTTTAATTAACTCTGTTGATGCAGTACAACTTGTCTGTGTGCTCATATGTTGGTGTTACTGTTGTCTGCCATCAGTGATAGTTGAAGAAAGAGAGATCAATTTTCAAAATATTAAGCAGGAAATTAAAAGAAATCCATATAGATTTAGTGTTGTAGAAATTCAATATTCACTAAAATAGCTCATTTCTCCTGTTTACATAAGTCATCCACTATGCAAATACACTTGGATAATAATGGTGGTAATAAGATAA
The DNA here is from genome assembly GCF_007827085.1 of Peromyscus californicus insignis. Classification (NCBI taxonomy): domain Eukaryota; kingdom Metazoa; phylum Chordata; class Mammalia; order Rodentia; family Cricetidae; genus Peromyscus; species Peromyscus californicus. The sequence continues at coordinate 96,717,413 of NW_026294562.1, forward strand.
GAATGGGATGTGTTTTAAAGTGAAATAAAACTCTATACCTAGACCATCTGTGCACAGCTGAATTATAATCAATGAATGAAATCACACTCAAACATGAAGAATTGACTTCTAAAGACTCCCAATAAAATACTTTCAGGAAGAAGAAAAGCAATACCTAGATATAATATACAGGAATCATGGTGAACTCAGAGTCTTATTCAGTAAGTTAGTGGACAGATTTAATTCCAAAAACACAGAAATATTTATATTTTTAAATGTATAAAACTTACAAAGACAACAAATCCAGAGGTGGGTTTCATTAGCATTCTAGATGAAATTTCAGAAGTAGAATTTGAAAGCTTCATTTTCATTCATTAAAAGGACCAATCCCTTTTTCACTTTTAAATAAGGCACAGTTTACTACATTGACATCAGTGTTTTACAGTATACAGCTCTGCAAATTTTGGCAAACCAATAAAATCATACAAACAGTAAACATAAACTGTCTACAAATCTTTGCCACATCCCTAGTGTCCATTTATAATATCTTGTGTCCCCACACAGCCTCCACAATAATTGGCTTTGATTTCATCACTATTCTATCACTGAGGAATTCAGAAGGAAAAAATTAAAAATTCTAGAATTGAAATAAATTGAATACACAAAATACCCTAAATCTATGGCACATAATGAAAGCAACTCTAAGAAGGAAGATGTTATTCAGAGTGAAGGGGTGACACAGAACTAATTTAATAATTTTTAATAATAATTTAATAATTCGATATTGACAATATCTGAAAGACAAGTCTTATAGGAAGGAGTTGCTGAGCATCCAAAAAGGAATTGTGATGGTCTGGGTTGATATACAAGTGAATGTGGGAATGGAGACATCAAGAGAAGATTATGCACGTGGAATCTGTTGTACAGATGAAGCTGGTAGGACTGAGTTATTGAGGCAGGAAGGCAAAGGGGAAACTGAAGTTGATACTTAAGCATTAGTTTCTTCAATAACATGGGTGGTGTTATTTATTTAGATGGAATATTGTGGAGGAAGGTAAAACAAAAGAATATTCAGCTTGTTGGCCTTAATGAAGTAACAGTTGTGGACTATGTGGTAGATACCAAGGAGATGAAAACAGTGAGGTTTGAGTTAGGAAAGTGGGACGGGATTTACTCATAAACACCCATGTGGAAAAGTAACATGATCTGGTTTATATCTATGGGGTGTTGGACAAGATTAGCAGGGAAGGAGTCAAATAAGTGTTTGCTTATCATCATAATTCCTACTAGACATGAGACATCTGAGCCCGATTTATGCACGCATTTGAACTTTTGTGTCAAGAATGTGTAAACAGCATTTATCCTTTGAAAGCAAACTAATTTGGGAGAGACCAGCAAAACTGAGGCCTGGGGAGTTAGTGGAGTTTAGCCATTGACATGCAGTTTTAATGATGGAAGCAGTGTGAGCTGTTCATGTACAGATGCAGGTGGGTGTGAGATTTGAAGCAGCTAGGAGTGTGGGGTCTATAGCTGATTGTTATGTTCTAAATGAAATTTTGGACAAGGTCATCAGATGAGAACCAAAATGTTGGATATCTATTTGTTAAATGATAATTTAAAGAGGTCCAGGTGATATAATAGTATACATTGTTTTAACAGAGAAGGCAGAGTGCCCCATAAAATCCTCAACTTTACATATAAGTTGAATATACTCATCATCACTTGCTGAAAGGTTCTTAAGATTTGCGTAGCCTTGGTGCAAGGAGGAGGGGCTTGGACCTACCTCATCTGAATGTACCAGGCTCTGCTGACTCCCCATGGGAGACCTTGCCTTGGAGGAGGTGGGAATAGAGGGTGGGTTGGGGGGAAGCTAGGGGGTAAGAGGAGGGAGGACAGAGAATCTGTGGCTAGATTGTAAAATGAATAGAAAATCTCTTAATAAAAAAAAGGGAAAAAAAGATTTTAAAAAAAGATATCCATAAATAATGAAGAAGACAAAGCTACCAGAACTAAGAAGGCAGCTTTTATAAGCTAGTTGTGACTCTAGAACAGCCGATAATCCAGCAGAACAAAAACTAAAGAAAGGAAATAAGAAATAAAAGGTTAGACCCCTTCCCTAGGCTCCATATTATGGCCAAAAACTTTGGCAAAAAGACTTCTGTTTTAACTGAGGCCAGGCTGGATCTAGGGCCCCAAGTAAGACATCACCCTTTGCCTGCTAACAATTCTCAAGGCCTGCCCAATATCTCTCAACAGCGCCTCTTCCTTCCCTTGGGCTCCATACCCTGGCCCACATGTCTTGCTCTTTTACTGGAGGTTAAATTGATCCTAGGGACCTGAGGTAAGACATTGCCCACCACCTGCTAACACTCCTGAAAGTGCACCCAACAGCCCCAGACTGCAGCCTCTCCCCTGTGCTTCATATTCTAGCACACAACTTCAGCAGAAGATTTCTGATTTACCTGAGGCCAGCCTGATTCTAGGGACCAAAGTTAAGACACTTACCACAGTCAGCTAACATTCCTTAAAACTGGTCCAACAGCTCCTAACTGCATCCCTTTCTCTGAGCTCCATATCCCAGCTTACAATCTTGGCAGAAAACTTCTGCTGTAATGAAGACCATGCTTTTCTAGGAATTCCAGAGGCCAAGCAGGTACCCAGAACCCCAGAAGCCACACAGGTACCTGCAACCACAGAGGCAACATTGGCACTCACAACTCCAGAGGTTTTGCAGGCTGCAAAAGCTCCAGCAGAGAGTTTTTTGGATGTTACTGGACCTGAAGACTCACTAGTTACAGGAACCCTGGCCACTTAGACCAGAAGACCAAAGAGGAAACAGAAACCAAGGAACTAAACACCCATCCAAAAAAGACAAAATTGGGAACCAACACCTAGACCTTAATCATCCCAAATTGAGATGACTACTTGCAAATGTAAGAACACAATCAACAATAAAAAGGGCAATATTGCACCACCAGAGCTTAGCTATTCTACAACAGCAAGACATGAACATCCCAACACAACTGAAGCATGAGAAAAGGACCTTAAAACCAACTTTATGAAGATGATAAGTATCCTTAAGGAGGAAATGAAAAAAAAAATCCCTTAAAGTAATTGAGGAAGAGACAAACAAAAAATTGGAGGAAATCAGCAGATTTCTTAAAGAATGCCAAGAAATCCAAGAAAACAAACAAACAAACAAACAGATGAAGGAAACTGTTCAAGACCTGAAAATGGAAATAGAAGCAATAAAGAAAACACAAACAGAGAACATTCTGGAAAGAGAAAATCTAGGTAAGTGAACAAGAACTATAGATGTGAGTATCACCAACAGGATAAAAGAGATAGAAGAGAGAATCTCAGGCATTGAAGATAATATAGAAGAAATAGATTCATCACTCAAAGAAACTATTGAATCTAAAAAATTCCTAACATAAAACACAGAGGTAATCTGGGATACCATGAAAAGACCAATCCTAAGAATAATAGGAATAGAAGAAGAATCCTAGATCAAATGCCCAGAAAATATATTTAAATCATAGAAATAAATTCCTAATCTATTAAAGCACATGCCTATAATGGTAAAATAAGCTTACAAAACACAAAATAAATTGAAACAGAAAAAAATCCCTACACTACATAATAAACAAAACTCTAAATATACAGAACAAGGAAACAATATTAAAAAACTGCAAAAGAAAAAGGCCAAGTAACATATAAAGACAGGCCTATTACAATTACACCTGACTTCTCAGTGGAGACTCTAAAAGCCAGAAGGGCCTGGATAAATGTCTTGCAGACTCTAAATGACCATGGATGCCAGCCCAGACTACTCTATCCAGGAAAACTTTCAATCACCACAGATAGAGAACACAAGCTATTTCATGACAAAGCCAAATTTAAACAATATCTATCAACAAATCCAGCCCCACAAAAGGTATTACCAGGAAACTACACCCACAAAAACACTGGCAATAAATAATTTCACATAGCAAAACTCAAAGAAGGAAAATACACACACACACACACACACACACACACACACACACACACACACACACACACAAACTATCTCCACCATCACCAACAAAATAACAGGAATTAACAATCATTGTTCATTAATATCTCTCAATATCAACGGTCTCAATTCCACAATAAAAAGTACAAGCTAACAAAATGTGTATGAAAAGATGATCCATCCTTCTGTGGCATACAAGAAACACACATCAACCCAAAATATAGACATAACAATAGAGTAAAGAGTTGGAAAAAGATTTTCTGATCAAATGGACCTAAAGAAACAAGCTGGTTGAAGCTATTCTAATATCTAACAAATTAGACTTCCAACCAAAATTAATTAAAAGATATAAAGGACACTTAATACTCATCAAAGGAAAAATCTACTAAGAGAACAATGAAATTCTTATACCTATGCCCCAAATGCAAGGACACCCACATTTGTAAAGGAAATACTGCTAAAGATTAAATCACACATTGATCCTCACACATTGGTAGTGGGAGACCTCAGTACCCCAGTCTCACCATCTGACAGATCATCCAGATAAAAATTAAACTGGAGCTAACAGACATTATGAATCAAGTGGTCTTAGCAAATATCTATAGAATATTTCATGCCAAACACAAAAGAATACACCTCCTTCTCAACACCTCGTCAAACATTCTCCAAAACTGACCACATACTCAGTCACAAAGCAAGTCTTAACATATGCAAGAAAATTGAAATACCCCTCTGCATTCTATCAGACTACCATTGATTAAAACTAGACCTTAACAATAAGAAAAACAACAGAAAAACTACAAACTCTTGGAAACTGAACAACGCTTTACTGAATTATCACTGTGTCAAGGAAGAAATGAAGAAATTAAAGACTTCCTAGAATTCAATGAAAATGAATGCCAACATACCAAAACTTATGGGACACAATGAAAGCTGTGCTAAGAGGAAAGTTCATAGCACTAAGTACCTTCATAAAAAATTGCAGAGATCTCATACTAGCAACCTAACAGCACACTTGTGCTGTGGGATGGTCTGTATGTCAAATTGCTCTGATTGGTCAATAAATAAAACACTGATTGGCCAGTGGCCAGGCAGGAAGTATAGGCGGGACTAACAGAGAGAACTGAGGAAACAGGAAGGGAAGGAGACTGCCAGCTGCAGCCATAACAAGCAGCATGTGAAGATGCCGGTAAGCCACAAGCCACGTGGCAAGGTATAGATTTATGGAAATGGATTAATTTAAGCTATAAGAACAGTTAGCAAGAAGCCTGCCACAGCCATACAGTTTGTAAGCAATATAAGTCCCTGTGTTTACTTCTTTGGGTCTGAGCAGCTGTGGGACTGGCAGGTGACAGAGATTTGTCCTGACTGGGCAAGGCAGGAAAACTCTAGCTACACACCTGAAAGCTCTAGAACAAAAAGAAGCAAACACACCCAAGAGGAGTAGATGGCAGGAAATAATCAGAGGTTTAAAATCAATAAAATGGAAACAAAGAGAACAATACAAAGAATCAATGATACAACGAGTTGGTTCTTTGAGAAAATCAACAAGATATACAAAGCCTTATCCAAACTAACTAAAAGAATGACAGAGAATAATCAAATTAACAAAATCAGAAGTGAAAATGGGATATAAAAACAGACACTGAGGAAATCTAAAGAATCATTAATGTATATTTCAAAAATGTATAAGCCACACAATTAAAAAATCTTTTCTTTTAATTTTTTGCTAGATTTAAGATTTCCTTTTAGGAAATGTACAATTTTCTTGATAGATACAACTTACCAAAGTTAAATCAAGATCAGATAAACAACTTAAATAGACCTATAACACTCAAGGAAATAGAAGCAGTCATTAAAAGTCTCCCAAGCAAAGAAAAACCCAGGGTCAGGTGGTTTTAGTGTAGACTTCTGCCAAACTTTCAAAGAAGAGCTAAGACCAATACTCCTCATTTTTTTCCACAAAATAGAAACAGAAGGAACATGGTCAAATTCAATTTATGAGACCATAGTTACCCTGATACCCAAACCACAAAAAACTCAACAAAGAAAGAAAATTACAGGTCAATTTCCCTCATGAACATTGATGCAAAAATACTCAATATATTGCTCAAAAACATAATCTAAGAACACATAAAAAAGATCACCCACCATGATCAAGTAAGATGCATACCAGAGACACCACGATGGTTCAATGTATAAAAAATGTAATCCACCTTGTAAAAAAACTGAAAAAAAAAAGAAGACATGGTTGTTTCATTAGATGTTTAAAAAGCCTTTGACAAAAAAAAATGACAAAAAAAAAAAAAAAAAAAGAAAAAAAAAAAAAAAAGAAAAAAAAAAAAAAAAAGCCGGGCGGTGGTGGCGCACGCCTTTAATCCCAGCACTCGGGAGGCAGAGGCAGGTGGATCTCTGTGAGTTCGAGGCCAGCCTGGTCTACCAAGTGAGTTCCAGGAAAGGCGCAAAGCTACACAGAGAAACCCTGTCTTGAAAAAAAAAAAAGAAAAAAAAAAAAAAGCCTTTGACAAAATCCAGCACCCCTTCATGATAAAGTTCTTTGAGAGCTCATGGATACAAGGGACATACCTAAACATATTAAAGGCAATTTATAGCAAGCCAGTAGCCAGTATCAAATTAAATAGAGAGAAACTTAAATCAATTCCACTAAAATCAGAGACAAGACAAGGCTGTTCATTCTTTCCATATCTGTACAATATAGTACTTGAAGTTTTAACTAGAGCAATAATATAACTAGAGGTGATCAAGAGGATACAAATTGGAAAGGAAAAAGCCAAAATATCAATATTTGTCAATGATACAGTAGTATACATAAGTGACCCCAAAAATTCTACCAAAGAACTTCTATAGCTGATAAATACCTTTAGAAAAGTATCTGGATACAAATAAACTACAAAAAAAAATCAGTAGCCCTCCTCCATACAAATGATAAATGGGCTAAGAAAGAAATTAGAGAAATTACACCCTTCACAATAGCCACAAATAATATAAAATGTCTTGATACAACTCTAACCAACCAAGTGAAAGACCTTTATGGCAAGAACTTCAAGTCTTCAAAGAAAGAAATTGGAGAAGATATCAGAAGCTAGAAAGATCTCCCATGCTCATGGATTGGTAGGCTTAACATAGTAAAAATGGCCATTTTACCAAAAGCAATCTACAAATTCAACACAATCCCAATCAAAATTCCAACATAATCCTTTATAGTACTTGAAAGAACAATACTCAACTTCATATGGAAAACCAAACCAAACCAAACAAAAACAAAACAAAACAAAAAACCAGGATAGCTAAAACAATCCTATACAATAAAAGAACTGGAGGTATCACCATCCCTGATTTCAAGCTGTACTACAGAGCAATAGTAATAAAAACCACATGGTATTGGAACAAAAACAGACAGGTTGATCAGTACAACCAAATTGAAGACTCAGGCATAAATCTCCAACTTATGGACACCTGATTTTTGATGAAGAAGCCAGAAATATAAAATGGAAAAAAGCGCCGGGCGGTGGTGGCGCACGCCTTTAATCCCAGCACTCGGGAGGCAGAGCCAGGCGGATCTCTGTGAGTTCGAGGCCAGCCTGGGCTACCAAGTGAGTTCCAGGAAAGGCGCAAAGCTACACAGAGAAACCCTGTCTCGAAAAACCAAAAAAAAAAAAAAAAAAAAAAAAATGGAAAAAAGCATCTTCAACCAATGGTGCTGGTATAACTGGATGTCAGAATGTAGAAGAATGCAAATAGATCTATATCTATAACTGCACAAAACTCAAGTTCAAGAACATCAAAGACTTCAACATAAAACCAGATACACTGAACTGGATAGAAGAGAATGTGGAGAATAACCTTGAATGCATTGGCACAGGATACAACTTCCTGAATAGAACATCAATCATGTGGGCAATAATGTCAATAACTAATAAATTGAAAAGCTTCTATAATGCAAAGGACATCATCAAAAGGACAAAACAGCAGCCTACAAATGGTGTAAGATCTTCACCAACTCCACATCTGACAGAGGGTTGATTTCCAAAATATATAAAGAAGTCAAGAAACTAGACCTGAATAAACCAAATAATCCAATGAAAAATGGGGTACAGATCTAAACAGAATTCTCAACAGAGGAATCTCAAGTGACCAAGAAATACTTTAGATATTCAACAACCTTATCTATCAGGGAAATGCAAATCAAAATGACTCTGAGATGCTATCTTACACTTCTAAGAATGGCTAAGATAAAAAACACAAGTGTCAGCTCATATTAGAGAGGATGTAGAGCAAGGAGAACTTTCCTCTGTTGATGATGGGAGTGTAAACTTGTACAGCCACTTTGGAAATCAATATGGAGGTTTCTCAGAAAATTGGGAATCCATCTATCTCAGGACGGAGCATTACCCCTCTTGGGCATATACCCAAAGGAGACTCCACCACACAAGGAAACTTGCTCAACTATGTTCCTAGCAGCTTTATTTATAGTAACCAGAACCTGGAAGCAATGTAGATGTCCATCAAACAAAAAAATGGATAAAGAAAATGTGATACACTTACACAATGGAGTATTACCCAGCTTTTCAAACAATCATATCTGTTGCTGAATATTCCTTTACACTGTATGAAGATATGTCACTGTGATTGGTTTAATAAAGAGCTGAATGGACAACAGCTAAGCAGTAAGATGTTAGGTGGGACTTCTGGGGACAGAAAGGACTTGGAGAGGAAGAAAGACAGAGTTCCCAGCTAGATACAGAGGAAGCAGGACATGCAGGAGGCAAGGTAAAAGCCACAAAACTTGTGAAAGAATGTAGATTAATAAAAATGGGTTAATTTAGTTATAAGAACTAGTTATAAGAAAGCCTACACTAAGGCCAAGCTTTCATAATTAATAAGTCTCTGGGTCCTTATTTGTGAGCTAACAGTCCAAACAAAAATCTGTATGCATCTTGGTCTGTTTGAGGGGTCCCTGACAGTGGGATCAGCATCTATCCCTGGTGCATGAGCTGGCTTTTTGGAGCACATTACTTATGGTGGGATGCCTTGCTCAGCCTTGATGCAGCAGGAAGGGCCTTGGTCCTGCCTCAACTGAATGTACCAGGCTCTGCTGACTCCCCATGGGAGGCCTTACCCTTTTGAAGGGGTGGATGGGAGTGGGTCAGGGGGAGGAAGGCTGGGGAGGAGCAGGAGGAGGGATGAGAGGGGGATCTGTGGTTGGTGTGTAAAATGAATAAAAAAAATTCTTAAATAAAAAATACCAAAAAATTTCTATCTACATATAGCATCTAACATGGGGGCTCAAATATCCAAATATAGGGCCTGAGAATGTTCTGGACAAGGAGCCCAATGTAGCTTCTTACTCCTGTAGTCTCTCAGGCAGGTTGGTGCTTGGCAGCAGACAGAGGTGCAGTTACTGGCTACTGCATGCAGGCTGGAGCCAGGCACCAGAACCATGTGCTAAACTGAGCCATGTGGTTGCTGACATGGCAGTTTAAGATTTGTCTCAGGTAGTCAGAGAACATTGCAGATGCTTAGTAAAGCCAGGTCCAGACACAGAAAACCTCTTAAAAGGTAGAACATGTTTAAAAAATGTGCTTAGATGCTGAAGAAAGAAAAGAGAGTATAGACAGTCATAAAAATAAATAGCTTCAAAATAATAAAGTCTTTAAATAGAGAGCAAAATAATATTTTAAAAAGCCACATAAAGATGGGAAATACACAGGGCATCTAGATCCTGTATGGTGTCTTGTTGACTTTAAATTTTTTGGATGCTAATGAACAGAGAATGAGAGCTGCTGAGAAGCATTGGATTGTGGAAGAAACTGCTAAATTAAACCAGCCTATATACTTTAGGGATATCTTGTATTCAAAATGGAAGTTGGACAATGTGTTGCTTTGGGGGATAGGTTGTGCTTTTGTTTCCACAGGAAAGAAAAAGCTATGAATTCAAGGTTAATTGAGATCAGATTTGATGGTGGTACCTCCTGAGGATCTTGGCTATAGACATGAGGGGAAAAGCCAGAAAGACTGTAAGACAGGTAATGTATAAGCTGATCCCTCAACATGGGAACAGCTCTGAGACTGGATGAGACATGATAAATATTGTTGGCTACAGAGTCCTCATGACTTATTATTATATGCCACCCTTTCATATGGCATGGATAGAGATTTATATTACTGTTTGTTTATACAGTCCAAACAAACATAAATTTAACAGATGACTTTTACCTGCTCAAACATAAAACAAAAAATCTTTAACTGACTTGTGCATACTGGACATTCTATACATGTATTAGTTCAGATATATATGCTATCTTTAAAAGTTTATGTGTTCAGAAAAAAATGGGCCATATACCAATAAAGACAAATGGCCCATGTGATCCAGACTTTTAGAATGGCTCTGTTTCAGCTTCATTAAAATTCTGCATCCAGAACATCTTCAAATTTGCTAGCAGAGATGGTCCAGCCTCAGAGACTACTCCAGCCAGGACTTCAGATAAGCCTGCACTTTCTGATTATACAGAGACTGGACAACAAATGATACAGCTAGCTCTTCAATGACTTGACCATTATCCAAATTTTTTTCAGTGTTCCCCTAAAGATGCTGTTGCTCCCACACAACAGGAAGCAGTCTAGAGAACATGATGCCCCCATTACCAAGAGTTGGGGTAGGTGTTTTTTGGTCATTGAGTGGGTTATGGATGTTTGTCATCATTTAGGGGTATTGGTTACAAGTTGTCATTGGTCATGGTCATGAAAAAAGCTGAACAAAGATTAGATTCAGGTATCTTTTTCTGAAGGGAAAAAGTGGGGAATGTAAGATGAATTGCTAAATGGTCTTACTGATAAAAAAACAAACAAACCTGGAGCTAGATATTGGGGTAAAAACTGAGAGATCAGGGAAACAGAAAGAAGCCAGCCACATTCTTACCACTAGAAATTCTCAGCCAAAGAGAGCTACTTCCTGTATACCCACACTTATATCCTTTCTGTGCTCTGCCATCTCACTTCCTCTCTCCACCCAGCTACATCACTTCTCTTTTTGCCCAGTTCTATCACTTCTTGTCTGCCTGTACAGACCTCCAGACTTCTATGGTTAACTAGGGCTGGGAATAAAGGTGTATACCACTACTCTTGGCTCTGTTCCCTGTGTGGCCTTGAACTCACAGAGATCTGGATGAATCTCTGCCTCCCAAATGCTAGGATGAAAGGCATGTTGTAAGATGAATTGCTAAATGGTCTTATCAATAAAAAGCCTGAAGCCAGAAATTGGGGTTAAAACTGAGAGATCAGAAAAGCAGAAAGAAGCCAGCCACTTTCTCACCACTCAGAGATCCTTAACCAAAGAGAACTACTTCGTGTATACCCATGCATATATGTTTTTCTGTTCTGCCATCTCATTTCCTCTCTCTGCCCAGCCACATCACCTCCTCTTCCTGCCAGCTCTGTTACTTCCTGTCTGTCTGTATAGATCTCCAGACCTTTATGGTTAGTGCTGGGATTAAAAGTATGTACCACCACACCTGGCTTTGTTCCCAGTGTGGCCTTGAACTCACAGAGATCCAGACAGATCTCAGCCTTCTGAGTGATAACATTAAAGGTATATGCTACCCTTGCTTGATCTCTATGTTTACTATAGTGGCTGTTTTTTTCCTCTGATCCTCAGATAAACTTTATTGGGGTGTACAGATAAAAAATTACCATAGCATGTGTAACCATTGCCTGACTTCTATGGTTAATGTAGTGGCTGGCTTTTTACTCTGATCTCTAAGTAAGCTTTATTTATTAGAGCACAAATAAAATACCTCCACATTTCCCCTTTTTGTCTAAAATAAAAAAGTTATAGCTAATATAAGAAAAACTATATACAATAAGTACAACTATATATAATATTAAATAGGCAATAAATATATTAACAATATCTAGTCCATATGCATTTGGCAAATTCAGAAAAAATATTCCATTATCTATCCTATCTTTGTGAATCCAAAGGGTTGTGTCTAATTTACCTTCTATCCTAATTTGCATTACCAACCAAAAACTATCTTTTGATGTCTTTCAAACTTTTACATTCTACACCTCTTTAAAGAGTTTCTTTTCTGAAATTGTTAACAAGGAAAACTATAACTATCTAATGTCCAACTCCCTCAGAGACCCGAGAAGGAAACAATGTTGCCTAGTAAAACAGGAATTGCAAACAAGCAACTTCCAAAAAATATGAGTTATGACAGTAAAAGCTAGCTGCCTAGACAGTCACCCGAGGTTCCTATGTAGTGTTGGGGCATCCATAAGCTGCTACAGCTTAGCATATCTGACAGACTCATCTGTTAAACAGTATTTTCTAAAGAACCTTCCTACCTTGTCTTGGAAAGGTTTGGCAGTCCTTTCTTTTGTGTCCTGCTTGTCCATTTTGGACAGCATACTTTCAGCAGTTTATGCAAGGGCACTTTCTTGCCCAGTGGCTAACTTTTGCCACAATGAAAGTAACCTCCAAATGGAGTTTCTTTAATGTCCATCATCTTCTCTGAAGTAGGTTGGTGCTGCCAGGAGCAGATATGTCTCATAGCCATAAAAAAAAGAAAAAAAATCTGTTATTAAAACATCTTAAATGCTGTGTTCTGTAGCTCTCTGAAGTGTTTGAAGATGACCTGTCTATCTAAAATGTATCTGTTTGACCTTGAAAACATACCTAAGATGACTACAAGTTTGATTGTAATAACTAACTACTAACTTGCATTTCTTTATTATTCTAAATAGTTGGTAATAATGACTTTCAAAGACTAGCAAATTTCATTACATTGTTAAATGAACTGTATAGGTACAATGTTTTGAACAAGATTAGAAATATATATATTTTCTAACAAAATCAATCTCAAATTTGTATTAATATACAAAATTTGTTTACAATAGGGGGTATAGTATAGAAATGATGGAATAAAAGGTTGGGTTGTTGAGTCTAGTTTTGAACAACCATGTCTCAAATACTTTATATTTGTATGGATTTTTGTATATTGGTACAAAATTTAAGGTTATTTTTGTTATACTGTAGATATGTTTCTATTCTTATTTAAGGTATTGTACCTATGAAGCTCATTTAACATTATAATGTAAAGTTTCAGTCCTTGAAAGCTATTTAGGATAATAAAAAAATACAGGTTAATAGTTAGTCATTTATAAAAGTCAAACTTTTAGTAATGTTAGTTATGTTTTCAAGGTCATACAGAGATATATTTTAGATAGGTGATCTTCAAACACTTCAAAGACCTACAGAATGTGGCTTTAATAACATAAGGCTTTTCATGACAGTGAGACATATCTGCTCCTGGCAGCACCAATTTACTTAAAGAAAAGATGATGGGAATCCAAAGCCCTCCTTATGGAGTTTGCTTTCATTTGCGGCAAAGTGAGCCATTGGGCAAAGAAACTGTCCTTGTCTGGACTGCTGTCAGTATGCTGTCCAAACTCGACAAACAGGACACAAAGGAAGTGATTGCCTGCTATGGAATAAGCATTTTGTATACTGTGAAGATTTATCATTCAAACTGGTTTAATAAAATGCTGGTTAGCCAGTAGCCAGGCAGGAAGTATAGGCAGGGTGACCATACTAAGGACGATGGCAAGGAGAAAGGTGGAGTCAGGAGTTTCCAGCCAGATGCAGAGTGAGCAGGAGATGAACATGCCATGCTAATAAAGGTACCTCCATGTGGCAAAGTATAAATAGAAATATTGGTTAATTCTAATGTACGAGCTAGCTAGTAAAAATAAGCTTGAGCTATTGGCTGAGAATTTACCATTAATATTCAGTCTCCAAGTCAGTTATTTGGCACAGGGCAGTAGGGACATAGAAATGTCCAACTACATATGGCAATTCAATATGTGGCCAAAATTTTCACATAAAACCTGAGAAAGCTTTAAAAAGGAATCTAAACATACAAAAAGAGAGTCAAATTCAGCTTCTTGTTAACTGCTTTTTCTCAGTGGGATCTGTTTGCTGGCAGCAAGCAGAAGTGCTACTCCTTTAAGAGATAATTTCCTATCTCAGTGTTAGTGGCAAATCCACGTGGCTCTTTTAAGAGGCCCAGCTACCAAACACTTAAATGGGGTTTATGAGCAGTGGGTTGTGTACTACTTGGTGGCAGCTTGGCTCCAGAAACTTCCCAGAGTTGGGGCGATAAATGTGGTTCACCAATACCTCCACCATGAAGCTAGGCTCTCAGAGCCAAGGAAGGGAATGGAGTCAGCCACTAAAGCTGCTGCTTAAGTCCTCATCACACCTGGCTTAGCAGTTTAAAGACTCATGTGGTCAGCAAAAGATAGAGATATAAAGTAAAGATAGATTTAGACAAAAAGGAAAAACTTCTCAGTGGGCTTCAGGGTGTTTAAAAATATATGTAGGCTTGGGAGAGAAAAGAAAAGAGGTAGAGAAAGTCCTTAAGAAAGAAATAGAACCGGGTGGTGGTGGCACATGCCTTTAATCCCAGCACTCAGGAGTCAGAGCCAGGTGGATCTCTGTGAGTTCAAGGCCAGCCTGGGCTACCAAGTGAGTCCCAGGAAAGGCGCAAAGCTGCACAGAGAAACCCTGTCTCGAAAAACCAAAAAGAAAGAAAGAAATAGAGTAATAAAAAAATTAATAAGCCACGTAATGTAGCCAGAGGGTTTTCTCTGGTCTTGCCTGACCCCAGGGTCTCCCAGCTGCTTGTAAAATAATCATTCAGAGGCTTAATATTATTTATAACTGCTCTGCCATTAGCTCAGGCTTATTATTGACTAGCTCTTATACTTAAATTAACCCATAATTCTTATCTATGTTTAGCCAGGTCACTTGGTACCTTTTCTCTGTTCTGCCTTGTCATCTTGCTTCCTCTGTGTCTGGCTGATGACTCCTGACTCTGCCCTTTCTCTTCCCAGCATTCCTCTAGTCTGCTCACCACACCTATACTTCCTGCCTGACGACTGGCCAATCAGTATTTTATTAAACCAGTGTACAAGAGCATTATCCCACAGCATTTCCCCTTTTCTGTCTAATCAAAAAGGAAGGTTTTAACTTTAACATAGTAAAATTACATATAATAGAACACTTACCAAGCAAGAATTATAGTTACAATATCTAGTCTATTTGTATTTGGCAAAATTAAAGAAAATGTTTTATCATCTATCCTATATTTGTGAGTCTAAAGTTTCATATCTAATTTATCTTTTATCATAACCAAGGAAAATTATAACTGTCTAGTCTTCAACAACATTAAAGACCTCAGAAGGATATAACATTACTTAAGTAAACAGGAAGTGCATTGTAAGCAACTTCCAAAGATCTAGAATGACAGAGACAGCTGGCTGCCTGGACACTCACCCAAAGTTCCTTTGTGATAATGGGACATCCATCTGCAGCCTATAGGTCTAGAGTTTCTCAGTTGCTTCTCCCTGTATCCTGCAGAATGTCTGGCAATCTCCTCTTCAAAGCAGAAACCTGAAGGACCATCTTCCCTTGTTTTGGCAAAATTTAGTGGTCATTTTTCCATGGGTCCTGCATGTTCAGTCAATACAACATTTTGTCAAGCAGTCCAGACAAGAACAGTTTCTTGCCCAAATTGTTAACTTTTGCCATAAGGAAAGCAAACTCCATATGGAGTTTCTTTGATGCCCATCATCGTTTTTGAAGTAAATCAGTGCTGCCAGGAGCAGATGTGTCTTACTGTCCAGAAATCTAAGTTTTTAAAACATTTTAAATGCCATATTCTGTAGGTCTTTGAAGTGTTTGAAGATTACCTATCGGAAATATATCTATGTATTCCTAGAAACCTTAACTAACATGACTATCCTAGATGACTATTAATCTGTATTTCTTAATTATATATTACAATTTTAAATGAGCTGCATAAACATAGTACCTTGAACAAGAGTAGAAATACACATAGTAACAAGATTAACTTTAAATTTATATCAATAAACTAAAATCCTTAGCAATGTAAAGCATTTTAACAAGTTGTTGCTCTTTAAAAGTAGATTTAATCATCTATCCTTTTATCCTATGGACTACAACATAAAGATGGGAAATACACAGAGAGTCTGGATACTGTCTGTTATTGTGTTGTCTTTAAATTTTTTGACTATCAATGAACAAGTGATAACTGCTAAAGACATTTGATTATGAAAGCTGTTAGATTAAACCAGTGTATATATTTTAAAAATATCTTGAATTCAAAATTTAAGTCAAAAGATAGGTTACTTTGGGAAAGAGATTCTGCTTTTATTTCCATAGGAAATGAGAGGCTGTGGATTCATTTGGGGTAAAGAATACTCAGGTTTGATGAAGGGAGACCCCTGGATATTATAATTGTAATTCTTACTTGAGAACTGTTTTTGTTGTATATAATCTTATTATGTTGAAGTTAAAACCTTACTTTTTAATTAGATAAAAAGGAGGAAATGCTATGGAATAATCCTCTTGTACACCGTAAAGATTTATTACTTAAATTGGTTTAATAAAATGCTGGTTGGCCAGTAGCCAGGCAGGAAGTATAGACAGGGTGACCATAGTAAGGATGATGGCAAGGAGAAGGGTGGAGTCAGTACTCACCATCCAGATGCAGAGTGAGCAGGAGATGAACATGCAATGCTAATAAAGGTACCACCATATGGCAAAGCATAAATAGAAATATTAGTTATTCTAATGTAACAAGCCTGAGCTATTGGCTGAGAATTTATAATTAATATTCAGCCTCTGAGTCAGTTATTTGGGACAGGGCAGTTGGGACATGGAAACATCTGACTACAACTACCAGACATTGCCAAGACAAGGTAGGACAGTCCTTCAAAATTCCGGCTTTACAGTAAAGTCTGTCAGATATTCTCAGTCTATAGGCCAAAGATGGATGCCTGAATATTACAGAGGAACACTGGGTGGCTGTCCAGACAGCCAGCTGTTTCTCTCATTTCTATAGTTTTGAAAGTTGCTTGCTCTGCACTTTTTGTTTACTCTAGTAACATTATATTTTTCTTGGGTCTCTGACAGAGTTGAAGATGAGATAATTGTAGGTATTGTTTGCTTTGTTAGCAAATTCATAAAAGAAATTCACAAGAGAGGTATAAAATATACAAGATTGAGAGACATAAAAGCCTAAATTGTTAATCTAAGAAAATGTTTCAAGGTCTAAAAAGATAATTTTAAGATGGTAGTACAAGTTGTGATAGAAAATGGTTTAGGTATAAAGCTTTAAATTCATCAAGATAAGAGAGATAATAGAGTATTTTCTCCAAATATGCCAAATATAAATGGACTAGATATTGTGAATGTAATTCTTATATGATAATTGTTCTTATTATTATGTATAGTTTTATTATGGTAGAGTTAAAAACCTTTTTTTTTTATTTAGACAAAAATGGAGAAATATTGTGGAATATTCCTTTACACTATATGAAGATGTGTCACTGTGATTGGTTTAATAAAGAGCTAAATGTTTAGGTGGGACCTCTGGGGACAGAGAGGACTCTAAGAGGAAGAAAGGCAGAGCCATCAGCTAGATGCAGAGGAAGCAGGTCATGCAGAAGGAAAAGTAAAAGCCATGAGCCATGTGACAGCATGTAGATTAATAGAAATGGGTTAATTTAAGTTATAAGAGCTAGTTAGAAACAAACCTAAGCTAAGGCATAGCTTCCATAATTAGTAATAAGTCTCCATGTCATTATCCATGGATTCTTGGATATGATGTGAACACCCCCATAGGCTCATCATAGAGAGTGGCACTACTAGGAGGTTTTGCCTTGATGGAGTAGGTATGACCTTCTTGGAGGAAGTATGTCACTGGGGGAGGGATTTGAGGTTTCAGATGTTCAAGCTAGGCCCAGTGTGACTCTCTCTTCATGTTGTCTTTGAACTGAGATGTAGAACTCACAGTTAATTTCCCCAGCACCATGTCTACCTGCACACCAGCCTGATTCCTGTCATTATGATAATGAACTAAACCTCTGAAGTGCAATAGAAACCCTAACTAAGATAGAAGTTTGTACCAGGGACTAGGGTATTGCTGTGATAGGCCTGACAATGCTTTCGTTTGGAGGACTGTGGACTTTGGGACTTTGGATTAGAAAAGTAGTTGAATGCATTAAGTAGGGCTTAGTGGGCAACTATTAGGAAGACAGTAGTACTGAGGGTGATCTGAACTGTGGTGACCTGGCTCAACAGTTTTCAGAGGAGAACTTTCTTATGAAGAATGTGTTTCCATTCTGCCATTGTCTGAAATATCTGCCTGAGGATAAACTGAAGAGTTATGGATTAACAGCTTTGGAGAGGACATTTCCAAACAACCTATCATTGACTGTATTTAGTGGCTAAATGTGGCCAGTCTTATGCAGATGTTTAATAAGAAGCAATCTTAGCACAGAAAAATGTAAAATGTACAGTTTGAGGAGAAAAGGAGCACAAGGAAATGTAAACAGATTAAAGAAAAGCCTGATGTTAAGTGGAATAAAGGGAGCAGTGACCTTGTAGCAAGACTCCTCCCAACTAAGCTTCCAATGTGTGAAAAGGAATTAAAGAAAAACTTAGGCATAATGGGCACATTTTTAATCCCAGTACTCAGTATGCAGAGGCTGACAGATCTCTGAGTTCAAGCCCAGCCTGGTCTACACAGTGAGTTCCAGGACAGCCAAGCTTAGGCAGTGAAGGAAATCATTGAAAAAAGAAGGCTGGTAAAAATGTATTTGAATAATGGGCCATGTTCCAGCCCCAGCAATCAGAATTTGGAAGCTTCAGTCATGTGGTTCTGGCTTTAGAGTCAAGGCTATAAAAGGCTTATGGAATCTCCCATCTCAACCAAGAAAGGCTTCTGAGACAAGGTGTGTGGCAAGGTTGTCACTGCATGGAAGCCTGGAAAGGCCATTGTGTATAGCTGTGAAGGTGAATCCTTTATTGCCTTGGATACCCCAAGATGTTGGGGATAACAGCATTGCAGGATACCTGCCAAGGAAAGCTGCTAACAGGGAGTAGAATCAGCCTAAGAGAAAGTGTGTTGCAGTCAACACAGGTGAAAAGAGTTGGAGATCTGAAGAATGCTTACACATTGGGCATGGAGACACAGAGTTTAGAGTTTTTTCCCAGCTGGTTTTCCATTTTGCTTTGGCCTGGTATTTCCTCAGTATGCTCCCTTTTCTCCTTTTTGGGACAGTAATGTATATTCTTTGTCATTGTATGTTGGAGGTATGTGATCTGCTTTTCATTTTTATTTAGAGATGATTACAGTTAGGAGATTGCATGAGTCTCAGAAGAGACTTTGGACTTTTGAACAGGGTTGAGACTGTGGTAGACTATGAAGAATTTTAAAGTTGGACTGAATGAATTTCTGCATTATTATATGGCTACAAGCCTATGGAGTCCAGGGAGTGGAATGTGGTGGTTTGAATGAAAATGGCCCCTATAAGTCCATAGGGAGTGGCATATTAGGAGGTGTGGCCTTGTTGGAGGAAATGTGTCACAGGGTGGGCTCTGAGGTTTCAGATGCTCAAGCCAGGCCCAGTATGACTCTCTCTTCCTGATGTCTTCAGATTCAGATCTGGAATTCTCAGTTATTTCTCCAGCACCATATCTGCCTACATACTACCATGCTTCCTGCCATGATGATAATGGACTAAACCTCTGAACTGTGACCTATCCCCAATTAAGTGCTTTCCTTTATGAGAGTTGCCATGATCATTGTGTCTCTTCACAGCAATAGAAACCCTAAGGCATCCAAGTATTAGGTACCACCCTATTAAACACCACAGACTAACAAATTAAAAAGCCCAATGCTAGGAATGGATAATCTTTATTGTAGTTATTGGCCAGTAAGGTCTCATCATGCTTGGTATTGCTATTGCTCTTGGTTACTCTCCAGAACTTTATGGCCAACAATTGGTTATTAAAGACACCATATACTTGGATCATAGAAAATGTAGAAATCAAACTGGTATTGACCTGGAAGCTTCTCTAGTCTTGCTTTGTTAGTGACACAATAGTAAAACAGGAAGAAAGAAATTATCAGTCTTACTTTGTCTTAGACCTTGTGAGCTATGATAATGACCTGTCTAGTGATGCATGCCTCCTGTGTAATAGTGACATGAATGTCATGGAAGTAACCAAGAACTTTTTGGATTGGACTTAAGTTTCATTCCACAAAATTCAGCATATACATGGCACAGTTATTGGGATCAAGAATTTGTTGTTAGAATGCTCATAGGGTCTATGAGAGAACCTACTATTATCATTCTACTGAAGAGAGTATTAAACCATTAACCTGACTTATCTTTATATCCATACACCATGCATCTCTCTAACTTCATCAGAGAAGCTTCATTTTGAAGTAGATATCAATTAACACAAAGACCCACAATTTTCAAAGGTACAGAGAATAGGAGACTGTGGAATGGTCAGCCCTTAGTGAAATATCTCTATCACACCCCCTTCCACCAAGGCTTCAGACATCATTGTAGAAGAGTGGGTAGAAAAACTGTAGAAGGCAGGGGAGGTGGATGATTACAAAGAAACAGTGCTTTCCAGAAACAACAGAACAGTTGCACATTGTAACTCACAGTGGTTTTTGACAGCATGCACAAGATTTGTACAAGCTCAAGCCAGACAAAAACCCAGCAAGGGGAGTGGTTATTTTCAATAGCAGCAAAGGATCTAGTTAGTTATTTTACAAAACATCCAATGTAATATCATGTACTACCACTTACAATATTCAGTGCAATTTTGTCTTAAAACTGTTAAAATTGATGATGTAATCATCATATTGCAGAGGCCTTACTGAAATTATGTATGTGCATTGTCTTACTCAGACCTCACAACAAAGCTATGAAATAGATGTTTTATTACAGTGAGGTTGTAACTTAAAGACCTTGGTTCAAAAGGTTATGTATATGTTCAAAGCTATACACGAATATGAGGCACTGAATTCCAAACCTTGTACTCTGACATCAAACCTGAGTATCCCATTATTACTCTGTAAGGCTAACATATAATAAGGAGAAGAACATCCCAGTGTGCCAACAGGTGAAAAAACCTTTTACATTGACATAACTCACTAAGATGATTGCCTGAATCCAAAGTGGAATAATTCACATAAATATGCATTGAGGTTGTATCTGGGTAATTATCTGATAAAATATCTCATGGAGAAAAGATTCACACAGTATTTAACCAGAGTAGTTTAATTCCTGTACTTCAAAATAAACAGCTACGCTTTTTACTGACTTGATTTATCCAGGAGTATTACATTCATAGCTGAAATCTGACTGAGGAGGAAGTTTAGAAGGTGGCTATTAGAAAGAACTACCTAGAAAGTAGATTAGGTTGGCAACAACCATTTTCCAAGAATTCTCCTTAAAGCCCCAGTGACTTCCTTATTCCTCAGGCTATAGATGAGGGGATTCAGAGCTGGAGTGACAATAGTATAGAAAACAGAGAGGACATTGTCTTGTTTGGGACTGTGGAATTGACTGGGAAGAACATACATGAAGGAAGCACCCCCATACCACATCCCAACCACAATCAGGTGGGAAGAACAGGTGACAAGGGCTTTCTTCCTGCCCTCACGTGAGGGCATGTAAAGTACAGTGAAAAGAATTCGCACATAAGAGGCCAGGATAACAGCAAGAGGGAGAATCAACACAGAGACACCTGTCAAATAAACCATGAGCTCATATGTGGATGTGTCTGCACACGCCAGCTTCAGCAATGGAGGGATCTCACAGAACAGGTGTCTGATCTCCCTAGATTTGCAGAAGGGATACTGCATAGTGTAGATGGTAAATACTAGGGCCATCAGGGATGCCAAGATCCATGATGTGGCTACCATAAACCAGCAGACACTCGGCCTCATGAAGATCATGTAATTCAGAGGATGACAAATGGCCACATACCTGTCATAGGCCATAAAGGCCAGAAGGAGGTCCTCTGCACCACCCAGTGCCAGTTCTAGAAACATCTGAAAGGCACAACCTCCAAAGGAGATAGTGTTATCTTTGAGCAGAAAATCCATGATAGCCTTGGGAGTGATGACTGATGTCAGGAGGAGGTCCATGAGAGAAAGCTGCCCAAGTAGAAGGTACATGGGCACATGGAGCCGTGCATCCATGGTGATGACCAGGAGCAGCAGTCCATTGCTAGTCAAAGCCAATGTGTACAGGGTTGTGATTGTAGCACAGAGCAGTTCAGGAGAGCCACTGTCATCCAGAATCCCCACCAAGATGAAGCCACTTCCCAAGGTGGAGTTCCAGAATTCCATTTTGAATGATATCTTTAGTTACCTAGAAGCAGATGAGTCAATGAAATTTTATTAATATAGACCTAATTTTTTATGTTAGCACCTTGAGACTCCAATAATAAAATGCTCTCTTTCTCATGTATAAATAAATTTCCTTGTTGATATTCAAATTCCCGACTTTTAATTTTATCTTAATAAAACCTCTGAAGATGGGTATTGAAATTACTACTGGAAAGGAATAACTCAGCTCTAGACTTTGATCTCATGAAGAAGAACACATAGATGTCTGAGTACAGCCATACACAGATATATTGTTACAGAAATACACAGGGTGCAACACTACAGCAGAACTCATGGACAGATGACATCAGCACTCATAGAAGTACTAGTAAGGAGCACACAATGATATACTAGTACATCACTGCACATACATGTTCTAGTAGAGCACATAGCACATTTCTATTACTAAAGCATTATGCAATGGCATCTTTGCAAAAACTGTTGTACTATTCCTGCAGTGTAAAGTAATGTGTATTTACAACAAAGCAGATGAATGTACTTGTGGGGTCTGAACATGCCTTTATCAATCCTAAAACAGAACAGTTGAAATGACAATGGAACTCAAAGCAAGAGCAAATCGGATACTGTACTTTAAGCCTTTAAGTTCTGATTTGGACTCTTTATATTGCCATAACATGCTAACAGGCTACACATTTAATTAAATTAGAGAAAAATTCCTTACCTCAGGTGATGAGAGGGCTAGCTGCCTGACCACTTCTGCTCCACTTCAGCTGCATGAAGATGGAGGGTATTCAGTAGAAAGGAGGGCAGAAGTGGTTTTTCAGTGGTACATAACTGGTTTGTTTTGCTAAGTTGGTTAAGTATGTATGGGAGGAATTCTTATAATGTCAGGTGTCAGGGTTGTTATCCTTCCTTTAATCTACAGACGTTCTCTGGAGACAGACATGGAGGCAGCCAGGCAGCTAACATTCTTTGGTTAGTGTCCTATGATCAAGATGTCTTCCAGTTCTGACACCCGAGAATGAGTAGAAACTGTTTCTGTTTAACAGGTTGCATAGAAGGAAATCCTCTAGCTCCACATCATTCATGCAACTTGTCTTGGGTCTAGATGTTCAGATTTCTTTATTCCTGTTTCCCTGTTGTATCAATGATCAAAGGTGTATGAAAGAAAGTAGAAATTGGAAGAGATGTCCGAAGGGCCCCACCTAAATGCACCCAAGGACAAAAGTAAACTGAGGCTTTGTTGAGAAGCACATTACTTTGCTTTCTAAGCTTGTGGCGTCCTCTCTTGCCTCTTCTATTGCTGTCTTCAGAGAGAATTACCTACCAGCTGAAATGGTCTCCCCTGGAAACATTAGTCTAGGGAATGGTAAATTAATGAATCCTCTTGGGTGTGTTTTCTAGCTTGTTTTTCTGAGCTTTCTGTATCTGGATCATATCTGAGGCTACAGGTTTCTCTCACAATGAATGAATGCAGGAGCCATCAAGAAAATAAGCAAGAAATGGAATCAATACTAAAGTACAATAATATGGGATGTTGTAAAAATGATCAAAATAAATGATGTACTTGTATGAAAATGTCATAATGAAACCTATTCCTTTATACGATGACAACTGCTAATAACAATTTAAGAGGTAAAAATGTGCCAGGCAGTGGTGGTACATGCCTTTGATCTTAGCACTCAGGGAGGCAGAGGCAGGTGGATCTCTTTGAGTTCAAGGACAGACTGATCTAGAGTGAGTTCCAGGACAGCCAGAGCTACACAGAGAAACCCTGTCTGGACAAACCAAAGTGAGAGAGAGAGAGAGAGAGAGAGAGAGAGAGAGAGAGAGAGAGAGAGAGAGAGAGAGAGAGAAACAAGAAACAAATAAGAAAAATTACATAACTTAATAAAATTATATATATATTTGTTTAAATGTGCTCTCAGGGAAGAAATGAGAGACTCCCAGAAGATGAGAATTTATTGCATAAAGGCAAGACTTGCACTCACTAAAGGAACTCCTAAAATTGACAGAGAAAATTGACAAACACAGACTTAAACATCATAATGGAGAAGTGGCAATTCCATGTTAGGACAGAACATCAGGAAAGGAGCTGATGCACTATCCACAAATTCTAATAATTATAGCAGAAAAAAATCAAAATCAGAAAAGCTCAGTTTTATAATAAATTCACTAGTTATTTTAGGGTACTTCTCCTATTGAACTTGGATAGTAATTTTCTTATTTGTATTATTTTTGTAACCAGCAAATGGAAATCTTGATTTAATTTTCTTAAAGTTTAAAATAAACAGCAATGGATCCTCAAGCAGTATTTCTTAACATTTCCTTGTGTAATGAGTGACTAAAAGGAGACTGAGGAAGGAACTTGGTAAGAGGGTGGGGTAGCCTGATCTAGAGCATTGATAGCTGAGGCAGGCACTGCCTTAGCAGCTGGGTCCTGTGGTCACTGACTACATAGACACATGCCTATGTGAATGTCTGTGCAGCGTGGTAGGTAGGAAAAACAGAACTGAATCTGTTGTGGAAGGTACAAAATGATGTTAAGAGGCCAATGAAGGAAGATGTGATATTAGCACATGACCTTGGTTACCTCCTGTAGCTGATAATAGTGCACACAAGAAGCACAGGAAGGAATGAAGAATGGAACTCTTAACAGAACCTGTGAGACATCTGTTTTTGCTTGACTGAAGCTCCACAAAGAGTTTTATTGTTCTTGGCTAGGTATCATCACTATTTATTATGTCTGTAAGTTTCTATGAAAGACAATGTGGGCTAGAAGAAGACTTCAGACCCAATAGCATGTTTAATGGGTAAGGTGTGCAGACATGCCAAGCCAGGGGATTTTCACTGAAAGACTCAGTAAGATCCAAGTTCTATCACAGCTCACCCCCATTCACATGGGAGTTAGGCTTTTGGTGTGGGCCTAGGGTCCCCTATTTCAACTATTCTCATCCTGTAGGTCATGCCCATCGGAAAGCACATATTTCTATTGCTACTTCATAACTGTAATTTTGCTACTGTGTGACCTTTCAGTTTCTAAGTCCACCATAAATATGTATATTCTGGTGGTCACAACCCTCAGAAAGAGAACCACTGTCCTAGTTCTTCCTTGCTACCCACTTCAGCCATTTCTTCAAGCCCATCTTCATTCCTTTGTGACTTCCTGCCTATTCTGAAGAATCACTTCTCTATGAAGGACATCACACTATACTTGGCTGTGACCCAGGTAGACTACCTGTGCCCTCTACCCTTCCGCTGTCCTGGTCTCTCCAGAGTCCTCTTAGATCTGCTACTACATGCCTGTTTAGCCTTTCCTCCTAGGCCACCTCCATTCAATTCAGACTCACTGCTGTCCATAACCAGAAACAAGGTATCTCTGCCACATTTCCTGGAGAAGTACTCCAAGTCCTGCTTAAGAGAATTTCAGACTCAGAGTCCCTCACTTTCCTACTAGCCTATTGCTCAACCAAACCTCTGAACCAATCTGAGCCTGCTTGGAGTTGAAACCCAGAGTTCCAACTATTATTCCAGACCTGGTAACAGCTGGGGTCTGAATCCTAAAACCCAGTGAAACTCAAAGACTGAGAAGCTAGCATCATTCTTCTGGTCCACAACCTGTCCGATTGGAGCAAAGCAACCAAAAAATGAAAACAAACACACCAAAGATGAGACCAGGTAACTGCATCAAGAAAATCACAAACATCATAGCTCCAAATGCCTAAATTACAACACAAAACAGAAATATGAACAACCAAGACAATGTGCCTTCTCCAGAAGCCAACAACCTTATTGCAATAATCCCTATGATAAGCCATTTGGCTGAGGCACAAGACCAGGACTTCAAACTATCAATTATAAACATGTTCAAAGACCTTAAAGAGGAAGTGAATAAAATGCCTTAATGAAGACAATGAAAACTCAAATAGTTGAATAAAATGTTGAAAACAGCTTGACTTATGAAAGTGGAAATAGAATCACTAAAGAAAACCCAAAATGAATTAAAACTTGAAATGAAAAACCCTGGAATTCAACAAAAGTCTCAGAAGTAAGCCTTACTAACAGATTACAAGACATTGAAGAGAGAATTTTAGATCTTGAGGACAATAGAGAAGTGGAAAGCTCACCAAAAAAATATATTAAATCTAAAAATATCCAGGCACAAGATATACAGGAAACTTGGGACACATGAAAAGACTATGAACAATAGGCATAGAGGAAGGAGAAGAAACCCAAGTTGAAAGCACAGAAATTATTTTAACAAAATAATAGAATAACAGCTTCTTGATTAGGAGTGGGGCCCAACGCCCACTTCCCCCTCACAGTGCTGGCAAACTGTTTTGCTTGAACCTGTGCAGATCTTGTGCATGCTGCTATAGTCTCTGTTAGTTCCTTTGTACACTAGTCATGCTGTGTTTGAAAGACACTGTTTCCTTGGAGTCATTCACCACCTCTGACTCTTCCAGTCTTTATACCTTTTCTTCCACATAGATCCCTGAGCCTCCAGGGAAGGTTTAATGAAGACCTCTCATTTAGAACTGAGTGTTCCAATGTCTTTTACTCTCTTCACATTGTCCAGTTTTGTGTCTCTGTGTTAATTTCCATCTACTTCTGGTAGAAGCTTCTCTGATGTGGGTTGAGAGAGGCAGTATGCCATTGGGAGTCATTGTATTGCTTTATTTCCTTACTCCAATAATAAGGTTTCCCCCTAGGCCCAGGAACTATCTAGTCTCAGGTTCTTACTTTCGCAGTGTCAGGCATTTAGATTCCATCTCATGGAGTGCACTCTAGAGTCAATCAAAAATTGGTTGATTACTCTTATAATGTTTGTATATATTAATTTAATGCCAACATATACAAACAAAAAAAAAAACAAAGATTCAGATTTCAGGGACAGCATTTCCACAGGTTCTGTTTCCTAGGAATATGAAACTATCAAAATACACCCAGAACAAGATGTGGATTCACTCTTACTGAGGAACAATGATGTTATGCAGTGTTTGGTTTTCCTTGAGCAGCCCTTCTAATACATCTTCCCCCATAATCCAACTGTGCTATCTTAAATCATAGATCTATCTGCACAGAAGTGGAAATGTGAGAATCTGATAATTTTTTTAAGTAGTAGATGTTTTAAGAGTACAAAACCTTTAGATTAAATATTGACAGTGATGACTCACTCCTCCCTCCTCAATTTCACAAATCCAGGAAATGAGAATCTCTGTCATGGTCAGCAGAGTCTCTCAAGATCTTCCAACCTCTTGGACCTCTGATCTGGGTGTTGCCAAGGGGAGGCCTGATAGTTGTGTTCAGGCATAGCAATTCTCAGCCTGGAGTAGTCTCTATGAGTGTCTGAGGTCAAGAGTTCTCTTTTTGAGGATGACGTTTCCATACAGAGCCATCTCCCCAGTTGCAACAACATATGCCTTTTATGCATGTTCATAAAATTGAAATCTCCATATCTTCATCAGGGCTTTCTGGCAGTCAGTCAGCCTTGAGAAGAAGGAATTCATAATGGTTCCATATAGGGGTCTGCATGCCCCTCTCCTTGTCTCTGGGCACCACTCCATGACAGCAGTCAGGCTTTCTACAAAGGTATCCAGGTTCAGCAGCTTCATCACAGCCTCCAGAAGCTGTGTCCAGGCTATCTGCTTGTATCTCTATAGACCCACATTGATAGATGGAGAAGGTAGGGAAGTTAGCATCTACAAGAACTGCTTTGCCCTTTTCAGAGAGTTCTGTGGCCTATGCCAGTTTCAGCCTTTAGCTCAGCTCTTTCCTGAAGCATCTGGATGGCTTCCTACTTTGAAGGTTAAGGTGACTTCTAGTTTCCCTAGCTTTTCTGAGATGCTGTTGATCAAGGGCTCTGATTTTACTTCTGCCAAAGTCTGTGTTGCTAGGTCTCCACATGCTCACTAATCTCATCTACAAAAGTAGATTTTATGTTTGCTTTATTTTATATTTTTAGATTTTTTTGTTAAAATCCATTGTTTTATAATTTTACATATGTATACAACAATCAAGAATGATTAAACCAGTTTGCCCCCCGTCAAATTCCATTCGATCCTTTCTCAGAGAAAACCCTCCTGACTTCATTTATCTTCATGATTTAACAACCCACTAAGTCCAATTACTGCTGTGAGTATGTGCATGGCATGGAGAAATCCATAGGAGCATGTGTAATTTACCAGTGACAAAACTCCTAAAGCATAATGATTTTCTTCCCACAGAAGCTATCAAAAATACTAAATTGACAAGAAAACAAAGTATACTGTCATTTTCCCTATTTTCCAAATTTCAACTCTCATCAGTTAGGGATGAAGACTACTGAGTTCCTTTAACATACTTGATGGAATCTTAGCAGTCTTGAACTTGTCAAGTCTTGTAGCGAAAACTGTAGTTACTGTGAGTTTATTGATACAATGACTATACAGGCACAGAGTTAGCAGTAAAGCCCCAGCAGAACTAAAAACAGCACTCTTTACACTGTACTTGATTACTCTAAGGACATGGTAAGACTCTACTGCTGAAAACAATACACACTTTGATACAGTACATATAGGAATCTTTCTGAAACTGACTGTGAATCTCCCTCTCTGCTGGCTGGCTTTTAGTATCAGAGTGCTTTGAAGGCTGTTCAGGGAGGAAAAAAAAACAATGATATTACCAAGAGCTGAACACTGCATCTATGATACTGACTTGTCAGGCAAAAATGTGCCCATTAGTACAATAGTGGCATGACTATCATGGAGTAATGATCTTATTTCTGATTGGATTTGAGATCTCTTCCATGGGACAAGAGTTATGCCTAGTACTGTAATCTTAGTCAATATCCAATGACTGTAGAGGTCATAAACCCAAGGATAATAGTAGCTGCTATTGTTAATTTGTAAATGGTCATGTTATTAAACTGATTTCTAAATTTTTGTGTCTATACCTCTGCAACTTGGCCTACCTCAACTTCTGTAAGAGAAACTTCTTTTTCTAGAGGAAGCAACTAATGTAGAGATTCATAAATAGTTAAAGTATTGATAAGTGTCTGTGATTGCCAGGCCCGAAGTGGGAAATCTCAGAGGTTTGGGAACATATGCTAAAATCATGCAGAGCCAGAAGGTGGATAGATGTGTTGTTTTCTTTCTTGTTGGTAGACATTTTTCCTGGAGTGACATAGACTCAATATGACTTTATTTGCATTTCTCTGGTAGATAAAGATGTTGACCATCAGTTCTCGAGTCAATATTTTAATACAGTGCTCAGAAGGATTTTCTGATGTGGATAGTGGATATAAAGAAACATGCTGATGGGTTCAGCCCTTCACTTCCCTAGGATCCTGCCCAAGATATCTGCTAAATCATCTGCATTCATTTCCTTCCATGTAGATTTCTGGCAATGGTAATAACTGGGCTATGTTTTGTCCCATGATACAAATACCAGTCTCTCTCTCTCTCTCTCTCTCTCTCTCTCTCTCTCTCTCTCTCTCTCTCTCTCTCTCTCTCACACACACACACACACACACACACACGAAGATTGTCATTGTTCATAACTGTCTACCATAACTAGATGGTAAACCCTCTTGCTAAAGACCTGTAGCTAGAGTTTTCCTGACTGGCCCACAGTCAGGACAAATCTCTATCACCTGCCACAGCCACTCAGACCCAACCAAGTAAACACAGAGACTTATATTGGTTACAAACTGTATGGCCGTGGCAGGCTTCTTGCTAACTGTTCTTATAGCTTAAATTAATCCATTTCCATTAATCTATACCTTGCCACATGGCTCGTGGCTTGCCAGCATCTTCACATGCTATTTGTCATCGTGGCGGCTGGCAGTGTCTCTCTGACTTAGCCTTCCACTTCCCAGCTTTATTCTCCTCCTTGTCCCGCCTATACTTCCTGCCTAGCCAATGGCCAATCAGTGTTTATTGACCAATCAGAGCAACACATTTGCCATACAGAACATCCCACCTTCAAATTACTAGTACCTCAAAGCAGGGCTATATACTGTTGTTTGAAGTTCTTCACCTGTATATATTTGTACAATAATGAAAATATCACAGAAAAGCCAAATGAAATCAATTAAAAATTTGCCGGGCGGTGGTGGCGCATGCCTTTAATCCCAGCACTCGGGAGGCAGAGCCAGGCGGATCTCTGTGAGTTCGAGGCCAGCCTGGTCTCCAAAGCGAGTTCCAGGAAAGGCGCAAAGCTACACAGAGAAACCCTGTCTCGAAAAAACCAAAAAAAAAAAAAAAATTTAAACATATTCAGCAGTGGTATTGATGAAAAACTACCATTATATTTTTATGAATGAATGCGTACAGCCTAAGATAATCAAAGTGTAATCATAGAGTAATAGGCATGTGCGCACACGCACACACACACACACACACACACACACACACACACACACACACACACACACATGAAGATTGTTATTGTTCATGACTGTCTACCATAACTAGATGGTAAACCCTCTTGCTAAAAACCCTACATGCTTTGGTTGCAGGACACAGATAAACCAATCTTGAATTATTCAGGAGTCTCTCTCCCTGCTGCTTGAAGGTACCATGTAGCCTTCTAATAGAGAAAAGTCATCAGTGGTCTTGCTATGTTATGGATCCTACCTGTTACACTACAAATATGTCAGGCAAGATCTGACCACTGACATAATTGTGGGAAGACCATTTATGGGGTAACCAATTATCTCTTGGTTGGATATGAGACTTACTCCACAGGAGACAGTTAATTTCTTATGTTGTTAGCATGCTCAAACCCACGGCTAGGGCAACATAGGTTCTAAGAGAGAAGCTATTGGTATTATTTTGCCAAGGGTCATGTCAAATTGCCTTCTATATATTTATGGTTATACTCATGGGTTTGTGTGATCTTAGCTTTCATCAGAGTATCTTCTTATTGTAGGGGGAGGTAGTTAATATAGAGACTTTGACTCTTCAAAGTCTTGAGAATAAGCAATTGTGAATGTTCTGCTAAATATGAGACCTCTGCATCAAATGTTCCATTTCAAGATATCATCACAGAAGAGGGGGTGAAAAGAATGTAAGATAGAGGTTGAAAGACTGCTGTGAAAGCCTGGTCTCTGTACAAGGCACAACTGTTTCACACATGAACTCAGTGCAGCTGCACAAGATTAATGCAGTTAGAAATTCCACTGTAATATAGGGAGGGGTTTCCTATCTCCAACTCCAGCTGAGGAGTCACTGGCAGTTGATGGCTTCTGAGGAAGTGAGAATCACATTTCTTTGGCAGGTGGTGATTGGCTGGTTGCCCATGTCTCTGTACATGATCCTATACCCATGTTTATATAGGCAGCACTAATTAGACTCACTATATTTTTAAGGGAAAGGAAAAGGATGTGAAATTGGGAAATTGATGTGTTGAGAAAGTTGGAGTCATAGGATTGATGTGGGGTCTGTGTGACAAAGGTACATTGTACACACGTATAAAATGTCAGATACTAAAAAAAGATAGGAAAAGGAATTAATTAATTTTCACAAATAACAATACCCAGACCTTTAGTGCATACATAATTTTTATTATTTATTATTTTATTTTACAATTTAATTTAATTCTACATATCAGCCACGATTCCCTTGTTCTCCCCCCTCCCACCCCCCTCACCTTCCCCCCAACCCACAAACCATTCCCATCTCCTCCAGGGCAAAGACTCCCCCGAGGATTGAGATCAACCTGGTAGACTCAGTCCAGGCAGGTCCAGTCCCCTCCTCCCAGGCTGAGCCAAGCGTCCCTGCATAAGCCCCAGGTTTCAAACAGCCAACTCATGCACTGAGCACAGGACCCGGTCCCACTGCCTGGATGCCTCACAAACAGATCAAGCCAATCAACTGTCTCACCTATTCAGAGGGCCTGATCAGGTTGGGGGCCCCTCAGCCATTGGTTCATAGTTCATGTGTTTCCATTTGTTTGGCTATTTGTCCCTGTGCTTTATCCAACCTTGGTCTCAACTATTCTTGCTCATATAAACCATTCTCTTTCTCACCAATTAGTCTCCCAGAGCTCCACCCGGGGCCTAGCCATGGATCTCTGCATCCAGTTCCCTCAGGCATTGGATGGGGTTTCTAGCACGACAATTAGGGTATTTGGCCATCCTATCACCAGAGTAGGTCAGTTCGGGCTGTCTCTCGACCATTGCCAGTAGTCTATTGTGGGGGCATCTTTGTGGATTTCTGTGGGCCTCTCTAGCACTTTGCTTCTTCCTATTCTCATGTGGTCTTCATTTACCATGGTCTTCTATTCCTTGTTCTACCTCTCTGTTCTGGATCCAGCTGGGATCTCCCGCTCCCCCAAGCTCTCTTTCCCTCGACTCTCACCCTTCATTATCCCCACTCATGTCCAGGCTGTTCATGTAGATCTCATCCATTTCTCTGTCATTGGGCAATCCCCTTGTCTTTCTTGGGGTCCTGTTTTCTAGGTAGCCTCCCTGGTGATGTGAGTAGCAGTCCAGTCATCCTTGTTCCACATCTAGTATCCTCCTGTGAGTGAGTACATACCATGTTTGTCTTTCTGAGTCTGGGTTACCTCACTCAGGATGATTTTTTCTAGATCCATCCATTTGCCTGCAAACCTCAGGATGTCATTGTTTTTCTCTGCTGAGTAGTATTCCATTGTGTATATGTACCACATTTTATTTATCCATTCTTCAGTTGAAGGGCATCTAGGTTGTTTCCAGGTTCTGGCTATTACAAACAATGCTGATATGAACATAGCTGAGCAAGTGCCCTTGTGGTATGATTGAGCATTCCTTGGGTATATGCCCAAGAGTGGTATAGCTGGATCTTGGAGGAGATTAATTCCCAATTTTTTAAGAAAGCGCCATATTGATTTCCAAAGTGGTTGTACAAGCTTGCATTCCCACCAGCAGTGGAGGAGAGTTCCCCTAGCTCCACATCCTCTCCAGCATAAGGTGT
Source organism: Peromyscus californicus insignis (assembly GCF_007827085.1). NCBI lineage: Eukaryota > Metazoa > Chordata > Mammalia > Rodentia > Cricetidae > Peromyscus > Peromyscus californicus. The sequence continues at coordinate 96,750,619 of NW_026294562.1, forward strand.
CTTCAGTGTTTTTGATCATAGCCATTCTGACAGGCATAAGGTGATATCTCAGAGTTGTTTTGATTTGCATTTCCCTGATGATTAGGGATGTTGAGCAATTCCTTAAATGTCTTTCAGCCAATTGAGTTCCCTCTGTTGAGAATTCTCTGTTTCATTCTAAAAATGGCAATTTTACCAAAGGCAATCTACAAATTCAATGTAATCCCCATCAAAATACCAACACAATTCTTCACAGACCTGGAAAGAATAGTACTCAACTTCATATGGAAAAACGAAAAACCCAGGATAGCCAAAAGAATCCTGTATAATAAAACAACCTGTGGAGGCATCACGATCCCTGACTTCAAGCTCTACTATAGAGCTACAGTAATAAAAACAGCTTGGTACTGGCATAAAAACTGACATGTGGACCAATGGAATCAAATTGAAGACCCTGACATTAATTTGCACACCTATGAACATATAATTTTTGACAAAGAAGCCAAAACTATACAATGGAAAAAAGAAAGCATCTTCAACAAATGGTGCTGGCGTAATTAGATATCAACGTGTAGAAGGCTGCAAATAGATCCATATCTATCACCGTGCACAAAACTTAAGTCCAAGTGGATCAAAGAGCTCAACATAAATCCAGCTACTCTGAACCTGCTAGAAGAGAAAGTAGGAAGTAGTCTTGAATGCATTGGCATATGAGATCACTTCTTAAATATAACATCAGTAGCTCAGACACTGAGAGAAACAATCAATCAATGGGACTTCTTGAAACTGAGAAGCTTTTGTAGAGCAAAGGATATGGTCAACAAGGCAAAGCAACAGCCTACAGAATGGGAAAAGGTCTTCACCAACCCCACATCTGACAGAGGACTAATATCCAGAATATATAAGGAACTCAAGAAATTAGACATCAAAATGCCCAACAGTCCAATTAAGAAATGGGCTATAGAGCATACAACCTTTTTAAATTAACAAAAAAATAAGGTTCTTTGACATTTATTCTATTTTCCAGGTTTTAAATGTTTTTGACACAAGGTCTCATTATGAATCCCTGCTTAGTCTGTCCTCATACTCACAGAAATCAACTTGCATACTGAGTACTGGGATTAAAGAAAGGCACTACAATGTGTGTACCAATTTATCTTTAACTGATACAAAACCCATGAAAATTATGCATATATATCAGGTACTATATTATGAGATGTGAACACATTGTTTAATGTTTAAACCAGATAAACACTCCAAGCATAATGGACCTTAAGTAGTTACTGAGATATTTAAAGATATGCTTAGAAAAAATGGAAGAGTGTGAGTTTATTCTTTTTGTTTTTATTAAACATAAAATAAAGCATATATTTTTATTTTTTATTTATTTTTTTTTTTTTGGTTTTTCGAGACAGGGTTTCTCTGTGTAGCTTTGCGCCTTTCCTGGAACTCACTCTGTAGCTCAGGCTGGCCTTGAACTCACAGAGATCCGCCTGGCTCTGCCTCCCGAGTGCTGGGATTAAAGGCGTGCGCCAACACCGCCTGGCCATATATTTTTATTTAATTTCCACCATTACAAGAACAAAAAGAAAGAAGAAAGGAAGGAAAGATAGAAAGGAAAAAAGAAAGAAAGAGGGAGGGAGGAAGGGAGGGAGGGAGGGAGGGAGGGAGGGAGGGAGGAAGGAAGGAAGGAAGGAAGGAAGGAAGGAAGGACAGGCAAAGATTCCTCCCTGCCCAGCAATGACATATGTCAGAGCACCCATAAAGCTGATGTTTACAAACAAGGAGAGTGGCCATGGTCCTACATCTAGTGGACATTAGACAAGGCTGTTGCTGACAGTATTATGATTCACTGATTTTTTTATTTAATTTTTTTTTGTAAATCTCAATCATCCCCTCCTAATAATCTGTGAGCCACCACTTGAAATTACTTTCTGTAGTTCTTTGTCTAATATGATGTAATGTCTCAGGGTTCAGGTCCAGTGAGTACTTCCCTTTAGAATTTTTATGTAAACAGCTATGTTAGATAATAGAGACACAGAAGAGAAACTCTAAACAGTGTAAATATTATACTATTCACCTTGTGAAGAGACTATCCAAAGGGTTATTTAAAAGATTGTTGCATTGCCATGCTTCTTAATCAAAAGATACATGTTTTAACTGTCCAGTTTTTTTTCTAGGAGTATTACATTCATAGTAGAAATCTTCTAAGGATGAGGAGAATTTAAGTTTGGAAGTGTAATATTGGAACTCTCTTGATGTTGTGATGACAACAAATATTTCCCAGGACTCTCCTTAAAGCCTCAGTCACTTCCTTATTTCTCAGGCTATAGATGAGGGGGTTGAGAGCTGGGCTGACAATTGTGTAGAAAACAGAAAGGATATTATCTTGCTTAGGATTGTGGTAGGAACTGGGTAGAATATATATAACTATGAGAGCTCCATAGTACATGCCCACGACAGTCATGTGTGAAGAGCAGGTAACAAGGGCTTTCTTCCTGCCCTCATTTGAGGGCATGTGGAGTACAGTGAACAAAATCCATGCATAAGAGAAAAAGATGGCAGTAAGAGGGAGAACCAACATGAGCACACCCACCAAATAAACCACAAGCTCATAACTAGAAGTGTCTGAACAGGCCAGCTCCAGCAAAGGAGGGATCTCACAGAACAGATGTCTGATCTCCCTAGATTTGCAGAAAGAATAATTCATGGTGGTGATGGTAAGTACCAGGGCTATCTTGACTGCCAGAATCCATGATGTGGCAACCATTAGCCAGCAGACTATTGGCCTCATTAAGATTGTGTAGTTCAAGGGATGACAAATAGCTACATACCTGTCATAGGCCATGAAGGCCAAAAGGAGGTCTTCTGCACCACCAATTGCCAATTCCAGGAACATCTGAAGGGCACAACCTTCAAAGGAGATAGTGTTGTCTTTGAGCAGATAATCCATTATAGCTTTGGGAGTGATGACTGATGTTAAGAGGAGGTCCATGAGAGAGAGCTGTCCAAGCAGGAAATACATGGGCACATGAAGCCGGGCATCCATGGTGATTACCAGGAGCAGCAGTCCATTGCTAATCAGAGCCAATGTGTACAGGGCTGTGATTGTAGCACAGAGCAGTTCAGGAGAGCCACTGCCATCCAGAATCCCCACCAAGATGAAGCCACTTCCCAAGGTAGCATTCCAGAATTCCATTCTGCTAGGTTTCTTTGATTGCCTAGAAAAAGATGGCTTGGTGAAATTTTGTTAATATGGACTCCAGGTTGTAGTATAAGAAACCCCTTATGATACCAACATAACTCCAAAAAGATTACAGCTTTCATTCTTTATTTCCAAATTTCTGGCTTTAAATTACACTTGATAAAAGTTCTAAAGACAGGTGTTGATATTACTGACTGGAAAGTGGTACTAAGCTCTAAACCATAACACAGATATTTTATCAGTCTATTTGTATTTAAATATCTATTGGTATTAAAAAAAAACTAAAATAGTGAGACTGAAAAGGCAATAGAACCCAAAGCAATGGGATGCTAATACTCTAGTTTAAGTCTTTGGGGGTATATCATGAATCGCAATTGGTCTTAATAAAAGTCCAGAGTCAAATATCAGAGTGAAAGCTGAAAGATCAGAGAAGCCGAGCAGCCAGCCACTAGTTCTTACCTCTACCATATCTTCAGCCTGAAAGGGGGATGAGCTCTTTTCTCCTCTTGCCTTATATTTCCTTTTCTCTGCCCAGCCATATCACTTCCTATATCAACCTGGGACTAAACTACTGGGATTAAAGTCTTGAGATCCCAAGTGTTGCGATCAAAAGTGTGTGCCACCACTGCCTGGCTCTGTTTCTCTTTTAGACTGGATCAATCTTGTGTAGCCCAGGGTGGCCTTGAATTCCTGATTTTCTTGCTTCCTCCTCCCAAACGCTGGGATTAAAGGTATGTGTCACCACTGCTTGGCCTCTATGGCTAATAGTGGCTGGTTTTGCCCTCTGATCTTCAGGCAAGCTTTATTTGTTACAGCACATACAAAATATCACCACATTGGGGTCTGATTTGCAGCCTACTTAAGTCACAACATACTTGGAGGCTTCACATTTATTTAAATGAGAGACAAATTCCTTACCTCTAGTGTTGAGGGCCCCAACTGCCTGACCACTCCAGTTTCCCTTAGGCTGCTTGAAATTAGAGGATATTCCAACACAGGTGGGATAGGCAGGTATGTTTTTCCACAGCAGTGATTAGTTGCTTTGTTTTATAAGTTGGTGATATACAACAGGAGGCCATCAAATGTCAGGTGTCAGAGATGTTCTCTTTCCTTTTACCTATAGATGTGTTCTAGAGATGGCAGTGTAGGACCAGGCAGTTAACCACCTTTGGCAAAGGCCTGTGGGACAGACAGGAACTAATGCCACACAGACATTTTAATGGGAGAAGTGTTCAAAACTGCCAGGTCAGGCACATGCCTAGGAGGATTCATTAAGATTTAGTCACCAGAAGTAGAATTGTCAGAGGAGGCCCTGTCAGCTAGAAGGATGACACTGTTAAACCTCCCTGAGGACAAGGTAGCTATTCACTGCTGTCCCACAGATCATGAGGCTAGGCAGGGGTATATATTCCTTGAGCTTCCCCATTTCCTGAAAGTCTTACTATGCTTATGATATATCAGGAACCAATGAAGGAGAGGAGATATATCATTTTGAATATATGAACTAGAAAATTCAGATCTCACGTTTTATTTTCCTTTTTATTTTTAGGCTTCTATTTTTCCTTTTTAAAATTTACTAATAATTTCATATATGTATACAATGAAATGTGATCATGTCTGCCTCTATTTCCCCTTCAACTCTCCACGTACTTACCCCAAGTAAACATCCTAGACTTCATGTGCTCTCTTAAGTGATTGTTTAAATGTGTGCTAAATCCAGTTAGTGCTACCAATATGTATATAGGTCTGGAATCATCTACAGGAATGTGGACAACCTGCCAGTGGCCACACTCCCACAGAAGAATTATTCTTTTTCCACCAGCAGCTATGAACTTCCAATAGTACCACATTTAGGTATAGAGACTTATGAGCTCCTCTTCATCCAGGTTGGAGTTCTGGCAGGGTTCATCTTTTGACCTATTGTGCAGGTAACCACAGCTGTTGTTGATGTTTAAATGCAACAGTAATATTATGTACAAAGTTACTGTGAAGGAGACCCTGGGGAAACCCTAAACAATAAAGGCTATTGCCTTTATCCTGGTTATTATAATGACACAGAAATATTCCAGAGCTGAAGACACCACACACTTGGGATGTAGTACATATAGAAATCAATCTCAAACCAACTAAGAAACTTTTTCCATGTTATCTGGCTTTCATAGTGACATAGGTGCTATGCAGACTGCAGAGGGAGAAAAGGCATTGATGGTCTTCCCCAGTGCTGGAGCCCACTTACTATAAAACTTGTCAATAGATACAGAAAATATCAGTTCGTCATCATTAGAAGGAGAAACAGTGGACATGGACTATACGTTGGTCAATGAAACCAAGCTTTTAAAAATGAAGAAACAAGAGCAAAAAGAAAAACAACCCAATAAAGAAATGAAAATAAATGCTATCTTGAAAAATAATTTTGATCAGACAATGCATGAAGAATATGAATCCTGTTTGGCAGATAGTTTCACCCTGATATGCAATGAAAGAGTGTCTGTTTTCACAAAGAAATCAAACATATATGGTGATAAACAAGATAGAATTGAGCAGACAGTATGTGTGGAGCCAGATTTTAAAGACAGAAAGAGACTAGCATACATTTCACACCCTCATATTGAGGTGGTTTTAGAAAAGGGAGAGAAGAGAAGGAAATTGGGCACATGTGTAAGGAATGTCAAATTTATTATGTAGATATGTCCAACAGTAGAAAGAGGAAAGAAATTGATTCCCTGTTTAAGATTCTGATTTTACTACATTCCACCCAACACAACAGAGAATTTCTGGGAAGTTGGATTCCCCTGTTTTTCATATATGTCTGGAAAGGGGTTACATTGAAGAAGATCTCAGTCTTTGTCATCATCCCAAAGATTTACAATATAATGTTTTCTCCAAAAGCAAGGAACAGAAGACAAAGACATTGGAGCAAATGCAGGACAGAAAACTCTTTTTTTTCATTTTAGTTACTTATAATTAAAATTTTAATAAATATTTATCTTCTGTTTTTTGATCTTCTATAAATTGATCTATAAATCAATTTTATGTTAAAAATGTATTAAATAGCAAAACCCCAAACCTGACTTATGAGGGAAGATATGCCAATTGGTACAATAATGGTATGATTATTATGGTAGCAACCAACTGAAGCAACTGGATTTCAGATCTGCACCACAGGGTGAGATTCAGGTCTAGTACCATAAACCTGGTGAAAATATCATGATGGTTGGGATCAGATGCCCTAGAGTAAGATCTAATATTGATATTTTCCTAAATAGTCATGTGATCTAGTTGTCTTCTACATACTTATATCTGCACCCATAGGTCTAAGCTGATCATAACTTATAAAACAATCTTTTTTCATCAGGAAGCAATCAATGCAGAGATATTTAACTGATCAAAGAACTCCTAAAGACTGACTGTGGGTACTCATCATAAAACAGAACATCTCCAAGGCTCAGGGAACATCTAGAAACATAATGCTCTAAGAATTTAAAAGATAAAAGATAAGTAAGAAAAGTTTATTTTCTTGCTAGCCTTTTTTGCTGGGGTGAAATGAAACCAATATAGCTTGATATGCATTTTACTGATAGCTAGGGATGTTGAACATTAGTTCTCCTATGTCCATATCATATTTCAGGGCTCAGAAAACAAAGGAATATCACAAACTAAGAGAACAGCTAATTGCCCCTAAAGCAGTAAAAAAATATAGGCCAAGCAATGAGTAACAACAAGGTCAAAGAAGTGAGTTTAGAGGAGCACACAAGGACTGAGTTTCAGAGATGAGGTGAAAGTCAGAAACAATATCTTTTTTTTTAAATTTATTTTGCAATACAATTCAGTTCTACATATCAGCCACGGATTCCCTTGTTCTCCCCCCTCCCGTCCCCCTCACCTTTCCCCCAACCCCCCCCCCATTCCCATCTCCTCCAGGGCAACGCCTTCCCCACAGACTGAGGTCAACCTGGTAGACTCAGTCCAGGTAGGTCTAGTCCCCTCCTCCCAGGCCGAGCCAAACAATCCTGCATGGGCCCCAGGTTTCAAACAGCCAACTCATGCAATGAGCACAAGATCTGGTCCCACTGCTCACTACACATACCAGATCATGGCAATACTCTAAAAGGATGTATCTTATGCATCCTTTTAGAGTATTGCCATGATCTGGTATGTGTAGTGAGCAAGATTAGCAGCTGATTAGTTAAAGTACATTTATGTGTTTGAAATTCTCATTAAACAAGAGATGTGATGAGATAAACTTGACTTATCCACACATTCAGGCTTTCTTGTCAAGAATGTATAGACATTATGTTAACCATTTAAGCTGGAAATGATCCAGTGAGAGATTCTTGAGTGAGAAGAAAGGAGTAAAACATCAGTGGCCTGGGAACTTCTACATCTAGAAAGATACAGGGACTCATAAAAGTTAATGGAGTGAAGGGAAAGAGGAGAAAAACTGTTACTGAGAAGGAAAGGGGCTGGTTCAAAATAAGAGAGAGTGGTCAACAGTGTCAGTGTTACGGAAAGGTTAAAGGAAGACTATAAGGAAAGGGCTAATCTATATAGTACTTCAGTAACTTTGACAATATCAGGCCTATGGAACGAGAACAGGACGTTTTTGGGGATTGAGTACACCAAGCAGAAAGAAAGTAGATATAGAAATCCCCTTTGTGGTTGTTTTCTTATGTAGAAGAGCTGAAGAAAGGCATCAATAACTGAAAGAGATGGAGTGTGGGGCAGGGCTTCCTGTGATGAAGCAATCAGTATTATAATACAGAACAATTGAAGAAACCATCTCAGGAGGTAGTTATTGTTAAGGAACAAAATTTGAGGAAGGTCAGTGAAATGGGGAGCCAGAATGCTAGTTGCTGTGAAATGGCTTTCTGTATGCTATAAATATGTGTTGCTCTGATTGGTTGATAAATAAAGCTGCATTGGCCTATGGCAGGGCAGGATGGAGCCAGATGGGAAAATACAAGAGAGATATGGGAGGAGAAAGGAGATGAGGGAGATGTCATCCTGCCAACCAGGGAGCAGTATGTAATGGCACACAGGTAAAGCCACAGAACACATGGCAACATATAGATTAATGGAAATGGGCTGAGTTTAGTTGTAAAGCTAGCTAGCAAGAAGCTTGAGCCATAGACCATGGCCATACAGTTCATAATTAATATAAGCCTCAGAGTGGCTGCAGGAACTGGGCAGGGCACAGGAAAACTTCCAGCTACAGTTAGTGGAGGTTAGGAATACTTACAGTTGGCAGGCAGTTGTGTTTGGTGTTTTGTGTTGTGTGAACCATTCAAAGAAGAGTCACCTCAGAATTTAATTTTAGGCTCTCTGTCAACAGAGAGAAACAGTTTCTGAGACTGGAACCCTGAAGCAAACTCATTGGCTGTACACAAAGGTTGTGTTTGGGATATAACAAGTTTCTCATGTCAAATCCCCTTTTATTTATACTATATATTATCTGAAGAAAATCATCACCCTCTTGCAACCTTTAGTCCTTATTGTGTACTACTTGCAGTATTCAATAATAAAAGTGTGCCTGGATAGTCTTTTGACCAAAGTTATGCAATGGATGGATAACCCCTTCAGAAAAAACAACTCTATAAATAATAGAAAACAATCACTATTCTTTATATGATTTCTTCAAGGTCCAAGTAACTTCAACAAACACTAATATATGAAACTACTATTCTAGATACAGTGAGAAAAAACTGTTACATTTTGTTTACTCTTGAGACAGTGACTCTACTAGATTCCCACCACATTGTTGGGTTGACAGAAATTAGCCTAAGCTGTTCAAGTATAGATAGATGATGTCTGATCAATCAAATGTAGGTAGATTTTTCTCCCTTCACCCACCAGCTCCCAAATAACTGACACAGAGACTCAATATTAATTATAAATGCTTGACTGATATCTCAAGTTTATTACTAACTAGCTCTTACAACTTAAATTAACCCATTTATATTAATCTACATTCTGGCATGTGGCATTACCTCTCTTTCATCTTGCACCTCCTGTTTCCTCTCCATGTTTCTATGCTGACCTCTCTGACTCAAACCTTCTTCTTCCCGGCATTTTCTCTGCCCTGAAAATTCTGTCAACCTATCAGCCAATCAGCTTTTTATTAACAATGAAAGCAAAACATTTTCACAGTGTACAGATGGATTATTCCACAGCATTTCCCTATTTTTGTCTAAATAAGAAGGAAGATTTTAACTTTAACATAGTAAAATTATATACAACAAAAACAGTTATCAAGTAAGAATTATAGTTACAATATCCTATCCATTTGTACTTAGCACAATTAGAGAAAATACTCTATTATCTCTATTATCTATCTTATCTTTGTGATTCTAAAGTTTTATACTTAATTTACCTTTTATCACAAGTAAGGAAAACTTTAAGTCTAATTTAATTTAATCTTTTACTCCATCAAAAATCCCAGAAGGGTAAAATATTACCTGATGACAGGGAAGTCTGACCTGGACAGTTACCCTAGGTTCTTCTGTAACATTGGAGTATCAAACTTTGGCCTTCAGTTCTGGTATATTTGACAGACATTTCTGAGAAGTAGGAAATTTTGAAGGATTATCCTGCCTTGTCTTGGCAAAGTTTGGCAGTCACTTTTTTGTGTCCTGCTGTCCAGTTTGGACAGTATACTGCCAGCATTTGAGGCAAGGACAGTTTCTTGCCCATGGCTAACTTTTGCCACAAAGAAAGCAAACTCCAGGCTGGGCGGTGGTGGCACACACCTTTAATCTCAGGAGGCAGAGGCAGGACGATCTCTGTGAGTTCAAAGCCAGCCTGGTTTACAGAGTGAGATCCAGGAAAGGCACAAAGCTACACAGAGAAACCCTGTATCGAAAAACCAAAAAAAAGAAAAGAAAAGAAAGCAAACTCCATATGAAGTTTCTTTGATGCCCATCATCTTCTCTGAAGTAGATTAGTACTGGCAGAAGCAGACATGTCTTATTGTCATAAAAGGCTTATATTATTGAAACATCTTAAATGCCATATTCTGTAGATCTCTGAAGTGTTTGAAGACCACTTGTCTATCTAAAATATATCTCTGACATTGAAAACATGACTACAAATTTGATTGTAATTGGTGACTAACTACTAACCTGAATTTCTTTATTATCCTAAATAGTTTGTAATAATAACTTTCAAAGACTAGAAACTTATATTACATTGTTCAATGACCTGCATAGGCACAGCACCCCAAAGAAGAGTAGAAACATACACATAATATAGCAAAACTAACTTTAAATTTTATCAATAACCAAAATCCATACCAATGTGAAATATTTAAGACTTGTATTTGCTCTTTTAGTTTAAAAGTAGATTTAATAATCTACCCTTTTATCCTATCATTTCTATTGACCCTTTTCCTTTTCAGAACAAAATCCCTGAATCTAATCTCCTTTGTTCTGCTTTTTACCTGACCATTACCAGTAACAACTTGTAACCAACCCCCCTTAAATGATAACAAACATCCAGAACCAATATTTGGGGAATGTGGGTATTGTTCTCTGGAGTACTTCCTATTGTCTGGGAGCGTTGTTATCTTTTGGGAAACCTTAGAAAAATTGGGATAATAGTGAAGTTTCAGCTGGAGTAGTCTATGAGTTTGGACCATCTCAGTCAGCAGCTTTGAAGCTGTTTTAGATGCAGAATTTTAAGGAGACTATAACAGAGGCATTTTGAAATGCTAGATCATCTGGCCAATCAATTTTCATTGGTGTTTGTGCCCTTATACAAAAATTTTTAAAGGTAACATACATTACAAGTATGGAATATGTGGAGTGTACAAGCAGTTAAAGATGATTTTTGTCTTATGTTTGAACAGGTAAAATATATGTTATGTTTCTTGTAATTCTTCTACTGTTTTTTTTAGTCTGTAGCCAGGATTTCAAGGGTTCTTCATCAATTAAACCTGTTCCACATCAACTTGGAATGAATCCACAGCCTCTCATTTCCTGTGGAAATAAAAGCATAACTTCTCCAAAGTAACATTTATTTTGGCTTCCATTTTGAAGTCAAGACATTTTAAAAATATATAGGTTGGTTTAGTCCAGAAGTTTTTATAATCCAATGTGTCTTAGTAGCTGATGTAACTTCATTAGCAATCAGAAAATCTAAAGACAACACAATAACATACAGAATACAGACTATGTATATTTTCCATCTTTACATGTCTTATTATATTTTTATTGCTCTATTCTTTTTTAAGGACTTCATTATTTTTAAATTAATTTTTAATCTGACTATCACTATCCTTTCTCTTTTCTCTCCCAACACTATGTATATTTTAAACACACTGTAACCTGTTTAGATTTTTTTTTCAATCTGGATCTATCTGTTTTGAGAATCTGAATTGTTTTTTTATCACATTAGATGAATCTTAAATTGCTGTGTCAGCCACCTCTAGTATAGCTTATCTTGGTGCATAGCAGCTGATGGCTGGCTCTTCCTACAAACAGCTGTTGGGAGATGTGGCTCCATACTGCAGCCATCATGAAAGACACGAGACTAGGAAGCAGAATCTGGCTCCATTTTTATGTGCCTAGAATCTTTCCTTTTTGCTTTGTTAGACTTATGTGGAAATTCCAGCCTCATGTTGGAATGCCATGTGTAGGCAGACTTCTCTATCCTGCCCATTAGTTCGCAAATAACTGATATGTAGGCTCAATATTAATTATAAATGCTCAGCTGATAGCTCAGGCCTATTAATAACTAGCTCTTACAACCTAAATTAACCCATTTATATTAATCTATATTCTGCCACATGGTATTGCCTCTTTTTCATTTTGTACCTCCTGTTTCCTCTCCATTTCTTTTTGCCAATTCCTCTGACTCCACCCTTCTTCCCAGCACTCTTTCTGCACAGAAAATTCTTCCTAGCTGTAGGTCAATCAGCTTCTTACTAACAATGAGAGTAACACAGTTTCACAGCGTACAGAAGGATTATTCCACAGCAATCATAGAGGATGAAGTGCCATCTATTTGACTCAGTGGTAAAAGAACAAGAAGTGTGTCATCTCACCGTTCCTGGACTCGGCTCTATGCTTTCTTTGTCTTTGCTAATTGTAAATTAGATATTTTCAGTATAATAAAACCTAACCATGAGTAGAACAGCTATTCTTCATTGTTCAAGTAAGGAATTTTATATGTATGTGTGTGTGTGTGTGTGTGTGTGTGTGTGTGTGTGTGTGTACGTATGTGTATAGTAGTCAGTATGCCAGAGGATGCAGCACTAATAGTTTGTATTATCTTGGGTAGGCCATTTAACTTTGTGGGCTTCCTTGTAGCCATTTGTAAAAGGGAAAGAATAATACTGTCTTTGGGACTTGGCAGAGTTTTTCCACAAGAGCATAGGAAATAAACTTTTAAGTGTTCAAAAGTAAGTGGTAGGGACTCAAGAGATGGCTCCAAGGTAAATAGTGTATATTACACTTGCAAAGGACCCATGCAGGGAAGCTCAAAACCACCTGAAGCTCTAGCTCCTGGGAGAGCCAATGCCTCTGGCCTCCAAATTCATACTCATGTGTGCACATGCATGTGTACATGCACACACACACACACACTTGGAAATTAATAAAAATAAATCCTTTAAAAAAGTGAGGGGCTGGACAAATTAACACCCATACATCAGACAACCATGCAGTCATTGACATGACTTCTTACTATATGATTCACATTAGAAAAAGTTTCAGTTATGAAATTGCATTTAAAGTATGATTCTATTTTTTGTAGAATAGTGCATGTCTAATATGTGTGAATTTAGTTATTTAATTACTTCCAACCTCAGTTTCCTCATCTGCAATATGGAGACAATGCTGATATAAGATCATAATAGGATTGTAGTGAAGCTTCATTAAAATAATGCAGTAAAGTTCTTACAACAATGTAAGACAATGGGATTGTAGTGAAGCTTCATTAAAATAATACAGTAAAGTTCTTACAATGCACACAAGAAAGCACTGAATTAATGTAGCCACTGGTTTTATTGATATTCTCAAAGAAAGTATCAGTGGGACATTTTGTGTTTATAATGGGTATGTACATGTGGACATTAAGAGTGTATACTCTGGATGGTGGTGTTGTGGATAAGTTTTACTTTTGCTTTATGTTTTATAGGTTTTTGCTTTTGAGACAGAGTCTCACTGTGTAGCTGCTGCAAGCTGCAGGAAAATGTATGGAATGCAGCTACTATGACAAAAGATACTACTTGGAAAGGCCAAGGACATTTCTGAAGGTCAAGACATGTCTTAAGAAGTCTTGGTGATATTTTAGCTTTTGTATATATACTAGCTTGTTCCTACAGTGAATTTCTTGTTGCTATGTGTGTTTCCAAGAATTCTTAACAGTGTATTTATCTAAAATACCTATCAAGCATTTAAGGTCAAATGATCTCCTGAACTAAGGTAACATCCTTATGGAAACAACGCTTGTCTCCTAGGTCAGACATGTAGCTTTATTTCTTGTGCAATTTTACCTGAGACCCTCCTTTCTTATACAGCCTTACTAACATTATAGACTTCTAATGATTTTACCTAACCACTTCTAGGAATGTAGATTTAACACATAGATTTCCCTTTTTGATATGCTAGCAGATCATTACTTCTCTGTTGACCTTCTTTTTTACCACTCCCCTTTTGGGTTGTAAAAGAAAGCCTGATGGTCACTGCCTGAGGAAAACTCTTATCTGCCTTTATGACTCTGTAAGAATTTATCTGGTGGTCTTGCTCTGCTAGAAGATTGCTATTGCTTGGTTTTATAACTGAATACCTCAGAGACTTGGAGAGGACTGAGAGGTATAAGAAGAGAGGAGGATTTAGACTAGAGAACTTGAGGATGAGATGGAAGATGAGGAAGAGCCAAATGGGGAAGGACTAGATGCATAAGAAAGAGATGAGAAGGACCTAGATGAGGTAGAACTAAGATGAGAGAATGAAGATAGAACATAGAGGGGACAGCAGATAAAGGTAGAGAGAAATCAGGCAAGAAAGAAGCTAGGTATAAGATCAGAATAGAAGCTGTGTAGAGAGAGAACTGACTCAGAAGAATAAAGTGTATGAACTAAGGAGTTTCGTGTATGTAGATTCATTTCCTATCATCAAAGATTAAATATCAGCTGGTTGTAGATTCTTCCTGGACCTTGGTAGGGGACTATCAAGGGGCAGGAACCCCATAGTCTCCATTATGTAGCCCTGCCCAGCCTGTATTCCTGCCTGGTCTGGAACTCATTATGAAGACCAGGCTGACCTGGAACCCACAGAGGTCCACCTGTCTGTCCCTTCCAAGTGCTAGGATTATAGGTATGTACCACCATGCCATGATGCTTTGTCCATAATAGGTAGCAGGGTCAAGTGGGGGAGGGCATCTTTCCCTTACACTCACCACCACATGGCAGAACAAGGTGGGGGTGGCCAGCTATCCCACTCTCACTCCCTTAGGGCTATCTCACTTGCACCTTTGCCAACATGGCCAGCTCTACTGTGTTGCCTAGATGAGGAGCAGGGTCCACTTTCCTGAGTGTTGCAGTTGGTAAGGGGGAGGGTCAGCTCCCTCATCTGTTACATGCAGTAAAGGGAAAGGGATAAGGGGGGCATTTCTCCCTCATCCATACTGCTGCATGACATATAAGTAGTGGGTACAGTTTTCTTACACTCACAATTTCAGGGATTGTTTGTCCATACCTCTGCCAATACAGTTGGCTCTATTGTGTTCCCCAAGTGAGGTGCTGGGCCTGCTTTCCCAAGTGTTGCGTCTGGTGGGGGGCAGTGGCAGCTCTCACACTCTTTTGACCTCAGGACCAGCTCTCCCACCTACTTTAGGTGTTGATGAGGGAGGAAAACATCTCTCTCTGTCTCATGTCACTATAAGGTAGATGAGGGGTGGGGCTAGGTCTCCCATGTTCACATTCTTGGGGTTGGCTCACCTGTGCCCTTGTCAACAGGATCAGCTCCACTGTGTTGCCCAGATGAGGTGCATGGCCTGCTTTTCCAAGTGTTGCAGCTGGTAAAGATGTTAGTTCCCTCATCAGCTGGAGGTGGTAGGGGCGAGGGGGAGGACATCTTTCCCTCACTCCCACCACCACACTGCAGATGAGGGAGGTGGTACCAGCTATGTCTCTCTCACACCCTCAGAGCTGGCTCACACATGCCCTGTCTACAGCGTCAACTCAACTTAGCTGCCCTGGTGAGGTACAGGGTTCATTCTCTTGAGTGCTGCAGCTGGTCAGGGGTTGGATCAGGTCCCCCTCACCCCTTGCTGCCACATGGCATATGAGAGGAGAGTGACCTTGCCACCACATGGCATATGAGAGGGGAGTGACCTACTCTCCAATTTTCAGGCCCTCAGGGCCAGTTCACCCCCCCATCTCCACCCCATGAACAGGGTCAACTCTATTGTACTGTCTAGGTGAAGAGCAGGATCCTCTCTCGCAGTCGGGGGGTGGGGTGGGGTGGGGTCAACTCTTTACAGCCCTATCCTCTCTGCCTTTGTTGGTAACAGGAGTCATGGACATCAGCAAAGACTGAAGCTGCATCAGAACCATGAACCCAGACATGGGTGCAAGCAGAAGCCCAGGCCCAGACATCACCATGTCTCTGGGTGGTAATGAAGTTACCCATCTTGGGCCATTCCTCATCTCTTTTGCCTCTTCAGATATGCCTCTGTCCATAAGACATGAGACATTCTGTCTCTCTATATATATCCCATACCATACCATATATTTGCTCACCATAGTAGTGCCTATTTGCTTGACACTGCAAGTAACAAATAGTTGGGCCAGTGCTTTCTCCTTGGAGTCTAGGACAGACTGCCTCAGGCCTGCATGTGGGTCTCCTTGTCCTGTCATGGCACTAGGCAGGACCATGCTTCCACATCACAAATAGATCACAATAATCCCCAACCACCCAGTGGCAGGCTCCTGATTAGTGTGGAGGTGTTGCTGGAGTCTTCTCATGAGCCTGAGCTAAAAAACCCTGGCCACAATCCCTGTAGTTTCACTGCCCCAGCCAAAGGGCACGGGGCAGGTGTGTTGTTGGAGTTCTCTCAGGAGTCTAGGCTCAGGAATTAAATCTTTACAGTTGCCTTTACAGAGATAATGAAGTAGAGACAAATTAATATGGACTTTATACTTACATTTCAACCCCAAGAAGTTCTAAAAGCACTTGGTGCCTGGTGCTACCTTTTATTGATCTTACTGGGCATCATTTTGGTGCTTGTTCATCTTTAGCTGGAATTGACATGGAGAAAACATCCTTCCAGTCTCAGAACTCAAACTAAGAAAGGCAAATAATGTTCCTACAGCTAATTATGTGACTACATTTGAAAGACTACCTATTCAAAGACTCTTGACTGTGCACATTCTATTGATGGGGAAGCACTTGTGTATTTTTCCATCGATAAATGTTTATATGTATCTGATATAAGATAGACACCAGGAGTATAGTGGTAAGTAAAACAAACAAGAGTCCTACTGTCCTGGAGTTTACCCAATATAAAATAAATAATGATCTTATTTCAGATAGTCACAAAGGCTATGAGGATGATAAAGTGAGTGAAAAAAAGAATATGCAGTTGATTTTAACATTAATTTATATAGCTCTGTGCATGAGAAATTTCCCAAGGCAAATATTAGTAACATAATTAAGTTATTGACACATTTTATTAATATGAACACATAAACAAACATACATAAAACATCATTACATATTTAGTAGCAATAATATAATCAGTTACAAAATATTTGAGTGATATCTCAATCATGATATGGATTGGAACCTATGATTTCCAGGGCAATTTTGTCTTAGAACTGTTAAAATTGATGATGAATCATTATATTCCAGTAGTCTCACTGAAATTGTTTATGTGTATTGTCTTAGTCCTCATAACAGTGCTTTGAAGTAGGTGTTTATTTACTGGGAATTTATAGCTTTCAGATCCAGGTTCAGAAGGGCTACATTCACAACCAAAGTTAAAGAAGATGATGAGATGCACTGAATTCCAACCCTCACGTTCTGTCATCATACCTGAGTCTTTCCACCATTGCCCTGTAAGGCCACCATATATACAATAAGGAGAAACATATCACTGTATGTCAACAAGTGAAGTAAGCTTCTACAATGAACACATTAACTCAATAAAATGAGTGCCAGTTACAAAAATGAAAGAATAACCACTAAATGTACAGAGTTATCACTGAGATTTTACAGGAACTTGATTATTTCTAGTACATTGACTTCTACTGATTTTAGAAAGAAAATTTTATTTATTTTATCTACTACATAAAATGCATAATATTATATGAGTTAATGTTGTTCTGTTATGTTTCATATAGGTATCCATTTGATTAAAATAAGATTAAATACCTATCCTCTCAATTATGTATTAGGGATTTATGTTGAAAACTTTCAAAATCCTGTCTTTTGTGTTTTAAAAAATACTTTGCATTGTTCTTATGTATCATCGGTTTACAGCGGAATATCACATTGTTCCTACCTAACTATAACTCTGTACCTATCAATGATTAGTACTTCCCTGTTCCTGTTGCTCACCATCAGCTTTCCCCAGCATCTGGTAAACATTGACATATTTTCAATTTTTATGATAGTAACTCAAAAATAACTTCATTTAGTGTTATAAAGTAGCTATGAGACTACCTTTGAGTTAAAAATGAACATGAATCGATTATCCAGTTTTCATAAATGCAGCACGATCTGCCATAGAAGAGAATATTAAATTAGCAAGAAAATAAGTTACAGTTTTTTCCTGTCGTTCTTCCAATTTCAACTAATTTTTTCATTCAAAATGTTTTATAAATTATGTTTTTAATTGAATTACAAGATATTAGGTTTCTATGTGGCTTTTTTCATATACCTTTCATCTACCCTGCCTGCCCCCATTTTCCCACCCTCTCTGCTTAAACCTTCCTCCCTCCAATATTCTACCTCTCTACTTTCATATCACTGTGTTTTGCCAACCTCCATCTTTAATGTATGTCTCCATCTGTCCCCTTTCTAGTTTCCTAGATCTACAAATACTCTAGCTTAAACACATGAGCTAAGGATTTACAGCTAGGATTCACATATAAGAGAGAACATATAGTCTTTGTCTTCCTGTGTCTAATATCTCCTGTGTCACTTGCTTTAATTTCTTTTTACCATTCCATCCATTTAAATGAAATTATTTAATTTTTCTTCATGGTTGAAGACAATTCTGTGGTAAATATTTACCAAACTTCCATTATTTATTAATCCATTAATGGATATCTACAGTGATTCCATTTTCTAATTATTGTTAATAAAATAGCAATGAGTACAAAGTTTCAAGAGTTTTTATGGTAAGATATAGAGTCCATTAGTTATTTCCCTACAGGTGTCACAACTGGGTCACATGTTAGTTCTATTTCTAGCTTTTGGAGAAATACCTAGATTGATTTCCATAAAGGCTACATTCATTAACAATTTCCATCTCACTGTGTAAGTGTCCCTCACCCTACATCCATGGCAGTGTTTGTTGTCATTTATTTCTGAAAGATGGTAACCCTAATTATGGATTTAACTGATACAAAATATCACAAATCATGCTTATTTATAGTAAACAGGTGATGCTTTTACACATGTAAACATTGTGTAGGTTTAAATCACAAACACACACCAAGACTCTGGACCATGGACAGTTTTTGAGATAATTAAAGGTATCTTAGGAAAAACTGGAAAAACACTGGTTTATTCATCTTGTGAGACTGTTTTACTCATAAGATAGAAGTGTAAATGTTGAGTTCAGTTCTTATCACTGAAAATAAATTAAGAAATGAAAAAGTATATAACACACACATACACACATACTATAAGCCATAGATGGCATCTGTCAAATCATCCAGAAGGCTGATGCTATTTGAACATTCAACAAACTCTGATTTTTTTTTTTACTACAAAATTGTATAAAATTCAAAAATATTCTCCCATTGATGTTTGAATCACACTTGAAAACATATTCTGATACTTATTATAATTGCTATTCAGTGTCTTTAAAAGTCAATTCCAATTTTCCAATGTAAAATTAGTTTAGAGCATCTAAATGGCTCACCTTGATAAAAACCTTATCTTTGTGTCCATATTTGACAAAGCACCAGGTTCTCTAATATCTCCTGAAAAGAAGATCCATAGAGCATTTCCAAAGGATTCCATACTTTCTTCCCCTCCCATACTTCTCTATCAAGAGACATACCGTTTACTCTAGGATTTACCATGGATATTCAATTCACACCAGAATTCTGACTTTGTGGAAAAATTGTTTAGAAGGTTACTATTTAGAACTACCTAGAGGTTGGCTTGTGTTGACAGTCGTTTTCCCAGGACTCTCTTCAAAGCCCCAGTGACCTCCTTATTCCTCAGACTGTAGATGAGGGGATTCAGAGCTGGAGTGACAATTGTGTAGAAAACTGAGCTGATATTATCTTGTTTGGGGCTGTGGAAGGGACTGGGCAGGACATACATGAAGGAGGCACCCCCATACCACATCCCAACCACAGTCAGGTGGGAAGAGCAGGTGACAAGGGCTTTTTTCCTGCCCTCATTTGAGGGCATATTGAGCACAGTGAACAGAATTAGTGAGTAGGAGGCCAGGATGGCAGCAAGAGGAAGAATTAGCACTGCTACACCCATCACATAAACCATGAGTTCATATCTGGAGGTATCTGCACAAGCCAGCTTTAGCAGGGGAGGGATCTCACAGAACAGGTGGTTGATCTGCCGAGATTTGCAAAAGGAATACTGCATGGTGTAGGTGCTATATCCTAGTGCACTGAGGGATGCCAGGATCCATGATGTGGCTATCATGAGCCAGCAGACTTTATGACTCATTAAGATTGTGTAGTTCAGAGGTTGACAAATGGCCACATACCTGTCATAGGCCATGAAGGCCAGAAGGAGGTCCTCTGCACTGCCCAGTACCAGTTCTAGGAACATCTGAAGGGCACATCCACCAAAGGAGATGGTATTGTCTTTGAGTAGAAAATCAACAACAGCCTTGGGAGTGATAACTGATGTGAGGAGAAGGTCCATGAGAGACAGTTGTCCAAGTAGGAGATACATGGGCACATGAAGACGGACATCCATGGTGATGACTAGGAGCAGCAGTCCATTGCTGGTCAGGGCCAAAAAGTACAGGACTGTGATTGCAGCACAGAGAAGTTCAGGAAAGCTACTACCATCCAGAATACCCACCAAGATGAAGCCACTTCCCAATGTGGAGTTCCAGACTTCCATTTTGTGCGGTTTCCTTAGCTGCTTAGAAACAGATGGCTCAGTGAACTTTTGCTAATATAAGCCCTAATTTTGTCACATAAGAAGCCCCTCAGGATGGCAAATATGATTTCATAATATAATATCTTTTATACTAGTGAACAGCTTTGTTTCTTGATTTTCAAATTTCTCATTTTATTTTAATTTATATCTTTTGAGAATTCCATATATGTCTTGTATTTACTTCTACTACATCTCCCCTTCAAACTCCTCCCATGCCCCCCACTCCCTCTCAAACTCATGTCCTCTTATTCTTTAACTTGTTACATAGGTGTTGGTCTGTGTATGTATTCGTGTCCATGTTAGAGCATGATATATACTCAGTCTATTTAGTGTTGCTCATATATACATGTTTTTAAAGCTCAGTTTCTACATTTCCTTAGTCCATATTGTTTGTGGGTAATGACATTGGAAATTACATTTTTTTCCCATATTAGTTATCTCTCTTGCTCAGTCCCCACATTCCCATGATTCTCTGAAATGAGTGCCAACTCTAAAATAATGCAGTATTGTGTTTAAGAACATGTTTCCATTAGAGTTAAAACTTTGGAAATTACTTGAACATCTTTTTTTAATCAAATTATTGTGTAGCTATAAAGACACAAAAAATATAACATATAAGATCCTAAAACAGAAAACTTACTTTTTTTCTTGTAAGAAATTATTAAAAGCAACGAAAGAATACTATTTTATATTGTGCTCTAATCCAATAATCCTGTCCCAATATAGCCTTTGACCCTGATGTTCCAATTTCTCTCCTGGAATTCCATAGTAATTTTACCAGGTAGAGACAGAGATGAAGAGGGCTCTATCTTTGTTTGGAAACACCCTAGTAGTGCATGGTACCCAGTCTTACAGTGAAGCCAACAGAGTCAGTTGTCTAAATCAACAGGAGCCTGTGATCTCCATGGAACAGCACTAATATAGCCAACTCAGAGCATGAAGTTAAAGACGCGAAAGTGAAGCATCCTTCACAGATCATTCAGCCATGTCTTGGCATACATACATTTATATTTTATTAGTCTCCATTGGTTTCTTAGGGCAATTAGTACCTTAACACTTAAAAAGGCATGGAAGGGCAATAGAGCTCAAAGATCTAGGGAATCTGACAAACTAGCTCAGGTTCTTTGACTCTGTTTTTTGATTTGCCTTGCCTAAAGGCTACACATTTTAATAAAAGAGAAAAAAATCTTTACCTCAGCTGGTGAGAAGCCCAGGTGCTTGACAACCCCAGCTACACTTGGATGCAGCTTGAAGAGACAGGATGCACTTTTCTTCAGCAGTACTTAATTCATTTGTGTTGCTGTTAGTAAAGTATGTCCAAGTCCATCCAATATTGGGTGACAGGGCTGTTACAGTTTTTCATCTCATCTACAGATATGCTCTAGATGTGGCAGTAGGTACAACCAGGTAGCTTTTTGTGACATCATAAGCAGCAAGAAGATTTTTTCCTTAGAATTTAAAGAAACCACTTCCTCATAACAGGTTGATTTTAGTGGTGTCTCTAACTTCCTGTGAAGTTTTAGGCTGTCTGGGTTCAGATGCTCAGGCTTCTTTATTCATGATGCTGCCTGTGAACACAGATCCAAGCTGCATGAAGAAAGTAGAAATCTGAAGAGATGTCCAAAAGTTTCAGTTGAGGCTCACCTAAATGCACCTGGGGCCAGAGTAAACTAGTGGCTTGTCAGGAAGACGCTGCTTTGTCTTTTGAACGCATGACCTTTTCTTTTCTTTCTCCTGTGAATATTCTCAGAGGGGCTTATCTCCCAGAAGAAATGCTCTCTCCTTGAAATCATGGTCTAGTGAAAGAGAAGTTAATGAATTCTCTTGAGGGCATTCCTTGGCTTTTCTTTCAGAAGTTTTTCTGTCACAAAATTAGCTCTGAGGCCCTTCTCCCTCCTTGAATACAGGATTTAACTTTCTTAACCTTCCAAGTGTTGAGATTATAGGAACATAATAACTATCCTTTTTAGGTTTATTTCTAACCCTAAAGGAAATACTGACAATCAAGGTTTCCATTTCTAATTGAATAGATCTGTATGGATTCCCTTGTGGCCAGCTGTCCTGCTGAAAGAGTAGGCAAGTTTCTCAGCTTTTGTGGAATGCCACTTCCCTTATTATGGTCTTCTTTGGATAGTTTATAACTCCCTATGGTTATTCCTAGGGCATCTGTAGAAGTGGGAGTCTTCATTGGCATCTGGCAACTTAGGACAGCTTCTATGTCTGTTATGTTTTGCTGTCATTGGTGGTGGTTAAAAAAAGAGAGCTTGATTCTCCAGGTATTAGTTGGGAAAATAAACAGTAATCTACATAATACTAGAGTTGTAAAGGATCAATATTAATTAAAACCATTCAACTGTTCCCAGAGATTAAAACTAGACTGTTTATTATGTAAATATACTTAGACGACAATGGTCTATTGTGGTTTAAAATAAATGACGAGGAAATTAAACTGCACACCTAGTCTCTCTGGGCACAGCTGAACTGTCATTAGTGAATGAAAAGGAAATAAAATTCCTTCCAAAATCTTCCAATGAAATAATTTTAGTTAGAAGAAAATTGATGCCTAAGGAATATATGATATACAAGGAACTTTGCTGAGCTCAAAAACAGATTTAAAATTGTCAAGTTTAACTCCTGAAATCCAAAAAATATTTATGTTTTTAATTCTTTTATTTTATTTAAATAACTTTTTTTCATTTATTTTACATACTGACCACAGTTTCCTATCACTCCTCTCCTCCCTGCCCCCTCATGCTTCCCATTTCCCCACCTCCCCTTCCACTTCTCCCCTGTCTCCCTTCAGAGAGGAGCAGGCTGCCCATAGGCTTGAACAAAGCATGGCACATTAAGTGGAGGCAGGACCAAGCTCCTCCCCTTATGTGAAGGCTGGGCAAGGTAATTCAGAATGAGGAACAGGTTACCAAAAGCTAGCCAAGTACCAGGGACAGGTCCTGATCTCACTGCTAGGAGCCTTACAAACATACCAAGCTACACAACTGTCACACACATGCAGAGTGTCTAGATTGGTCCCATGGAGGACCCCTAACTGTTGGTCCAGAATCCATGATCTCCCAAGAGCTCAGGTCAGCTATCTCTGTGGTTTTCCCGTCATGACCCCGTGGCTCATTCAATCCCTCCTCCCTTTCTTCAGCAAGACTCCTGGAGCTCAGCCCAGTGCTTGGCTGGGGATCTCTGAATCTGCTTCCATAAATTACTGGATTGAGTATCTCTGATGACAATTAGGGTAGTTACCAATCAGATTACACTAAATGGCAAGTTCAGGCACCCTCTACACTATTGCTAGGAGTCTTAGCTGGAGTCATCTTTGTGGATTCATGGGGGTTATACTGGCACCAGGTTCCTTCCTAACCCTGAAATGCCCCCTGATCAAGATGTAAAAATACCAAATAATCCAATTAAAAAATGGGTTACATGTCTAAACAGAGTTCTGAAAAGAAGACTCTCAAATGGCTGAAAGGCATTTAAGAAATTGCTCAACACCCTTAATCATCAGGAAATGCAAACCAAAATGACTTTGAAATATCATTTTACTTTGGTCAGAATGGCTAAGATCAACAACACTGATGACAGCCTATGTTGGAGAGGATGTGAAGTAAGGGGAACACTCCTTCACTACTGGTGGGAATGCAAACTTGTACAGTCATTTTGCAAATCAATATAATGGTTATATAACTGGTTATATAATGGTTATATATCAATATAATGGTTATATAACTGAAGAATGGATAAGGAAAATAAAATTTGCAGGCCAAATGGATGGAACTAGACAAAGAACATTCTGAGTGAGGTAACCCAGGTCCAGAAAGAGAAACATGGTATGTATTCACTCATAAGTAGATATTAGGAGTAAAGTATAGGATATCCAATCTACAATCTACAGCCCTATTGAGGCTAGATAACAAGGAAGGCCCAAAGAGGGATGAATAAATTTCCCTGAGAAGGGGAAAAAGAAGAGATCTGCTGGGTAAATTGGGAGTGGGGAATGGGTGTTGGAGAGATGGAAACTTGAGGGAGTAGGTTGGGAGCATTGAGTGCAGGAGGTGGGTTGGGGATGGGACAGAGGTTGAGAGTAAAGAAAGAGATGTCTTGATGGGGGGATATTTTTAATTTTAAAGACTTATTGTTTTTAATTATGTGTATAAATCTATGTCTATTTGGGGATATGTTCATGTGAATGCAGCTACCTTCAAAGTCCTTGAAGCTGGAGTTACAGGTGGCTTGTGAGCTGCCCTTGATGGTGACTGGAAACAGAACTCAGGTCCTTCAGAAAACCAGAAAGTCATCTTACTCTGAGCAATCCCTTTAGTTCCACATTTATATTTTTAAAAGTATAAAACCACAAAAATGATTACATGGAATGAGAATTCATTACAGAAGTCAAGCATAAAGCATCATAATTATTCATTAAAGTTATTGTTTCCTTTTATTTTTAAATAAGGCACAAGCTAAATACAGTAAAATCAATCTGTTCTTAGTTTATAGCTTTGTAAGTTTTGACAAATACAATCATGTAATAAAATACCAAAATTTAAAGAACCCACAAGTTTTGTAAAACCCCCAAGTGTTCTAATGCCCTTTAAAAGTGTTTCATTTACTATGAAAGCAGTGCTAAGAGGGAAATTCATAGCACTAAATGCCCACATAAAGAAGTTGGAGAAATCTAACACTAGTGACT
The DNA here is from genome assembly GCF_007827085.1 of Peromyscus californicus insignis. Taxonomy (NCBI): domain Eukaryota; kingdom Metazoa; phylum Chordata; class Mammalia; order Rodentia; family Cricetidae; genus Peromyscus; species Peromyscus californicus. The sequence goes on from NW_026294562.1 coordinate 96,775,814, forward strand.
TAACAGCACACCTGAAAGCTCTAGAACAAGAAGAAGCAAAGTCTCCCAGGAAGAATAGATGCCAGGAAATTATGAAATTGAGAGCTGAAATCAATAAAATAGAAACAAAGATTACAATACAAAAAATTAATGAAACAAAGAGTTGGTTCTTTGAGAAAATCAACAAGATAGACAAGCCCTTATCCAAACTAACCAAAAGACAGAGAGAGAGCACATCCAAATTAACAAAATCAGAAATGAAAAGGGGGACATAACAACAGACAATGAGGAAATCCAGAGAATCATCAGGTCATACTTCAAAAACCTCTAGTTCACAAAACTGGAAAATCTAAAAGAAACGGATATTTTTCTGGATAGGTATCACATACCTAAGTTAAATCAAGACCAGATAAACTATTTAAATAGTCCAATAACATCTAAGGAAATAGAATCAGTCATTAAAAGTCTCCCAACCAAAAAAAGCCCAGGACCAGATGGTTTCCGGGCAGAATTCTACCAGATCTTCAAAGAAGAGTTAATACCAATACTCTTTAAATTGTTCCACACAATAGAAACAGAAGGAACATTACCAAACTCCTTCTATGAGGCTACAATTACCCTGATTCCTAAACCAAACAAGAATACAACAAAGAAAGACTGATCTCCCTCATGAACATTGATGCAAAAATACTCAATAAAATACTGGCAAACAGATTCCAAGAATACATCAAAACAGTTATCCACTGTGATCAAGTAGGCTTCATCCCAGGGATGCAAGGGTGGTTCAACATATGAAAGTCCGTCAATGTAATGCACCATATAAACAAACTCAAAGAAAAAAACCACATGATCATCTCACTAGATGCAGAAAAGGCATTTGACAAAATCCAACACCCCTTCATGATAAAGGTCTTGGAGTGATCAGGAATACAGGGAACATACCTAAACATAATAAAGGGAATTTACAGCAAGCCAACAGCCAACATCAAATTAAATGGAGAGAAACTCAAAGCGATTCCACTAAAATTAGGAATGAGGCAAGGCTGTCCGCTCTCCCCATACTTACCCAATATAGTACTTGAAGCTCTAGCCAGAGCAATAAGACAACATAAGAAGATTAAGGGAATGCTAATTGGAAAGGAAGAAGTCAAGCTTTCCCTATTTGCAGATGACATGATAGTATACTTGAGTGACCCCAAAGAATCAACCAAGGAACTGATACAGCTTGTAAACACCTTGAGCAACATAGCAGGATACAAGATCAACTCAAAAAAATCAGTAGTCCTCCTATATACAATTGACAATCAGGCTAAAAAGGAAATCAGAGATATATCACCCTTTATAATAGCCACAAATGATATAAAATACCTTGGGTTAACACTGACCAAACAAGTGCAGGACCTATATGACAAGAACTTTAAGTCCCTGAAAAAGAAATTGAAGAAGATGTCAGAAAATGGAAAGATCTCCCATGCTCGTGGATAGGCAGGATTAACATAGTAAAAATGGCAATCTTACCAAAAGCAATCTACAGATTCAATGTAATCCCCATCAAAATACCAACACAATTCTTCACAGACCTGGAAAGAATAATGCTCAACTTCATATGGAAAAGCAAAAAACCCAGGATAGCCAAAAGAATCCTCTACAATAAAACAACCTCTGGAGGCATCACAATCCCTGACCTCAAGCTCTACTATAGAGCTACAGTAATAAAAACAGCTTGGTACTGGCATAAAAAACGACATGTGGACCAATGGAATCGAATTAAAGACCCTGGCATTAATTTGCACACCTATGAACATATAATTTTTGACAAAGAAGCCAAAACTATACAATGGAAAAAAGAAAGCATCTTCAACAAGTGGTGCTGGCATAATTGGATATCAATGTGTAGAAGGCTGCAAATAGATCCATATCTGTCACCGTGCACAAAACTTAAGTCCAAGTGGATCAAAGACCTCAACATAAATCCAGCTACTCTGAACCTGCTAGAAGAGAAAGTAGGAAGTAGTCTTGAATGCATTGGCATATGAGATCACTTCCTAAATATAACACCAGTAGCACAGACACTGAGAGAAACAATCAATCAATGGGACCTCTTGAAACTGAGAAGCTTTTGTAGAGCAAAGGATACGGTCAACAAGGCAAAGCGACAGCCTACAGAATGGGAAAAGGTCTTCACCAACCCCACATCTGACAGAGGACTGATATCCAGAATATATAAAGAACTCAAGAAATTAGACATCAAAATGCCCAACTGTCCAATTAAGAAATGGGCTATAGAACTAAACAGAGAATTCTCAACAGAGGAAACTCAAATGACTGAAAAGCATTTAAGGAATTGCTCAACATCCCTAATTATCAGGGAAATGCAAATCAAAATGACTCTGAGATACCACCTTACACTTATCAGAATGGCTAAGATAAAAAGCACTGAAGACACCTTATGCTGGAGAGGATGTGGAGCTAGGGCAACTCTCCTCCACTGCTGGTGGGAATGCAAGCTTGTACAACCACTTTGGAAATCAATATGGCGCTTTCTTAGAAAATTGGGAATCAGTCTCCCCCAAGATCCAGCTATACCACTCTTGGGCATATACCCAAGGAATGCTCAATCATACCACAAGGGCACTTACTCAGTTCATATCAGTATTGTTTGTAATAGCCAGAACATGGAAACAACCTAGATGCCCTTCAACAGAAGAATGGATAAACAAAATGTGGTACATATACACAATGGAATACTACTCAGCAGAGAAAAACAATGACATCATGAGGTTTGCAGGCAAATGGATGGTTCTAGAAAAATCATCCTGAGTGAGGTAACCCAGATTCAGAAAGACAAACATGGTATGTATTCACTCATAGGAGGATACTAGATGTAAAACAAAGATGACTAGACTGCTACTCACAACTCCAGGGAGGCTACCTAGAAAACAGGATCCCAAGAAAGACACAGGGATTGCTCAATGACAGAGAAATGGATGAGATCTACATGAACAACTTGGACATGAGTGGGGTTAATGAAGGGCAAGAGTTGAGGGAAAGAGCTTAGGGGAGTGGGAGATCCCAGCTGGATCAACCTCAGAGAGGGAGAACAAGGAATAAGAGACCATGATAAATGAAGACCACATGAGAATAGGAAGAAGCAAAGTGCTAGAGAGGTCCACAGAAATCCACAAAGATACCTCCACAATAGACTACTGGCAATGGTCGAGAGACAGCCCAAAATGACCTACTCTGGTGATAGATTGCCAAACACCCTAATTGTCATGCTAGAAACCTCATCCAATGACTGATGGAACTGGATGCAGAGATCCACGGCCAGGCCTCAGGTGGAGCTCCAGGAGTCCAGTTGGTGAGAAAGAGGGAGGTTTGTATGAGCAAGAATTGTTGAGACCAAGGTTGGAAAAAGCACAGGGATAAATAGCCAAACGAATGGAAACACATGAACTATGAACTAATAGCTTAGGAGCCCCCATGGATCAGGCCCTCTGGATAAGTGAGACAGTTGATTGGCTTGATCTGTTTGGGAGGCATCCAGGCAGTGGAACCGGGTCCTGTGCTCGTTGCATGAGTTGGCTGTTTGTAACCTGGGGCCTATACAGGGACACTTGGCTCAGCCTGGGAGGAGGGGATACAAATTGGAAAGGAAGAAGTCAAACTTTCACTATTTGCAGGTGATATGATAGTATACATAACGGCATACCCAAAATTCTACCAGGGAACTCCTATAGCTGATAAACACCTTCAGTAATCTGGCAGCATACAAGATTAACTCAAAAACATCAGTAACTCTCCTATATGCAAATGATAAATGGGCTAAGAAAGAAGTTAGAGAAACATCACTCTTTACAATAGCAACAGATAACATAAAATATCTTGGGGTTACTCTAACCAAACACGTGAAAGACCTATATGACAAGAACTTTAAGTCTTTAAAGAAAGAAATTGAAGAAGATATCAGAAAATGGAAAGATCTTTCATGCTCTTGGGTAAGTAGGGTCAACGTAGTGAAAATGACAATCCTACCAAAAGCAATCTACAGATTCAATGCAATTCCCATCAAAATCCTAACAGAATTCTTTGTAGATCTTGAAAGAACAATACTCATCTTCATATGGAAAAACAAAAAACCCAGGTTAGCCAATACAATCCTGTACAATAAAAGAACTTCCAAAGGCATCACCATCACTGACTTCAAGCTCTAATATAGAGCTACAGTAATAAAAAACAGCTTGATATTGGCATAAAAGCAGATGCATGGACCCATGGAATCAAATCGAAGAGCCTGACATTAGTCTACATACCTATGAATACCTGATTTTTTACAAAGAAGCCAAAATTGTACAATAGAAAAAAGAAAGCTTCTTCATTAAATGGTGCTGGCATAACTGGATGTCAACATGTAGAAGAATTCAAATAGAGCAATATCTATTGTCATGCACAAAACTCAAGTCCAAATGGATCAAAGACCTCAAGATAAATCCAGTTACACTGAACCTGATAGAAAAAAAGTAGGAAGTAGCTTCGAATGCATTAGGAGACCATCTCTTAAATATAACACCAATAGCACAGAAACTGAGAGCAACAATTAATAAATGGGACCTCCTGTAATTGAGAAACTTCTGTAAGGCAAAGGACATGGTCAATAAGACAAAAAAAAAAGGCAGCCTACAGAAAGGAAAAGACCTTCACCAACCCCACATCTGACAAAGGACTGATCTCCAAAATAAAAAACTCAAGAAACTAGACATCAAAATATCAAATAATCCAATTAAAAATGGGGTACATATCTAAACAGAGAATTCTCAACAGAAGAATGTCAAATGGCCAAAAGACATTTAAGAAATTGCTTAACATCCTTACCCATCAAGGAAACACAAATCAAAATGACACAGATACCATCTTATACTTGTCAGAATGGCTAACATCAAAAACATTGATGACATCTTATGTTGGAGAGGATGTAGAGCAAGGGGAACACTCCTCCACTGCTGGTGGGAGTACAAGCTTGAACAACCATCTGGAAATCAGTATGATGGTCTCTCAGAAAATCGGGAAACAACCACTCAAGACCCAGCAACACCACTTTTGGGCAAATACCCAAAGGATGCTCAAATATACCATAAGCACACTTGCTCAACTATGTTCATAGCAGCATTGTTCATAATAACCAGAACATTGCAGCAATCTAGATGCCCCTCAACTGAAGAATGGATTAAGAAAATATGGTCCATTTACACAATGGAGTATTACTCGGCAGTAAACAACAATGACATCATAAAATTTGTAGGCAAATGGATGGAATTAGAAAAAATCATCCTGAGTGAGGTAACCTAGAGCCAGAAAGACAAACACAGTATGTACTCACTCACAAGTGGATATTAGATGCAAAACAAAGGATAACCAGGATACAATCCACAACCCAGGAGAAGCTTCATAAAAAGGAGGACCCTAAGAGGGACACACATAGAGGACCCCAGGAAGGGAAAATAGTTAAGATCTCCTGGGCAAACTGGGAAGGTGGGGAGAAGGGAGGAGATGAGAAAAAATAACATGAGGGATTGAGATGGCTGAGTTGGGGGAACGAGGGAGAGGGAGAGCAATGAAATAGATATCTTGATAAAGGGAACCATAATGCAGTAAGGGAAAAGCCTGGTGTTAGGGAAATTCCCAGAAATCCACAGGATGACCCAAGCTAAGATTCCTAGCAACAGTGAAGAGGGTGCCTGGACTGGTTTTTCACTGTAATCAGATTAGTGACTACCCTAGTTGTCATTATAGAGTCTACATCCACTAACTGATGGAAGGAGATGCAGTGACTCACAGACAAGAACTGGGCTGAGAGAGCAGTTGAAGAGAGGGAGGAAGGATCATGCTAACAAGTGAGGGGGGTCAAGATCATGATGGGGAAAATGACAGAGACAGCTGACCTGAGGTGGTAGGAGCTCACAGACTCTGGATTGACAGCTGGGGAGCCTGTGTGGGGCTGAACTAAGCCCTCTGAATGCAAGTGACAGTTATGTGGCTTGATCTGTTTGTGGGACCACTGGCAGTGGGACCAGGACTTATTCCAAGTCCATGAATTGGCTTTTTGGAGCCCATTCCCTATGGTGGGATACCTTGCTCAGTCTTGATGCAAGATAGAAAAGCTAGGCCCTGCCTAAACTTGGTATGCCAGACTGTTGACTGCCCAAGGGAGGCCATTACCATCTCTGAGGCATGAATGCGGGAGTGGGATGAGGGGAGGTAGGGGACAGAACAGGAGAAAGAGAGGAAGGGGGAACTGGGATTGGTATGTAAAATGAAAAAAAATTAAATAAAAAATAAATAAAAACAAACAATAAAAAATCAAATAAATTATTTATTGTTTAATTAAATCAATATATTACTGTTATAATTTCTTTTCTGGCAATTGTTAAATGCTAACACATTCTTCAATTTCTAGTAAATAACTTATTTTTTATATTCTCATTATATACATACTTTAATTAATTTTACTTTTATTTGCAATGAGGGGGTTAATATTTTGTTATTAAATTGTCTCTGTAATATGCCATAATCCAATTAAGAAAGTAAAGAGCAGACTAAATCCTCTGCATACAGGAGATAGTTGTGTAGCTTGGTCTGTTTGAGGGCCCCTGGCAGTGGGATCAGGATCTATCCCTGGTGTATGAACTGGCTTTCTGGAGCCCATTACCTATGGTTGAATGCCTTGCTCAGCCTTGATATAGGGGGGAGGGGTTTGGTTGTGCCTCAACTGAATGTACCAGGCTTTGCTGACTCCTCATGGGAGCCCTTACACTTTTGGAGGAGGGGACTGAGGGTGGGCTGAGGGGGGAGTCTGGGGAAGGGGAGCAGGAGGAGGGATGAGAGGGGGATCTGGAATTGATATGCAGAATGAGTGAAAAATTTTCTTAAATAAAAAAAAGAAAGAAAAAGAAAATGAAGAAAGTACAGAGTGGACATAGGTCAACAGTACACAGTTTGAGTACAATATGTGAAGTTTTTCTCTTTTGATATTCTCTAGAAAAGCTTGTTAAAAATATTGACACTTCCAAATATGTTAATGCTTCATATGTATTATAATCTAAATTCTTATAAACTTATAATAACATATAATTCTGGAGACTGTAAAATATTATCTATGATTTTTCTCTTTGTCTTCAACTAACTGAGCTATTCATGTTCATTATTTTATCATATCTAGTTTTATTTTAATGTGAAAAATATTAACAAATTTTAAATGCTCTATCATGTAAATATATGCAATGTCATTACACTCCTTGATGCTTTGTTGTCTAATCATTTTTTATTATTAAAATTGTTTTTTTTCTCATACAATATATCCTAACCACAATTTTCCCTCCCTTGAAAGCTCCAGGCACCCTTCCAATTGCTCTTTCCCCTAGACACCCCCCCCCCCATTTTTCTTCAGAAAAGAGCAGGCCTTCAAGAGACAACCCAAACATGACAAAACAAGATGCAGTAAGACAAGGCAAAAGCCCTCATATTAAGGCTGGACAAGGCAACTCAATAGAAGAAAAAGAGTCTCAAGAACAGGAAAAAGATTCAGGGCCATACCTACTCCCACTGTAGTGTGAATTCTAATTGCTCTTAAAAATAAAAACCAGGAGTCAGATATCAGGGTAAATGCTGAAAGATCAGAGAAGTAAAGGAGCAGCCAAAGTCATTTCATATCTCCATGACTCCTCAGATCAAAAAGGGGCTGAGTTCCTGTCTCTGCTCACCTTGTATTCTTCTCTCCACCCAGCCATATCATTTCCTGTCTCCTGTCTATAAAGATTTCCAGACCTCTATGGTTAACTAATTACTAGCTCCACCCTCTGATCTTCAGGCGAGCTTTATCTGTTAGAACACAAACAATCACCATACCCACTGTTAGGAGTCCCACAAAAACTCCAAGTTAACAGCCATAATGTAGACACAAAGGACCTGGTACAGACCCAGGCAAGCTCCTTTCTTGCCACTTCAATCTCTGTGAGCCCATATGAACCAAGCTTAGTGATCCAGTGGGCCTTGTTCTCCTGGTGTCCTCCATCCTCTTTGACTCCTCTAACCTTTCCATAAGGTTTTCTGAGCTCTGAGCTCCAAGGGGAGGAACCCAGCAGAGACTTCCAGTTTGGACTCTCTCTCTGCATAATATCAGGCAGCAGATCACCATACACACTCCTATCTTCCATGGATAGAAGCCTCTCTGATGACTGTTGGAAAAGGCACCACTCTACATGTACAGCATAATCCTTAGCAATCATTTTTTTTTTTAATTTTAGGCCAGTCCTGTTTGGTTCTACCCTAGGCCTCTGGGATATCAAGTCTATGGTTCCTAGCAATCCAGGCTGTGTCAGGCATGGGCTCACTCTTATGGTATGGGGCTCAAGTTAAACCAGACATTGGTTGGCCATTCCCATAAGTTTTGTACCACCATTGCCCCAGCACATCTTGTAAGCAGGACAGATTTTATGTGGAAAGTTTTGTGGTTGGGTTAGTATCCCAGTCCCACTACTGGAATCCTTCTCTGGTTACTAAGTTCAGACTCTGGATCCTCCATTACTAAAAGCCCTCACAAGAATCATTCTCATAGATTCAAGGAAGTTTCTTCTGCACTATGTTTTCACATTGTCCCCAAAATGCCCCCCCATTCCAACCTTCTTTCCGTACACTCTCTTTTTCCATCCCTTCGCTGATACCTGATCCCTTCTGCTCACATCCTCACCTGCCCCCAGTCCACCTGCAAAATTCTACTTCCTCTTCTAAGGGAGATCAATGTTTCCTGCTTAGAGCCCTTCTCTGACGTTTTCTGGGGTCTGTGCATTGTTGTACAATTATCCTTTCCTTTACAGCTAATATCCACTTATAAGTGATACATACCATATTTATCTTTTTGGGTCTGGGTTACCTCACTCAGTGTGATTTTTTTTTTCTAGTTCCATCCATTTGCATGGAAGTTTTATGGTGTTATTTTTTTTAAACAGTTGAGTAATACTCCATTGTGGAAATATTCCACAGTTTCATTATCAATTCTTCTGTTGAGGGACATCGTTTTTTTTTTCAGTGATTCCCTATTATGAAAAAAGCTGCAATTCATGTAGTTGACCAAGTGTCCTTGTGGTAGGAAAGAGCAGCCTTTAGGTATATGCTCAAGAATAGTATATCTGGATCTTGAGGTAGGTCAATTTCCAATTTTCTAAGAAACTGCTATATTGATTCCCTGTGCAATGAGGCTTACAGGTGTTTGTTCCCACTGGTAATGAAGGAGTGGTCCCCTTGCTCCATATCCTCAACAACATGAGCTGTCACTTGTATTATTGACCTTAGCCATTCTTACAGGTGTAACATGCAATTACAAAGTCATTTTGATTTGCATTTCCCTGATGGTTAAGGACTTTGAATACTTACTTTGTTGTGCCTGCATCACAAGACCCTCAAACAAGATCACCACAGAGCCGATATCTGTTACAAAATCTGCTTTTTCCTGTCATTCCCCACTTGAGTATCATCTCCAATCTTGGAGATGTTTCTTTTTGGTAAAAGACTTTATCATCAGGGTAGTAGATTATTTTGGAGACTAATAGGGCCAGTGTGGTGATATTGTGTTCCCCAATATATTGTGCATCCTAATAAACTTATCCGGGGTCAAAGAACAGAATAGCCACTAGACATAGAGGCCAGAAAATGGTGGCACACTCACCTTAAATCCTGGCATTCCAGAGGCAGGAATCTGTCTGCATCTCTGTGAGTTCAAAACCACACTGGAAACAGCCAGGCATGGTGACACAAGCCTTTAATCCCAGGAAGTGATGGAAAGAAGCAGAAAGGTATATAAGGCATGAGGACCAGAAACTAAGGTCTGTTAACCTGTTAGGTTCTTGAGCAGCAGTTCAGCAGAGATCCATTCAGATGAAGACACAGAGGCTTCCAGTTTGAGGAAACAAGATCAGCTGAGGAACTGGTGAGGTGAGGTTGGCTGTGGCTTGTTCTGTTTCTCTAATCTTCCAGTATTCACCCCAATACCTAGGTCCAGGTTTGTTTTTATTAATAAGACCTTCTAGCAATTCGTACTATAGACCAGGATGTAAGATTTTTTCCCATGATCAATGGCAAAGTGAGCTTCTCCTTATTCACTTGTTGCCATCTGCAAGTGTATCATGGGTTTTGTTCAGGGGCTGATAGTGGGATTCTAGCATCATCAGTTTAGTGGTACCATACAGGCATTATCGTATTTTAGTTAAGGTTCCCTATGACAAGAAATTCCCTTTTGATCAAACATTCCAGAGAGGGAAACAAGGGTGAAGTTTTTGCTTATGTATTTACTTCCTGCTGACATTGAGACACTGTTTTCAGGGCCCTGGAAAGCCAGAATGTTAGTCAAAGGCAAGGAGGAAACATAGAAGCATCTGGCTTATTGACCAGCTGAAGAAATGGCATTTATATCTAATGGTTTAGTCCATATCATATTTTAGCAAGTTCAGGGCTTATCAGCAAATGATGCTTGGATGTGTCTGTCAGCCAAGTGGAAACCTGTTGAGACAGATCTTATCTAAGAACAGGAGTTAAAATTTATGAATTTATTTGGAACTTTCAGACCCATAGTCTCAGTAATTGTAGTATTATCAATTTGCCTTGAAATCCATACTGTAGAAAAAGCAGGTAACAGGATATCTATAAAACAGCAGAAGTAGACTCATATTCTTGAGTCCTAGCAAAAGCTACAAATTTGGGTTAAAAATCATGTGCATTCTTTGCTATCTAGAGATTTGGGTATAGATTGGACTGAAATGTCTTTGGCCTATTGAAGAGCATCTGTAAATCTATATTCAGAACCTGTTCCTCTCTCTCTCTCTCTCTCTCTCTCTCTCTCTCTCTCTCTCTCTCTCTCTCTCTCTAAGAGATTTAGTAGCTTTAACTAATTAATGCACTGATCAATTAATTAATAAGGTGGCTGCAACCTTGTGGAAGACTCTGGTTGTGTGATGTTGCTAAGCTGACAAAGCTTTAGTTAGTCCAGTCTTCAATGCCCTCAAAGATCTGAGAAGGATAAATTTTATCTGAGTGCAGACTTCCAAATCTATTAAAAATGATAGAGACTATCCATTACCCAAACCGCCATCATCCCAGACTTCTGTAGTCTTCATAGCATTGGCAGGACAGGTGTCAGGACAGCATCAGTCTTGGCTGCAGGCTCCATAACATGAAAATTTTCCCTGTGGAGGAGCATCTTGGAGAAAACTGATCTTATCTTGTCAGTGTCTAATTTGCCTATTCTGGGCCACATCCCTGGAAGCAGATGTTGAGTAGGCGCATCTTGCCCAGTGGTCAGTGTTATCAACAGTTCAGGTGGTGTCATCATGTTGTTGTTCCATATCTTCTTTGGAGAACTTCGAAGTCATTCCTAGGAGCTGAGAGTCTCTCTTTGTTATAGTAAGATTTTTATCAAATAATTTAAATGCCATATTTATCAGATCTTTGATGGGTTTGAGGGCCCACAAGCCATACCTGGCAGGAGCTACCTGATTATCTCAGTTCAGTCAGGGGGACCCAGTCCCTTCTATTGTGGGCAGTGGCTCACACATCCTTCCAGTGGGCTAGGCAAAGGTCTAAGGGAGAAAAAGGGGACTATCTCATAATGTCTGTCATAGTCAAGTCTACAGTGAGAACAGTTAACATGCTACACACAAGATCAAGGGCACGTGAAAACAAAACAAAACAAAACCAAACAAAAACAAACAAACAAAAAAAACCATTGCCCCAATGAGACAACCAACAAAACTCCAAGAATAATAATGGCCTGATGTGCTTTGGGGGGAGTGACCTTCCAGGCTCAAGCACGCGGAAAACCATCCAGACTTGAGGCTCTCTATCCTCGATTAAACAGACCTTTGGGGGCTTCCCCATCCCTGTCTCCAGGGTCCAGAACATCTTCCAGAACCCCATGATCCCAGCCCCCCCAGTGCGTCCACTGGCTGTCACAGGCACTGACCATTACTGGACCACATCACAGGTCTAGCACACCTTAGAAAATGAAAGTTCAGAGTCACACAGAGACAAGGACAAACAAAGACATAGAAACTTACTGGCCAGTTAGGAATGCCTTGGGTCAGGGTCTGGGGGTTGTGGGGGATCCAGGATGAGCCCCCAAATGTTGTACCTGCATCGAGAGGTCCTTGGGCAAGACCACCACAGAGCTGCTGTCTGAGTGTAAAACACACAGAGGTTTATTGATTACAAGCCCAGGCTTGGTCCGTGTCCAACACTCTGACCCAGGAGTGGAGGAGAACCACCCTGAGCTCTCAGAATGAGGAGTTTTTAAAGGGCAAAAACACAAGCAGGATGGTGCATGCCTTTGTGTCATATGTTGGGTGAGGTTATGTAACCTTTGAATTTACAGGTTGAAGATTACAGTTATCATTTTTGGGCAGGCCTGGACAAGTCCCAGGCTTTGTTCTTGAGCTGCCATGAAGACTGGCTAGCCTAGCATGTATTGACTGTGGGGGCTGACTCAGTGGCCCAGGTTCTGTCATTGACCGTTCATTTAACAATGTAATGCAAATTGTTGATTCTTGAATGTTATTATTACCAACTATTAGGATATAAAGAAATGAAAGTTAGTAGTTAGACATTACAATAGAACGTGTAGTCATATTAGGTATGTTTTCAAGATTGAGCAGATATATTTTAGATAGACAGGTCATCTTCAAACCCTTCAGAGATCTACAGAATATGGCATTTAAAATGTTTTAATAACTCAGAAAATTTTTCTTTTTTGACTATGAGACATGTCAGCTCCTGGCAGTACCAATCTACTTCAGAGAAAATATGGACATTGAAGAAACTGCATATGGAATTAACTTTTATTGTGGCAAAAGTTAGCCACTGGACAACAAAGTATCCTCAAATCAACTTCTGACAACAGGACACAAAGGACAGACAGGACATGAAGCAAAGAACTACTGATTCTTGCCAAAACAAGTGTGGTTATGGCTTTATCAAAAGGCATCTTCTGAGGCCAGGACAATATGGCATCATCCCTGAAGTGGCCTTCACAATCCAGAAAAGAAACAGTGCCCTTTTCTTCAAAGGCAGCTGAACACAGTGGACTGATGACTTCTGTTGTGCAGTGGAACAGCAGCTGAAACAGTTATTCTTGAAGAGTAACTAAGCTCACACCTCTCAATAGTAGACTGGCATTTAATAGAGGGATGTGGAGAAGAATGGAATGCTGAGATGAAGCCACACACACACACAGCCAAGAAGAATGGACAGCTGAATTCTAAAAACGTCAACAATTTCCACAATTTAAAATCCTGAATCATGACATGACACTAGTGGAATTCAGGTGTTTCTGGTACATGGACTGCTCTCACCCAATGTGAGGTCGAACTGTTGACCTTGTGTACATCCTACTTCACAAATGAGTCTGTCAGATATGCTAAGCCTATAGGCTGAAGATGATGCCTCAACGCTGTGAAGAAACCTTGGGTACTGTCCAGGCAGCTGGCTGTTTCTGTCAACTCACATTTTTTTTGGAAGCTGCTTGCATGCACTTCCTGTTTTTATTTTTTATTAGGTAATATTATTTCCTTCTTGGGTCTCTGAGGGAATTGAAGATTAGTTAGTTATAGTTGAAGATTAGTTAGTTATAGTTGAAGATTAGTTAGGATAGAAAGTGAATTAGGTACATTTTGGACTTACCAAAATAGGATAGATAATGAAATTATTTTCTCTGAATTTGTCAAATACAAATGGACTAGACATTGTTTAGGTATTTATTACTTGTATATATGGTATATAGTTATTGTACTTTTGTATATAATTTTTCTTATATTAGTTATAACTTTTTTCCTTTTTTCTTTTTATTAAAATAGAAAAGGGGAAATAAGGTGATATTTTATTTGTACTGAAATGTGATTTTATTTGTATGTTAATAAATAAAGTTGCCTGGGGGTCAGAGCTAATAGCAAGCCACAGCAGAAGCTGGGCAGTGGTAGTGCACGCCTTTAATCCCAGCTCTTGGGAGGCAGAGCTAGGCGGATCTCTGTGTGTTCAAGGATACAGCCAGCATGGAGACACATGCCTTTAATCTCAGTACCAACCATAGAAGACCTGGAGGTCTGTACAGACGGGCAGTGATGTGGAGGTCATGTGGTTGGGTTTACAACCAATGAGAAGGCAGAATAGAAAGTCTATAAAAAAACCAAACAGACAGGAAGTAGCTCTCTTGCTGAGGAAGACAGCAGTGGCAGTGAAGGGTAAGGTTTTTAGCTCTGACCTCTTGGGCTTTCATCTCTGCATTGGCTCTGTGTTTCTTATTTAACAAGACCGTTCATCTACACATGCATGTAACTCTAAGTTGATGAAGGGTCCTAGACAGTAAACAATTGGCTGAACCTTGAGCAGTCAGAGTATGTGCAGAAAGGGAGCTACTGCAAGGACTATGTCTTTTGTTCATGGCCCTCCCAGAAACTGCTTGTTCAAGTCTCAGGAAACTGAAATTGAGGCCTGATCTCTGAGAGAAGATTGAATAGCCTGTTACAGTGTCTACGTGGTCTTTTCAATTTGTTTTTCAGTCATTTGAGATACCTCTAAAGAGAATTGTCTCTTTGGATTTGTATCCCCATTTTTTGATTGGAATATTGGTTATTTTTTGATATTTAGTTTCTTTTTTTTTTGTTTTTTTCGAGACAGGGTTTCTCTGTGTAGCTTTGTGTCTTTCCTGGAACTCGCTCTGTAGACCAGGCTGGCCTCGAACTCACAGAGATCCGCCTGCCTCTGCCTCCCAAGTGCTGGGATTAAAGGCGTGCGCCACCACCGCCTGGCGATATTTTGTTTCTTGAGTTATTTACATATTTTGATATCAGTTCTCTATCAGATGTGGAGCTGGTGAGAATCTTTTCCAATTCTGTAGGCTGGCGCTTTGTCTGATTAACAGTATCCTTTGACTCACAGAAGCTTCCCAGTTTCATGAAGTACAATGAATTAATGGTTGTTCTTAGTGCCTGCACTGTTCATGTTCTGTTCAGAAGGTTGTCTCCTGTGCCTCTGCATTCACGGCTATTCCCCACTTTCTCTTATATCAGGTTCAGTGTGCCTGGATATATGTAGAGGTCTTTGATCCATTTGGACTTGAGTTTTGGGCTGAGTGGTAAACATGGATATATTTGCATTCTTCTACATACAAATATCCAGTTAGACCAGTACCATTTATTGAAGATGCTTTCTTTTTCCCTTTAGTATTTCTGTCTGATCTATAAAAAAATAGATGTCCATAAGTGGGCAGATTAATGTCTAGGTCTTCAATTTGATTTCATTGACCAATGTGCCTGTTTTTATGCCAGTACCAGGTGGTGTTTATTACTGTAGCTCTGGAGTACAACTTGAAATCAGGGATAGTGATACTTCCAGAAGTTCTTTTATTGTACAGAATTGCTTTAGCTATCCAGGGTTTTTTGTTTTTCCATATGAAGTTGAGAATTCTCCTTTCAAGGTCTGTAAAAAATTGTGTTGGTACTTTGATGGGGATTGAGTTGAATTTGTAGATTTCTTTTGGTAGGATGGCCATTTTTACTATGTTAATCCTACTGATCCATGAGCATGGGAGATCTTTCCATTTTCTGATATCTTTCTTAATTTCTTCCCTCAAAGATTTGAAAATTTTGTCACACAGGATTTGATGTATGACAATTAGTTAGTTAGTTACCTTAAGATATTTTACATTATTTGAGGGTAATGCAAAAGGTGTTATTTCCTGATTTCTTCCTCTGTCAGTTTGTCATTTGTATATAGGAGGGCTACTGACTTTTGTGAGTTAATTTTGTATTCAGGTACTTTGCTGAAAATGTTTATCAGCTGTAGGAGTTTCCCAGTGGAATTGTTGTGGTTACTTATGTATAGTGTCATATCACCTGCAAATAAAGAGACTTACTTCTTCCATTCCAATTTGTACTCCCTTGATATCTTTCAGTTGTCTTATTGCTCTAGCTAGAACTTCAAATATAATATTGAACAGATATGGAAATAGTAAACAACATTGTATTGTTCTTGATTTTAGTGGAATTGCTTTGAGTTTCTCTACATGTTATTTCATGTTGGCTATGGGATTTCTGTAAATTGATTTTATCTTTTGATATGTCCCTTATCTCTCCAAGACTTTGATCATGAAGTGGTATTTGATTTTGTCAAAGCCTTTTTTTTAAAATCTAATGAAATGATCTCATGTTTTATTATTTTTTTTATTTCATTTGTTTATATGGTGGGTTACATTTACTGATTTTCATAGGTTGAACCATCCCTAATCTTAGGATGAATCCTACTTGATCATGATGGATGATCTCTTTGATGTGTTCTTGGATTTGGTTTGCAAGTATTTCATTGAGTATTTTTGCATCTATGTCAAAACAGAAATTGGTTTATAATTCTCTTTCTTTGTCGGGTCTTTATGTGTTTTGGGTATCAGGGTAACTGTGGCCTCATAAAATGAGTTGGGAAATGTTCTTTCTGTTTCTATTTTGTGGAATAATTTGAGGAGTATTGGCAGCAGCTCTTCTTGGAATGTCTGGTAGAGTACTGCACTAAAACCCCATCTGGACCTGGGCTCTTTTTGGTTGGGAGAATTTTAAGGACTGCTTCTACTTCCTTAGGGGTTATAGACCTATTTAAATTGTTTATCTGATCTTGATTTGACTTTGGTAAGAGGTACCTATTGAGAATTATCCATTTCTTTTAGATTTTTCCAATTTTGTGAAATACAGGTTTTTAAAGTGTGTCCTTATGATTCTTTGAATTTCCTCAGTGTCTATTGTTATGTCCCCAATTTCATTTCTGATTTTGTTAATTAGGATATTCTCTGTCAGTCTTTTAGTTTGTTTGGCTAGGGAATTTTCTATAGTGTTTTCTCAAAGAACCAAATCTTTGTTTCATTGATTCTTTGTATTGTTTCTCTTTCATTATTTCTTATGTTTTTGCTTGCTTCTTAGGTACCTTTGCTTGGAATATCTTTTTCTTTTTTCAAAAATTTTTTTCGTGTTTTTTTTCAGTCCCTGCCCCTCCCCCATGCTCTATGCAAATTTTTCCCCACGTTTGGACCCCAGGGATTATATACAGCATATCGTTTAATTATTAATTTTCCTTTTTTTTTGTACAAAGTTTTCTTTAAATAGAATCCGGGCCAGAAACACACGTGTGCTGCGATTTCCTTTTTTTTTTTCCCCGATTTTTATTTTTATTTTTTTCAGTTTTTCTGCATCGTCAATTTTTTTTTTTTCTTTCAATAATAAAAGTCTCCGGTCCTGTTCCCGTCCCCAAAGCAGGGCATGAAAAAAGTTCCCATGGAGCACTGCTCTGGGTCCCGCGTCTCTGCCCCCTGTTGCGTGGAAATCACCCAATATGATTCTTTTTCTGTCGGTGTGTCAGAATGAAAATGAAAATTCAAAATGTCTCCTCTGCATGCCCTGTGGCACACTGGGTCACCATCCCTTTTCCTTTTTTACCCTTTTCATCATAATTAAAATAAAAATGAAAAAAATTTCCATCTCAATTGCAGGAAATTTTCCCAGTTTCCTTTTCCGCCAAAATTAAAATAAAAATTCAAATTTTTTCTCTTCCAGAAAACATCCCGAGTTTGGTTTCTCTGGAAAATTCCTGTTTCACTTCTGTGAAAATAAAAATGATTTTCTCCCTGCAAACCCCGTAGGGTTCATCGCTTTCATAGCTGTTAAAATAAAAATTTCGCCAGGCGGTGGTGGCGCTTGCCTTTAATCCCAGCACTGGGGAGGCAGAGGCAGGCGGATCTCTGTGAGTTCGAGGCCAGCCTGGGCTACCAAGTGAGTTCCAGGAAAGGCGCAAAGCTACACAGAGAAACCCTGTCTCGAAAAACCTAAAAAATAAAAAATAAAAAAAATAAAAATTTCAAAAATTTCGTCCTCCGTTCTGAAATAAACACAAATTCTGGTTTTTTTTGGGGGGGTGAAAGACTCCCGAAGGTAGTCTTCCCTCTGGAGAGACCCTCGCCCAGAGATCACACCGAGACCACAAGTCAGATGCAAACAGCAAGAGGCTTTATTCAGGAACACGGGTACCCGGGGCGACACAGTCCCTCCAGAGGCTGAAGAGACTGGCACGCCGACGGGCTGGAGTGGAGGGTTTTTATAGGGTCGGGCAGCGGAAGGGCGGGTACAGAAGCAAGAAGCATGTTCTACAGGGTTCTGATTGGACGACTCATATGAGGCCATGGCTTACAGGGTTCTGATTGGACGACTCATATGAGGCCATGGCTTACAGGGTTCTGATTGGACGACTCATATGAGGCCATGGCTTACAGGGTTCTGATTGAACGACTCATATGAGGCCAGGTTCAAACTCAGGACAGCTCGTGGTTTTTCCCGGAGCTCGACACGCCTGCTGACCTGGCTCCCATCCAGGGTACAAACTGTCCCTCCGACCCTCCAGTTCCCTGTTCTGGGGCCAGGTGGCCGACCGCAGACACCCCGCTCGTTCCTGCGCCCATGTC
Source organism: Peromyscus californicus insignis (assembly GCF_007827085.1). Lineage (NCBI taxonomy): Eukaryota > Metazoa > Chordata > Mammalia > Rodentia > Cricetidae > Peromyscus > Peromyscus californicus. The sequence continues at coordinate 96,794,325 of NW_026294562.1, forward strand.
CTCCAACTGAACCCTCCCCGTACTCCTCAGGCCCTGCTCAAAATGGCGTTAGGCCAAGCAAGCATGCTGGGGCCCCTCAGCACCACCCCAGAAGAGTCCCGGGGTCCTGGCCTGCACCTCCCTGCAGGGCTCCCCAGTCCTCAGGCCGCGCCACCCCGGGGGCACCCGGGCCCCAGTTTGCACCGCCCGGAGGGTCCCCGGCCCTCGGCCTGCTCCATCCCGCAGGGCCCCGGGCGCGCGGGTCGCGGCCCGCACCCCCCTCGCCGGCGGCGGCACCGGGCGCTGGCGCCGGGCAGCGGCGCCAATCGGGCTCGAGGACACGGCGGGCCCGGGCTGGGAGTCTGCGGTCTCCGCCCGCCGCGCTACGACGCGGGGCCCGGGCGCGCGGGCCGCTGCGGGGCGCATGGCGGGCGCGGGCGGCTGGCGCGGGGACGGGGATGCGGCCTGGCCTGCGCTGCCCGCGGCTCCGCTCCTGGCGGCCTTTGGGGGGGGGGGGATTTCCATCAAATTTTAAATAAAAAAGAACGCTGTTTTTACACTTGTCACCGAAATAAAAACAAAAATAATAAAATAAAATAAAAATAAAACATCCAGTATCCACCTCCATCCAAACCACAATGTGGCTGTTTTTCCAAATTAAATTCTAGAAAATGCTCTGTGTTACCTTAGTCTTGAAATTTCCACCAAATTTCCATGAAAATACAAAATTTCCAATTTTACCACCGATTCCTGGCAAAAATTCCCAGGTTTGGGTCCCAACTACTCTTTTAACTGAATTTGAATTTTAATTCAAATAAAAATTCACAATTTTTCCTCCCCCCAGGAGCCAGGAGTGCATGCACCTTACGCACTTTTCTCCCCATTGCTGTCCAGATAAAAGTCAAAATTAAAAATTCAAATTATTTTTCCCTAAAATTCCACAACATTCCAAATTTTTATCTGTGACCCGGGAAACAAAAAATTAAATTTTCCCAAAATTTAAATCATTTTCCCGCTGAAATTTTGGGAAATTTCCCTGTTTTCCCATCTGCACCTCAACCGCAAAAAGAAAAAAAAAATTCAAATGAAAACTTGAATCCTTTTCCCGCTAATTCCCAAAATTCCTCTTCCTTCTCTGGGTGCAGTGTTGTCCTCAATCCCTGGTGCCGCGGTACTGGGTGCTGGGCGCTAAGTCCTCCTCCACTTCCCGTTTCCAGTTCTGGGGCGGAAGTGGCGGCCATTTTGCAGTGTTTCAGGGCGGGCAATGGTGGTGATGGAAAGGGAAGCGCCCGCGGCCCCGCCCCCCACCTCCCCGCGTCCAGGGAGTTCTATGTGCGTGGTGGAGTGCCCGTGGGGCAGGTTCGAACTGTTCTGCCTGCCGCCCGCCGAGAACGTGTTGAACATGTGCAGAGGTGGCAGAAGTCCCCCCCACTCCCCGTTTCCGGCTGTGGCAGTAGTGACAGACGGGCGCTTTGTGGCAGGCCGGAGCTTGGCAGGCAAGCGGCAGGTTCCTGCGCGCAGGAACGACGTCATAAGTCTGGCAGCAGCGCCCGCATGGTGGTGGAGACGTACTGGAAGATGTCGTGCAGGCTGTGCAGGTGCGGCACCAGCTCGAGCCAGAAGGCCACCTTGGTGGCGTAGTAGTGGTCGCACATGTGCGGCTTGAGGCCGTTGTGCAGGTAGAGCTGGTCCTTGAGGTTGTACTTGGTCCATGAGACACTTCGTGTGGATGAACTTAGTGTCCTGCGTGCGGCACCAGCTGGTTCGGATCCCCAGTCTTGGCGAAGTTGGTCCATTAGGTCACGACGACCGTGCTGAGCATGCCGGCATTGCGCGAGAAGTTGCAGGCAAAGAAGTCGGTGGGGCCCAGCATGGGCATGCCAAACACGTAGGGCACCTCGTCCTCCTGCGAGGGCCCACACGGGCTTCGTCGCTCTGGCAGTGGTGGTAGAAGTAGGTGGGCGACCAGTACTGCACATGCAGGTCCGCCGTTGCCACCTACTGGTGGTCCATGAACAGCGCCACCAGCGTCTTCCGCAGCGTCTCTGCGTTCTCGCGGTCCGCCCAGTCCGTGTACATGAACTTGATGGTCTCCCTTATGTCCTTGCCCTCCAGGTAGCCGTAGCCGTAGAGGTTGTTCACAAAAATCGAGACCACAAAATCGCTAGGCAACACGCCGTCCACAAAGCGCAGCCCCTTGCCCTGGTTGATGCCCAGCATGATGTCGTAGTTGAGGTACTCGCCCTGCTCCATCAGGATCTGAGGGTTGAACGCCACGTAGTGCGTGGCCGGTGACACCCGCTGCTGCGCCAGCTCCCGCCAGGCCGCCCACCACAGGCACAGCTCGCTTATGTCCAGCATGTTGCACACGGCCTGGTCCGCCAGCGCACATGTGTACTTGGCCGGCTGGTAGTTCATCGCCCAGCTCTACAGCGCTGTGCTGCTCTGGATGATCGCCTTCTGGAACAGGCCTTCCGAGTAGTGCGAGAGCATGAGCAGGCTGACGCAAGATGGTGATGCACCGACATTCTCCTCCACCCAGCGCAGCGCCTGGATCTGGTCCAGGAGCCCGGAGTTGCCCTTGGCAGCCTGGTCGCCCGTGCTCAGGAAGCCCAGGATGCCCAGGCGGTAGTTGATGGTGATGACGATGATGTTGCCATAGCTTGCCAGGATGCTGCAGTCGATCATGTTGCCGGTGCCCTCCATGTAGGAGCCGCCTTGGATGTACACCATCATGGGCTTCTTGCTGATCGGGTTGTGGATGTCGACCTCAGTGGGCACGTAGACGTTCAGGTAGAGGCAGTCCTCGCTCTGGTCCTGCACATACGTGGCCAGCGTGTCAAGGTTGGCGGTGAACCACACAGGCAGTATGTCCTGCAGCGCGCGTGCTCTTCCAGTTGCTGCGTGCACACAGGCGTGAACCCCGAGGCTGCTTTGCACAAGCTGGGCCAGGATGAGGGCAGCTCCGGCGGCTGGAACTGCAGGTCCCCCAGTGGACGGGGCCTCGTAGGGCACGCCCAGGAACCGCTCCACGGTGCCCAGTTCACTGGGCAGTGCCACATGCACCCCGGAGCTTCCCGTAGTTGGTGCTCAACCCGACAATGACGGAGCGGCTGCCGCTGCCACAAAGGGTCCTGGCCTAACTTTTAAAGATAAAGCATAATTTTCAACAGTGTGAACCTCTTCTTGTAAAAAGCCACATGAAGACTCAAAGAACTTTTACCAAGGACATTTATAGTCCCTGCTTCTCTAGCAAAAGAAATATTTTTTACTGCCTTGGTTTCACTGGAAGAATTTCATATATAGCAGGAGTCTGCTGATGCTGAGGAAGAAATAAGTCTAGAAGATATCTATGAGAAGCTCCTAAAAAGTAGACTGTGTGGGCAGCAACCACTTTCCCAGGACTCTCCTCAAGGCCCCAATGACCTCTTTATTCCTCAGGCTGTAGATTAGGGGGTTCAAAGCTGGGGTGACAACACTGTAGAAAACAGAGAGGATGTTTTCTTGTTCAGGACTAAGGTAGGAACTGGGTAGGACATACATGACCGTGAGAGCCCCATAGTACAGCCCAACCACAGTTAAATGAGAAGAACAGGTGATAAGGGCTTTCTTCCTTCCTTCATTTGAGGGCTTGTTGAGCACTGTGAAAAGAATTAATGTGTAGGAAGTCAGGATGAGAGCAAGAGGTGGAATTAGGAATGCCACACCCATCACATAAACCATGAGCTCATATGTGGATGTGTCTGCACAGGCCAGCTTCAGCAATGGAGGGATCTCACAAAATAGGTGTCTGATCTTCCGGGATTTGCAAAAGGGATACTGCATGGTGTGGATGGTATATCCTAGAGCACTCAGGAATCCTAGGATCCATGATGTAGCTACTCCAAGCCAGCAGATGCTTGGCCTCATGAAGATCATATAGTTCAGAGGATGACAAATGGCAATATACCTGTCATAGGCCATGAAGGCCAGAAGGAGGTCCTCTGCACCACCCAGTGTCAATGCCAGGAACATCTGAAGGGCACAACCCCCTAAAGAGATAGTGTTGTCTTTGAGCAGAAAATCCATGACAGCCTTGGGAATGATAATTGATGTGAGAAAGAAGTCTATGAGAGAGAGCTGCCCAAGCAAAAAGTACATGGGCACATGGAGTTGTCCATCCACAGTGATGACCAGGAGCAGCAGTCCATTGCTAGTCAGAGCCAATGTGTACAGGACTGTGATCATGGCACAGAGCAATTCAGGAGAGCCACTGTCATCTAGAATCCCCACCAATATGAAGGCACTTCCCAAGGTGGAGTTCAAAGGCTCCATTTTGAGTCATTTCTTTAGCTGCCAAAATAAGATGGTTCAATTCAGTTTTGCTAATACGGACCTTGGTTTTGTAACATCAGAGTTCACTTAGGATGCCCAACATGACTCCAGTAAGGTGACATTTTTCCCACTATAAGTAGCTTTGCTTCTTGGTTTCCAAATTTCTAGTTGGCAATTGTATCTTAAAGAAAGATTTACCTAAGTGTACATCACGTACTACAGTAATAATTAAAAAATAGGATGTAAAAAAAAAAACATGATGAAAATATTATACAAGATAGTAAACCTGAAGAAGTATCTTTCTAGGAGGACCAAACTATCTCTTTGTTAAGATTAATAAAATACCACAGCATTCCTTTAGTGTAAATTTGGTTAGTACTTTTAACATTCCAGTTTGCTTTCTGCATAGACATATGAATTGAAATTAATCTAAATATAAAATTCTCAGCTGATACAGAGATGTGATTTTATTAAATTATTTCCATTGCTAATCCACATTTCTGCTCTTTTTTACAAGATAGTGTGCAACCCTGGCTGTCCTGAAACTCATTCTGTAGACCAACTTGGCCTCAAACTCACAGCAATATGTCTGCCTCTGACTCCTGAGTGCTGGGATTAAAAGATGAGCCACTTTCCATGGTCTCCTATTCCTTGTTCTCCCTCTCTGTTGTTGATCCAGCTGGGATCTCCCACTCCCCTAAGCTCTCTTTCCCTCGACTCTCGCCCTTCATTACCCCCACTAATGTCCAGGCTGTTCATGTAGATCTCTTCCATTTCTCCGTCATTGGGCGATCCCCGTGTCTTTCTTGGGGTCCTGTTTTCCAGGTAGCCTCCCTGGTGATGTGAGTAGCAGTCCAGTCATCCTTGTTCCACATCTAGTATCCTCCTATGAGTGAGTACATACCATGTTTGTCTTTCTGAGTCTGGGTTACCTCACTCAGGATGATTTTTTTCTAGATCCATCCATTTGCTTGCAAACCTCATGGAGACCATAGTAAATGAAGACCACATCAGAATAGGAAGAAGCAAAGTGCTAGAGAGGCCCACAGAAATCCACAAAGATACCCCCACAACAGACTTCTGGCAATGGTAGAGAGACAGCCCGAACTGACCTACTCTAGTGAAGGGATGGCCAAACACCCTAATTGTCGTGCTAGAAACCCCATCCAACTACTGAGGGATCTGGATGCAGAGATCCATGGCTAGGCCCTGGGTGGAGCTCTGGGAGTCCAATTATCGAGAAAGAGGAGGGTTTATGTGAGCGAGAATTGTTGAGACCAAGGTTGGATAAAGCACAGGGACAAATAGCCAAACGAATGGAAACACATGAACTATGAACCAATGGCTGAGGGGTCCCCAACTGGATCAGGCCCTCTGAATGGGTGAGACAGTTGATTGGCTTGATCTGTTTGGGAGGCATCCAGGCAGTGGGACCGGATCCTGTGCTCATTGCATGAGTTGGCTGTTTGAAACCTGGGGCCTATGCAGGGTCGCTTGGCTCAGCCTGGGAGGAGGGGACTGGACCTGCCTGGACTGAGTCTACCAGGTTGATCTCAGTCCTCGGGGAGGCTTTGCCCTGGAGGAGGTGGGAATGGGGAGTGGGCTGGGGAGAAGGTGAGGGGGGTGGGAGGGGGGAGAACAAGGGAATCCGTGGCTGATATGTAGAACTGAATTGTATTGCAAAATAAAAAAAAAAAAAAGATGAGCCACTACCTTCCAGAACCTTGTATGTTCTTAAAGAAGGTCTTTCTATATAGTCCAACAGAACCTTTTGCCTCAGCCTTTGCAGTGCTGGCATTTTAAGTATGCACCAAACTGTCTAGCTCATTTTGTACATTTTGTGAGTCCACATTTGTTTGTAAAAAACTTCACTGCAAGAACACAAGGTTGTCCACATTAATTACCTGTTTCAAAGCCCCACATTCTCTGTGAGCCTGAAAGAGGATTACTGTCTAAAGCTGGGGGAAACTAAGCTTGAGAAAGTGTTGGGTTTATAGTTAAACCTTAATCAATGTGAACATTTTTTTTTATTTTAACAGATTACTATGCCTGCAAAGACATAGAAATAAGAGATTTCTGCCCTTCATATAAAAATGGTTCTGTTTATGCTTAGGAGATATGACAAAATTCCACCAAGGAAGAGGTACTCTGTGATATAATCTGCCCAAATAATCCTATCCTAATACAGCCATTGATCCCAATGTCCATGCTCCTTCCTGTAAATACAGATATGCACCAGATAGAAGGAGAATAGGGATGGGGGAGTTTTCTTTCTGGAAAGCTGCTATTGAAGCATGGTGCCAACAGCCATGAAGAAGCTGATAAAAGGAGGGGTCTAATGTTGACAGGAACCTTGGCTGTGCATCATGAAACTGCAGAGATGAAGCTAATTCAGAGCATGAAGTTAAAATGAAGGTAAAAGTGAAACATTTTGCATAAGTCATGTAGTCACTTCTCTGCATATATGCATGAACATTTCATTAGTCTATATTGGCTTCTCTGGGGACCAACAGTAGTTTGAGAAAAAGATATGAGAATGTGGAACAAGTATCTCATTAGTTCAGTTGGTTTTTGAAGGCAATCATCTATCTATCTGATAGATATTATCAGAAGCCAGTGACATTTATAAGGTCTGAAGGCCTGTACTAAGACTCCTACCAGGAAGGAGTTACTGAGGACTGAACTATTTTATGGAATCTATCAGTCCTAATGACCCCCTTTTCATATTCAAAAAATCAGAAGTAGATAGACCAAAAAGGCCATGGATTTCAATGCACTAGAAAACTTGACAGATGTTAGTTTAAGTGTTTAGATACTGCTCTTGACTCTAATTCTTGACTCAAATGCCTAAAACCTACATATGTCATTAAAAGAGAGAAAAATTCCTTACCTTAGTTGGTGAGAATCCTACCTACCTGCACCTGGCTTCACACTGGACTGTTTGACAATTAAGGGTGTTTCATTACAAACATTGGGAGGTCAGGTTTTATTTCTTTCAGCAGTTTTTGATTTGTTTAAAGTTTTCTTAGTTGGTGCAGTATATTAGAAATCCATCTCATGTCAGGTGTCAGGGATGTGCTATTGGTTCCTTTCATCTTCAGACATCGCTGAAAATAGCCATGGGGACAACCAAGCAACTAACAGTTTTTGATTCATCTTCAGACTGTTCTTGGGTGTCACGCTGAGGTTACTATGTTTCTGCTGCTGTCTGTGAACCAATATGAAAGTTGTAGGAAGGAAGTAGAAAACTTAATTTGATATTCAAAAGGCCCTGTCTTGTGCCACTAAACATCCCTGGGGCCAGGAGTACATCAGAGTCTTATCTTCTATTCCCAAGACCTCCTCACTTCATTTTCCTATGTATATCTTTATATAGACCTATATATTATCTCAAATGACCTCCTTGAAAATGTTTACCTTGGAAACAAGAAAGTTAATGAGTCCTCTTGGGAGTGTTTTCTGGCTTGTCTTACTGAGGCCTTTTGTTACCAGATGAGCTCTGAGGCTCTAGGTTTCTCCTCCCATTGAATGTAGAACCCAATTTCCTTAGCCTCCCAACTACTGATGGGAGCTAAATGACACACACACACCAAGACCTTACCAGACTTCCCTAAGTTTCTGTGTAATTGTAAACAAAAACCAAAATGTAACTGAATAGAACTGCAAAGGTTCATTCCCTTATGGTCATCAGCCTTCTGGTTTAGAGCATAATATTCTCTTCTCAAAATTTGTGGGATGCAGTTTTCCTTACTTTTTCTTCCTCTTAGACTATTGCAATTCAACATGGCTTTTCTGGGTTGTTGTGGAGGTGAGATTTTTTTTTCATTTTCCTCTAAAAATCCCGCACAGCTTCTGTGCACGCTCATGTTTTGGTGCCATGAGTGATGGTTGAAGAAAAAGAGTTCAATTTTCCTTTTATTAAGCCAGAAAGTAGAAGGAAATTCATTCAGTGCTAGAGTTGTAAAGAGTCAATATCAATTAAAATCATCTAAATGCTTTAGGGGATAAAATACCTACTATATAAAAGACATTTAGATAACAATGGCAGTAAGTAATAGGACAGTGGAGACATGTTTTAAAAAATGCTTAGAGACAGTCTGGGCTGGCTGAAGGCATCCACAGGCCCTGCTAGTGCCATTCAGCTCAGGTGGGAAGAAGACACCCACTGTCCAGTCTGGAGTGCCCACATTTCTGTCATGCTGAAAGCATCTACAGACAGGATCAGTGCTGGTAGGTTTCATTAGAATGAGAAGATATATGGTGGAGAAATGGGAGAGAAAGTAGCAGAACAATTCCCATGCTGTACATAGAGACATCTGGGCCTGGGCTGCTGCCAAGGTCTATATCTGAGTCTATGGTCTTACTGCAACCAGGGTCTGTGTTGATATCCATGACCCATATTGCCAACAAAGGCCACTAGGATGCCCTGTGGCTATGTTGGTGTCCAAGGGCAATGCTGATCTGAGTGGCCTGTGCTGCCTCCTGGGGCCATGGTGTCATCTGAGTCTGAGCTGCTGTTGAGAGCCATGTCTGGGTCCATGGCTTTATAGCAGCCAGGGTCTGAGTTGGTGTCTATGCCTCCTGCTATCACCAAGGGCTGTGCAGATGCCCAGTGTCTGGTTATTGGTGAAATTATTAAGGCCACTCCACGTAGTTAAAAGGAAGATTTATTTAGTGTGTAACTTACAAATGAAGGGATAGGTAGGTGGCGGGTTCTGGAAAAGATGCAGCGAAGTCTGGCAGTATTCTCTGGAGAAGTCCCCTTCCTCTACCTCTAGTGTCCAGGTCCAGGAAACAAGAGAGTGTGGCTCATCCCGATCTCTGGTCTTCAGGGCCCTCCCTTGGCCCCGCCTTGTAGGCGTGATAGTTACTGAAGCCTCAATGGGGATTGGAACTTCCAGACCAAAGCTGGAATGGCTACCACTACATCTGGTCAGTCACCTGAGACCAGGTTGGTGTTTCAGGTCATGCTGCCACTGGGGCCATACTGATCTGAGTAGCCTGTGTTACCACAGGGACCATGGTGATGACTGGGCCTGAGCTGTTGCCAAGGGCCATGTCTGGGTCTGTGTTCTTGCTATAGCTGTGGTCTGTGTTGATGTCCATGGAAACCAAGGGAGTCATAGGAACCATGTGTATTGAAGCCCAAGGGCCTTGCTGTGCCAGCCCCATCCTTCAATGGCCCTGGGATGACTGGCCCTGGCACTCACTTGACACTGCAGTGGGAAGCTGGCCCTGCACCTCATGGGAGAGCTGGCCTCTGTACTCAGGATAGATGGCTTCACCCCTCACCATGGGCAGGGGAAAGTTGTGCCTGATGGCATGAGCCTAGAAGAGCTGGCTCTGCCCCTCACCTGAGGGGGCATTCCAAGTCACCCAGACTGAGCACCTCAGCTACCACCCAGATCCACATCATAGGCCTTAAGTTGGTCCACCCTAACATCTACCCCATCTATGACCTGCTGCAGCATGTGAAGGAACTGGTCCTATGGAAGGATAACTGCAGGATCTCCATGACTCAGGGTAACAGCAAGATATGCCAGAGAAGTTTTGGTGAGGGTCCAGTGATGATGGTGTGCCAGAGGTCTTGAACTACACCAATGAATCATTGCAATTAACATTTGCATGTGGGACTTATTGGACAAAAGGGTATATTGTGTGTCACACTGATGTTCCCAATGCCACTAGGACAAATGAAGAGGTCTTGGAGACACAGGAAAGACAGAAGAACAAGGTGATTTTTTTTGTTTTGTTTTTAATTCTTTTTTGGGGTGAGTTCTTTAGGGGGGACACTGCAGGGGTGAGGGTTAGATATAGAGAGACTGGAAGGTGAGTGGGATTAGGGTGCATGATGTGAAATTTCAAAAGTATCAATAAAAAATTATATTATAAAATTGCTTAGAAAATAAAACTACATGCCTGGGAGTGGGTAGGGGTGGAGTTATGTAGATACAGTGCTTGGATATAAATTCCTCATTTTATATATAAAAACACATTTAAATCATCAATCCTACACAACTGTGAACTCAACAGGCTATAACAACAATGACCACCCTGGCAAGATATGACCACTGTTGCAATGATTGAAGGAATGTATTTGGAGTAACCAACCATTTTCTGATTGTATTTAATGCCTACTCCCATGCATGGGTGTGTGGCAGTCCAATGGACATGAGGAGGAGCCTACCAGTTGTCCTCATCTTCATAGAAGAATGGTTCTCCTACACCTGGCAACTATCAAGTGCCAAGAAACACCTTAGTTAGAGACAGGACCCTGATAACTCATTCCCCTTCTAGGCTTGAATTTGGGGTGACTTGATACTTTGCGATTTTTTTTTACAAGTAACTATAGTTTCTCCAAGTTCATGAGAGCATTTCACAGCCCTCTCCCTATACACTGGCTCTTGCATTCTTTTATTCTCCTAATCCACAATGTTCCCTGAGTCATGGTGTTGGGGTTAATGAAAAAGTTCCATTTAAAGCTGAGCATTCATAGTCACCTATTCTCAGCCCTTTGGCCACTTATCAGTCTCTTCATTAACTTCTCTCCACTACATAAAGAAACTTCTCTGATCAAAGCTGAAGACAAGCCAAGTCATGGTTATACACAAAAATATTTAGAAGGCAATTTCACAATATAATTAATTTTCAAAATAGTAATACTAGATTCTACACCAGGGCCTCTCACCTCTGCAGACATGGACTTTAGGGAATGTTTAGTGTATCATGTCTGCCTGAATTCTGACCTGTGGATCAGGACTCAAATACAAACAGAATGGTTGCTCACCCAGTAACAGTCATATCGCTAGTAGACCATATGTATCTATATCTATATCTATATCTATATCTATATCTATATCTATATCTATATCTATATCTATATCTATATCTATATCTATATCTATATCTATATCTATATCTATATCTATATCTATATATTGCCTACCATGCCAGTATTATAGCATCCAGATTCTAGCACTGGATAAGACCACTTACATCTTTTCTGAACCCAGAAAGATTCTTAGTATCTTCAATTACTATCTAGTCAGTATTGAAGAAGTTTCCTGATCTGTTTGAGATTTATTTCTCTATATCCTTCAGTAAAAGTGCATATCTTCAGCAATATTATTTTATCATGTAGTTATGATGAAATAGAAGTTGTATGCATTAATTTGGAGATCTCTGGGCCCTCACGGAGCAGTATTTTGGGAAGGTATTCTATGCCCGACACTGTGATTTTAATGACATATGTCTTCTTGGAGAGCTACTATTCACCCATGCAGGGTAGCTCCATTAGTATTTCTTGTATAAACTCGTGTTTTAAAATGAGCTTACTAAATTGTGGGGTTTTGTAAGACTTTTGGATGCATTATTACTTTTGGTTAACTTAAGCGCTCTATAACCCCATTCTCTATACCCATCGCTGCTTAAGTGTAATCCCCACAATCCTCCCTTCCTTTATATCAGATGTGTTCTACTAGCATGCTCAATTACATTTTCAAAATTGTTTTTCAAAGTAATAGGTTTCCACGTGTCTTTGTCATAGACCCTTTCTTTAGGTTGACCTCCCCTTGACTTCCTCATCTCCCTGCTCTTATTTGCCCCTCCCTGTTTAAACCTTTCCATCATCAGTATTCCACCTCTCTATGTTCATTTTATCTATAATCTCTCTACTCTCTCTTAATACATCCCCACAATGACATTTTTCAGGACACATGGATTCTACATGAGTTGTGCACCAAGTTAAATGCATAAAGCAAAAGATTTGTAGTTTAGATAGCCATGTGGGAGAGAACATTCTGTGTTTGTTTTCTGGGCCTGAGTTACTTCAGTATAAATTTTATATACCATTTACCTGCAAATTTCACTTTTCTTTCCAGCTGAGTAATATCTTATTGTGTACACATAACATATATTCCATAGCCATTTGTATGTTGACAGATATCAAGGATGATTCCACTTATTAGCTGTTGTGAATAGAATGGCAATGAACATGGGTTGCAAACCTTTCAGAATAGCTGTGCCATATGGTATTTCTATTTATATATTTTTGATAAATCTCCAGACTGATTTCCAAGTTGTGCACTAGTTTACATTCCCATCAACAGTGTAGAAGAGATCTCATTGGTTGTGCTTTGTATTCCTGATGATGACCATTCTGACTGGGGTGAGATGGGATCTTAAAGTAGTTTTCATTTTCATTTCCTAAATAGTTAAGGATGTTGAACACTTTTTATGTGTTTCTTAGTCATTTGTATTTTTTCATTTGTAAAACTTTCTTTGAGAATTTCTTATAACATAGTTTGATCATACTCAACCCAAATCTGCTCAGATCTGTCTCCTCCTCTCTTTCCTATTCACCCAACTTAGTGTGCTTTTCATTAACCCTTCAGGATCCATTTGTGCTTCTCAAATATTTTTAGAAGTGTGGTCTTTCACTGCAGTGTGGTTGACTTTTCAGAGTCTACACTCTTAAAGAAAAGTCTTCCCCCTCCACCCCGCCACACCAGCAGCTAACAACTACGAACTACTTCATGGGGGCAATTTGGTGCTAAAATACCCTCCCCATACTGAGACTTCATCTTTTGGGGATTTGCATAGGTCTAGGATGAGTTCATACATGCAACTTCCCTTGTATTCAGAGTATAATGTTTTCTTGTAGTCATCTACCACAATTGGCTCTTTAATCTTTCTTCCCACTCTCCACAATTATCAGTGAACCCTAGGAGAGATTAGATGATATGAATGTTGCCTTTAGGGATGATCATTCTGCAGCCTCTTATTCTCTGGACCTTGGCCAATTGTAGGTCTCTCTGTTAATCATCATCTACAAATAGATGAAGGTTGAGAGAAAAATCTATCCACAGTCCCTCCCTTCTAACAAACTCCCAGATCCACACCATCAAAGCTCCCTTGCGGCTTCATGAACTATTTTAACTACTGAATTCAATTAGTGCTTCTGGTATGTGCATGGACATAGGGAAATCCACTGGTACATTGTCTTTACATCCAAATATAATGCCATTGTGTATGTGTGCTATCATTGATGGATCTAGGCGGCTCCCATTTCCCAGCTATTGTGAAGATAGCATCAATGAACATGAAAGAGCAAGGACCTCTGTAGAATGAAATACATCCTTTCAATATAAGCCCAGGAGTAGCATGAACGTGTCATATGGAAGTTCTGTTTCTAGCTTTGTGAGAAACTTTCAGACTACTTTTCAAAGTGGCTACAAAAGTTAAGCTCTCACTAACAGTATGTAAGTATTCTCCTTCCCCCATACCAATGCCAGTGTTTGTTGTCATTTGTATTCTTTTTTTTTTTTTCGTTTTTCGAGACAGGGTTTCTCTGTGTAGCTTTGCGTCTTTCCTGGGACTCGCTTGGTAGCCCAGGCTAGCCTCGAACTCACAGAGATCCACCTGGCTCTGCCTCCCGAGTGCTGGGATTAAAGGCGTGCGCCACCACCGCCCGGTCATCATTTGTATTCTTGATAGTGGTCATTTGACTTGGGTATTAAGAGACACAAGTTCCATAAAATTATGCATATATATGGAGTACTATAGGACATTTTGGCACATATATACATTACATAATGTTCATATCAGGCACATATACCAAGCATATAGACCCTTTGAAATTATTAATGTAGCTCAAGATGTGCTTGGGGAAAAAATAGGAAAGCACAGTTTTGTTACTTCTGTTTGCTTTTATTATTCACAGTTTAGAAGCATAAATGTTCAATTAAATTCTCATCAGAGCAAAGGAAGAAGAAAGGAGAGAAGGAGAAGGAGGAAGAAGAGGAGGAAGAATGAAGGAGTAAGACAGAAAGAAAAGAGAAAAAGGGGCACCACAAAGACATCTGTCAGGACATCCACAGAAGTTGCTCCTCAGAAAGAGAGTAAGAGTTAAATGTGATTAAGTTTTACCAAATGGGAATGAGATGAAACTGTCACTATCAACACTAATTTTACTAAGATTAGTTGCTTTAAAATTTATGCAAAGGTCAAGAATCTTTTGCTGCAAATACCTGAGAAATTCATGTGTATTTTTTCTGGTCTTGGTCTAATATGTACTTAAAAGGTCAAGGGTCATATCTAGGGGGTGATACATTTGGAAACTTTAGCTAAGCAGATACTTTAGAAAATAAAGGTTAGCTTTTAAAAACTATAAAAAAGTAACTTTAAACATTATAAATCACATCCTATAAATATTTCATAAAGAGTAGAGTCAACAAGTCAAATTCTAAATCTCTAATCAAAAGATATATTTTTTTAGTGTTTTGCTTTACAGAGAGTATTTCATTTATAGCAGAAATCATCTGATTTTGATTAGAAATGAATGTTAGAAGGGAGCTATTGAAAATATTTAGAATGTAGACTGTGCTGGCAAAATTCGTCCTCCCAGGGCTCTCAAAGCCCCAGTCACCTCCTTATTTCTTAGGCTATAGATGAGGGGGTTCAGGGCTGGGGTAACAATTGTATAGAAAACAGAGAAGATATTGTCTTGTTTGGGGGTGTGGAAGGAACTGGGCAGGACATACATGAAGGAAGCACCCCCATACCACATCCCAACCACAGTCAAGTGTGAAGAACAGGTGACAAGGGCTTTCTTCCTGCCCTCACGTGAGGGCATGTGGAGTACAGTGAAAAGAATTAGTGTATAAGAGGCAAGAATGGCAGCAAGAGGAAGAAGTAGGAAGGTCACACCCATCACATAAACCATGAGCTCATATTTGGAGGTGTCTGCACAGGCAAGCTTCAGTAAGGGAGGGATCTCACAGAACAGGTGTCTGATCTCCCTAGATTTGCAGAAAGGATATTGCATGGTATAGACTGTATATCCTACTGCACTCAGAGATGCTAGGGTCCATGCTATGGCTACCCCGAGCCAGCAGATCCTAGGCCTCATGAAGATCATATAGTTCAGAGGATGACAAATGGCCACATACCTGTCATAGGCCATAAAGGCCAAAAGAAGGTCCTCTGCACCACCCAGTGTCAGTTCCAGGAACATCTGAAGGGCACAGCCCCCAAAGGAGATGGTGTTGTCTTTAAGCAGAAAATCTACAACAGCCTTGGGAGTGATAACTGATGTGAGGAGGAGGTCCATGAGAGAGAGCTGCCAGAGCAGAAGGTACATGGGAACCTGGAGTCGGGCATCTATGGTGATGACCAGGAGCAGCAGTCCATTGCTGATCATAGCCAACATGTAAAGGGCTATGAATATGGCACAGAGCAGTTCAGGAGAGCCACTGTCATCCAGAATCCCCACCAAGATAAAATCACTTACCATGGTGGAGTTCCAGAGCTCCATTCTGTGAAGTTTCCTTATATTCCTAGGAACAGATCGCTCACTGAAATTTTGCTAATATGAACCACAGTTTTGTAACATAAGATACCCACCATGACTCCAATAATATGCTACTCTTTCCCACAGGTAAATATGTTTACTTCTCAATTTCCAAACATCTCGGTCTCAATTCTATCTTGATAGTAGACCCATCTAATGTGAATATATGATAATAATAGCATTAATACACCACCTTGTGGAAATACTACCCATGACATTCTACCTGAAGAACAATCCTTTAAGAAAAATTAATTACTTCTCTGTTAAGAGTAAAGAAATACTCTGTCATGCAAGCATTTTAGTATAACTATTTGGCTTAGATATCCCAGTAAGTTTCCTGCTTAGACATTATTCAAGTGTGAATTTCCAATTGGTACAAAGATGTGATTTCAATAAATTACTTCTGGTGCTTTTGTTTTATCCATATTTCTTTGTTGTCATTTCTTTGTACATTTTTGACAAGATCTTTCTATGTAGGATAGCCTCAATCTATGAACCTCTTGAGTCAACTTCTCAAATGATGGAATTTTAGACATACACAAAATCATCTGGTTTAATTTCTGCATTTCATAAGTCCATATTCATTTGAAGCAAATCCCATTGATATAGCACAAATTTTTTCATATTAATGACCTCTGTTGCTTAGCCCTACATTCTCCATGACCTGAAGAGGATTATATCTGATACTAGGCAGTATTGTGTTTGAGAAAGTGTTGATCTTAGAGTTAAATTTTTATAATCGATGTCAACATATCTGTTTTTAGCAAATTGTTATATAGTGTGTGCCTGGGAAGGAACAGAAACATAACATTAAAAAATGAGTCTGTTTGTGCCTGGGAGAAATGATGAAAAAGGAACTAAAGATCAGATATTCTGTGTAGTAATTAGCCCCAGTAATCCTACCCCAATACAACCATTGGCCCTGATGTTTGCTTTCCCTGCTACAAGTGCAGAGCATTTGTACTAGAAAGAAGAGGCACAGGGATGTGGAGGAAGAGCTTTTTTTCTTATAAGCTGCTATTGTTACATGGTGCCAAAAGCCATGGAGAAGATAATGGGGGCAAGAGTCTAAGATTGACAGGAGTCTGTGTTGTATATCACCAGACTGAACATATGAAGCCAATTCAACATGAAGCTAATGATGTGAAAATGATGCATTCTTGTACAAATCACTTAGGCATGTCATATATATTAACATTTCATTAGTCCCCACTGGCTTCTCTGGGGGTTATTTGTACCCTAACAGTTACAAGGTATGAGGATATGGAACAAATATCATCACTTCAGTTGGTATTTTGAGGGCATCCATCATCTATCTGATATGTAGTATCAGAATCCAGGGATGTCTACGAAGTCTAAAGATAGGTATTGTGATTGCAATGTGGAGGAAGGTACATAGGCCCAGGCAATGCTTTTAATATTCAAAATGTCGAAAACAGAAAGACGTGAAAACGTCATGGATTCAAAGTATTAAGAAACCTGATTGATACAATTTAAATTCTTACAATTTTCTTTACACTGATTTTTGACTCAAAATGCATAAAGGGAGGTTACACACTTCATTTAAATTGATACAAATTCCTTACCTTGGATGCTCAGAAGCCTAACTGCCTAACCACTCCAGCTTCCCTTGGGGCTTCTTAATGATTGAGGATGTTGCATTACAAATGAGGAAGACAGATGTAGTATTTTTCCAGTAGTTTTCAGTGAGATTAAGCTTTGCTAAATTAGCAAAGTATGTTAAGTATCCTTCCAATATCAGGTGTCAGTGCTATTTTATTCCTTTCTCTGATCTACAGATGTGCTCTGAAGATGGCCATGGGAGCAGCCAGGCAGTTAACAAACTTTAGGTAGTGAGCTATGAAGCAAGAAAATGGCTTTGCTGTTCTCACACTTGAGAATTAGTAGAAATAACTTCCAGTTGACAGGTTACATGGATGGAGCCCCTCCAACCTCATGTAGGTTTTCAAACTGTTCTTGGGTCCTGGTGCTCGTGTTTCTTTTGTCTGGCTGCCATCCAGAAGCAGAAACCAAATCTTCATGAAGCAAGTAGAAATTCAAAAAGATGTTCAAAAGTTTCTGCTGTTTTCCATCTAAATGTCCCCAAGGGCTAGAGTAAACCAAGGCCTTGTCTAGGAATAAACTGCTTTGTCTTCTGATTCCATGGCCTCCTCTCTGCTTTATCCCATCTGTATCTTCAGAGGGACTCATATCCCAACTGAAATGGAAATGTTGGTCTAGAAAATAATGAATTAATGAATTCTCTTGGGTGTGTTTCTTGGCTTGCTTCTCCTGGAGTCTTCTATCAGTAATGAGCTACAAGGTCCTAAGTTTCTCTCTTCTTTGTGTACAATGTCCAACTTCCTTGTATTTCCAAATTCTGGGCTTATATGTACACAACACTGACACACAGCCCAAGTAGCCTACATTTCTGTTGAACACTAAATGAAATACTAACAACTGAGTAGCTCAGGCTCCTAGAATATCTGGCCCTGTGCCCCTGACCGTAAGGTGGGTTTTCTAGGTTTTGTGAGATGCTGCTTCCCTGTGTATTTATAGCCCCTGTAGCCCACACTATTCCCTCTTTCCTAGAGCTTCTCCATATATAGTCTATACATGGGAGTACTGCACTCCACTGACTTTTGGAAACCCTGGACAGTTTCTGTATGTACTCAAGTCTTGATATTGTAGATGATGGTTGAAGAAAGAGATCAATTTTCCCTGGATTAGACAAGAAATAATAATAAAAAAACACACAATACCAGAGTTGTAGGGGATCTACATTAATTAAAATATTTAAGTACTCCCAGCTATCAAAGACAGATTACTAAATATATACATATAGTTTCATGACAGTAATGGGATAAGGAAGAAATGTCTTACTTAAAAGGCTGAGGAAGGGCTGGAGAGATGGCTTAGAGGTTAAGAGGACTGGCTGCTCTTCCAAAGGTCCTGAGTTCAATTCCCAGCAACCACATGGTGGCTCACAGCCATCTATCATGAGATCTGGTGCCCTCTTCTGGCCTGCAGGGATACGTGCAGACAGAACACTGTATGCATAATAAATAAATAAACAAATAAATAAATCTTTGCCGGGCGGTGGTGGCGCACGCCTTTAATCCCAGCACTCGGGAGGCAGAGGCCGGCGGATCTCTGTGAGTTCGAGGCCAGCCTGGGCTACCAAGTGAGTTCCAGGAAAGGCGCAAAGCTACACAGAGAAACCCTGTCTCGAAAAACCAAAAAAAAAAAAAAAAAAAAAAAAAAAAAAAAAGGCTGAGGAAGCCGGGCGGTGGTGGCGCACGCCTTTAATCCCCAGCACTCGGGAGGCAGAGCCAGGCGGATCTCTGTGAGTTCGAGGCCAGCCTGGACTACCAAGTGAGTTCCAGGAAAGGCACAAAGCTACACAGAGAAACCCTGTCTCGAAAAACCAAAAAAAAAAAAAAAAAAAAAAAAAAAGGCTGAGGAAACAAAACTATACAGTTATACTATCTGTGCAAAGCTGAACTGTCATCAATGAATAATGACAAGTGAAAAGGAAAAAAGGTTTACCTCTAAACACTCCCAATAAAACAAATTCAGCAAGGAAAAATGATGCCTAACAGATACATAATACATGAGAAATCATGATAAGCTAAAAACCAAAACAAACAAACAAAAAACAGACAAAAATCCACATACTTTTGAACACATAATTTTTTTATAAAGAAGCCAGAAATACACAAAATAAAAAAGAAATCATCTTCAACAAATGGTTAACTTCTTCTGAGAACAGGGGGGTCTGGTGTGAGCATTTCATACTTGATTCTTAAGGATCATTCACCTTGGATTTCAAAAGTACTAGGGACAGGAAAACTTAAGCCTGTGTTAGAAAATAACTGTGAAGAAAGGATGGCTGCAGCTAAAATTTAGAACTTATCTAGAACTATAAATATAGAGAGTGAAAACTTTGCTCAAATATTGTCAGCCAGAGAGTTGCTGAGTAAACTGATTGCACCTGATAGTCATTGCATGTGACCTACATGTAAGCCTGTCTTAATTTGGCTTTTAAAGCTGTGATAAAACAACAATAACAACAACAACAAAACCACACACACACAAAAAAAACCATGACCAAAGCAATTTCTGAAAGAAAGCGCTTATTTGGGGCTAAAGATTTTAGAGGGTGAGAGTCCATGGCTATTAAAGTAGGGGGCATGACAGCAGAGAAAATCCAAAATGAAAGCTCACATCTAGAGACAAAATCATAGAAAAAGGAAGAAAGAGAAAGATGTACAGAGACAGAGATAGACAGAGACAGACAATGGTGAAAGTCATTTGAAACTCCAAAACATGCCCTAGTGACGCACCTCCTCCAACAATGCCACACCTCTTAATCCTTCCCAAAGCTGTCCTACCAACTAGAGAACAAGCATTCAAACATATGTCTATCAAGGCCATTTTCTTTCAAACCAACATGGGGTCCTTCCTCCCAGATGACCCTG
This sequence comes from Peromyscus californicus insignis, assembly GCF_007827085.1. Taxonomy (NCBI): domain Eukaryota; kingdom Metazoa; phylum Chordata; class Mammalia; order Rodentia; family Cricetidae; genus Peromyscus; species Peromyscus californicus. The sequence continues at coordinate 96,814,449 of NW_026294562.1, forward strand.
GCTTATATCAAATAGACAAAAACAAACAAACAAAAAACCCACCAATCAGCATATGAGGAATAAAGGTGCAACATCATCCATCCACCAAGCATAATACAAACATCTCCCTTTTCTGATAGGTTTATATCAAGTGTTGCCCTGTTCTCCCAAACCTTTTGGCTGGTGGTGTCCAGCTGGCTAAATATTTCCTTTAGGGACACATCTTAATTTTTACATTCTTGGTCACTGGTGACCACCAGAATATAGTCAATTCGCATCTTGAAGCTATTTGGTTTCTAGCTTTAAATTGTTTGTACTCCCTTAATGCCTATAGAATCAATGTTGACATCATAAGACCAAGATACTGACTTTGTAACTCTGGTATTAGCTTTGCTAAGAGGAGGAGAATTGAAGGCCAGGGTAAAGGGTAAGGCCAACCAATTGAGCCAGTATGTAGATTCCACTTGGGCAGAAGGCTTGAGTAAATGTTTCCCTGTCCGTGGTGTTACCATATGTCAGTTTGGGAGACATTGAGTGTAGAGTAATTGTTATTCTCCCTCTGTTGTTTGAATCACTCAAGCTGTGGTTAGAAACTTCATGATTCCATATTGCAATAAGGGAATCTACCCTATTATATGAGACATGAGGAGAGGTGAAGAGTTTCAGATGGGTCTGTCTATATAGCCAGAAACAAGAGCTATACCCCCTGGCTAGTCTTACCTCCCTGCATGTCCTTATCCTGCAGTGAGGCTAGCATGCAGTTTATTTCAGTGGTCTCTGTGTTATAAGAGGAAAGCATACAACTTGAGGCAGGGAGTGACCTGCCCCACAAACATAACAATAACTTTTATTGAGCACAAGTACTATAAAGTTAATCCATTCTACCCAAGTATTCATATCTCCATATCTGGTTTTTATCAGCACAGATATCAGAAGTAAAAAGGAAAGGAACCCTCCCAACATGCCCTTTAGATAATAAAGTATTGTCAGGTTCTTTCTAAATATAATTTTAAAAGCTCCCTAGATGACCCTTGGTGTAAAACTTAGGACATGTAATATTTGTCCTTCTACTTTTCCACAGTATAAGATTATACATGCACTAAACTGAACAGTTAATGGAAAAGATATTTTAGTTATATTATACCAAGTTTCCCATTGTCTATTCCATAACAAACAGACTAAAGACAATTCTTTCTTAATCTTAATTTCAAAGCATGTCCTTGTGGCAAGATTGTCCATTTTTCCTAGGTGTTTTTCTAGTAGCTTATTCATGTGGAATGTGTCCCACCTCTTTCAGGTTTCTGAACTGCAGTTTTGGTGATTAACAGCACCAGAAAGGAACCCTTCCAGGTTGGTTCCTATATGTTCCCTTCCTGGCTTTTTATTAGTATTCAGCCCTGAAGCTGGAAAGAATGAGCTGGAAATTTTAATAATCTGGTTCTCAGTTTGCATGATGGGTATATCTGTGGATACACTAAGAAATAGGAGGCCACATCTCTCTTTAGTGCTATGTTAATCCTAAGCAAAGCTGGAGGGAGATTGTTATGACTTACTCTAATATAGTTTTAATCCATTGCCATCCATAGCATCTGGAGAGGGGAAGTAATCCATTATCATCAGTTAAATATTTTAATATTTTTAAACTTTAGTCATTTCTGTAAAGTCTGTCTGGATACTCTGAAAGAGTCTCAATTCAGGAAACCCTGAAGCTAACTTAAACCCTAACCCATGTCCCTTTTTTTAACCACCCCATCTTCCCTTTTTGGCAACTTTCATATTCCTAACATACCTGCTTAGCAGTGGTGAAGAGCATCACACATTTTTAACTTTTGTACTGCATCACACTTAGCCTGTGTTCTCCAGTAACTTCCCTTGTAAGATATACACTTGTTAGTATTTAATCTCAGGAGACACTAAGTCCTCTCTGATGAAGATGGAATGCAATTTATCTGAGGAAACTCACTGTTTCTGGAGTCCTGGCTGATCTTGGAGAGCAGGACCCAAAATATGGGGTGTCCTTTTGTCTCTCTTACTTTCAATGATATAGACAGTTGCTGTATGTTTTCCTAGAATTCTGAGTAGTTCCATAGCCACAGATTACACTGATCACCTGAGCACATGTATAAGTAGGTAGAGAGGAGATACATAGGACTGAGCCTACAGAGTAGTAAGGTCTGACGATTCAGTGTTGATGATGACTATAGATCAATGGAAGAAGACATGATATCAGCTAATGTACTTGGCTACCTCTTGTAGCTTCATAAGCCTCACCAGAGAAGAGTGGAGATTATAGCAATACAGGGGACACAAGACATCCTTTGTCACTTGAAATAAGCTACACAGAGGACCCATTGCTGTTTGGGTCAGATCCTGGCACTATTTCTTAGAGACTCCTGGGCAAGACAATGTTGGGCAGAAAAACCCAGACCCCACAGTGGATTTAACAGATGAAATGTACAAAAGTGGCAGGCCAGATGATGTGCCTGGAGGATTCATTAAAATCCAGTTTCCAGGAGGACCGGGGAGGTCATGTCGTCTGGGAGGATGACACTGTCAAACCTCCCTCAGGACAAAGCTTGGGATTCATTGTTGCCTCAGAGATGATGAAACTAGGCAGTTGTTGGTCTTCTTTTAACAGTCCTACCCATAGCTCTTCCTTCAAATTCTTACAGTGCTTATATTATACCACAGACCCCTACAAGAGATAATATATGAGAATCTGACAATATGGTTTAAAACAATTCAGATCTGTTGCTTGCTGACTTGATGATAGCCATTTGAGTTGGGGTAAAATGCAGTCTCTATTTACTTTTGCTTTGTATTTCAATGCTAGCTAAGCATGATGAACATTACTTCTCCTGAGTCAATGTCTGCTTGCAGATCTCTGGAGGAATTTCTAAGAGAGTAGATGAAAAACATACCAAGGAATTCAGCCTCTCACTTTCCAAGATCTTGCCCTAGAACTCAGCTGATCACCTGCACTCACCTCCTTCACAGAGAAGACTAGCAATAGCACTGACTGCAGGACTATTTCTCCCTGATCTTAGTGTCAGCCACACAAGCTCTGAAGATCACCCTGACAGAAGAAACACCTCTCTTGACTTCAGCATCTTTAACCTCTCTGCCTTTTGGTGTTGGAGGTAAGGGTTCTGTCTCTGATTTAGACAATATGTAGGTGCTGTAAGTTTTAAGAAGCAACATCAAAAGCCCCCACCCCTCATAAATTCTCTCATTCCTCAGTCTTCAGACCCCAGCCTTTCCATTGTTATTTTAGATATCCCAAACAGGAACCCACTTAGAGTGTTTGGGGACACTTGCAATCATTCTTCCTTCTGTCTAAACATCCAGAATTCATGCTGCTGGATGGTTGGTAAAACTCAGTACTTGAATTTCTATATATTTGGATTTTCCTAAGCTCCTAGCATCTGAATCAGACCCTAGATGAATATTATCTCACAGCGGGCTATCTAATGTCAGTTTAAGTTCCTTCTGCCTACATATCTGCTTGACACTGAAAATAATAGAGAAAAGCGATTTGAAAACAATTTTTAAAATTAAATACACTGAGCAATGACACAGGGGACAAACTTATGAAAACACTAATTCTAGCTCCATCTCCAAATTCTAGCTCCATTTCCTGAATTTCCTCTGGCCATTTCCATGAAGTAGAATTGCTTTTGGCCTCTGCTGACAACTCGATGTGAGGTCACCATGCTGCAAAGCCGCTTTCCAAAAATGGACTCTTCCTCTGCTAGCGTCATGTGCATGTCCTGCTCTTTCTCTTTAGAGGATAGAATGAAGAGACAATGATGAGGATAGGAGAGAAACCATGAGTAATGATTCAGAGGGAAGTGGGTAAGATTTGGGGCTCTACTTACATCACCTTAATTTAACCCCATTCCTCCTCTTTCCTTTGAAATATTGTTCAAACCTTGGCACAGAAATCTGAAAGAATGTGCCAGGTAATTGTCTTCTTCCCTTTGTTTCTCTTTCTATACATATTCTATCAAATCTCTAAAAATTTTTTTCCAGGTTTCACATATGCCAGAAGCACTACCCCAAAATGTCTTTTTTTTTCTTGTATAGGCAAGGGATTTCAACAAAGTTTCTGTGGTAACACATATCATATTGATATCATAGAACAAGTGGAAGATTAGGTGCAAGGAAACTGTAGGACATCATTTATGAAAGGACATTTCTTTGGCTGGCATCTGCTTACAATTCAAGGAGTAAAGAGTATGAGAGGATATGCTGTACTGCTTTTCCACGCACATGATGCTATCTTCCACCATCTCTTTTTGCACTACTGGGCTTTTTGACTTAGCCAAATCCTATTCATGTATAACCAAAACTTCATGTGTTACTTCCTCAGGAAATCTGTTTCTGAAACCTCTCTTTTATGTTCTCCATATGCAATATTTTAATTCAACTATCAGTAGTCAAGATTGTATGATACGGATTTCTGTGTGATGTGTTTTCATATTTTTATGAAGTTACTCTAGAATCAAGTGCAGTTCCTTATACATTGTACATTCTTAGGAAATTTTGACTGAGTGAATGAAAAGAGTTGGATCATGTGACCCTTCCACTTATGATCCTCTCACTTATAGGTTATGATCTTAGATAACTGGTGTGGAGACACATAACATAGAAGGAATAAGTACACAGGGTGGGAAAACAGAGATACATTCAATGGTGAATTTTCCATTTCTCTTTTCATTTCATGCCTCCTTTTTCTTTTACCCAACTGTGAAATACATGCATTCCTAAAAAGTAGGCTATATAGACTCTCTCTCCCTCTCCCTCTCTCAATCTATCTATCTATACATATATATATATATATATCATACACACACACACACACACACACACACACACACACACACACACACACACCATCTACTTCCTTTCCTTTCCTTCTCAACTTCTTTCAAGTGGAACTATCATATGAATTCAGTATGTGGCAGGAGTCCATCCTTCCTCCTGGTAAGATCTGTGAAGACTGAAAACTAGTACTTGTGGTCAGAGTCTTTCTCTAATTTCTACATAATGGTTTGGCTTTGGGCCTTGTTTAACATGTCTTATTTTTGTAACTCACACCATTTATCAATGTGCTATAAATATAGACATCTGCCATGTTTCTGTAAAGACCATCTGATATTTTTGTCCACTCCTACATAAATATCTCACTATTGCTTTTAGATAGGCATATACCTCTCTGTACTCCTTTACCACATTGTCATTAAGTTCTAACTCACCCACTACATCCAGTTTAGAATTAATTTTCATTTTTGGAAGAGTAACAAGTAGTCAATAAAGGAGAGGAGGGTGTTTGAAAAGTAAAAGAGATCATGTGGTCCATGGACCAAGGGTTCCTCTTGTGAGGCAGCTATTAATTAGATCAGGAAGAATAGGCAGAATAGTCAAAGGAAGAAAATGAAACTATTTTGTGAATTAATCCTTAAAATCTGAATCGTCATCACAAGCAGACTTCAGCTAGAAACAGAACTTAAATCAATGCCCAGTATGTTTGTTAATATGGAGACATACATGGTTATTTCTACCTATAAAGATATTTGCCTATGTACAATTTACTTAATAACTTAAGAAAAAAGATTCTCAGTGTTTTGGAGTTCTCAATGTGCTGCTTCCCATTTAATTGAGGCTGTACCAAAATTCAGTGAAAACATTCAGAAACCAGAGAATATACTTAGCTAAGAAAAGGAAAAAATGGTGCATGAAACCCTTGTTACCTATTTCACAGTGTTCTAGGGCAATTCCAGATTGGGTTGAATTCCCTTAGAAAGGCTTCTACTGAGAATGCATTTGTTTCTAGGTAACAAAAAGACCACTCAGAATGGAGCTCATGAACTCCACTTTGGAAAATGGCTTCATCTTGGTGGGTATTCTGGATGGCAGTGGCTCTCCTGAATTGATCTGTGCCACAATCACAGCCCTGTACATGTTGGCCCTGACCAGCAATGGACTGCTGCTCCTGGTCATCACACTGGATGCCCGGCTCCATGTGCCCATGTACCTCCTACTCAGGCAACTGTCTCTCATTGACCTCCTCTTCACATCAACTGTCACCCCAAAGGCTATTGTGGATTTTCTGCTCAAAGACAACACCATATCCTTTGAGGGCTGTGCACTTCAATTGTTTTCAGCAATGACATTGGGTGGTTCAGAGGACCTCCTTCTGGCCTTCATGGCCTATGACAGGTATGTGGCCATTTGTCATCCTCTAAACTACATGATCTTGATGAGTCCAAAGGTCTGTTGGCTCATGGTGGCCATATCATGGATTCTGGCATCCCTTAGTGCACTAGGGCACACTGTGTACACAATGCACTTCCCTTTCTGCATGTCCCAGGAAATCAGACACCTGCTTTGTGAGATTCCTCCATTGTTGAAGTTGGCTTGTGTAGACACCTCTCAATATGAGCTCATGGTTTATGTAACAGGGGTGATATTCCTATTGCTTCCACTTTCTGCCATTTTTACTTCCTACTCACTAATTCTGTCCACTGTCCTGCACATGCCCTCAAATGAAGGCAGGAAGAAAGCCCTAGTCACCTGTTCCTCCCACTTGACTGTGGTTGGGATGTTCTATGGGGGTGCCACTTTCATGTATGTCCTGCCCAGTTCCTTTCACAACCCTAAGCAAGACAATATCATCTCTGTGTTCTACACAATTGTCACACCTGCTCTGAACCCCCTCATCTACAGCCTGAGGAATAAAGAGGTCATTGGGGCTTTTAGAAGGATCTTGGGGAGACATATTTTGCCAGCACACTCCACCCTTTAGGAAGGGTTCACAGTTTGCCTCTCACTATTCCTTCTTCAAACAAATTGCTATATGCAGTCATTCTTTAACGTTATTCTCTGGCTTAGATGGTATATATACACTATCATGTTTTTGCATTATTTTCGATTGTTATTTGGTGTGAAAAGAGAGCATAAGCTGAATCATCTGACATATATCACCCTGGTCTAGGGAGCCCCTTCATTTTCAAATTTTTACAACAGCCTAGAAGAGAAAGTTCCAATTGGATGTTTTAGGTGCATTATATGATTGATGTCATCCTGGTACAGCACAAGGTAGATATAGTTAGGGATTTGTTTTCCATTTCAACATCACGTAGTATCAGGAACCCTGTTGGTTTTAAAAATAGTAATCTGCAGCTCTGAGCATCACAGTATGGTCACTTTTGGTCCAGATTCTTAATTATCAGTAAAGAGAAATACCAAAGAAAATATTTTGGAATTCTTATTTATTAAGAAATTAGAAATTAATGGTGAAGAATAATTGACATGTGTCCCAGATTTGAAAAACATTAACATTGACTTGTAAATAAAGATATAAATACATTGATAGTGAAAGGGGATTTGAAAATGGAACCTGGCATTTCTATTTGGGAACTTTCAAATTCTATTGACAATGCCTAAAGTTAAATTTTTAGAAGCAAGATCAATAAAATACAGTTGAAAGCATCTGTATATAAATAAAATATAAGAAACAGTGAGAATACAGTTGTGTATGTTTTAAAATTATTTTAAGTACAAATATATAACCATGTTTAGGAACATCTAACAGAAAAGTATAAGAAATACTAATTCTTGAGGCAAATGTATGCATGTGTATGCATGTAGGCAAGTGTATGCATGTAGGTAAGTGGATATATGTCTATATCCACAGGAAAGGAAGTATAAATTATGCTTATATGTGTCCTGTTTTATCATATCCCTTACTGGTATGGTAATTCCATAATAAAAGGTAGAAAGTTCAATTGGCTAACAGAAAAACCCAAGTAGCTTGACTTATATAGATCATTTCTATGGATCATACTGCTGTATGAGCACTCAAAATTTTTGTTTTGTTTTGTTTTTTAGAACAGGGCTTCTCTGTGTAGTTTTGGTGCCTCTCTTGGGTCTTTCTCTGTAGACCAGGCTGGCCTCGAACTGAAAGAGATCCACCTGGCTCTGCCTCCTGAGTGCTGGGATTAAAGGCATGCACCACCACTGTCCAGCTCAGAACATTTTTAATTTACTGAAGTAATCTTTTTGTTTTTGTTTTGTTTTGTTTTGTTTTTCGAGACAGGGTTTCTCTATGTAGCTTTTCTCCTTTCCTGGAACTCACTTGGTAGCCCAGGCTGGCCTCGAACTCACAGAGATACGCCTGCCTCTGCCTCCCGAGTGATGGGATTAATGGCGTGTGCCACCACTGCCTGGCTAAAATAATCTTAAAACTAAGCAATACTAAAAAAGCTAAAACTACAAAAGTGCAAAAATTTTGAAAGAACCCAAATCACCTATAGTGTTTTCTTTCCATTGGCTATATAAGTCTGTACTGTGCTGAACTTACATATAAGTGATATTTAAACTCCTTTTGTTATTTAAAATTTGGTCAATCTTGTTCCTTATTTGAAAGACATTTTACAATACGAGTGGAGAGGGAGGGGCCATACTCTCTGACCTTAATTCCTTGTCCTCTTTATTTTAAGTCTGTCCATATTTGAACATAAAAATCACACTTTTCCATTTCAATTTTCTTATCTCCCAGCAATACTGGGAGGAGCCTGATCTCATGCAATTTTGTGTAGGTTAAATGAAGTAATAAATGTCAGAATGCCTCATTTGTACTTAAGCCATGTTAGCTACTAGGTAAATGAATAGTAAAGATCTTTGGAAAGCAATCTTAGGTTGTTTCATCCATGGTGCACTGTATATGTTTGTATATATACAACATGAAGCTAATTGTTACAAGTTTTATCTCATACATTCACAGCAATTTTTCAAGTGTGTAGTATGTCCTGAGTGTATTTATCATCACCATGATATGCAATAGACCTTGTGAACTGTCTTCCTGTATAAGCTAAATTTTATGCTATTTAACCAACATCTCCCCAGCATTTTATCTTAGGTAACCGACCATCTTTCCCTGTCCTATGAGCTCAACTTCTTTAGATTCCACAGACAAATGAATTTACACAGTAATTTTCTATTGGTGCCTGACATTTCCCTTAACGCTCTCCAGATTCATGTTTGTTGCAGTAACAAACAATATTTCTCTCTTACATAAGGTTGAAAAAAGTTCACACATCAAGATGCATCCATGTTGAAAATATTTAGCATGAAAGCTTATATAGCTATATACACAATACATGTGTTTATATGCAGTTATTATACCCCCTTGATGAAGTTACCATCTTACCATATATTAGTCATCTTCTCCTCCTTGTGTTGATTTTAATTTAAAGTCTCTTACTTTTCATCATACAGAGTTCTTTTGTTATTTTTTAGGTTCTGTATGTGGAATATGTTTTTTTATATCTTCACTATCTACTGAGTGTGTTACTAAAGAAAAATAAATCTATCATAGGTAACATATAGGTAGACTTTTCAAAAACAATTCCATTCAGCCATTCTGCCTTATTGTTCATCTACATTTAATGTACTACTGTCATTTAGTTGTTTTTTGAGTTTTAAAAAAATTAACTTAATTTTGAGAATTTCATATACAAATACTATATTTACATCATTTTCACCCACCAACTTCTTTTTAGTTTCCCATAGTTTTTGTGGTTAAGTAATTTTCCGTATTGATAGGCTAAATTTCTTCTTTACTACTTATGGGTCTACCACATATTGATGCATTGTTGTTACCATGAGGCTTATAAAATATTTTGACTATAACAAACAATTTGAAATGGTAGTGACTTAAGATGATTATAAAAGGAGAAAAATAACCAACAAAATCCTCAACCTTTGTACTGTATTGCTTCCTACCTTTCAAACTTTTGATTAGTCACTTACATGTTCCTGTATTTATCTCAAGGTATCATTGGACATTATTTTAATTGTTTTGTTTTCAATTTTCATATTAATGATGTAAATGGGTTATGTTCCATGTTTACATGAGAACATTCAGAATACTTTGTAATGTTTCTTCTGCCACTGAGTTTTCTAACTCTGCTGTTCTTTTTACCTATTAAAGTCTCTTTCATACTGAAGAACTCATTTCTTATACACAGGTTTGCTAGAATAAATTCTCCTAGTTATTTTTTGTCTTGTAATGTTTTTGTATTTTATAAATTTCTAAAGAATAGCTTTGTTGGTTATAGTTATTTGGATTAAAAGCTTTCCCTTCAGCTTTGAATTTGTCTCCCATTCTTCCTCATTTGTGACCTCTCTGTTGGGAATGCTATGTCAGGCAAGCTGTAACACCTTTATATGTTTTTTTTCTCCTCCTGTTTGGAAAATATTACCTTTGTCCTTAACTTTTTGAGAATATGATTGTCTTGCAATGGACTTTGTTTAATTGATTATAATTGGTGTTCTTTGACCTTCAACTACCTAAATTTTTATATCCTTAATTTGGGGAATTTTCTGTTAGTATCTCTTTGAACAAGCTTTCTATAGACATGACATGTCCAAGTTCCCCTTGAAAGCTATAGCAAGCATATGTGCTTTTTTGATGCTAATTTAAAGTTCCTGTAAACTTTCCTCATTATCTCTACACTTTCTCATATTTTTCTCCTTTGACTGTCTACTTTCAAACAACCGCTCTTTTATTTCTGTTTCTTCTGTTTGATGCATTCTGCTTTTGACATGTTCTCTTATGTCTCTAGTGTCTCTTAGTTACACATTTCAGTTCTGGGTTTTCTGATTGTTTGCCTTTTAAAACTTACTTCAATATCTCTGTTAATAGCTGGGGAACCTGCATGGGACTGAACTAGGCCCTCTGGATGTGGATGACAGTTATGTGGCTTGGGCAGTTTGTGGGACCACTGGCAGTGGGACCAGGATTTATCCTTAGTGCATGAACTGGCTTTTTGGAGCCCATTCCCTGTGGAGGGATACTTTGCTCAGCCTTGATACTGGGCGGGGGGGGGGGGGGGGGGGGAGTGGGGAGGAGGGGGTCTTGGTCCTACCTCAACTTGATATGCCAAATTTTGTTAACTCCCTATGGGAGGCCTTTCCCTCTCTGAGGAGTGGATGGAGGGTGGGGTTGGGGAAGGGGGAGGAGGGCTGAGCAGGAGGAGGGTTGGGAAGGGGAACTGTGGTTGGTATGTAAAATGAAAAAAAAAAACTTTTAAATTAAAAAAAAAGTTTCCTGGATAGGATACTAAATTGTTTCTTTTTGTTGGCTGAAGTTCATTGAGTTTTCTTAAAACCACTGCTTTGAATTCTTTGTCCAGGAGTTCACTCATGTTGTTGCTCTAAGTTCTATTTCTGACATCTTATTTTGTCTGTTTTACAAGGACTAAAAATTCTGGTACATGTTAATGTACATTGTCTGTTCATTGAAGATTGGATGTTTGTTGCAGTCTTCATAACAGCTTTATTTCTCTCTATTTCTAAACAGGTAGCTCATTTTCTCAGTATATGGGTGACTCAGCAGTATTAGCACTAGGTGGTATCTTGCATAGTTTTTCTGAGTCTATAGTCGATGTTTTACCATTGTTTCACACTAGAGAGTACCCTAATACCAAATTTTTACCAAATGCACAGTTGGCATATTGCTCAGAATGAATTGGGAGGAGTGCCTAAATGAGTAGCCCCTCCCTGTAAGCCCCTAGAAAAGCCAGGTCAAAGTCAGAGTCCTCATTTACAGTTCTGGTCCATGTAAATATTGTGGGATTCTGTCTGGCACTGGGTCCCATGTGGAGGAATTAATCCCATACTCCTATGCAATATCTTGCACATAACTCTTCTTTTTCCTCACAAGTGGAAAATTATTTTCTCTATGTTGTGTTGCCTATCATTAAGAAAGGTATGGAGTGGGCAGTTCATTACCACCAACACAAAAATGTTGCATCACATTTGGAGCACATAGACTTCTAAATCTAGTTCGACCTGGGAGCAGCATCAGTGCCCACATTACCTCCTTCTATGGTATACTGATGGTGCTGAACTACTACACAGCTCCCAGTGATTGCAGACAGAACAGATGTTATAACAGCCAGAGGAAGAAATGTTGTTTTGTATCATTCTGCATGGGTTGGGGAAGTGGTGGTGAGGAGATTCTTAGCTACCTGTATAACATGTACAGAGACCCTACCATGAATTAAGAGATGTGGTATGTGCTAAGCACTGGTTTTACTGCCATACATTCAGTACTGGATGCATTTCATTCTAAGGCCCACGTTTAAGGTCTTCTCCCTCTAAGAGCATTTCACTTCCCATTTTTACATTGTGTTGTTTGTAATTTCTATACCTTACCCATTGTACCCCTGCAGTATCAATTTGTCTGAGATGTAATTTACCTTCTAGTTCCATGTAATCCAAGTTCTTTTCTCAACAAGATTCTCCATGATGTTGTTTTCAGACTCTCACATGCACCGCCTAGCAGATTAATCAGTACTTGACTTGTTTTGTCACCATTCTTAATAATTGTTTTCAGCATTATTTTTTGTTTAATTATGATTATAATTTGGGGGACCTTATTAATTCCAGATGTCTACTTTGTAATCTCTGTTTAAGCTTTTTCTAAGATAAGTTTTAAGTATTCAGATTTGTAAAGGATAATTATAATACTAACAACAAATTATAGACTTGTCAGACACTATAATAGAATATTCTCAGTAATTATTCATAAGCTGAGAAGATTACAGAAATATAAGCAGTTAAGCCCTATATAGAATGACTGAGAAGAGTCCTTTCAAATGCAAAACCAATAGATGAGATGAAAATGATGCTCAGACACTGAATACTACAGATCTGATAGCTGAGACAGAAAGTCTGGAAGGTAAATTGCTTGAAAAATTGTGGTGCTGTGATCACACAAATTGTCAAGATTATTCAATTACTGTGTTTCAACATGAAACTTCTGAGGAAATGTTATAGACAGGTCATTTCTATACGTTCAGTCTGTCTATGGGGATGACTGGTTAATATCATACACAGGATCCTCTGCAGAATATGGGAGAACTAGTTATTCTTGTGACTACATTGCTCTTCTTCTTAAGCTATTTCTTGGCAAGATTTCTTTACTTTCAGTGTGTTCTTCCTGAATATCTCTGTGATTTTGCTCCTATCCCAGGCTTCTTTAGGATTGTTTTCTATCCCATTGATGGTGGCTGAAGTTGTACATCCTTGCAATCAAATCTCTTCTCAGGGCAGTAAACTTCATAAAATGTTCCTGGTCTTCAAATAAGCCAAGGCCTGTACTTTTGATCCTCATAGTATTTTTCTTCTACCATATCTTCACATATTCTTTTTCTATTGAATTTCTAAAATTGTTATCCCTGTATTTGTGATAACTTGTTAATAGATTCCCAAGTCATTCAAGGGAGGCAAAGGAAAGGAATGTGATTTACTCATGTGAGAAAAAGAAAGGATGCAGATGATAGAACTACTTTGTCAGTGCAAGGTTCCAAATACCTTTTAAATGTCTGCATCACCAGGTTTGACTGTGCATAATCTTCCAACCAGTTTTCCAAGTGCCTCTTTCACATCTTTGTTCCTAAGGCTGTAAATGATCGGATTCAACATGGAAGTCATAACCGAATAGAATACAGAGATAACCTTATCCTTTTCACTCATTGTCTTGGAATTGGGTCTCATGTAGGCAAATATTCCAGAGCCATAGTAGAGGACCACAACAGTGAGGTGGGAACCACAGGTCGAAAAGACCTTGAGCCTTCCCTCCCCAGACTGCATCCGGATCACAGTGGAGATGATGTTCCAGTATGAGACAAGGATTAGTGAGACAGGAGCTAATAAGATAATCACTCCCACTAAAAACAGAGCCATTTCAGCATTGTATGTGTCAGCTGAAGCCAGCTTTAGGAGGGCAGGTGGCTCACAGAAGTAGTGATTAATTATATTCTGTCCCTGATAAGGGATGCACAATGTAAATGCACTGTCCACTGAACATGCTAATGCTCCACTTATCCAGGAGACTACAGCCAACTGGACACAAACCCTCTGAGTCATGATGGTGGAGTAGTGCAGGGGCTTGCAGACAGCTACATACCGGTCATAGGACATCACTGCCAGCAGAGCACACTCTGTACACCCTGCTAGGAGAAAGACCACTATCTGTATTGAACATCCAATAAAAGAAATGGTTTTCCTTTGTGAAAGGAAGTGGACCAACATCTGGGGTACAATGCTTGTAGAGAAGCAAAGGTCAGCAAAGGATAAGTTTTTGAGGAAAAAGTACATGGGTGTATGAAGTCGAGAGTCAGTTTGGATGAGGATTATGATTAGCAGGTTTCCAAATACAGAAAGGAGATAGATGATCAAGAAAATACAGAATAGCAAGATTTGGATTTTAGGATCTTCTGAGAGTCCCAGCAGAATAAATTCAACTACATAAGTTTGGTTTCCTCCTCCCATTGATATTTATTCCTGTTTACCTGTCATCAGAAGGAAAAACAATGTTTTCGGTTCTGTATAAACAAGTGTATAGTTAGCAAGTGCACCCTCTTGATTCTTGGCTTCCATCTGTTTCCCAGTTCCTGTGAAAATGCACACTGGTGGACCTGGATCCAGTAAAGCTTATTTTGTTTTGTTTGTTTCATTCTTTTCGGAAAATGAGCTCACTCTGAAACTCAGGCCAGCCATGAACTCTCCTGCTTTGGCCTCCTCTGTGCTGTAATTATAGGTGTTCTTTGCCACATCCAGTTTGCACATAGATTTTAAGCAAACTTTCCTTGAATATTCTTCATGATGCATGACCATCATGCGCTGTATGGGATTTTGTGTCTAATCTTAATATCCGGTTAAGTGTGGGTAAGCCAATTACCATGTAGCTATAGTAAGAAAAATACCTTACTATTTTTCAGTTTCTTTTACAAATTACAGTTTCAATTTCAAAGCTATCTTTTTTCAATTCCACTCACCTATATCAGTTGTCTGAATAAAGCAAACTTGTTTCATTAGTAAAAGAAGTACTTTTGCCTTGTACATTTCAAAACACTTAGCAGCTCATAAAAAAATATGTGCCCGTAAGATGTTTGTTACAATAGGAAGTTCAAATAAGGACTTGAGGCCTAAACAAAGAAACTGTACATATTGCTTATTGATTTTCATAAACTGGTATCTGAAAATACGAAACAACTACTGAAATGCTGATTCAAGGTAAAAGAAGAGAAAATTTTATGTACATGTACTGTGTAACCCTGGTCTTCAGACAATGTTTTATGTGAAAAAGATGAAAAATTATGTTAAACTCAAAAAGGCAACCTGCATAAAACCTGTATAATAGACTCCAGTGTCCTGAACATAACTGTGTGAGTGAACAAAGCCAGGAGTGAGCAGGGAAACTGACATTCTGAATAGGATCTCATAGCCTCATGATAGCAAATCCCAGCTAACCTCTGACTTTAAACTGTGGTGACCAGTTGTTAGGATATTGATTTCATTATCAGATAGGATTCCATGAAGAGTTTGGTGATAGCCTTGACTGCATAGTGAGACTTTGTTTAGAGAAACACACAAACAACCAAAAATACAGAATTATCCTCTAAAAGGTATAGTGATGTGAAAAGATAGGAGGGAGATTTCTGGAATGATAATTGTCTGTTTCTTAAAATAGTACATGACTATTTCTAAATAAAGACTGCATTTATAATTTAAAGTTTCCTTCCAGTTTTCACCTGGAACTTCTATACTTTCCTGAAATTGTTATGCTTTAATGAAGAAGTTTATTTTATAAAGGTTTATTCAATCTTTTAGTGTGTGTGTGTGTGTGTGTGTGTGTGTGTGTGTGTGTGTGTGTGTGTGTGTACATGTAGGTTCACATGGAGGACAGAAACAGTCATTAGACCCCCAGGAGCTGGATTTACAGATGCTTGTTAGCTACCTGATTTGCGGGCTGGGAACCAACTTCAGTGTTCTACAAGAGCAGCAATTGCTGTTAACCACCAAGCCCCAAGAAGTATGTTTTTTTAAAAAAAATGCCATTTGGCAATGAAAATTATATTGTTTCAGAATATAGTACTTAAAAAACAATTATAATAGCTTGTTTAAATAAGCAACATGGTTTATTTGATGTGTTATATTATTTCTACAACTTTCTGGATTGAAAACCGTGTTTTTGAAAGATGAAAAGAGAAGACAGCATTGAGAATAGCATGGGAAAACACCTAAGGGAGTGGGTGAACAAGAGGGTGGTGTAAGACATGTGACACAAAAGCATAAGAAACATATTTGGGGGAGAGGAAGAAGACCAATGAGAGGGGACCCAAAAGGATGAGAGAGGACAGTGAGGAGGGGATGATTATTTCATGAAAATATAATCACATACGCACAAAATAATGAAGCTTATTATGTTATAAGTTTACTTAGAAAATTGATAGTAAAATATAAAGTAAAACTGGGAATTTAGAGATGTACGTTACCTGAAGACCACAGTAGGAATAACTTCACCAAGGTTCTATCAAAACACTCAACATGTTTCTGTACATCCTGCCACATGGTCTTCAACTGTCAGCTTCATCCTTGGAACCAAGAACTACATGCTCCTTTGCTGTGTCAAACAACCAAAATAAAGTGTCTTTGCAGTAGCATTTAATAGCACTAAGATAAAGTCTAATGCAGGGAATCAGATTCTCTGAGGAGCATACACATATTCACAAATGAAACCAAAAAAATTGTGAGCAAAGGAAAGTGGCTATTAGATTGATAATTGACAAAAAAAACCTTATTTTTAATTTTAATTTTTTATTATTTTATTTATTTGTGTTTGTTTACCTATCTATTTAGTATCATTTTTCAGTTTGGTTTACAATGTATGCCAAATTTAAATGCAAAGCACACACTGTGACAAACTTTCACTTTTGATTCAGGATATAAACAGTATAAACAACATAATAGCATGTCATACATAGGCACACTTTAAATGAATTCATGATCACTAAGTGAGATTTTTTATTAAATAATATATCTATGGTTACACATTAAAGCCATATGATGACACTGGCACAAAAATACAAGCACCCAGAATACAATCCACTTCTAACAATTGTGCAGTGAACTGTGATCAACCCATGTCTCCAGTGAAAGCAATTCTGAGACCAGAAAGGTCTTGGGGACAAGATCATGGAAAAAGAAGTGTCATAGTGTGGCAAGCCCAGTGGTACTATTTTTTTTCCCATAAGGAAATCGTGGATTATCAAGAAGCAACTGAGAGCCCGATAAATTTAGCAGGACGTGGGCATCCATGAAGTGAAAGGCTAAGGAAGCCTTCAGTAATCTTAAAATAGCAGGTGGCACAAGATAAAAAACTGGAGCATAAGCCGTACTAAATTTAAGTGACACTAATCTAATACTTAAGGTCTTATTTGTGGTCTCTGATGATCTTGGAGTGAGGAATGCATTGGAAATATATAAACTATTCAGTATAAGTCAGCAAAATCTATTTTACATAAGAAAATCCATTTTTAATTCCCTGATAGAATAGAAACAAATTCTTTGCCCAGGAAAGTAACATTGGGAACTCTAAACTACCTTTACAATATCCTACACACAATGTCTTGTGTTCAACAAAATGTAATTACAAAACATAATGTAAAATATGAACAATAATTAAGAAATAGAGAGAATGAAATCAACAGGAAATACTACAAGAAACGTGATGTTGCAGTTATTAGACATCATATTTAAATATTATGAACAATATATATTACTAAAATTACTAAATTACTAAAATTTACTAAAAATCACTAAAATAAGAATCAATGTGTGTTTTTATTTCAGATCTTAAAAATTGAATTATTAAAGCTGGGATGTAGAAGATGTTTAACAGTACATTAGACAAAGGAAAGAGAATATTAGTTAACAAGAAGAGGACACTATGAAAAGCAACGGTTAGAAAGACAAAAAATAGGCCAAAAAAAAGGTGTCAGAAATGGAACGTAATTCTCAGAGGGAGAAAAAAAGAGTAATACAGTAAAAGGGACTTTTGAATAGATGATGGTTTATAATTTACAGATTTGGTGAAAAAAAAAATCACGTACATAAGTGTGACGAAGTTAAATGCAAAAATGACTATGTATATCAGAATCTCACCATACTTCTAACTCAAAGGAATACAATGGAAACCCTAAGCCTATTATAATCAAAATACAGAACATGCCAAATATTGTTACCTGAATGGGAGAAAGAAAACATTCCAAGAAACTGTCCCTTGTGCATGTGATATGAATTTTCTCTGTCCTACAAAACCTTGAAGGAAAAAAAGGGAAGAAGCTAGAATAAGGCTTCAGATCACCAGGAACAGAGGCTCTCCCACCCTTTATGTGCATGAGATCTCTAAATGGGACCTGTGGGATCAGAGAAGTGTAGGTGGGGAAGGCATTAAATGTATGATTCATGGAAACAGTTTTGGCAGAACTTAACTTTTTATACCTAGGATGTTCAAAAAGACAGTAGAATAAGAAGGATGGACCGGGAAGTGGTGACACACACCTTTAATCCCAGCACTCCTTGGGAAGCAGAGGCAAGTGAGTCTCTGTGAGTTCCAGGCTAGCCTGATCTACAAAATGAGTTCTAGGACAGCCATGGCTGTTACACAGAGAAACCCTTTCTTGAAAAACCAAAATCAAAACCAAAACACAAAAAACAATTAAAAAAAAAGGGGGGGTAGGGTAGGTAAAATTAGGATCCCTGCAAGACAAAAAGTATCTAAAACTGAAACTCAAAGGATATATAAGGTTACATAACCACTCCTCCTTAAGAAACAAAGCCACATGCTACCTTAATTTTTTCCTTCTGCGCTTGTCATTTTTTTCTAATAAAGAAATAACAGAAGAGAGGAAAAAGTAAAAAAGCATTAAACGTACCCTTCACACTAAGTTTTCTAAGGAATATGTTGTCCATGTCGCCAACAAGCTCCGAGTGATGTTTCACTGGCTGAATATACTGCTTTTTGCATTTGTTTTTCCTAATTTGTCTCAGTCACATTTAAAGCTGTGACACTGTATTCACTTCACTTGGACATACTTTTCTCCTGATGATATCTCCTTTTCTTTATCTCCCTTTTCCTTCTGCTTATCTTCCTTCTATCACTTTCTGAGCCCATACATCACTGTGTATAACCTCTTCCACCCCTTCAACTTCAATTCTCATTTAACGATTGTAGGTTCTTAAGTCTCTACAAGCAACAGGAACATGTTTTGCCATCAGAATTCTGGTTCATAAATGAAACTTTGTATTGAGCTTCATTGAAAATTCGCTTAAATGAGATTGAGAATTCTCCATACCTGGTAGAAAAATACATATATACCTCACAGGAAAAGAAGATGATATCAATATTGACGTAAGTTTTGGAGAGATACAACTTGGTTTGAATCTGAGCTCTCTGAATTAATACATCCTCTTTAATAAGGTGTTTCAACCTAGTTCCAATATTAAAAAGTAAAGATATTTATATCATTTCTCTGTCTGCTAAAGAAAACACATTAATTTATATAAACATCAAATGGGAATAAGCCTCATGATAACTTTTAGTTCTCTAGAATATGAGTAAGTAGACATTCCTTATTACACATGAAAAATGCTTATTTTATGTGCATTTTATCAACCATCTTCAGATGAAGACAACCCAAGAGAATCTATTGTACTCATTTTCTGTTTTTTTCCTATAATACATACACAACTAAGATAGACTCCTACACTTAAAATAGCAGTGTTTTGCTTTCTTCCTTCATTGACTTAATATTTTTCAGTCAGTTTAAATATTTATGACATGTTACTTGCATTGCTACATATTCCTAGTGTATCCTTAGCTTAGTTTCCAATGCTGTAGGTTCTGTTTATTTTACCTTTATTGTGTTTCTACCTCCTATGTTAGCCAATCAAATGCATTCACACAATAGAACAATCTTTTTAAATACCATTTGAAATCTCCCCATTTAAACTAATTCAGTAACTCCTTCCGTGCAGACTTTAATCAAACACATACTTCAGCCACACAGCATCTCTGACTAGCTGCAGAATCTGCAAGTTCACTACTTCTTTCTCCTGACTCTCATTCATTATCCTTGTCAGACTCCTGCATGGATCTGTGCTTTGTCCCTATGGCTTCCCCAGCTGAAGCTCACTTCTTGCTTTATCAGCTAGATAAATCAATCCCTAGTCATCTATCAATACCTTCATCTACTGCCCCCTTTTTAGGCAAGTTTTCACTGTCTCCATTAAGCTAAGTTATTTTCTATTTATCAGCTTCTGATGGTTTTATACCTGCACTAATACATTTCTATTATATATGGTTAACTTCAAGTCACTGTTTTTTTCATTTTATGTGCCAAAATATGAGTGAAGTATAAAAGACACAACATTTACTGGACAATGGGATGCACCCTAGAATGACCAGCAGGAAAATTGAAAATGAGACATGCTTGTTTGGGTATGGTCACCTATTCTGAGTGGAAAACAAAGAAGCATTTCCCTATAATCAGTGTAGAGAACTGTGTCAAATATATTTATTGTGGCAAGGATGTCAGAACATATTGGATCTGACAGTAACAAAACCTCTCAAATGGACGTTGTCTCCATGACCTTTATGACAAGCCATTTTCTAGACACATGGATATTCAAAAACCAAAAATCCACAGTTGGCTTATGCCTCCTGTATACCAGAGATTGGAAAAGACAGGAATACACTAGTAAAGGTCTGGAGAATATCTAATAGGGTACAGTTGTAACATTATAAAGTCACTGTAAGAGACTATTAACCTAAAATATGATGGCAAATTTTTTGTAGGATATGATCCCTGCAGATGTCTAGAGGAGAACTTCTGCACTGTTGTGTGCAAGGAGGGAAGAGGGGAGAGAAGAGGTGGGGAGAGGAGGGAAGGGAAGAGGAGAGAAAGGGAGAAGAGGAGGAGAGGAGGAAGGAAGGAAAGAAAATGATGCTGGAGGGGAATGGCTAATTCCTCAAAGACTGGCAAAATCTCTTGATGAGGTGAACACATGAGGTCTTAATGAGGTGACAAACCCTGCTCTCACCTGGTGGACTAACTTGAAGAGTGTTCAGAGAGGCTGGGTCACTGGCAAGGAGACTATGGACTCAGTCATTGTGAAGGTCAGAATCTCACTAGGCATTTCTCTATATTTTTATTCCTAGTCACTCAGAGTGTTTCTCCATACTGACCCTTGTCCAACCACCTGTCTCAAAGATACACATCCAAATTCTCCCAGGAACTGAACAGAGGAATTTCCTAAGAGGAATTTATTTAAAATGAGGTCCTAAGGGTTGATGTAAACAACATTTTCCCTTGAGCTTTCTCTTTATTATGGGAACTTTTTGTATTATTCTTATAACACATATTGAAATCTCCAAATCTCTCCTGATTTCAAACTCTATTTAAAAGGTGAAAGCATAAATGAGTACATAGAATATAAACAAACTGTAATTCACCAGGAATATGTCCATTTTTCATATAATGAGACATTACTCTATCACTGTCACTGTTAATCCAATAATCAGAGAAAGATGAATCTTTTCTGTTTGTTAAGGAATTAGTATATGCTGATCAATACAGCAATACAGTATATGCTGATCAATACAAGACTTAACAGAAAAGAATCAAATTTTTTTTACATTTTAATTGAAATAGATTTATGTCACTTCCTCCTCCCTTTCCTCCTTCCAGCCCCTCCCAGTTGCCCTCCCTCAAACCCCTCCCATGTTACCCCATTCTCAAGATGATGGCCTGTTTTTCTTTGATTACATTTATTGCATGTATATGTGTGTATGCACAAATATATATATAAATAGAGCCTGCCAAGTCCATATTTGTTGTTTGTGTATGCAGAGTTTCAAGACTAGCATTCTGCAGCAGATGACCAGTAAGTTATTTTTAAGTCTAAATTAATTCCATCTTTTAATTCAAATTATTTGATATGTTAGGTGTGGTGGTACATGCTTATAACTATGGTGGTTGGGAAGCTAAGCCAGGAGAACTAAAAGCCCAAGGCCAGCCTGGCTACACAGCAAGACCCTGTCTCAATAGAAAATAAATAAAAAAGATGTGGTACACTTTAAGGGAATTATAAGTAAGTTTATAAGACTTATTCCTTGGCCAGATGGCCTTACAAACACTCCTCCTTCTAAAACTAAGAGTAGCTTCCTTATCTACTGTCAGTTGCCACACATTCAGATTCTTTGCCTTCTTCTAGTATTTTACTTCAGGTTTCAGCTTAAATGTGTCATGTTCAACATATATTCACATTGAATCATATAGATTTCACAACAGACCACACAGGAAGATCTATGTGGAATTGAAACAAGCCTTGCCCAACATTACTAAAACATGCTGAAAAAAAAGCTTTTAGATAATTCTGGCTCCCAGACAGACAACAAGAGAAAAGTACTTCTCTGACACTTGAGCAAACTTCAAACACATCAATGATATTCACTTTAATAAGTTGTGAAATTTGGGTATGCCTTGTAATATATCACTAATTCTTAAAACAGATAATTAAAAATTACAAGACACCTTCATACAGTAGAATCAAAAAATTAAATATACTAATAATATCTTATGTAAACCACATCATGGGACAATAGAAAAACACATTAACACTGCGGATGCCAAATTTATAAAAACAACTCTGAAAATCACTTTGGTAGCTTGCTATAAAGTTAAATATATATTTAGTACTCAGCTCAGCAACTCTACTGTTAGGTAGTAAAGAAATGAAAACTTCTGTCCATACAAAGACTTGCAAGACAATTATTCACATCAGCTTCATTTAAAGTAAACAAATTCTTGGAAAAATTATGCATCAACATATAATGTATCAACTGGTAGTGTTTCTTTCAAAGCCATCTAAGGAAATACTAAACAGAAAATAAAACATTGATAAATGTAACAACATTCTTTAATTAAAAAAAATAAATTTATGTATACATGTATATGCCTATTTATGTGACCCACATACATGTAAGTTCCTACAGAGGCCAAAGGGCATCAGGTCTTCCAGAATTGGAGTTATGGGCAGTTGTTAACCAACTGATGTGGGTTCTGGGAATAAAACTCAGGTTTTCCATGGTCTCCCATTCCCTGTTCTCCCTCTCTGTTGTTGATCCAGCTGGTATCTCCCGCTCCCCCAAGCTCTCCCTCCCTCCACCCTCGCCCTTCATTACCCCCACTCATGTCCAGGCTGTTCATGTAGATCTCATTCATTTCTCCGTCATTGGGTGATCCCCGTGTCTTTCTTGGGGTCCTGTTTTCCAGGTAGCCTCCCTGGTGATGTGAGTAGCAGTCCAGTCATCCTTGTTCCACATCTAGTATCCTCCTATGAGTGAGTTCATACCATGTTTGTCTTTCTGAGTTTGGGTTACCTCACTCAGGATGATTTTTTTCTAGATCCATCCATTTGCCTGCAAACCTCATGATGTCATTGTTTTTCTCTGCTGAGTAGTATTCCATTGTGTATATGTACCACATTTTGTTTATCCATTCTTCAGTTGAAGGGCATCTAGGTTGTTTCCATGTTCTGGCTATTACAAACAATGCTGATATGAACATAGATGACAATGGGAAGGGGCAAAGTGTTGGAGAGGCCCACAGAAATCCACAAAGATGCCCCCACAACAGACTGCTGGCAATGGTCCAGAAACAGTCAGAATTGACCTACTCTGGTGAAGGGATGGCCATACATCCTAATTGTCATGCTAGAAACCCCATCCAACTACTGAGGGATCTGGATGCAAAGATCCATGGCTAGGCCCCGGGTAGATCTCTGGGAGTCCAATTGGCGAGAATGAGGAGGGTTTATATGAGTGAGAATTGTTGAGACCAAGGTTGGATAAAGCACAGGGACAAATAGCCAAATGAATGGAAACACATGAACTATGAACCAATGGCTGAGGGGTCCCCAACTGGATCAGGCCCTCTAAATGGGTGAGACAGTTGATTGGCTTGATCTGTTTGGGAGGCATCCAGGCAGTGGGACCAGGTCCTGTGCTCATTGCATGAGTTGGCTGTTTGTAACCTGGGGCCTATGCAGGGTCGCTTGGCTCGGCCTGGGAGGAGGGGACTGGACCTGCCTGGACTGAGTCTACCAGGTTGATCTCAGTCTGCAGGAGAGGCTTTGCCCTGGAGGAGGTGGGAATGGGGGATGGGCTGGGGGGAGAGTGAGAGGGGCTGGAGTGGGGAGAACAGGGGAATCTGTGGCTGATATGTAGAACTGAATTGTATTGCAAAATAAAAAAATAAAAAAATAAAACCTCAGGTTTTCTGCAAGAATAGTAGATACTCTTATCACTGAGCCATCTCCTCAGTCCCAACATGCTTGAAATTTTAAAACATTGTTATAAACTAGACACAAGATTTCATATTGTATGATTTCATGTTCATAAACTTCTGGGGAATTTTATCAGAATATATGTAGAGATCTATATATGGGAATTGACAGCAAGGTCAGAAGAGAACCAAGTTATGTGAGCTCTTATATGTCTTATTTGCAGGGCTAGTCACTAGGCACACATGCATTAATTTTACTGTTTAACTTTCATGGATTTGTTTAATTTTATTTAAATTTTATCATGTAAACTGAACTTTCTAAATTTATATTATTCAAGTTAAAGAAAAGAAGATTCTGAATAAGGGTTTAGAAATAATAATGCATATGTAACTCATTCACTTATAAATTTATTGAAGCAAAGGTGTGAATGTCAGAAGGGCAGAGATGCCTATAATTAATTAAACCTATAATATATTATAGGACTTTTACAAGAATTTATAATGTGATAATAACTAACTTTATTTGAATAACAGAGTCATTGGTTACTTACTTGTGAATTACCAAACAAGTTAAACTTTCACATGTGAGAACTTTTGCTTTAGTAAAGGTACATGCTGAGAGTGTGGCACATGAACTTTCCTAACTAAACAAGCAGCACCAATTTCTCCAAGAAAAGAATGCTTGTTCTGGTCTTCTCATTCAGCTTCTCACACTGGTGTGTTCTGAGCCCTTCTGTTCTCTGGAAAGAGGATTTCTAAGGATGAATATGTCACTAAGTTCCTTGATGGCTAGCTTCCAATTGGCTGTGGACAATGGGAAACTCAAGGAAGGACTAAGAGAATGAGCAGAATCAGATGAAATGGTGTTGCTTTCTTCTTGGCTGACACTCTGGACTCTGTTTTCAGCCAGTGTTTGGCCTGTGTTTCTATAAATCATGCAAGAAAACCCTCTTTGAGACTACATCTGGTAATACAGGAGTATATACCTGCTCTTCCTCTATTTATATTAAGATAGTGATACCTTCATGTATTTAATAGTTTGCAGGTGTTTCAATACCCATTGATACTTTCCTTAACTCTCAGGATAGTAATTTCCTTCCCATTTATCAGTTCTGGTCTTCATAATTTTGCTATTTCCAATTAAAAAGTAGCAGGAATGGATATTTACCAGTTTTTTTTTTCTGCCCCCAACTTCAGGATATGTTATAAAGATTTCTGAATGATCTTTTTGCATGAAGGCTCTTTCCATAGACTTTAGTTGAAATACAATTTCAACCATTTATTCCTTCAGATGACACACATTAGGTAGAAGGAATATGAAAACTCATCAACAGTTTTCTTCTAACATGTCTTCTTCTTACTTCCAATTCAGGTTTTTCTATTTTTGGCTTTGGATTAAAATTTGGATACAGATCCAAACAGAGAATTCTCAATAGAGCAAACCCAAATGGCTGAGAAAAACTTAAGAACATACCACATCCTTAGCTATCAGGGAAATGAAAATCAAAATTACTTTGAGATTTAATCTTACACTTGTCAGAATGGTTATGATAGCAAAAAAAGTGACAGCTCATGCTTGTGAGGATGGGGAGTGAAAGGAACACGCATCCACTTATGGTGGCTGTGCAAACTCATAAGTCACTATGAAAATCAGTCTGGTGGTTTCTCAGGAAGCTGAGAATCAATACACCTCAAGATCCAGCTATACCACTCTTGGGCATATATCCAAAGGATGCTTTGTCCTAGGACAATGACACTTGCTCAGCCATGTTCACTGTTGCTCTATTCATAATATCTAGAAATTGGAAACAAACTAGATATCCCTCAACAGAAGAATGGATAAAGAAAATGTGGTACATTAACACAAAGGAATGTTACAAAGTTGTTTAAAAATGACATTATGAAATTTGCAGGCAAACAAATAGAACTAGAAAAAATCATCCTGAGTGAGGTATTCTAGACCCAGAAAGTCAAATAGGATATATATGGGCTTATAGGTGTATATTAGCTCTTAAGTCAATGATAACCAATCTGCAATCCACAGAACCACAGAAAGTATGGAATGGGAGTATTAAGTGGGGAGGGAGAGGGATGAGGTAATAGTGGGAGGGAATAACAGGAGAGACAGATAAATTTAAGACAAATTGGAGGAGTAGTATAGAAACCTAATATAATTGAAAACTCATAAAATATGTACTTATAGGAAGGTGTTCTAAATGAAATAGCCAAATAACAGGGCAGACAGAATCTCCATTGATCATCTCTTGTCATCAAACAAAGCTTCCAGTGGTTACTTCTAATTGAGTTGTGGGCCAAAGAGTGTACTACCTGCAAGGTATGCTAAGACAATGGTGGCACAAAGCTTGTGGGTGTAAACAACCAATTACTGATCTCACTTAATACCTGCTCCATGAGATTGAACCCACGCTCACATTGCTTGAGTGAGTAAGGACATGAGACTAGATAGTCCACGGAATCAAGGAAAAACTCAAATAATATTGGTCTCACAAACAAAAGAAAAATTTGTAATGACAAAATAACTCCTAATGATACTCAGTTATACTCATAGTTCAGTGCCTTGTTCATCCATCATCTGAGAAACTTCCTTCTGCAGCAGATGGGAACAAATATAGAGACCTATGGCTAGGCATTACACAGAGTGAGACTTTGGAACCCTTAGCCATAAATGGAATGCCTCCATCAAATCCCTCTCATCAGAGCTCAGGGAACTCTGTGGAAGTGGAGTTGGAAAAAAAAATGTAAGATCCACAATGGATGGAAGACACCAAGAACACAAGGCCCTCTAAATCAACTGAGCAAAGTTCACATGAACTCACAGAGACTGAGGCAGAATGCACAGGTCCTACACCAGGTCCTCTATACTTATATTGTGACTTTCATTTTGCTGCTTTAATCCTGAGTGTTCAAATGAGTGAATCTCTGGCTCTTGTGCCTTCTCTTGGGCTCTTTTCCTTCTGTTGGTTTGTCTTGACCTGTTTTGATGTAATAATTTCTGTTCATCTTATTATATTTCATTTTGTTATGTTTTTGAAATGAATGAATGTGAACTTAGCCACTAGGCTAAAGATTAACAACAGAACCATCATTTATACCTGCTGGGAGAGAGAAAAACCTTTTTTCTCAAATGGATTGACACTGGATATATAAACCACTCCAAGACAGGTCTCATGTTCAAGAGCATTTGACCAGCATATAATGTACTGCACAGTTTTTTGTGTGTGCTTTTGTTTGGTTATAGATTGGTCATTTATTTTTGCTGTTTTGTTTCCCTCTTTTTCCCCTGTTTTCCTCTTTTTGGGTACTATTTTGTTTTATTTTCTATGTCTTTTGGGGGGATTTTGGTGTGGGTATATCGGGGGGATTTTTTTTCTGTTTTTTTTTTGTTTGTTTGTTTTTTAAGAAAGAACTTAAAGTTAGGTGATAAGGAGGAGGAAAGGATCTGGAAGGACTTGGGGGAAGAGAAGATATAATAAAATATATCTAAATTTTAAAATTGTTTTAAATAATAAAAAAATAAATGGAACCCACTATTAACTCAATTCCTTCTGAATAGAGATGTTTGAGAAATGCATAGGGCATTACCATGCATTTGTAAACATGGGGTTTTTATATCAATTAAGAGGATACATTAAAAGAAACAGAAAGTATGAAAGAAGGGCAAAGAAGGAGAAACTCTTAATCAGGGAGTGCCTAATGAAATAAAGATATTAGATCAAAGAAACAAACAATTTAGCCAATTAAAATTGTATTTATTCAAAATTGTATTCACTACATGTTTTCTCCTTGTACTCTATGATTCAACTTTTTTTAATTTTTGTCAGTTTGATTTTATAATTTTATAATCTCTTGTGGAGTGGCTAATTCCAGTTCTTAAGAAAAATTTATTTTAATATTTATATTATTCTAATTTCTGATTTGCAGATAATATTTTCAGTGCTATTATACTGGTATTGTACCAGTTCTAGCTTGGGGGAAGTAAATAGATAGTCATATTACAGAAGTATAGTCAATTTTAAACTATATTAATAGCTTTTGTTTATGTAATAGGATAAATTTTATAAGTATATATGAGCACTTGTTCATGAAAATGAGTTCCAGCATCACTATTTAACTTAGTATGTATGCCCTAAGTAGGAATATTTTTTTTATTTAAAAGTTTTTTTTTTTTAATTTTATGTACCAACCATGGTTTCCCCCTCCCTCTCCTCCTTCTGCTTTTCCCCCTCCATCCCCTCACCCTGCCCCCGATCCACCCCCTCTCATGGGAGTCAACAAAGTCTGGTATATCAAGTTCAGACAGGGCCTAGCTCCTTCCCCCTACATCAAGACTGAGCAAGGTATCCCACTATAGGGAATGAGCTCCAAAAAGTCATGCACCTGGAGTAAGTCTTGGTCCCAGCCCCACAAACTGCCCAAGCCACACAACTGTCACCCACATTCAGAGGGCCTAGTTTGATCCCATGCAGGTTCCCTACCTGTCAGTCAAGAGTCAGTGAGCTCCAACTAGCTTAATCAGCTGTCTCTGTGGGTTTCCCCATCATGTTCTTGGCCTCTTTGCTCATGTAATCCCTCCTCCCTTTCTTCCACTGGACTCCAGGAGCTCAGCCCAATGCTTAGCTGTGAATCTCTGCATCTGATTCCATCATTTACTGGTTGAAGGTTCTATGATGACAATTAGGGTAGTCATCAATCTGATTACAGGGGAAGGCCAATTCAGGCACCCTCTCCATTATTACTTAGAGTCTTAGCTGGGGTCATCATTGTGGATTCCTGGGAATTTTCCCAGCACCAGGTTTCTCCCTAACCCCATAGTAGTTCCCTCTTTCAAGATATCTCTCCCCCCTCTCTGTCTCTGTCTGTCTCTGTCTCTGTCTCTTTCTCTGTCCCTTCCCCAAATAGACCATACCATTCCCTCATGTTCTCTTCCTACCTCCCCTTACCTCCTCCCTCTGCTTCCCCATGCTCCCAATTTACTTGGGAGAGCTTATCAGTTTTTCCCTTCTCAGGGTGATCCATGCATGTCTCTCTTAGGGTTCTCCTTATTACCTAGCTTCTCTGGCATTATGGATTGTAGCCTGTTTATCCTTTGCTTTACATCTGATATCTACTTATGAGTGAATACATACCATGTTTGTCTTTTTGAGTCTGGGTTAACTCACTCAGGATGTTTTTTTTTTTTTTTCTAGTTCCATCCATTTGCTTGCAAATTTCATGATGTCATTGTTTTTCTCTGCTGAGTAGTACTCCATTATGTAAATGTACCACTTTTTTTTATCCATTCTTTGGTTGAGGGGCATCTAGGTTGTTTCTAGGCTCTGGATATTATGAATAATGCTGCTATGAACAGAGTTGAGCAAATGTTCTTGTGGTATGAATGTGCATCCTTTGGGTATATGCCCAAGAGTGGTGTTGCTGGATCATGAGGTAGATTGGTTCCCGATTTTCTGAGAAACCACCATACTGATTTCCAAAGTGACTGTACAAGTTTGCATTTCCACCAGCAATGAAGGAGTGTTCCCCTCACTCCACATCCTCTCCAATATAGACTGTCATCAATGTTTTTGATCTTAGCCATTCTGACATATAGAAGATGGTATCTCAGAGTCCTTTTGATTTGCATTTCCCTGATGGCTTAGAATGTTGAGCAATTCTTTAAGAGTCTTTCAGCCATTTGAGATTCTTCTGTTGAGAATTCTCTGTTTAGCAATGTAGCCCATTTTTTAATTGGATTGTTCAGTATTTGGATGTCTAGTTTCTTGAGTTCTTTATTTTGGATATCAGCCTTCTGTCAGATGTAGGGTAAAGATCTTTTCCCATTCTCTAGGCTGCCGTTTTGTCTTAATGTCTTACTGGGCATGTCCTTTGCCTTACAGAAGCATCTCAGTTGCAGGAGCTCCCATTTGTTAATTGTTACTCTCAGTGTTTGTGCTACTGGTATTTATATTTAAGAAGTAGTCTCCTGTGCCAATGTGTTAAAGGCTACTTCCCACTTTCTCTTCTGTCAGGTTTAGTGTAACTGGATCTTTTATAATATTAGAAGGACCAGCTTAATATTATACTTCCCAGGGGCCCAGGAGAGAAAACTATGAACAGCAAGGACTATTTTCGGGAAATAGAATCTCAGCACACTGAGCTCTTTAGTCCATTAGCTTTATTTCCTCTGGGATAACATCCTATATACACAGTTTCAGTTTGGTTCTCATGCCTAGCTCCTTTCTTGCCTGATTTCTCTCTACATTCATCTACTACTCCCTCTAAGTTCTGTCTTAATTCTCTAGTCTTAATTCTGCCCCAACTAGGTCCTTTTCATCTCATTCTTGCCCAGCTAGTACTTCCCCATCTGGCTGTTCCTCATCTTCCATCTTATCCACACGTTCTCTCTGGTCAAAATCCTCCTTATCCCTCTCCATGCCTCTAAGTTCTATCCAAGTCTCCCAGGAATTCAGTTATAAACCCAAGCAGTAGCAATCCCCTGGTTGAGCAAGGTCACCAGGCTTGAATTCTACAGGGTCCATAAAGGCAGGTAAGAATTTTCATCAGGCAATGACCACAAAGCTTTATTTTACAACCCAAAATGGGAGTGGTGAAAGAGGAGGTCAACTGAGTGCTAATGACTGGTTAGTGTATGAAAAAGGGGATCTATGCGCTCAGTCTATGTTCTGAGAAGTGGTTAGGTAAGAAGTTAGGGGTCTATAAAGTTAGTAAGGCTGTAAGAGAGGAGGGTCTGAGCTAAATTGTGTAAAGCTATTACTTAAGGTCCACCTGACCTAGGCGGTGTCTCCATGTGGAAATTAGGAGACTAGCATGTGGTGGTCTGGACTGTTATTTCTGTTGGTTCTTAAAAGTGGCTAAGGTAGATATCTGATTACAGTGCTGAAAGGGTAGAAACGGATGGGCTGAGGGGAAGGAAGCTTTTCCTGAGGCTGTTCTCCAAATACCTTGAATGTATATGTCCAAAGAGTGATCAGTCTACAACGTTAGCAATTCTTAGGGAAAAATCAATTGGGAAAACTATGAAGGCACACATGATTTTAATAACAGAAGATAGCTTATGTATAACAAGCCAAATAATACCAAAAGCCTCTTGGAATTTGGTTTCCTCTGAAGGAATTCCTTGATCCCTTCAGGTAGTGGCTTTGCCATAACCAGTTAAATTCTTATAATATGTTCCTGCGGCCCATAGCAGTTCCCATTTTTTCATTTAGTAAAAAAAGGAGAATATTTAATTCTCTCTAGGGTAGTGAATATGTAGATGACTAGAAAATGATAAGTAATGATTAATTAATATTGATATTTAATCAATATTGTATCAATAATATATATATTTATAATCAATAGTCTATATAGATGGCAGGCTGAGAATTAGTTTAGCCATCTAATAGGTATAGTTGTATATAGTTAGAATATCTCTGTCCTTATAAGGGAGCAAAGGAGTAACATAAAAATCTATCATTAACTAGTATGGCATAATAGAGTCAAATGTATCTTAATACTATGATTCTGACTTATCAAAAAGAAATGGTTAGTTTGGAACTTAACTCTATCTATTAATCTTTGATTAGTGGTATTAATTTGGTTAACCTGTATTTTAAGGAGGCATAGTTAAAAAGTTACCCGAGTTAGTCTTGAGCACCTGTGGGACCAAGGCTGCAGCTGAAGCTTACCTAATTTAAATTTGTAATCAAAGTAATATAAAACCATTAGCTATGAGGGGACAGTAATAACCTGTGTCAGGGTATACATAGCAAGACTTACATATCGAACAATTGTCAGAAGTACATGAGGAGAATATCTGATAATACATACATTTCAAGATCATGGGCAGAACTTATACAATCAATAATAGAGCATTTTTAAGGACAGTCCAGTCCCTGGGCTGGAGAGTTCAGTTCAGAAAAAGGGGTACATGATAAAGGGGGCTGTAGAAATCTCTCATGGTTACTTCCTGCTGATATGGGGGCAAAGCTGGGGGTCTTGAGGCCTGGAATGCAGTGGGAACCCAGGAAGCACAGGCTGTTTCAGGCTCTGTGAGACAAGCAGTGTAGCAGAATTTTCTGTCTCGTGGGCTGGAGGCCATGATGCAGGACTGAGCCGGACAGCACATCGGTGTGGGCTGGAGGGTGGAGTGCAGACCTGCAGCTAGACAGCATGTCCATGGTCCAGAGGATGAAAACCTGTAGCTCTTTAAATGATTAGAATTTCTGCTGGATGTGTTAATGGTGGAACACACAGTTGAGGAGTTTTAAAGAGGAAACTTTTTCTCTTAGGTATACCTATGGAATATTAAATGCATGGTTAGATGAGAGAAGGGGATACTAGGCCAGGAAGAGGGAAGGCTCCCCGCTACCAGAGAAGAAAAAGAAATTTTGTAAGTGGGAGATAAAAACTGTAGTCAGGATGCATTGCTTCCAGTTCTTCCTGGCTTGTGAGTGTTGGCAAATTTTGATCTCCTGAAGCTTATAAGAACCTTCTTAATAGAGAAAGTCTTAGACATGTTAGCAATATAACTGTGATAAATTTTGTTAGAGCAAAATTAAAAATCCTTGGAGTCTCAACAAAACAGCAAGATAGCCAGAGAATAAAATCTAAAATTTGTCATATATATATATATCTCAAGTCTCATTTATCTTTTGACCAAAATTAATAAAATACAATTTAGAACAGAATTATTACTTCTAATCATATTTCTATAAGTTTTACGTCATTGATGAACAGGTCTTCAAAAAGGTCTGGTTGTATTAATTGATTCGTATTCAAAGCTCAATTAGGATGTAGAGGTAAATAACAGCCTGTAATGAGACTGTTAGCTAGGAGTGCCTTTGTCCTGCAGTGGCCTAGTCATATGGATTGATCAGAATATCTGGGATCTACAAGGAAAGTCAGCATCCTGTGAAATTAGGCAAGTACATCCTATGGCCGTGGGAGATGGCAAGCCAGGCTGTGAAGTTCCCCTAGGCTCCAGTAAATTTTACTTAATTCTTTAAGGTCTTGTAACAGCCTATAGCCTGATATTTTCTGAACAACAAATATTGGGGTGATTTATATGGTGGGAGGCTTTATATGCCCAATGTTTAAGTTTTTCCTCCACCAGACAGGTAGCAGTTACAATTCTCTCAGTATTCAAAGGCCATTGTTTGACCGAGATAGGACCATCAGATTTACAAGTAATGCGGTCAGCAGTGGACAGTGGCCCCTAGGATAAATTTTGATACCTTGGGCCATGTCTGTTATTTATAATTTTTTGGAATAATGGCTCAATTTTGTCTTGGGCTTGTTTACTCAAGTTCTTTTAAGTTTAAAACCCATCTATAGATGTTGAACTGATATTAGCTCATAGCAGAGATTAATGATATATCCAATTATTACAGCATGTCTCTTCCCCATAGTGTTTTAAGTATGGAGGATGACATATGGGCAGAATATGCCATAATTTTGAGGATGATATATGGGCAGAATATGCCATAATTTTATCTATCTGATCATCTTAATATTTTTGAGCTTTTGACAATAATATTAGCTTGAACTAGGCCTTAAAAGAGATGAAGGAATAATAGTTGTCTTAAGTACTTGGCCAATCTTTTCCTGAAATGTAAGAAATGTCCATGCTTATGTCTAACAAGTCAATTATTTTCTTTCCCTGTATTTTAAGTGTTTAACTGGTTTGGGATATTTAATTTCTGAACCCAGAAAGCCATATCCGTAGAACACAAACTGGCAGCTCCTTTAGGTGCTTCCCTGTATGAATCTGAATTGTTTTTGTAGGGGTTTGTACAATAATCTTAATTTCTTCAGTAAAGTCAGGATCAACCACTCCTGGGACAATTTTTATACCTGTACAGCTGAGGAACTATGGCCTGTTATTAGCCCCAGTGTCCCTTCTGGGGGAGG
This sequence comes from Peromyscus californicus insignis, assembly GCF_007827085.1. NCBI lineage: Eukaryota > Metazoa > Chordata > Mammalia > Rodentia > Cricetidae > Peromyscus > Peromyscus californicus. The sequence continues at coordinate 96,848,543 of NW_026294562.1, forward strand.
TCCATAGACTCTTGTATTAAGGCATACCGTTGGGGAGTCAGGAGTTAATATTATAAAGGTGGTGGAGTACAAGTCCAGACCTGCACTCCCAGGGGTGGCTCTTTGTAATTGTTCGATTGATTTCCATTCGAGAAGGGATTGTTTATCACTCCCGTTATTTTCTGGGGCTGGAGCTACCCCATCACCCCATTTTCTTGATGAGGGGGGCTCCTGCTGTAATTTGGGAGGTAATAGCATCTATTAGTGGTGTCCCATTCTTATGGAATTGGGATCTACAGTGCTTTTTCCAATGATAGCCTTTTTGGCAGTGAGGGCATATTTCCGTAGACATATTTTGGTTTGCAGCCCAGGTTATAACTGGGGCATTAGAGCTCACATTATTGCCTCTGGGATAGAAGTTTGCATTGATCCCTCCTTGATAGGGACAACGTTTACTGATATGTCCCATTCGTCCACATGAGAAACATTTAAGCCCCATATCTCTTTGGTTAGGCTGTCTTTGTTGTTGATCTTTTAGCTTGGGAGGGAAAGCTGGGAGATGGGAGGAGGGAGGAGGTGGGATCTGTGATCTGTGGGTGGTATATAGAATGAGTAGAAAATTTCTTAATAAAGAAAATAAAAAAAAAGATGTACAGCTAGAGTTTTTCTCTTTGGATCCTGCCAAGCCCCAGCAGTCCTATAGCCCACTTACAAAATAAACATACAGACACTTACATTATTTAAACTGATCGGGCATTAGCTCAGGCCTACCATTGTCTAGCTCTTACTCTTATACTCAGCCCATTTCTGTTAATCTATATGTCACCATGTGTTCTGTGGCTATACCTGCTGCCTCTATATGATGCTTCCTGGAGGGCAGGCTGGCATCTCCTCCTCGCTGCCTTCCTGTTCTCTCAATTCTCCTCTCTGGTAGTCTCACCTATACTTCCTGCCTGGCTACTGGCCAATCAGTCTTTTATTTATCCATCAATCATCCACATCAAAGATGTGTGTGCCACCACTGTCTGGCCTCTATGATTAACTAGCGGCTGGTTCTGCCCTCTGATCTTCAGGCAAGCTTTATTTGTTAGAGTGTAAATAAAATATCACCACAAAGTAATAAATCTAGTTTTATTATTTAGTTATTTGTACATTCTGTTAATTCTTTTCATCTAGGGAACCATAGGGTAATTGGAATTTTAAGAGCATAAATTAAGGAGTATGATTTCATTAATTTACATACTCTTTAATCTATCAGAATTTTACAGTCAATTTTCTTGATACCACTTATCAAAGTTAAATCAAGATCTGATACAGAATTTAAATAGACCTGTAACACCTAAGGAAATAGAAGCAGTCATTAAAAGACTTCCAACTAAAAAAGGCACAGTGCCAGGTGGTTTTAGCATGAAATTCACCCAAATTTTCAAAGAAGAGCTCATGCCATACTCTTCAAATTATCTCATAAAACAAAAACAGAAGGAACACTGCCAAATTCATTTAATGAGGCCACAAACACCCTAATATTCAAACCACACAAAGATTCAATAAAGAAAGATAATTATAGACCAACTACCGCCATGAACATTAATGTAAAAATACTCAATAAAATATTTGCAAACTGAATCCAAGAACACATCAAAAAGATTATCCTTTGTGATCAATTTGGCTTATCCCAGAGATACAGAGATGGTTCAACATATAAGAATCTGTTGATGTAATCTATCATATAAACAAAAAGAAAAAAAAAAACATGATCATCTTTAGACAAATTGCTAACCAGTCTTATTAATAAAAAACCCAGAGTCAAGTATTGGGGTGAAAGCTGAAAGATCAGAGGAAAAAGCCAGTCACTATAGTAAAAATAGTAGTCAGGCAATGGTAGCACATGCCTTTAATCCTAGCATTCAGGAGGCAGAGATCCATCCAGATCTATATGAGTTCAAGGCCACACTGGGAACAGAGCCAGTTGTGGTGGCACATGCCTTAAATTCCAACATTACTTAACCATAAAGGTCTGGAGGTCTGTATAGACATACAGGAAGTGATAGCTGGGCAGAAAGAGGAAGTGATGTACCTGGGCAGAGAGAGGAACTGAGATTGCTGGGACAGAAAGGCATATAGGCATGGGTATACAGGAGGTAGGTCTCTTTGGAGACTGAGGTGATGGTGAGGTGAGGTTGGCTGTGGCTTGTCCTAGTCCTCTGATCTCTCAGCTATCACTCCAATATCTGGCTCTGGGTTTTTTATTAATAAGACTGTTTAGCAATTCTTCTACATCTGGCAGCCCAACACTTATGGCAAGAATTCACAAAAAAGGTGCTTGTGGCCTTAAAGTCAGTCTCTACCCTAGGTGGGCAAGAATCTCTTTGGCTTTTTCTCTCCTGGAGAATGGTGGGCTCTTTCTGGAATCCCATCTCAGACTGCTACCACACTAGGGAGCAGCTTTTAAACTCCCTTGGACTTCTACTGTTCTACTCAGTTGGCAGACTTAGTAAGTCAATTAAGATATCTTAAAGATGGGTCAAATGTATAGGGCCAGAAGGACAGGGAGAAAAATTAAAGCCATATGTGGCTAATATAGCTAGGAATTTATGAGGCCATGGTCAATTATAAGAATGGAATACCCAGATTAACATCCCTCCAACCTCAGAAACAACCCATAAACTAATACATGTTTCTGAGAGAAATATTGAAAGATATTATAAAGAACAGTCACAAGCCATCCAGATTGTCAAGAACAGGACACAACAGCTACTGATCTTTCAAAGATATGAACAGCTCTATCTTTAAAATGGTTAACCCTGTATGGGTTCAGCAATGGTCTTTTACAACAGAGAAACTGCAGACCCTGGAAGAGCTGGTACAAGAGCAGTTAAATGTTCAGCAATTGAATAATCAACCAGCCCTTGGAATTCTCCTGCATTTGTTATTAAAGACATCTGGTAAGTGGAGAATGGTAACAGATCTAAGAGCAATTAACATGGTAATTCAGCCAATGGGCTCTCTACAATCTGGAATTCCTTTGCTTACTCTGTTACCTAAAGGATAGCCTCTTACAGTTATTGGTTTAAATGACTGTTTCTTCTCAATACCCTTACAAGAAAAGGACAGAGTAAGATTTGCCTTTACGATGCTGACTTAAAATAATTCTCAACCAGTTAAGAGATATCCATGGAGGGTTCTCCCACAGGGAATGTTTAAAAAGCCCAACCTTGTGCCAATATTTTGTACAACAGCTGTTGGAAGTAATATGTAAACAGTTTCCTAGATCTATAATTTATCATTACATGGATGACATTTTACTAGCTAATTCAAATGCAGATACCTTAAAAAGAACATTTGCAAGAATGGTAGTCTCACTGTGGGGGTCCAGTGGAGGCAGCAAGGGGAGCGCACATGCTCATGGTCTTACTGGATGGGGGAGGAGGTGGGAGGCAGCAGCAGTCACAGCAGGTCCTCAGTGCCTCGTGGTGTATTGGAGTCTGAATGGCACCAATGTTGGTTAAACGGCACTGCTTGTGGCTGGCCCCCGGCAGCGGCAGCTATGCCAGTGGAGGAGAGTGCTGGTCAGAAGAATCATAAGCCATAGTTACCTTTTTAGAGCTTTATTGGGAGAGGTGGGGGAGAGAGAGAGGGAGAGAGAGAAGACAGATGGAAGGAGAGAGCGGAAAGAGAAGGGGGGGCGCACAGAGGGCCCACTTGCTTTTTAGGCTTGGACCTGCCTCAACTGAATGTACCAGGCTTTGCTGATTTCCCATGGCAGGGAGGGGGATGAGTTGTACAGGGAGATTGGAGAGGGAGCAGGAGGAGAGATGAGAGGGGGACCTCTGGTTGGTATGCAAAATAAATTTTAAAAAAATTCTTTATAAAGAAAAAAAAAGGGATATCTCCTTCAAATTCCTCTCCTCAGGGCTCTAGGAGTAGCATGGAAGAGGAGGCAGAAAGAGTGTAAGAGCCAGAGGGGATGGAGGATACCAAAAAACCAAGACCCGCTAAATCAGCATGATCAAACCTCAATGAACTCACAGAGACTAAGGCAACATGGGCAGGGCCTGCACAGGTGTGCACCCCGTCTTCTGAGTATATATTAGTAACGGAATTTTCCCAAGTACCTCTCTGAGAAAATTCCTTCCAGAGTCCTAGGGAAGACGCTACATCCAGCATGAGGTATTTGAGGGAAAGGAATCTATATGTGCACCACGCTCTTTTGTCTGTTTACTTTATTCCTTTATGACAAAACTCTATCTATACAGCTTCAGTTCCGTCCTGAGTCTCAGTGCCTCTTTGTTCCTTTTTTGTCCCCTCGTAGCCCTGGTAATAAATAAGCCCTTGTACTTTTGGTCTCATCTTCGTCCTCTGTTCTTTTGTCCTCCATCTATCCTTCCTGGCTCCTTACTCCTGGCCCTGATAAACTCTACAAGAGATCTGCCTTACCCTCTACAGAATCTCTTTCTTCCTCTCTTCTCTCTGGCCATGCGGTTCTGTGTCTGCCTCTGGAATTCTGCTCCAGTCCTTACTGCTCCTGGTTATGCAAAAAGCCTTATTGTCCTCAGTTAATCTCTCTGCTATTCCCTTAGGCCTGAAGGAAGGGGATGGTTTGAGCTTCATTTGCACAAGAAGCAAAGCTTTGCATCTAGGAGCCAGGTTGCCTCTAAAAGGATGTTTTACTTTAGTTCAGGGGCTTCAGGCTCCTAGCAGGTGGTCTAGTGGCTATTCTGTTCCTCACTTGTACTTCAATGTTTTGTTTGGAGCTGGCCCTATCTTTGGATGTAGCTAAAGTGGGATATTCACAAAAGGCAGATACTCAATTCCAATGCTAAAAAGGGAGCAGTGAGCTCAGAGGCAGAAGGCCCTGCCTACATGCGCTTATCCAAGTAGTGGCCTGAGCAGGATGCTCACACATACACATTCTATGGGAATGAGCACAAGAAATTCATAGGAGCAGCTGAATATTAAAGCTGTATAACACTAAATATTCTGTGGTAAATGGCTTCCCATTTGACAGATCCTTGGTCGGTCACAGTATAGCTTATTATATAGAGCTGGACTCCCTATTTCATGTTCTTGTGACTCGCCACATATTAGGGCTTCCAGTTTAGTGTTTTTATGGGATTTCTGAGTATGCGAACTAGTAGGTCTCTGATTTTTGAGCCATCTCCTGGGCTCTTTTTATTCTATTTTTCTGTCTTGTCCAAATTTGATATGATAGTTTCTGTTTTGTCCTATTATAGCTTATTTTGTGAAACTTTATTATTATCATTATCTCTTAGAATTTTATTTTTTTCTAGTAAGAAACAAAAAGGAATGGACCAGAATGGGAAGGGAGGTGGGGAGGAACTGTGATGAGTGTATTTGGGGGGAAAAAGGAGGGTCCCATAATCAGGGCATATTAGGTGAGAAAAGAATCTATTTTCAATAAAAAGAAAAATTACATGAATAAAATTTAATTTTGAAGCTTAGAAATTTCATTGATACTGAAACCAATGTATATAAACTTAAATTTATGCTTCAAAAACTGAGTTTTGTAATTCATGAACAAGTAGTATCTCTCTGTTAATTTAGATGCTTTTTCATTTCTCTTTGCAGTGTTTTACAGTAGAATGAAGTCCAAAAACATCCTTATTCATATCTTCAATCTATGACAAAACTGTCCATAAATATTGGTAGGAAATGACAGTGTTTTCATTTAATGGTGCCTAAAACAATAGGTAGTTGTAATGTGTGATAAGGGGATCCTCATTTATCATGCCGTATAAAAGCAAATATTAAAGAAAAATAGATCATAGACTTTTTCTAAGATGAACTATTAAATTCTTAGAAAATTATGCCAAAAAATCTCCATGACAGTGGTTAGGCAAGTGATATTTAATTACTAATTCATTAAGTAGCTCATTAACAAACAATGAAATAATTATTAAATAGGTTTCATTAAAACATGAAAATTGATAGGGTGAGAAAACAGCTAGAAAAGGAAATGTCAAGCTACAGGTTAAGAGAAAGTTTTCAGAATGGTGTCTAGCCAAAGACTTAAAATACTTAAAGAAATGTGGAAAATCATAAGAGGAAATACAGCCAAAAAGAAAACAGGCATAATATTTTAAAACAAATCCCATAACAGAAGATATGTTAAATGTTAATAGGAACATGAACATGCATTCAACATAATCCCACATAATGCAAATTCAAGCACAATGTAAGTTCATATCAAGTTCATTCAAAGAACTAGCAGTATACGCGATGACCAGTAGGTGGCATAAGACCAATTCACTTACATTGTGAGGATGACAAATGGTTCAGTCACTTCAGAAAACACCATGTCTGTATTTGAAGGTAAACTTCCATTTACCATGTCATTCTGCCGCTATACTTTTAGGTGTTTATTGATGAGAGATGAAAATAGATGTGTACTAATCATTCATATACAAATATTTATGGCAACATTATTTATAGGAACCATAGACTGAAACAATTCCAATATCCAGGAACTAATTGGTCAACAGATAAAGAAGCTGCTACATCACAGTATGTTTAGTTTTATAAAACAGTACTATGTAGGTCTGGTGAGGCAGCACAGTGGGTAAAGACACCTGCTGCCAAGTCTGCGGGTCTGAGTTAAATCACTCGGACCCACATAATAGACGGAGAGATGTGAGTCCTACAAGTTGTCCTCTGACTTCCACACACATGCAATGATATGTGTATCCCCCAGACACACAAAATATAAATAAATAAATACATATGTAATTAAACTATTAAAAGGACTAACTCAGTAGAATAGAATCTGTTTTCCAGTTCATCTTCCTGAATATAACCTGGATATGTTTATGCAGGATATCTACATATTTAAGAACATGATCACAAACTTTTTGTATACAAGAGCAATCCTCCTTACTTAGAAGATGAATTAGTTTATCCAAGATTTTCCTAAGAACTGGTGATCAGCTATGTTCATTGCTTCTCTATTTATGGTAGTTAAGAAATAGAAACAACCTAAATGTCCTTCAATCCATGAATGGATGATGAAAATGTAGTGCATCAACACTATGGAATGATATTCAACTCTAAAGAAAAATGAAACCATGAAATTTGAAGGTAAATGAATGGAACTAGAAAAGATCATATTGAATAAAGTGTTCCTAACCCAAAAAGACAAATGTCACATGTTCTCTCTCATGAGAGATACAAATCTTCAGATGTGGGAAATATCCTGGAATAACTGCAGAAACCAGAAAAGTGAAACAGGACTATTGCCAGGAAAAGGGTCTATGGAACAATGGAGAGGGGAATAACAAGGTACATATGACCTGCTAAGATAAATGAGAAAGGGCCTTTAAGGGAGAGGAGAGGAGGTAAATACAAAAGAAGGAGGGGGGATGGCAAAGGGGAATAGCAGGGTACAAATGATTTGATGGGAGAAATGGGGGAATTTAGGGTTCTCTGGAAAGGGGAAAGGAAGTAAACACAGAAGCAAGAGGGAGATGGGTTAAATAACAGTAAGAATGTCTGAAAAAGCCATAAGGAATCATACTACTCATTACCTAAGGGAGAAAACTATAGTACACATAATTCATTTTATAAACATTCATATATAGCTTGAATGAACTTCTATCACCTGAGTTGACAATGTTCCCTCCAAAAGCCATGACCACCTAATAAAATCCCCAGAACCAAAAATGAAAAGTTCTCTTTTGACTTGTCGGACCAGGTTATTCCAAACAAGGGCCTATTACTATTTCCCTTGGTTGCCCCTGTGGTGGTCCCTGCAGGTGTCATAAAGAGAAGCAAACTGCACAGAGAAAAGAGTGAAAACCTGGTGCAATTGACTTTGTCATCTGGATCAGAGTTGGGGGAGTCTAAAACCAGGTGGTTTATTATCAGCATATTTAAAACAGCAATTTTGGAAAAGGTTTCCAGGCCACAATCAGCCCAATCAGTCCAATTCCAGGTGTAAAATTATGATTAAGGTGTGTTTATACAGAGACTAATTTACAAAGTATATGTGACCATTAGGGTGGGTTCTATAGCTAACAGACCTAGAATCTAGTGTGGTCTCTAACTGATAGCATAGAAGTCAGCAGTCCATAAAGTACATGAGACATCTCCCCTAAGGATGGATAATTGTCTAGGGAAGGAAGAGTCTGGAATAATCATTCTGGAGGATTAATGTGAAGTCTGTCCCTTCTGAGAGTGAAAATGTCCCCAGGTTATTAACATAATCCATTCTCAGGTTTCTGGATGGAATGCAGATATTTGATTTGTATCTCCAGACACCCTTTATGATTAACAACCCTGAATCTTAGTGCTTTTCTAGGAGTACAAGGACCTCTGTTCCCGCAAGAGCTCCCAGAGATGGACTTACCCAAAGATAAGTTCTTATTGCTGAACATAGCATGCACTTCAGAAACAGGGCCCAGATGAACCATATCTGGAACTATCCTGAATACACCCTCCTTGAGTACTAGCTTTCATGTTACCAAAAGTCATTATGTAAGCTTCCAAAGGAAGGAGGCAATCAACAGTTCTAGCCAGTTGTAATGTCTACAACCACAACAACCAGCATGATACAATAACCTTAAGAGTGCAGTAGCTTCATGCATTACTGGGCAGTAACCAAAAGCTCTCTAATTAGACTTAAGATATGCTCAACAAGAGGGAAACTATGACTGGTACCAGAAATCTAGCTAAATATTCAGCGCTAGTGAAGTCATGATTATTTGAGGAGAAGCTACAACCAATAATTTACTAAACCAGCATATTTCCTAACAACAATTCAAACATTTGTTTTCATACCAACAGATAAGTGTTTTCCTCACTTCAAGAAAATTTCTCTCTGCAACAGAAAAAAATCAATACAGAAAAAGCACAATCAATCAAACTGTAAAGTTATAGAGTCCAGTCTCAATGGTTATATCTACAATACAATCTAAAGCCTGAGGCTCAAGGAACATTGTAGAAGAGGAGTTAGAATGATTATAAGAGCCAGAGGTTCAGAGAGTTTGCTATGAGATGTGTCTGCCAGTAATGTTAAAATCTACACCCATAAATTCACATCAGTATACTACCTAAGCATGAGCTGACTAAGAACAAAACCAATAGACATGCCAAAGTAAAGAAGGAAAAGTCCATTAGGGATCAATCCTTCACAAAGAACTACAGGCAAACAAGAAATGCTGAGAGAGAGAGAAATAGTTTTCCCCATGGCAGAATACACCCATTGGTTATCTAAAACCAAGTAGTCATCCCCAAAAACATACATATAAGTGACATTATACAGACTGAGAAGGTTGTATTTAGAAACACACACACACACACACACACACACACACACACACACATATACACACACACACACACACACACACACCAAGATGCTAATAATCCAATGGTTAGTGACAGTACAATATGGTAAGAAACATACATGTCAAAAATTCAAGAAGTTGTTCAAAGGGTGAGAATAGGGAGCGTGAGTGACTAATCATTAAAGAATTGTTTACAGGGAGGCTCTATCTGAACTGGCCTTAGAAAGATGAACTTAGTAGAGTAAGAAATATTTTCTCAATGTATTAAATGAGACATTCTTCACCTCCTATAATAAGACTCTTTTGGGGGCTAGATAATTTGTTCAGCAGTAAAGAACATTTGTTGCTCTTGCAGAGGGCCCAGATTTGATTCTCAGAACCCACATGGTTGTTCACAACCATCTGTGACTTTAGTCTTAGGATATTTGATGCCCTCTTCTGACTTCTGTGAGGACCAAGCAACCATGTGGTACACATATACACATGCAGCTAAAATATTCATGCACATAAAATTATAAAATACATCTTGAAAGGTATTTTAATCCCATTATTTACTTGCATAGATGTGTGTTGTGTTTGAATGGCCATTGATTCATTGTATATTACCGGCATTTCAATACATGGCATAATTTCCACACTTAAATGTTCAGTGTCCTGAACTGGCAAGTATAAGGATCCTAAAAGGTGAGGTATTGAGTGGGAGGATCAATGATGACAAATAGAGAGACCAAGAAATAAAGAAGACACAGGCAATAGCTGAAACAATGAGATCTTGCATAAGCTGATCATGTATGTCAAGCAAGTTTATTAAGAAGTAGAGCATCATATAACCTTTGTAGGGGGAAATTCCCAAGAATGGTGAAGAACTAAGTCATTCACTGGTGGCAAAGAAGATGAGGGATACCTGAGACACAGCTGCCTATAACACAGCTTCCAATAGATTGGAAACTACAGTCCAAGGGGAAGAGTCAGGCTCCCAGAATCTGCAACCTTGCCTCCTCTGAGGAGGCACTGGCTCCAGCCCTAGACCAGCCTTGCCAAGTCCACTCCTGTACAAGGAAACTGAACTAAAGTTCCCTTTCTCTTTTCATCAGAGCCTCTGAGAAAGTCTTGGGTAGGTTTGCACCCCCTCAGTTCAGTAAATATCTCTTGAGGTTTTAAAAAAATTATTATAGCTTCTTTTGCATCGAGATGCAGGTGTGCTTTGAAAAAACAACACACAATAAAAGTAAAAACAAAAGAGATTGCTGGAGCAAGGATGAGCAGAATGTTCCTGTTACTTATGCATTGTAGTTCTGAAAACATCAGGGCTATACTTCTCCTTCCTGCCCAGATGAGTAGTGTGGACAACTGTGAGAAAGATGGATGGGAGATAAGAAAGAGAGGTCCCAAGTAGTTTCAGTCTAGTCACTGAACACTGAGACTTGGATGTTCTCATATAGGAACTTAACCCAAACTCTCATACAATTCCATGATTTTTACACAAAAAATATCCAAGGGTTTATCTGCTAGTGGGAATCCTTGTCGGTCTCTCCCATGGATATATCCTAACTAAACATAGATTGAATCTAAAGGGAAATGCCAAGCTCCAATGCCAAGGCCGTAGAATGCAAATGCAAGTTAGGTGATGCTGCACAGTTTATAGTGTCCCTGGCAGGTATATATGCTGAGGGTCTGAACTCTCCTCAAACCCCCACAGCCCTGTTGTGTGGCTACCTATCTGATCTAATAGATCTCTTTCTTAAACAACAGCCTGTCTCAGAGTCCCTCTTTTCATAAAGTTGCTCAGCCTTGGAAGATTGTTCCTTGGAGCTCTCTACACTTGCACTGCTTCCTTCCTGCCAAGTACTAGCTACATAGTCCAGTGGTGAGAGAAGGTAGTTCACCAGGAGCTCTGTCTTCTACCCTGAGATTCTTCAGTGAGGTGCAAGATAAGACATTTTAAGGCTGTGTACAAGACCCAAGAGTGTGGGATAGCAAATGAAGAAGTCTACAGATGGATGAGAAGTTCAGGGCTGAGGACAGAATGACATCTTCCAAAACGAAAACCATCAGAACTGGAGTTTGGAAGAAGGATTTGGGGGAAGCTGAAGACATTTTCTCCAAGGTAGTGAAAACAGAAATAACCATTTATCTGAATGATTAGAGCTGGGAATGGACTATGAATTTATAAGTAACTTAAATGTTCTCCAGTTTAGAATATGATTAGATTGGAAGGAAATTCTAAGAAGTTACAACAAATAGGAGGTTGGAATACTCCATGAAACCTCAAGTAATTCATTAGGAAAATAATATTTTTAAAATACATTCCTGTGAGATTTGTGGCTAAACAACTTCGATTTGAATGTGAAAACATTTTTATCTCCATGCCTACATTATGAGATAAATTTAGATATTTGTCTATAGGACAAATAACCACATTTCTAGAGAAAGTGTATAGATTAAGAGAGAGTAAGGAGAGTACTTGACTCTATCCATAGGAGGCTCCTAGCTTCCTAGCTTACCAGTATTCGGTCTGGCTACTTACACAGCTGTTGTCTAAAGTGTCCTTTGGGACTCAGCCCATCCTGGGATAGATGCCCTGAAGCACTTTTCCTTTCATGCTGGCTCTACTCTAAATAACATGCCAGTCTCCATAAACAATAACATTGAGGCCTGGGGAAGCTTTCACAATGCAATGAACATAACAGAAAAAGGGCTGTGCCACCAAGTCTTCTTACTTCAAATTCGTGACAGTAAAAGAAAAAAATGAAAGAAACAGGAAAGTGTAGGAGAAATTAGCTTACAAACAAACAAAACAAACAAAAACATTAATCAACAGACATTCAGCTGACCGACAACACTCCTTTTATCTGTGGTTATAAATAAGCATTTCCTAGAAATGAGTTTTGACTGAGAAATGAAACTGAATGTGTCTGTTCAGTAGCAGGTCAGGAGTGGCTTAAATAACAGGAAATGTTAACTGAAGTTTCCAGGAGGGGAGGGGAGGGAAGGCTAAATCTACATTAAGCTTCCTCCAAAGCTGACTGATTAGAATTCTAATTATTTTGAGGAATTAAAATGCTGAATGTCACTCAAATTATTTTGGGCTATCTTAGCCTCTAAATAGTCCTTTGTGTCCACTTCTGTATTAGACCTAACAACTTTGTAACTGGGAGATAAGTATTTCAGAAAATACAAGCAAACCCTTATATTCTACCAATTCAAAGGTTAAAAATATCATCAGATAGGATCTGAGCCCTAATAGAGATTTCCTCCCTTTGATGTAGCCTGCCTCACTCATGTTTCCACCAACAGGTTGAAAAGTGAATTGATTCATGATTTTCATTTCTCTGTGTTTATGAAAACTTTATTGAAATACTACCATGTTGGAATACAATATTTGCAGCAAGTTGAATCATCACTCATATTTAGCTACAGAGTAAATCATATTATTCCCATTGAGGTAAGAACATCTTGTTGTTGTCAATTTAGTTGGTTTTTGTTTATTTGTTTGTACTGTGGAGAGAAGTCTTTGTCTACTTCATAAAGCACAATACTGTGCTCCCTCCATTTATAGTCAGTGTTGTCTCATTCTCTGAAATCTCAGGTATAGAAGACAGATCCTAACTCTTCTCAGATCATAGCTTTTAACTACCAAAGCACAGAAACACTAATGCAAGACTTAACAGAATGTAAAAATATAAATCATTGAAAAGATAGAGAAAGATTATGGAAATTTTCTTTGTTGTTTATTCAAGATTCACTGGTTCACTGTAATTATCTGGGAAGAGTAAATAGAAAAAAATCATTTTTATATATATTAATATACAAATGAAAGAACTACAGCATGGGTTTTTCATGCTGTGCCTTGTCCTGAAAGAGTCCATTTTACAAGCTACTCTGGACTCTGGTTTGATAATGGAAGATATTTGCACTCCTACAAGTACAGGACAGATCAACAACACCTTGTGAGTAGTAGTAATGTAAGGTCTCAATCTCTGGACAAATGGCTGAGATGTCTATTTAACATATCCAGGCAGATACTAGCTTCCAGGTTCTCCCACCATCCCCCAGGATCACAGTTACCTGTTGCAGAGTCCTGGATCTTCTCAGCACTTCTCAATCTATCCCCTAAAGTGAGTCTCTCCAGCCCTTGACCTGGGCTTCTGCTTTTCTTTCTCCAGCTTTTCTTCCCTGGATAACCTCAGCCATTTTGGACACAAAGTCTTTTTGCTTCTTGTTCTTTAGAATCACAGCTCTTCTTCATCTTCTCTTCCTTTTTCCACCCTCCCCAATAGCCCTGTTTAGTCTGGCCACTTCCAGATGCCTCTGACTATTTTCTGCCTCATATCTACAATAAAATTTCTCATCTACCATACCTAGTCGTGTCCTGTCCTCATTTTATTTTTTCATTCAGTGAGCACCACCCACACAGCACAGACTTGGAAGTGACTGTTTCTGGGAATGGATAAGTATCACCCTATAGATTTACCAGGGTGAAGTGAAACTATAGCCATTAACATTGAAGTTGTGGTGCCCTATTAGAGCTCCTTGTCTCATTAATAAAATAATTTAAGAATAGACTCAAAAAGAAACTCAAGGGAAATTTTATTTGTATTTGAAAGAACAATCTCAGGGCAGACAGGTTGTAAATCTAAGAGCAGAGAGAGAAAAGGTCATGTCTTAGAGTTATGCTGCATGGAGGTCAGTCGCATGGTGGATAAGCAGCCATCTAGCAGGAAGGACAGCTTTAGAAAAAGAGTAAAATCTAAAGTGTCAGGGAAATGATGCTCACAAAAGGGACAGAAAAGATCAAAGGGAGAGTTACATTCTTCTGAGTAATTCAGTAAAGGTGGCAGTGACAGCAGTGGAACAGACAAACTTCCAGCAAGAATGAAACAGGCAGTGGAAAGCCAAACTTTCCTTCTCCCATATCCTTTTATGTTGGCAGCCATCGGAAGGTTGTTGGCCATACCTAGGGTAGGTCTTAACAGTTCAAACTGTCTGATTAAGAGAGTTCCTCAGGACAGTGCCCAGTGGCTTGCCTTGCAGGTGACCTTACAGGAGAAACTGGAGCTGAGACAATGATACTCACTGGGCCCCACCTTGGACAGATTGCTTACTTATACATCTCTTTCTTCTATTGAAAACTCCTTTAAGGATCACAAAGATAAACATGGGAGGAGGCGAGATGTCTCTGAATCTCTTTATGCTTTTTCCATATGTGCTCATATTGAATGAAACCTTTTCCTGCTTTTTGCTATTTATTTGGCTTACCAAGGATGGATGGCAGAACCTGGCTTGTTGGGGCACAGGATGTAACTACAATCCTGTTAACACCATTGCTGAGGCTGCTTGCTTTTTTATTTAAAGCTCTGATTCAGAAAGTATGACATTCTTCCTCTTACCCAACCCCCTCCTCTTGGCAGCTAATAAGATTTGCAGGTGACCTCCCTTGTTTATTTCTCTAAAATTCCAATAAATCTGTCTTGGAGATTATTCCTCAAACAATTTTTTAGTTTTTCTAGCTACAGGAACTTACACAAGGGACCCTGATTCTAGTGAGACAAGAAAAAAAAATATAAGCATGAAAGAAACAAAACCTCAATGAGCAGGAAGGAAAAGGGAGGTGCCTGGTCCTTAGGGGGAATTCAATCCCTGCCCTCATAGAGCCCTATCTGAGTCTCAGCTGATGGTCAGCAGCCTGGCAGCCTTGAGCAAGGGGCATGATCTCCTCTCACTTCTTTCTGAACCAACAACCTGAAGACAGGTACTGGGCTTTCAGGAGACAAGTAAGTGAAAAGGGGGCATTGGGTAGACAGATAAGTACAACAGACACAGGAACTAGAGTAGAATGAGCAATGATGAAAATTAGAGACACACAGCGATTGTGACATGCTAAAGCCACAGACAGGAATTTAACATTGCCATGTTACCAAAACCTAAGGCTCGTAGCAAAATCAGACTTTGGTCCATAGCACCTCCAAGAATTAACAACAAAACAGAAATTGAATCTTCAAACAGTGCTGTACTCAGAAAGCTGGGAGCTAAAATCTACTTCCCCTCAGCCTTCTTTTTTTGGCTCTTTTAATTTCTCTTTAGAAGTTATGTCATTTGTTGGGATGGGGCAGGGTACATTAACCATGGCTTTCCTTGGAAGCATTGAAAAAATTTCCTTCTGTGATGATCCTCATCATGTGGAGTGTGCACTGCTTACAGTACAATCCTGGAGATCTCTCTCCTTGTCCTCTATGATCAGGAAGACAGCTGATTTACTGGAGCTATAAGACACTCTTAAAGGTGCCTCCTTCTCTGCTCCCTTGGTAATCTGTTGACCTAGAAGCAATGGCCAACATACTTATTTTCCTTTTAGCATTTTTATCCTCATTGATTGGGCTCTAATTATGGTTATTGAAAACTGAGACTGTTGGTTATAACAGTATTGAAGAATGAATAAAGTTAGTTGTATAGCATTAAGATAAAGCTTGACAAATACTTTTAAACAAATTTTTATTCTTTTAGGACAGAGTTTCCTATTTAAAAACCATAAGCAGTTATTTTGACAAAACATAAAATCCTTGCTACATAAACAGGTTTTTATATATCGATATTACTTTCATATTTTCTTAAATTGTGTGTGTGTGTGTGTGTGTTGGGAATATGTGTGCCACAGCATATATGTGGAAGTTCAGAGGATACCTTGTAGAAGTCAGTTTCTCCTTCTAGCATGTGAATTCTGAGGATCAAACTCAGATCCTTGGGTGTCTTTACCCACTGAGCCATCTCACTGACTCAATATACTATTGCCACGTTTTAACTTTTGGAAATCATTTTATGATACACATTAGCTTTCAGTTTTTTTCAATCTCTTTTTATTTTTATTTTGGAAAAATCTATTACCTTAAAATAAAATCGACATATCAAATCCCCTCTCATATAAAAGTATACTTTTAAAATCCATATAAAATCTTCTTACCAAATATTTTGCATTCATAAATTTTAATATCTTACATTTTACTTGATTTGTTTACAGTGTTTCATATATAAATATATATATTTGAGTGGGCAGAATTTAAAAAACCCTTACTTTCTAACAAGATATCTATATTTCAAATAAATAGGAAGCTGTATTTGAAACTCAAGCAAAACATGTTAGAAATCCTAGAGATTATTTTTTTTCTTTTTAGCCTCCTGTCTTTATGGTCTTAAATTGGAAAAAATAAGAAACTTGGGGAGAAAGTTGTTTTGTTTTTTTTTTCTTTTAAGAGGGAGAGCACAGGCATAGAGTAAATAGTTTTTACATATTAATGACACAACTCTTAGTTAAAATTTATCATTAAGATGTATTATATTGTCTTAGCTATAAATAAACTTTTGAAACTAAATGAATAAACTTTTAAAAGACATGGATGAAGTAAGCTTACTTATATTAAGAATGTTACAATTTGTGGGGTTGTATCTTCTGCAATTTCATTTATGAAAAGAAAAGTAACATTAACATATTTGACAAATATTTATGTAGGCATATTTATCATTTTGTGTGTATCACAACCTTAATGAAAATCTTAAATTAATCATTTGTATATAGGGATTATTTTTTTAAAACACAACCATGTCAATTAATTTAATCAGAAGATTTATATGTATACCAAAATATTTAATTAACATAAAACATTTCTTGTTTTTTAATTTTGTTATCTTTGACTGTTTTAAATGATAAAATTTAATTTATTACTTCTTATGAACATGTTTAGGAGTATTAACATTAATGTAGTCAGTGTTTAATTTGATAGCTTAATGAAAATTATATTATGAATTAAGGAGTGTTGGTCAAAATGAACCATGCCTAAAGTATTTCAGATATATAATCTCTTTAAAATATTTGCTTCAGGGGATCAAATATCATCTAAGTTGTATTCAAACCATTTTAGTAATTTATGAAATAGACTTTAAAATACCACTTTCCTGGGTTTATAGACATTAAGAGTACCTAAGCAGTGTAGATGTATTACATTCAGCAGTAGATGCATAGATTTCATCTGTGTTTTTCCTCTCCCATATTTTTCTTTGAGTTCATTTTTCAAAGGATTAGATATACATTAAGATTTTTAAAATATATATGGACGTGAATATGAATATTTCTAGAAACACATACTGAAAAAAATCTATCTTTTCCTCTATGACAATGTCTTTGCTCCTTAATTCTATTTACATGATATACATTTGGATCCCATTTTTTCCATTGATTTTTAAAATTCTCCATCAATACCATATTTTATTGATTGATGTATCTTTTTATTAAGCCTTGAGCTGTCAGTGTTCTGTTTTTCTCCTTTAATGCTGCATAATGATTGTTCTGTACCTTTTCTTCTTTCTTATAAACTATTTGGTTTGTTATTCAAAGAACAACTTGGTGGGGATTTTGTTAGATTATAGTGAATCTATAATGACCAAGCTGTAAAGAGCTAGTGTGATAGTTGAACTGAAGTGACAACTTAACTAAGTAGAAAATGCCTAGAACTTACACAATGCGTCTGTATGGCTCTGAACACTTTTTCAGATAGGGTTGACATGTCAGACAGTCAATAGTGAGGAAGCACTTGCCCTGAATACGGGTTAGATTATCTACAGGGAAAATTGCTCCAATGAAGAAGGGTGAGATTATCAATGGGGTAAACTGTTCTAATGAAGAAGTGGGATGAATGCAACACACAGGGTGTCAAGTCTTACTTTTCCCAGTGACTGCTTCTATTGCTTTTGCCACTTTTAGAGTCCAGCTCTTCAGACATTCAGCATGAACTCAATTCCAGCAAATTTCCAAGGCTTTCAGGATTAGATTGGAACTGCAAAGGCTTCCTTCCTGGATTGGGAAATAGTTCTCAGCCTTTGCAGCACATAGTTGAGCATTGTCCAAATGCTTTATACTACATGAGTCAATGTAATGAACTTATTTTCATAATATAGTTGCATGTACATTCTGTTGATTCTTTTCATCCAGGGATCCATAGGGAAATTGGAATTTTAACAGCATAAATTAAAGAGTATGGCTTCATTAATTTACATACTCTTTAATCTGTCCATCAGAATTTTACAGTCTTTTTCATATAAGTCTTGTACATATTTGTTATGTTTACATTTAACTGGGTTTTTTTGGTATTCATGTAATAGTAATGTGTTTTAATTTGAAATACCACTCATTTATTCTTTGTTGATATACAAAGAGTACTTTTTATTTTAACTTTATAATGGGAATTTTTTAAAAATTCATGCTAGTTCACAGCAGCTTTTGTTGTTCACTCTTCAGGATTTTAAGTCATAATATCTACGAGTAAAGGTAGTTGTCTTTTTGGTTATTACTTTGTGCACACACATTTTATTTTCATTTTTATCTTGTTTATTAGCTAAGACTTCAAGATAAGTATTGAATAAGAATGATGAAAAGTGGGATTCTTGCTCTGTTTCTGTTTCTCAATATTAAATAAAATGTTGCCTGTATATTGTTTGCATATGCTTTTTTACAAAATTGAAGGATGTTCCCACTTTTTCCTGTATGCTGAGATCAGGATTGAATTTTTGGATTTGGTCAAAATGCATTAGTGTCTGAGGGATATAATCATGTGATTTTCTTTTTAATGTACTGATATAATGTATGTTCACTGGTTTTCACCTTTTAAGCCGGTTTGCCATATCTAGATAAAGTTCAGTTGACAATGGTCAAAAATTCTATTATATATTGTTGGATTTCATATGATAATAGTTTTTTTCTGAGAGATAAGAGGTATTTGGAGATTTCATTTTTTTAATGTCTCAATAAAGATTTGGAAGTAAGGTAAGATGGCCTCAGAGAATCAATTACGAAGTATGATATGTTTTTATTTTTAGAAAGAAATTACTTTAAATCAGGTATCGTTTTCTTATATACTTTCTTCCATACATCTGAAAATATTCTTATATACTTCATATGATTCACTGATATAAACTAGGCCAAGTGTTTCTGGTTATGAATTTTATTCATCACTGATTAACATAAAACATTATATAGGTGAAGTCAGATTATAATTTCATATTTTTATTCATTTTGCTTCTTCTGAGGATTAATCCTGGACCCCCTTGCATGCTAAGCAGGTGCTCCAATACTGAGCTCATTGCTGACTCTAATCCTTCTTGTCTGATCTTTGTTCTGTTCTTCTGTACCAACAATTTAGTGAAGTTATTTGCCTCTTCATAAGAAGGGCCTTATATCTGGCTTCCAACACCTTGTTCCTCATTTCTACCTAAGATTTCACTGGACTGCAAACAGTACATATATGTCTATAGATATGTGAAGCATGACAACTCAATTCATCTCCCAAAAGTTACAGATGCTCTCACAGTTCTTCTCTTAGTCATGGTTTAGCCAAAAATGCCCATAGCACTGTATTTGTGGTAATGTGAGCTTGATCCCCATGTCCTTCCAACTTCCTTTCAATACTTGTTTGCCATGCTGTTTCCACATTATCAGGTGTTTCTCATAACACTTCAGCTCCCTGCACCATTTTATATCTTCTTCATTCTGATCTGTAATAGACTAACTGAGACTAAAAATTTACAATGAACAGAATTTGGGGCTTACAGTTCTGGGTACTGTGAAATCTAAGATCAATACACAGGCACCCAAAGTGAGCCTTATTGCTTCTTCACCACACAGAGTCAAAAGGGCAAACAGGCAAGGGGCTGTTGAACTCATCATTACCTGAAGATATTAATCTCATGTTTTGAGATAGGATTAACTGGTGAGAAGAGAGGAGTATGAGGGAAAAAACGTAAATAAAAGCAAGACAGATTATGGGAAAACAGGAAATTATAACTTCAAACATATAATCTCTAGGTGTGGGGTTTAGAAACCACAAAACTGGGTTTTATGTTACAAGGAAACTAAACCAAAGACATGTCTAACATTTTAATCTACATTTTGACATGACAAACAAATGAAATGGTTTAGTTAAGTCTTCCTAATCAAAAATAACCTACAATCAAATATGTAACCTCACTCAGTATCTTCTGGAATTGATAAAAAGCACACAATTTTAAAGCCTGTACAATTTAACTCTTACTTAAGAAGCTCCCAGTCACTCTCTACTATGTAACTTTGAGAACAAATCCTCCTTTGCTTGGTACTCAGTGTTTGTTCCATGTCTGAGTTATTTCTGGGAAACACTGGTAGAACACGCTCTATCTGGTCTTTCTCTCCTTAATATTTCCACAGGCCTCACCACTGGCAGTACATATAGGTGAAATATAGGGGTAAAGCAGTTTTTGAAAGTATGACATATACACCCTAATAATGCTGAATGCCATTTGATTTCAAAATGAATCTTGAAGAGCAGAAGAGGAACTAACATCAGACGTGATGCCTGTTACAGCCGTTACAGTAAGTGCACGTGAAGGCAAAACGTAAGGAAATCCTGACAAGGCTGAAAAACAAACAAGACTGAAGAGAGGTTAGAGAAGGCATCTGAAACCCATGGGTCCTAAGTTTATATAAAGTGGAAAAGAGATTCATATGATAATCATTGGACAATCCGGTTGTGTCTCTGAACAAGACAGAAATTACAGGAGAATTGAAAGCATAATTAATGAATGCAGCTGAAGCCTGTACACTCTCATTTGCCTTATAGATAAATGGCTTGAGGGTGTGTGTGTGTGTGTGTGTGTGTGTGTGTGTGTGTGTGTGTGTGTGCTAGAGGTGTGAGAATAACAGTAAGGAAATGAGTGGGATAGAGTAGTGGATTAGAATATACATGAAATACATGAAGAGACTCTAGCAAACTCCAGCATGTGGCTCTGCCAGCTTTTCCCTTCTCCCCCATTCTGTCTGCCTTGCCAAAAAACTGTTAGATTACATTCCTGAAGCTATTCCCAAGGTCTATTCCCTTATTTGGCCAATCCCTCCTCCTGAGGATGACTACCAGTGTACAGCTATCAAAGGATGGAAATTTAGCAATAAAAAGCCCCCTTTGGCTCACCTAATTAACATGCCAAATAAAATTAAACACCTCATTCTAACATGGGTTTTCCCTTTGTTCCTTTTTAAACCACCATTGCCCTATGTGCCACATCTGTCTCTTCTCTCTCCAGAGGCAATTCTTTGTCCTTCTCCAGGACAAATACCCCTGACCCCTCCAGGTTGTCCCTTTCTCCCCTGTTCTTTATTCCTTTCCCCTTCTCCCTCTTCCTCTGTTTCCTGTCTTTGTCCCTTATCCCTGTCCTCTGTCCTTCTGGGGCAAATAAATCTCCTTTGTGCTGAGAACTTGGCCTGAGAATTTGGTCTTTGGTGTCCTGGGCCAATACTTTTCCTTTCATTGGTGCCAAAATCCAGGATTCAGTCTACAAAACCCCCACCCCATAACCCAGTTCTCTAACATTCAGGCCTCCTGATGCCTGATCTCATCAAACAGTGGGTGGGTGGTAAGTTCCCCCTCCCTTGCTGTCCTAACCATTCCTCTGGTTATCAGGTGACAGCTGTTGCATGTCAGGTGTCCCCCTGCTCTATCCTGTGGTACTAGGGCGAATGCACACCACCGTGACCTTCACTGGTTATGGTGGTCCCCCTGGGGTGGCCTCTGGGCACATTCCCTTCAGTTCTTCTTGGTTGGAAGTTTTCCTTTTGCTTTTGGTGGCCACACTGCTTGAATCCAGTGACTGTTCCTAATCCTCCAAAAATCCTATCTGACAGTTCCTGGATTTCTCCTCAGATTATCCCTCTTGGTGACTCCTCCCTCCTAGAGCTCTCCTTTGGGCTAATCAAGACCAGGGGATGTCCTAAGCCCTTGACCCTGGCCCCAGGACACAATTAACAAGGGCAATCTGTTCTTTCCATCCCTACTGAAAACTCCAACACACACTCAAAATTACTGATACATTCCCACACTCAAAAACAGCCCTTATGCTCTCTAAAGATCAAACAAAATAACCATTTTCACAATTATATGGGCATAAGAACAAAAAATAGGAGATATAAGCCCCCTTCTTTCCCTCTCTGAGACATCCCAGCTCTCCCTTTTCCGAGAGGTCCTATGCCTCTGCCTGTCCCTGCCTGCTTTTCTGCCAGCTTCTGATCACAGCTTCAAACTTTTCCCTTGTTTTTTTTCTGGCCGTTCAAACTCCTGCCACAGCTCTGCAGGAACACTGACTGATAGACTGCTGTGCACTCTGTACCTGTACACCTCTGTAGGCTGCTCACAGTCACAACCGCAAAATCCCACCAACAGAGCCATGCCAAGAGAGAACAGAAGTTAGGATGTGAGTGACTATGAGTACACAGAAGCAAAGAAAAGCTTAGAAGTCTGCCTCTTATAGCTGAAGTTTTCTTGGTCCTGCCTGGCCCATGGTCAGAACAAATCTCTCTCACCTGCCAGTCCCACAGCCAAGTAAACAGACAGAGACTTATATTACTTATAAACTGTATGGCCATGGCAGGCTTTTTGATATCTAGTTCTTGTATCTTAAATTAACCCATTTTTATTAATCTATACCTTGCCACGTGGCTCGTGGCTTACCTGTACTTTACATCCTGCTCCTCATCTCGGCGGCTGGCAGTGTCTCCTGACTCAGCCTTCTTCCACACAGCATTCTCCTCTCTCCTTTTTCACCTACACTATCCTTCCTGCTTGGCTACTGGCCAATCAGCGTTTTATTTATCAATCAATCATAACAACAAATATTCACAACATACAGGACATCCCACAACAGCCTCTATCCAGGGCAGCTTGTTTATTGGGGTAACAGGCTAGTTTATATATAGCTTAAAGACAAAGAAATAGGCGGAATACATATAATTTGCATACACGGGTCAGATTGAGGGCAAGCAGGCATTATCAAACACCAAAGGATCCCTGAGGCAGAGGGAGTTTAGGGAGGGAGCGGACATCACAGCAGCAGAGGGGGTACATCACTTAGTTTTTCAGCTTACAGGCTGTCAGCAAAATAACATGTTGGCACCAGCTTTCTGGTGTGTGTGTGGGGGGGGCAGGACAGGAAAAGACTTGCTGGCTTTTAAAATGACACGACCTTTTGTCCCCATGATGTGGATCTAGGTTTTACAACCTAAATTGTGTAACCTCTGTGAGATTTTGGGGTGCAGGCATACTCCACAGACTTGTTTGATTCTGGAATTCCCCACAGGATCTTGTACAATTGGAGTTACAGATGATTGTATGCTACCATGTGGGTGCTGTGAACTGAACCCAGGTCCTCTGCAAGAACAGCAAATGCTCTTAGTCTCTGAGCCCCTTCACATGGTTTTATTTCTACTTTTACATCATACAAATTATATAATTATATATAAATTATTTCAATTATAAATGTAAAATCTGGACCCCAAAAAAGAAATAAAATAGGGTTTTATATTTGATGAGTTTATTTTATTGAATATGATGATTTTATCCTTTATTCATTTTCCAGAAAACAACATAATTTTATTTTTTATGACTGAATAAAACCATATTGTATGTATACGTCATATTTTTATTATCCATTCATTTTTGTGAATAAGATTTTTTTCTTGGTTTCACTCTCTTCAGGTTCATTATTAGTATTTAGAAAGTTACTGGTATTTTTCATGTTCATATGACACCCTAATACTCTGCTGAAAGTGTTTGTCAATTAGAAAAGTTTTATAGTGAAGATTTTAGAGTATCTGATATATAGGATCCTATCATCTGCAGATAATAAAACATGGATTTCTTCCTTTCTTTTTTGTACACCTTATTAATTTCTCTTGCCTTATTACTCTGGCTAAGACTTCAAGGACAGGCTAGGCTAATATGTGTTGTTCAGTTGATTAGGTGTAAGTCTTAGAAAGGGTTTAGGTTCCTATGGTAAAGCATCATGACCAAAAGCAATGTGGGAAGGAAAGAGTTTAATTCATCTTACAACTCTGAGGTCACACCCCATCACTGAGGAAAGCCAGGACAGGAACTCAAGGCAGGAACCTGGAGGAAGGAACTGAAGCAGAGGCCACAGCATAATCCTGCTTACTGGCTTGCTCAGTTTGCTTTCTTATACAACCCAGGACCATCAGCCCAGTTGTGGCACTGCCTATGTGAGATGGGCCCTCCCATATCAATTATCAATCAAGAAAATGCCCCACAGGTCAGTCTGGTGGGGGTATTTTCTCTGTTGAGGTTTCCTCTTTCCAAAAGACCTTAGCTTGTGTAGAGTTGACAAAAGCTACTCAGCACAGTAAATTAAATGTATGCTTTAAAATTTATGATGGGTTTATCAGGACAAATTCCCCATTGTAAGTAAAGGGTATGGTATCATCATATTTCTGTTGATGAGTTCAATTGATACTTTCAGTATCCTGTATTGATAAATAGGTAGAAAAAATGGACACTCTTGTCTCAGTCCTGATTTTAAAGCAAATACTATTACTTTGTCCTCATTTACTATACTGTTGGTTATATGTTTTTTTCAGATGTGACCATTCATATGTTCATGTATGTTCCAAATTTTCCACCTTCTATCTTGTCTACAAGCCTTGAGCTACTATTTTGTCATTCATCAACTCTTCTTGTTTTTCATTAAATTATTTAATGAGTTATTGGTCTTTCATCATCAATATTTTAATTTTTATTCTTCCTATTTACTCACTAAAATCCCATTTCATATCCTATATTGATATACTTTTTTCAATTATCTGATTCTATTTCTTTATAATTCAATCAATTCATGTCCTTTTTGATTTCATTGCATGTTCTTATATTCACTCTTTGGAACTCTCTTACTAAGTTTTCATCCAATCAACTCTCATTGTTATCTATTGCTGTTGAATTCATCATTTTTATGCATGTCTAGAGTTGGTTATTATTTGTGCTGTCTTGAATTTTCATGTTGCTTGTGTTTCTGCATTGGACTCAAATTTCTAGAGTTATTTCTTTGCATTTTAAAAATTATCTATATGCTTTTAGTTGAAGTATTTACAATATGCAAGAATGACTAGAATGTAGTGTTGCAGTATTATTTCTCTCCACTGAAATGGAGTGGTATGATGTACAGCACTACTCTGAGAGTAATGTGCTAATGGCATAAACAACCACAATTGATATGTAGAACCAGTAAGAAAATAGCACCTTTTAAAAAATTAATTCCTTCATTTCCAATAACTTCCAAAGAATAAAGAAACAAGATATGATTGTACCTTGAATGCTTAATGAACAAATGTGCATAAATATGGTTGTTAAAAAAGGAAACATTTACCACTCTGCTCCATAATAGTAATTCCAGATGAAGAAATAAAGAGAGAGGTGTCCAGAGAAATAAGGCAGTGAGACTTGGAAACAAAGGAATAGCTGGCACGAAGTTCCACATTGAAATACCATAAGAGTAGCCCCTAGTCTGAGACTCACTTCTTGGCATAGGTTGAATAATGGTTATTTACACCACCCTGAACCAAAATAAAATGCATCTGGGGAGTTTAAAATTAAGAGATATTGCATGTTTATGTTTGTGATATTATTTAACATTTTTGTGCAACTGGAATGAGGACTATCTCAATGTGTGTGCATACTATTTCATTAATAAAAAAATTTTATTGCAAAATAATGCTAGGTAGCAGACTAAAAGATCACTTTTACCCATCACTCTACTGAAGTTAAAATCTCTTTTTGAATATTTAAAAAGAAGAAATCAGACAGTATTGTATATACTAAAATATTAAGATATTAGTTGTGAAGGATAAGGGCAGAAAAGAGTAGCAGTTAGTATTGGAGCAACACTGGAGGAAAACACTGGGGCAGGAAAATTAATAGAAATAAACCGAAAGAGTAGAAATAACACAAGTTCCAGCTAAATTCAGAATAGAAAGATAAAGTGGTAAGGAAATGCAACTGACAATCCAAAAATTAAAGCACGATAATTTCAAACACAGAACAACACTTGTGCTATGGAAAAGCCTATTACCAAAAAAGCAGGATTGGGGAGTGATGGACAGGAGATAGAAAAGGGCAAGACAAAGCTAATCCAAAGAAATATTAAAACTAGCTACTAAATAAGGGAAATATAGAAGTCAAAGACATTGAGTAAGTGTGCAGAGGTTAACTATGTGGTCACACATCTGGACACAAATGCACAGATTATCTTTAGGAGGTCACTTGCCTAATCAGGAAGTATAGAATCTGACTCCTTGCCATAACTCATCTGGGCACAAGTATGGAGTCTGTCTGTAATCTGTCTTGCTTTCTCTTTGGCTATACGTTTTGATTTCTGGCTTAGTTAATTTGTATTGCAATAACAGAACACAATGACCAGGGAAACACAATGAATCTAGTGTTGAATCTCTGTCTCTCTCTGTCGTCTCTCTCTGTGTGTCTCTTTCTGTCTCTGTCTCTGTCTCTTTGTCTGCATCTGTCTTTCTGTCTCTGTCTCTCTCTGTCTTTCTGTCTGTCTCTGTCTCTGTCTCTCTCTCCCTTCTTCCCCCCTCCTCTTCTCTTTATCTGACACTGAAATCAGATTGAAGATTTTGAAGGGATTCTGTCTTTTTTTATTATTATTATAAATGTTAAAATTACCATACAAAGTAATGGGCCTCATTATATTTTCTATATAGTGTCAGTATACTGTGTTCTGATTCTCTGCCATCTCTGTCTCCACCCTTTTTTTCCAATCTGTACACATACACTACTCTGTACTTGGAGTGGAAAATTCTCTGCTTGAGGCTGAAACTTCTGGAGTAGACACTGGGCCCTATCCTTTAAACTGAACTGTACAGTGTTTTCATTCTATCTTTGCTACTGAAATCAATGCTTCCTCTCCTCACTCATATCACAGGATAACTGCTCTCCAACCATCTCTAGTTTGCTCCTATAGATTCTGGCATTACATGACTGGGTGTTATTTGCCACCAGACCAAAAGTATGTTCTATTTTAAGTTAAAGTTTTAAAAACAGGGGCCTGGAGAGATGGCTCAGAGGTTAAGAGCACTCACTGACTGTTCTTCCAGAGGTTCTGAGTTCAATTCCCAACAACCACATGGTGGCTCACAACCATCTATAATGAGATCTGACACCCTTTTCTGTATACTAAATAAATAAATCTTAAAAAAAAAAACCACTTCAGTTATAAAAAAAAAGTTTTGAAAACAGGTTCTATGTTAAAATTTTTTAATGTATGTAGCTTTAGATGTATGTTTGTTTATATTACCATGTGCTGAAAAAAGATTTTCTATCATTTCTCAATTATATTGCCTTTGATCTTTTGTCAATAATTCAATGATTCTATTTCTGTAATAATCTTCTGGACCCTATTGTTTGCCATTCATCCTTCAAAATTCTTTCATCAATATTAAATATCAATGATTGCTGTATCTTTGTAATAAGTCTTACATCATTGGTCCTCTGCTTTTCCTTAAGTGTTGTATCAGTACTTCTGTGTGTTTTCTTCTTTCAAGTGAACATCAGAGCCAGTTTGTAGATATTTAAAAAATAACTTGAGGGGGAATTGTTGAAAATTCATTGATTTTATATGGATCAAGTTGGAGATACTTGGTGTGATAGTTATTTTAATATGTTAATTCAACTGATTAAAAGATGCCTAGCCTGGTGGTATGCATATATACAGTCTTGTGAAAACTGTTTCAGACAGGACTGGCATGCTGAACAGTGACTGCAGAGACCACCCTGAATAGGGTTGGGCTTCCCGGTATGGTAAGCTTGACAGGTGAGGAGATGTAATGGAATGAAGATAGCGGGTAAGTTGGCAAGTCCATATCCTTTGTGAGAGACCAATTCTTTGTCTATCAGTAGACATTAGATTGCAGTATATTCAGACTTTCAGAATATATTCAATGCAAGAAACAGTCCAGGGGACTTGCAGGCTTTCAGCATTAATTTGGCTGCTAAAGCATCCATCTTCCTAGATCAGGAACCAGGGTTTCTGGCTCTCTAGTATGCAGATGACCATGGTTGAACTACCCAGTTACTGTCACATAAGCCAATCTAACAAGTTCTTTTTTATAATATGTGTATACATACACTGTATGGATTCCTTCTCTCTAGAGACAGAACCCTGTCTAGTGCAAATTCAATTTTAACAATAGGAAACAGAAAGTATTGCTCCATTACTTTACATATCTTTAACCTGCTCCATCAAAATTTTGCAGTTTTATTCAAGAAAATTTCATATGTATTTTGCTGTATTTACATTATAAACTCATATAGATATTAATGTGCTTTTAATTTCATATCCCAATTATTCTTTGCTAATATAAAAGAAAAGTTTTCACATTTTTAAAATTTATTCTTCTCTAATACATTAGATCCCAAAGGGCATTTACTTTACCACCAATCCTCATAGCCCTGTCTCCTCTCCTCTCCACTCCTCCTCTGTTTCCCTTCATAAAAACGCAGGCCTCAAGGGTATATCAAGTGAACAAAGCATACCAAGTTACAATAGTCATAAGCACAATCGCTCATATCAAGGCTGTTGGAGGCAGCCCAGTAGGAGGAAATGAGTCCCAAGGACAGGCAAGAGAATCATAAACAACCCCCACCACTCCTACTGTTAGGAATCCGACAAGAACACCAAGCTGAACAACCATAACATATATTCAGAGGACCTAGCTCAGACACATACAGGCTACATAATTGTCACTTCAGTTTCTGTGAGCCAGTATGAGCCCTATTTAGTTAATTTTGTGGGCCATGTTCTCATGGTGTCCTCCACCTTCTGACTCCTACAATCCTTCTTCCCCTTCTCCTGGTTTCCCAGATCCCCACCTAATACTTGGCTGTGTATCTCTGAATATGCTCCCATCAGTGGCTGGATAGAGCCTCTCCAATGATGACTTGCCTAGGCCCCAATCTATGAGTATAATAGAATATCATTAGGAATAATTTCATTGACTTTTTTTGGTAGTTGTGTTTGGTTATATTCTAGGTCTCTGGGCTATTCAACCTCTGGTTCCTGATGATCCAGATAGTGTTAGGCATGCTCTCCGCCTTGTGGTGTGGGTCTCAAGTTGGACTAATCATTGGTTGTCCACCCTCACAAGTTCTGTGCCACTGTTACCCCAACACTTCATGTAGGGAGGACAAATTGTAGGTTGAAGGTCATATGGCTGGGTTGATGTCCCAGTCCCACTGCGGGAATCCTTGCCTGGTGATAGAAGATGGCTGATTAAGGGTCCATATTCCCCATTACTAGGAGTCTTTGCTAGGGTCACCCTTATAGATTACAGGGAGTTTCCACTGCACTAGGCTACTTCATCTGTCCTAGTATTTTCTCCCTCCATACCTTCACCCATAACCTCCTTCCTGATCCCACATGTCCCCATCTCCACTTGCCCCCAGTCTACACACAAAATCTATTCTATTTCTCCTTCCCAGGGAAATCTATTCATCCTCCCTTGAGCTTTCCTTAATACTTATAGCCTCTGTGTGTGTGTGTGGATTATAGAATAATTATTTACTTTACAGGTAATATCCATTTATACAGGAGTACATACCATGTTTGTCTTCCTGGGTCTAGGTTACCTCACTCAGGATGATATTTTCTAGATCCTCTTGCCTGAAAATTTAATGATATCATTTTTTTAACAGCTAAGTAATACTCTTGTGTAAATGTGCCATATTTTCTCTATCCATTCTTCAATTCAGGGACATCAAGGTTGTTTCCAGTTTCTGGGTACTATGAATAAAGCTGCTATGAACATAGTTGAGCAAGTGTCCTTGAGGTAGGATGAAGCATCTTTTGGTACCAAAGAGTGGATTAACTGGGTTTTGAAGTAGATTGACTCCCAGTTTTCTGAGGAATCGCCATGTTAATTTCATAGTGGCTGTACAAGTTTTCACCCCCACCAGCAATTGAAGGAGTGTTCCCCTCATTCCACATCCTCACCAGTATATACTACTTGTGTTTTTCATCTTAGCCATTCTGAAAGGCCAAGCTCTGATGACTCCCCATGAGAGGCCTTACCTTATTGGAGTGGGGAATAGGGGGTAGGTTGGTGGGGGAAGTCTGGAGGGGCAGGAAGAGGTAAGAGAGGGGGATTTGTGGTTAGTATGTAAAATGAATAAAAAATTACTTAATAAAAAGAAAAAATAAAAATATGTACTCTATTAAACTGAAAAAATATAAAATCTCAAAGTACTTTTGATTTGCATTTCCCTGGTGGCTAAGGATGTTTAACATTTCTTTAATGTTAAAGAATTTCTTTCATGTTTCTCATTTGAAATTTGAGAAGTTTGAAATTCCTCTGCTCAGAATTCTATGGTTAGAGCTGTACTCAATCTTTAATTTCATTTTTTGATATCAAGTTTCTTGAGTTCTTCACATACTTTGGATACTAGCCCTCTGTAGGATGTGAAACTGGTGAAAATCTTTCCCCTTCTGTTGGCTGCTCTTTTGTCCTATTGACAGTGTCCTTTGCCTTACAGAAGCCTTTCGGTTTCATTAGGTCCCATTTATTGATTGTTTATCTTAGTGCCTGTGCTGTCACTGTTCTGTTCTCCAAGTTGAATCCTGTGCCAATGAATTCAAGAGTATTTCCCACTTTCTCTTCTACCATGTTCAGTATATCTGGTTTTATTATGTTAAGGTCTTTGATCCACTTGGATTTGAGTTTTGTGCAGGGTGATAGAATTGGAACTATTTGCATTCTTCTACATGTAGACATCCAGTTAGACCAGCACCATTTGTGGAATATGCTTTCTTTTTCCATTGTGTATCTCAGTGTTCATTATCAAAAATCAGATTCCATAGGTGTGCAGATTTATGGCTGCATCTTCAATTCAATACTATTAGTGAATGTGTCTGTTTTACGCCAATACCATAAAAAGTTTTTATTACTATTGCTCTGTAGTAGAGCTTGAAATCAGATATGGTGACACTTTCAAAAGTTCTTTTATTGTACAGGATTATTTTAGCTACCCTGGGTTTGTTTTTCCATGAGGTTGACTATTGTGGTTTCAAGATGTGTAATTAATTGTATTAGAATTTTGATGAGAAGTGATTGAATCAGTAGATTGCTTTTGGTAAGATGGCTATTTTTGCTATGTTAATCCTACCAATCCATGAGCATGTGAGATCTTTCCATCTTCTTATATCTTCTTCAGTTTCTTTCTTCAAGAACTTGAAGTTTTATCATATAAGTTTTTCACTTAGTTGGTTAGAGTTACCCCAAGATATTTTGTATAATTTGTGACTATTGGAAAGGATGCTGTTTTCCTGATTTCATTCTCAGTCAGTTCTTCATTTGTGTATAGGAGGGCTACTGTTTTTTTTTTTTTTTTAAGTTAATCTTGTATCCATCTACTTTTCTGAAGGTGTTTATCAGCTATAAGAGTTCCCTGGTAGAATTTTTTAGTTTCTTTTGTATACTGTCATATTATCTACGATTAGCCATACTTTGACTTCTTCCTTTCCAATTCATATTCCCTTGATCTCCTTCAGTATTCTTATTGCTCTAGTTTAAAGTATTATATTGAATAGTTACAGGGAGAGTGGCCAGCTTTGTTTTATTCCTGATTTTGGTAGAATTTCTTTGAGTTTCTCTCCATTTAATTTGACACTGGCTATCAGCTTGCTGTAATTTGCCTTTATTATGTTTAATTATGTCTTTTGTATCCCTGATCTCTCCAAGACTTTTATCATGAAGGGATGTTGGATTTTGTCAAAGGCTTTTTCAGTACCTAATGAGATGGTCATACATTTTTTTTCTTTCAGCTTGTTTAGATGGTGGATTACATTGACTGATTTTCATATGTTGAACCATCCCTGCATCTCTGGAATGAAACTATTTGATATGTGTGATCTTTGATGTAGTCTTGGAATGATTAGTTTTGTGAGTATTTTATTTGGGTATTATTTGCACCTATCTTCACAAGGTAAATTGTTCTGTAATTTTCTTTCTCTGTTGAAACTTTGTGTGGTTTGTGTGACTTGAGTATCAGGATGAATGTGACCCCATAAAATAAATTTGGCCATGTTCCTTCTGTTTCTATTTTATGAAATAATTTGAGAAGTGTTTGTATTGGCTCTTCTTTGATGGTCTAGTAGAATTATGTACTAAAACCATCTGTCTCTGAGTTTTTTGGGGTTGGGAGGCTTTTAGTGACTACTTCTACTTCCTTAGGGATTATATATCTATTTAAATTGTTAACCAGATCTTAATTTAACTTTGGTAAGTTAATTATCAATCAAGAAATGTATCCATTTCTTTTAGAGTTTCTGATTTTGTAGAGTTCAGGTTTTTAAAGTACAACTTAGTGATCCTTTGGATTTCCTCAGTGTCTGCTGTTATGTCCCCCTTTTCATTTCTGATTTTGTTAATTTGGATACTTTCTCTCTTTCTTTTAGTTAGTTTGGATAAGGGTTTGTCTATCTTGTTGATTTTCTGAAAGAACCAACTCTCTGTTTTATTGATTTTTTTGGGGGGGGGGTTGGATATTGTTCTCTTTATTTCTATTTTATTGATTTTAGCCCTTAGTTTGATTATTTCCTACCATCTATTCCTCTTGGGTGTGCTTGCTTCTTTTGTTTTAACCTAAGCTTTCAGTTGTCTGTATCAGATCTCTCCAATTTCTTTATGAAGTCACTTAGTGCTATGAATTTCTTCTTAACACTGCTTTCATTGTGGCCCATAAGTTTGGTGCATTCATTTTCATTGAATTCTAGGAAGTCTTTAATTTCTTTATTTCTGCCTTGACCCAGTAGTCATGAAGTAGAAAGTTGTTGAGTTCCCATAAGTTTGTAGGCTTTCTGTTGTTTCTGTAGTTGTTGAAATCCAGTTTTAATTCACAATAGTCTAATAGGATGAAGAAGCGTATTACAATTTTATTGTATCTGTTAAGACTTGCTTTGTGACTATGACTCAATTTTGAAGAATGTTCTATGAGATGCTGAGAATTTCTTTGTGTGTTCTTTTGTGTTTAGGTGAAATTTTCTGTAGATATCTGATGAGTCCATTTGGTTCACCACTTCTGTTAGAACCAGTGGTTTTCTGGCTCATTTTTGTCTGCATGATTTGTCCATTGGTGAGAATGGGGTATTGAAGTCTCTTACCATCTATCTATCTATCTATCTATCTATCTATCTATCTATCTATCTACATACACAGACACACACACACATGCACACACACACACACACACACACACACACACACACACACACACACACACACATATAATCTCAGGAACAAAATAGTGGAAGTTAAATCCAACAGCATACAAAAAAATTATATAATATGGTCAAATGAGATTTATTCCATGTATGACAAAATGGCTTAACTCAATAAGTTTCAGAGTGAAATAATATTAGTAATTTGGCTTTAAATTTTTTTTAAATTCTTATGAGAGCCAGGTGGATCTCTGTGAGTTCGAGGCCAGCCTGAAATCCAGAGCAAGATCCAGGACAGGCACCAAAACTACACAGAGAAAGCTTGTCTGGAAAAAAATTCTTGTGAGATTTTGGAATAAAATGTACCTGTGTTCTGCTCTGATTCTATGAGTCTACCTGAGGCAAAAAATGGAAAAGTATTGTTGTAATTTTCTTGACAGAGGCAAGTTCAAGTTGACTTAATGTTGTATGGTTACTAGTAATCACTTTATTAAAGTCTACAATTAAAAAGAGCAAGGAGGTGAAAAAGCAATACAAAATGTGCAGCTCAAAGTGAAAAAGAGCATCAATGAATTTCATGTTGGAGCCTAGGCTTGTGCTGACAGAGATGAGAAATTTAAAGAACACATGATCTGAAATAGAATAAGGAGACAGGTGACCTAAGGGCAAGATAACATTTGCCTAAGCTTCAATTTGTGGAAAGAAAGGGCTAAGGAAATATTCTGCTCATAAAAAACAGCAACAATTCAAAGCTTCTACAAATGTGACTCAAGGGTGCCAGGTTTCATTTCAAATTTATAGTCAAACTTGGCAATATTGTCCACATAGTTGGACAATATTGAGAATTTCTTTGTGTGTTCTTTTGTGTTTAGGTGAAATGTTCTGTAGATATCTATATCTGATGGGTCCATTTGGTTCTTTATAGTCACGAGGATATAAGAGTAAAAGGATTGTGAATATTTCTCCATGGTTCATGAGAACCACTAAAGCCAAGGACTGAAGAAAGGGAGTTCCTGAAAGGCCATTTCTCAAATCTCTGAAAGAGAATCTTAGATACTTTTTTTCATTTTTCTTTATTAAGAAATTTTCTACTCACTCTACATACCACCACAGATCCCATCTCCTCCCTCCTCCCACACCTCAGTCCTCCCTCCCAATCCACCCCACATTCCCACATCACCCAAATCAAGGTCTTCCATGGGGAGTCAGCAGAGCCTGGCACACTGAGCCTAGGTAGGTCCAAGCCCCTTCCCACTGCACCAAGGCTGCGCAAGGCGTCACACCACTGGCACTGAGCTCCTAAGAGCCTGCCCATGCACCAGGGATGGATCCCGATCCCCCTGTCTGGGTGCCCCCAAAACAATTTGAGCCAACCAACTGTCTTTGGTATCCAGAGGGCCTAGTCCAGTCCCATGGGGGCTCCACAGCCACTAGTCTACAGTTTGTGGGCTTCCACTAGTGTGGCGGTCATCTCTGCACGTTTTCCCATCATGATCTCGATGTCCCCTGCCTGCAGAATCCCTCCTCTCTCTTCCTCAAGACCCAACTATACCACTCTTGGGCATATACCCAAGGAATGCTCAATCTTGCCACAAGGACACATGCTCAACTATGTTCAAATCAGCATTATTTGTAATAGCAAGTATTGGTGAAATTATTAAGGCCACTCCATGCCCACTACAAGCAAGAACCTGGAAACATCCAAGGTGCCCCTCAACTGAAGAATGGATAAAGAAAATGTGGCACATATACACAATGGAGTACTGCTTAGCAGTAAAAAACAATAATTTCATGAAATTTGCACGCAAATGGATAGAACTAGAAAATATCATCCTGAGTGAGGTAACCCAAACTCAGAAGGACAAACACAGTATGTACTCACTCATAAGTGGATACTAGATGTGAGGGAAGGGATGGCCAGACTGCAACCCACAGCTCCAGAGAGGCTAGCTAACAGGGCCTAGGAGGGACACATGAATGGCCCAGTGAAGGAGAAGTGGATGAGATCTACATGAGCAGACTGGGAGTGGGGGAGGAGCAGAAGGCAAGGAATGGGGGATGAGAACATGGAGAAATGGGAGGGTCTAGCTGGAACAGGGACAGAGTGGGAGGGCAGGGAGGGAGATACCATGATAGATGAGGACATCATGGGAATAGGAAGAGGCAGGGTGCCAGGGAGGCTTTCAGGAATCCACAAGGATGACCCTATCTGGGAGTGCTGGCAGTGGTCTAGAGGATGCCTGGACTTGTCTACTCTGGTGACTGGTCTAGTGAATACCCTAACCATCATCATAGAGCCTTTGTCCAGTGACTGATGGAGGCAGATGGAGAGATACACGGCCAGGCGCCAGGCTGAGCTTCGAGAATCCAATCAGTGAATCTTAGATTCTTCAGGAGAACTCAAGGTACTGGAAATTGAAGATCTATAAGATATCTGCCCAAAAAATGGCATATAGGTAGTAACCAACCAAAGAGAGAGGTGTGTTGTAGTTAACAAAGTTGGAAGGTTGGAGTAATCTAAGTCATTTGAAATAAAAAAGAGAGCCATTATGGGACTTAGAATTTGTGCTGCTATATTCTGGTCTTGCTCCCATTTATGCCCTCTGGAATGATAATTTAAATTCTATGCCACTGTATGTTGGAAATACGTAATTTGATTTTTGATTTTATGGGAAGTTACAATTCAGAAATTATCTTTGGTCTCAAAAGAGACTTTGAATTTTAAACAGTGTTAAAACTGGGTTCCGCCGGGTGGTGGTGGCGCACGCCTTTAATCCCAGCACTCAGGAGGCAGAGGCAGGCGGATCTCTGTGAGTTCGAGGCCAGCCTGGGCTACAGCGCGAGATCCAGGAAAGGCGCAAAGCTACACAGAGAAACCCTGTCTCGAAAAACAAAAAACAACAACAACAAAAAAAAAAACCAAAAACTGGGTTCCGATCATGCCATATTGGTCTTCATGTTGTTGACTGTATTTTTGCACTGGTGTTTACCCATCTCTTCCTCCACTCCGTGCAAGTGCTGTCTGTGTCTGAGGGAGCCTCTTTTGGTCCGGTTGATACTCTTTGTCTAATGGGAGCTCTTGGTCCAATCTGTGCTGTTCCCAATTGGTGCAGGGTGTGCTTATGTCTCCGCTTTTCACTGGTGTCACAGGGGGCTGTTTTCTTGCCAGGGGGCAGGGTAAGAGGCAGCTGGCCAGGCTCTGGAGCTCCATTGGCTTGGGGGAGGGGCACATGGTGTGCCCCCGGGGCCTAGGGGCTAGGGATCTAGTCTACCCAGTCCAGAGATGGGGTCTTACCTATTCCCAATTGCTGCAGGGTGTGCTTATGTCTCTGCTTTTCGCTGGTGTAGCAGGGGGCTGTTTTCTTGGTGAGGGGGTGGGGGAAGAGGCAGCTGGCGGGTCCCTGGGGCTTCATTGGCTTGGAGGGGGGTACAGGATGTGCCCCCAGGGCCTAGGGGCTAGGGATCTGGTCTGCCTAGTCTGGAGATGGGGCATTACCTGTTCCCAATTGGTGTAGGGTGGACTTATGAATCCAGTACAGGGAGGAGGGGCTTGGACCTGCCTCCACTGAATGTACCAGGCTCTGCTGACTCCCCATGGGAGACCTTGCCTTGGAGGAGGTGGGAATGCACAGTTAGTTGGGGGGAATGCTTGGGGACTGGAGGAGGGAGGACAGGAGAATCTGTGGTTGGTATGAAAAACGAATAGAAAATCCCTTAATTAAAAATATTTAAAAAAAAACAGTGTTAAGACTGAAAGAACATGATGACTTTTGAAATTGGACTAAATGCAGTTTGCACTATGATATAGCCATGGATTTGGGGGGTGGCTGGGAGTAGTATGTGGTAGTCTGAATAAGAATAGCTATAGGCTCATATTTGAATGCTTGGTTCCCAGTTAGTGGAATTATTTGTGAAGTATTAGGAGGTGTGTTCATGTTGAAGGAGGTATGTGACTAGAGGTGGGCTTTGAGGTTTCAAAAAAATTCAAGATACTCTCAATCTCTCTCTCTCACACACACACTTTCTCTATTTCTGTCCAGTCTCTCTCTCCATTTCCCTTCTTCCTTTCTCTCCCTGTCTCTCTTTTTCTCGGTGTCTCACTGTATGTGTTTCACTCTAACTTACTGTCCCTGTCTTCCTCTCTCTGTCTTTCTCTCTCTCTCTCTCTCTCTCTCTCTCTCTCTCTCTCTCTCTCTCTCACACACACACACACACACACACACACACATACACACACACAAACTCTCTCACTTTCTCTCTATACTGTTCTTATGTCTCAATGTGAGCTCTCAGTTACTGCTCCAATACCATGCCTCCATGACTGCTGACATGCCCCCTGATATGATGGTCATAGACTCTAACCATCTGACATCATAAACCTCAAATTAAACAAATTCTTTTATAAGTTGAATTAATAATCATGTTTTATCACAATAGAAAGGACAAAATAAAAAGTTATATGTGAGTGACAGGCATAAATGAAGTAGAAATTGATTTATGATGGTAGATAGAATCAACAATGCAGATTTCATTGGAAATAGTCAACATAGGTTTCATAGAAACAAATACAGAAAAGTTAATCAGCATATGGTTATTTTATTTTAAGATAAAAAACTGGTTGTTACCTAATTATGTATTGAAATTTAACCACTAACTTAAAGATTTTGATGTTGAGTTAATGTAGGAGGAAATGCCTAAAATCAGTCTATTATACTGAAGCTCTTAATGACAGCTAGACACGTAAATTATATTCAGTAAACAGAATGATATGACAAAGATTTTAAGTAAGTGTAAATTAGACAATAAGATGAAGGCATGAAAAACTTTGGAGACTAGCCTCCTAAGAACATTCATACATTGGATCATGTGGATGAGAATTGTTACAGTTGGGACCAGACTAAATATGTGTCTATTCTTCACAGAGAGATGGAAACAACAAAGTGCATCCCAGATGAGCCTAAATCCAAAAGCAAAAGAAGGCAAGATCTCCAGGAGATGCTGACAGAAGTGGGGTTGTCTATTGACCACTGGCTGCCTAAGCTTCAGGAAGACCTGGGTGTGACCTGTACCCAGGCCTTACAGCACTTAGAAGAAAGAGACCTCCAGAAGCTGAAGTCCCAGACACAACACACATGGGAGAAAAAGGCTCTGGAGAAGCTGCTTGACCTCTCACAGCCAAAGAGTGTTGCAGAGTTCCAGGAGACTCCAGGGGAGATGATAAGGAACAGGCAGAGGCAGGCAGGACAGGCACTGCAGGAACTGAGGGCCTTGCAGTCAGAAGGGAAGAACAGACAGGAAGAGGCAGTGAGGAGGAAAGAAGCAGAGCTGAGACAAGCAATGGAGATCCCTGAAGAGTGCTGGCCAGGGCCTGAGGTGCCCCTGAAAGATGTCACTGAAACAATGGAGAGACAACTAAAGGATGTGGAGCAGAAACTGATCAACAGGGGAAACCTCCGTGATAGAGACCTGGTAAGATGGGCATCTGGAGGGCTGGCCCTGCAGGGAATTTATAAGACCCGCCACCAAAAGGATCTGGCAGCAAGAAGAGAAGAACTACTGAGGATCCCCAAGGAATTCTTCCTCTTTGGACCTGAGCAAGGAAAAAGGATGGAAGCAAAAGAATTCACATCATCTAAAGAAGAATCCATGTTCACCAAAACTGTGGAGAAGCTGGGATTTGGAGCAATGATATTAGCCAAGGACGGACACTTGGGATTTAGTCTAGAAGGTGGTAGAGATCAAAGCAAACACTCAGAATCTAAGGATACCCAACAAACAAATTCAGAGAACTCTTATTTCTGTTCAGCCAAGTTCAGCTATGTGCCTCTAGCCTCCTTCCACTTTCGAGCTGATCAGCTTCAGCTCTCCACTGCTGCTCTCAAAGAACTGAAAATCATTGAAGAACAACTGGAGCATGCTGATGGACCAGACAGATTCCTCGTAGTGAGGCACAGGACTGAAAACTTCTTCAACAGATTTGGCTCTCATGCTAATCAAGGCCCTCTGCACCTTGGGGGAATCTACTGCTGGAAGGCCATTTCGGAGGGTTTCAAAAGTGACCAGCTGGATCATGTGAAGCAGCAGACAGCAGCAGCTTTGGATAGTTACATAAGAGGGAGCTCCAGTGGCTTTGGGATTGAAGTTGTTGGAAGGACAACAGCATCACACTCACATTATGTAAGATCCTGCAAGAATGCAACTAATCAACAGCTCCAAATCAAAGTCCAGTTGTCTGTGGCCCAGATAGGTGGACCAGCAGAAGCAAATGGAATTGTCCAGTGGACAACTGGCCTTCTTGCCAGCAACAAAACCTGGTCTGTCATTGACCAGGGACTTCAGTTGGTTCCTATTTGGGACATCATCCTCAGCAACCACAGTAGTGATTTTAAGGAGGTCCTTCAAGTGGCTAAATGCCTGAAAGACAGCTACACTGCACTGTCTGGCCTTGATGCTCAGATCCAGGATGAAGAATATTTCTACAATATTGGGCAAGAAATTGGACTTTTTCAAACAAATATGAATTTCCAAGAGGTTTCTGATTATGAGGGGAAACTTAAGAGACTAATAGATTTCATGACAGCATTGAGTCAAAAAATTAAAAGTTATGACATTTGGACTTATATATTTTCCACAGATTGGCAACTCCAGAATTTTCTACTTAGCACAATCAACTTTCTCAAAGAAGCAGCCACTTATGTAACTCAGTTTGTCAATGCTCAGCTGTGTAGACTTGTAGAACCTCGTGTCTATAAAGTGACAAACTTTCCATGGGCATCATCTACCATGGAGTCTATCTACCATTCAGAGTCAGAGGAAGAAAAAGGCAAAATCACCTCATTTTCTGAATTCCTTAAGGCCTTAAAGGAAATTAAAAAAACATTAGTAGGGGTAAATATGAAAAATAAATCCTGGCAAACAGTGGAAGCGGCTCAAAGAAAGGCTACATGTGACATCACCACAGCTCTGAGCTCCTTCTTGAATTTCCTCAGAGAAGCAGAGCAGGCAGACATGCAGCTGCTACTACTCTCCATTGTAGCTGGTGCAGGCTATCAGCTGGAAAGCAATGTTTTTCAGCCTCTCCTGGGTTGCACTGAGATAAGCTTCCTCCTGAATGAAATACAAACTGTCCAACATAAATACCAAGAGCTTAAAAATATTTGTGGTTACAGAGCCCAGGCATTCCTGGTCCTCCTAGCTCTGAGAGCCACTATTGGAACCACAGATATTTCTACCGGCGAGAAAAGACAACGATTGGCATTAGTAAGACAACATATAGGACAATTGCTGTCTGAAGAAGTTGCAAACATCCTCATGAAACATGGAACACATCATGATTGGGAAAATCTCGAGAATGATTTGAGATTACTCATTTATGGGGACTACAAAGCCACCACTGCTTCTTTGCAGATGGACACAGTGAAAAAAAAATTGCAAAGCCTCCGTAATGAAATTAAAGGGTCTTATAAACAACTAAGTATTGAAAACAATAAAAAGGGAGTGATGGACAACGTATCTTTCATACACTTACTCCAACGTCTAGGCCTAGATCATTACTATCCAAAAAAGATGAGCAGAGCTAGCTTCCACCAGATCTACAAGAACTCAGTACACAAGTTCCAGCCAAGATCTGAGCAGGAACTTCCTTTCTACTTCCTGCAAAAGCTACTGATGCTGGATTGCAGGTTGAGACAACTGATATTCAAAGATGATAGAAAAACAGAATACCAGGTCTCTAGAAGTTCTTGTAATATGGATAATGATGTTTTTGATCCATATGAAGAGTTATTTGAAGAGAGTGAAGATGTTGTGAAGTCATCTGCCAAAATGTCCCAGCCCCACCTTCACCCAATGGACATCCAGATGGCCATTTTTCACTGTGCAGATGATCTTGCCAGGCAGTATATTTTGTCCAAACTTTCTATTTGTCAATTTGCACTCCCCCTTGTGGTGCCAAATCCCAACACTTCTCAGATTGAATTCTCTCTCTGGTCTCTCAGACACATTAGGAGAAGTTGGCAAGAGTCAAGTAAATCACCACAGGACAAGAGCTACAGTCACAAGAATCAGCAGATGTGCTGTGTTTCTACCCCCATTGTGTCCTTCATTAGAGTTGGAAATGGCCTCTCTGCTTCCAAATCTCAGATAATGAACTCTCTCCTCAGTAAACGGAAACATGATGTATTTTTTCACAGACACTGCAGAGGAAGCCACAAACACTGTCTCCTGATGGAGGGAGTGGTAGAGATCTGCTGGTTCTATCCTGGGGGCCAAGGGGAGGACAGATTTGACAAGTGTGTAGCCTTCACCAATCTTCATGGAGATGCCAAAGAACATAGGCAACAACTCAGCTTCCTGCAGGATGTCTCTTCTCTCATTGTGATCCTCATGTCAGCTTCTGATGACAATAAAGAAAACCAGAATCTTGTCAGACACCTGTGTCAGTCATCAATACCTCTGATCTGCTTGTTGGAGGATAAAAAAAATGTTTTGGGCAATAATTCTGGTAGAAGAGTGAGAATTGGCATCAGGAATAGAAATGAGGCAGAATTAACTGAGGAACTCACAAATGCCATCAAACATTTGCTAGAACTCTCTGACACTTCACTCAGCTTAGAAGGCTGTTCACAGATGGCTCGAAGACAAGGATTCCTGGTTGATGAAGACCAGAAAGACTGCAAGGAAGCTAAAGAAAAGGCTGAGATTATAATGGCCCTACTAGCAAAACAGACATTATCAAAGATAAAGGGAAAATTACTACCTCTTCAGGGACAACTCTGGCATACTTGGTGTAAGAAAGATAAAGAACTCTATCATCTGAGAGAAAAGGGAAATCGGAGCATTGAACAACATAAAAGTGACCTAGATGCTCAGAAACAAAAAATACGATATCAACAATTAGAAAAAGCGCTTCCTCTCAATGGTGTAATGAGTTCTTTCCTTAAAATCCTTCAAGAACACAAAGAAGCTCCATCTAAACATTATGTCTTGCACTGGTTGAGTTTTTTTTTACACAACTTAACCAAAGGACATTTGGAAAAATTACAGCAGAAACAGAGGTCTTTGTGGTCAATGATGCAAACAGAAAAACATAAGAAATATAAAAGCAACTCCCTGACAGTCTTGCAGAATCAGATAGAAGCCATCTCCACAGAGATTCATGACTGTACTTTTGGAATTGAGCACCTTCTCCGAGAAGTTGGCCAGATCTATGAAGCTCTGGAAGAAACTTCTTCCACTATAGATAAAAGTTTTCTCTCTTTCCCTGAGATTGCTGCAGACCTGATGGTAGCTGGTGTTCCCATTGAACTGATGGATGGGGATGCTTCCTATGTACCC
This sequence comes from Peromyscus californicus insignis, assembly GCF_007827085.1. NCBI lineage: Eukaryota > Metazoa > Chordata > Mammalia > Rodentia > Cricetidae > Peromyscus > Peromyscus californicus. The sequence continues at coordinate 96,891,238 of NW_026294562.1, forward strand.
CTAAAATGGGTGGCAGCAATTTTTGACAAGATCTCAGAGAAACTTGGAGACAAAAGGCTGTTTGTTCTCTCTATCCTCGGACTACAGAGCTCAGGGAAGTCCACCCTGCTGAATGCCCTGTTTGGGCTACAGTTCTCAGTCAGTGTGGGTCGGTGTACGAGGGGGGCCTATATGCAGCTTCTGAAGGTAGATGAGAAATTCACAAAAGAACTTGGCTTTGATTATATGCTAGCAGTAGACACAGAAGGCCTTCGAGCTCCAGAGATCAACAACAAATCCCAGAATCGGGACAATGAGTTGGCAACATTTGTCATTGGCCTTGGAAACTTGACTCTGATCAATATTTTTGGGGAAAATCCATCAGAGATGCAGGACATCCTACAAATTGTTGTCCAGGCCTTTCTGAGAATGAAACAAGTGAAAATCTCTCCCAGTTGCTTCTTTGTTCATCAGAATGTGGGAGAAGTTACAGCAAAAGACCAAACTACGGAAGGACGAAGGAGACTGGAGCAGAGACTGGATGAAATGACAGCATTAGCTGCGGAACAGGAAGAGTGCTCCAACATAACCCGCTTCAGTGATGTAATTAAATTTGATGCCAGTAGTCATGTCTACTACTTTGCCCACCTCTGGGATGGCAATCCCCCAATGGCTCCCCCTAATCCTCAATATAGCCACAATGTCCAGGAGTTGAAGACTGGGATTCTTAGGACTGCCCAGGAGGAATCCAGGGGAAAGATCATGAAGATCTCAGATGTAAAATTCCGAGTTCAAGATTTGTGGAAAGCCCTGGTCAGTGAAAACTTCATTTTCAGTTTCAGAAACACCAAAGAGGTCATAGCCATGAGTAGACTGGAAACCATGTATAACCACTGGACCTGGGAGCTGAGGAGTCATGTGCTGGAATTACAGAATCAGCTGAGCAATCTGATTCAGAATGGGAAAATCCTGACACTCACAACCAATGTACTGGAAGCTCCAGTTAACAAGAAATATGAAGCCATCAAGCCAGACTTTGACAAGTATTTTGAAGAAGATCCAGATAGGGAAACATTGGTTCAATGGAAAGCAAATTTTGAACATAAGCTACTAATGCTTAAAGATGCACTTATTTCAGACATCAGAAGGAAAGGCAATGAACTTATCAGTCTTAAACAAAGCCAAGAAAGACTAGATAACCAAAAGTCACAATATGAAAAGGAATTATTAGAGAGGAGCCGAAAGTTGGCTTTAAGTGTGAAGGGTAAAGAATTAAGTGATAAAGAGTTGCATGAGAAATTTGATCAACTTTGGACAAATTGGATTGACAATGTGTCTGTGACTGCACCTCCTGTCAAAGAGCCTAATATTGATTTGGATTCTGAAAATATTCTTCTGGAGTATTTCAAGAAAGAGAAAAACATTGTTGAAAGAATAAAAGTAAAGTCTGGAGAGATGTTTGAAATCAATTATTCCAAACATGTCCAAATGAAAAAAAAATGTATTATATTTTCAAAGAGTTTAGAAACCTGCCATAAAGAGTCCATTAAGAAGACTACTGTTAACATTGATTTAAGATTCAATGAAACATTAAAGAACATTTGGATTCAAAAGCGTGATTACAGTCAGAATGATTTTCATGAGATCCTGTGGATAATAGAAAATGAACTGAAATCTGTACCCCTTGAGGAAGACTATATATTTACCAGAGACTACATCATTGACTTTTCCTTATGCTTATTCCAAAGGGCATCTAAGAGTTTCAAGGAAATGCATAAGGCATTCAAGACAGCAAATGATCCTGTGAACTACCTTGAGAGGAAGAAAGATGATTTCTTCATGAGTTTTAAGATCTCCTGCCAAGGTGCCACTTCCATCACATCCTTTGTTGACTTCCTGTGGCTAAAGCTCACTCCTGCTATCTCTGACACCATATGGGATAAAATGGGTCCTAAAATAGCTGGGGATATGAGAGCTACCTGCCCTGCATTCAATGGAAACAGGGCTAACCTGGAGAAGCATATTCTCTACTCTCTAGCTGAAGAAGAAAATTTTGATAAGTATTGGCAGTACATTCATCATCCAGAATCCTATTTCAGGAATTACATTAGTGACCACATTAGAAGATATTGTTTTGAAAAAGGAAGTGAAAAAATAATGACCTTTTTAAAAATAAGTTTAGGTGACATCAAGAATGCCATCCTCACTGCTATTCATGAGTCCACAGCTGTTGCTAAAGATAAAGGCAGTACTGCTTCTGCCTGGTTGGATTTGTTCTGTGATCACCTAGGGAGCAACCTGATCTTTCCAAGAAGAGACCTGATAAGCATTGAGCACCAGGAGATAAAGGATACTGAGTTTCTCAAAGAAGCCATGAGTACAGCTTTGGATACTGCAATAAGGAAAGTAAAAGAGAACTGTTCACATAAGAACATAGTTGAAATGGTTCACGACATTGAGAAACTTCTCTCTGAACATCTCTGTGGCTGCTGGAAACAGTGTCCTTTTTGTAAAGCAATTTGTACCAATACCATTTCTCAACATGAAGGAGACCACAGTGTGCCATTCCACCGTCCTCAGGCTGTCAATGGATGGCATAGATATAAAACAGACCACTTTGTTATTGACTGCTGTACTAGTTCAGTAGCAAGTGATCGTTCATTTATTTTAAATGACCTCCAGAAATTCCCATACAAGAAATATCGAGAAGCAGGAGGTAACTTTGCCACGTGGAGCATCACCCCAGACTCATCTACCCAGCCATATTGGAAATGGTTTATCTGTCACTTCAGATCAGAGCTAGAAGAGAAATATGGAAAAGAATTTACAAATACAGGAACAATTCCAGATTCATGGACCAAAATCACAAAGCAAGAAGTACTTGATGACTTGAAAAATAGTATTTGCCACAAATAGAACACTGGCACTGACATAATAATTTCACACTATCTAAGGGAGTCTAATATCAATTTCTAACACATCTTCATGCTTCTACCTTATAAATTACTAAAAAATAAATCAGTTATTATTTCAAGATTTGAAGATTTTCAACTGAAATGACTTCATTTCTCTGAGACTTGGTATCTTCTACTTTATACATAATGTACTAAATATGTTAATTTTTTGCTTGTTTACTTTGATTTTTATTCTTGGAGTTGGGAGTGTTGTGGTTCTCATGTATTTCTTATTTTTATTGTTTATGTGTGGGCTTATTTGAAAGAGATGGAAAAATAAAAATTGTGTGGTTAGACAGATGGGGATAACATGCAAAGAGTTGGGGAAGGTGGAGAAACAATATCAAAATATAGTATATAAACAAGATTTTCAATAAAATAAAGACTATAAAATATTAAAAACCTGGTGTTGCGTATAGGTCTGAGAAGGAATCATTCATGGAATTACATTATGGTGATCAGGTAATCAAGGCTAATGTTCAACAATGATTGTCAGTTTGACATTATCTAGAATCACCTAAAAGACAAGACTCCAGATTACCAGTGAAAAGTAATTTTAGATTACATTAGTCTATGCCTGGGAGAGATGATAAAGATTAGATTAATGGAGGTGGGAAAACCTTCCCTAACTGGGAAGTACCTTTTCCTGAGCTGTGCAAAAAGGAGAAAGTTACCTGAGCACTGACCATACATTGCTCTCTATTCGTTGACCAACAATGTGGTGAGACCATCTGGTTCAAGTTCCAGCCTCTGTAATTTCCCCCACTCTGAACTTAATCCATGAGCTGGAACTCTGCTTAAGTTGATTTTGTCCCAGTAATATGTGATACTACCATATTATATGAGGTTATTTTCTGCTCTTGGGATAAAAATACTTTGGGACAAAAGCTATTTGCATAAGAAAAAGATTGTTTTGGCAAAGGTTCCAGAAGTCTAAGGGTTCATCTCTAGAAGCACAGCAACTAGAAGCAGGAGTGAGGAGCTGAGAGATCACATCTCAGTTGTACACAGGAAACAGAGAGTGTGAATTTTAAGAAGATGGAGCTAAAAACTATCAAGCCTGGCTCTAATGTTATACTTCTTAGAGCAGAGCTACATAGGCTAAGGAATGAGGTATGTCTTAGAATTTTTATACCTCCCCCAAACAGTGGCACCAATTACCAACCAAATGTTCAAATACGTAAGCCTATGGACCATTTCTAATTCAACACAGTTTTCTAACTCAGACCACCGGAGGCTCATGGCTATATCATAACGTAAAACCCATTTAGTCCAACACGAAAAATTTCAATAGTATCTAAAGGTCTCAACATTGATTAAAACTCTAAAGTATAAGTAAATTCTGAGACTTTAGACAAACTCTTAATTTTGACCCAGTGAATAATAATAAAAAATAAAAATTTCTCTAAGGATCTGGATGCAGAGATCCATGACTAGGCCCTGGGTGGATCTCTGGGAGTCCAATTAGCGAGAATGAGGAGGGTTTATATGAGCGAGAATTGTTGAGACCAAGGTTGGATAAAGCACAGGGACAAATAGCCAAATGAATGGAAACACATGAACTATGAACCAATGGCTGAGGGGTCCCCACTGGATCAGGCCCTCTGAATGGGTGAGACAGTTGATTGGCTTGATCTGTTTGGGAGGCATCCAGGCAGTGGGACCGGGTCCTGTGCTCATTGCATGAGTTGGCTATTTGAAACCTGGGGCCTATGCAGGATTGCTTGGCTCAGCCTGGGAGGAGGGGACTGGACCTACCTGGACTGAGTCTACCATTTTGAACTCAGTCTGTGGGGAAGGCTTTGCCCTGGAGGAGATGGGAATGGGGGGGGGCTGGGGGGAAGGTGAGGGGGACGGGAGGTGGAGAACAAGGGAATCCGTGGCTGATATGTAGAACTGAATTGTATTGCAAAATAAAAAAAAATAATAAAATAAAAAAAAATAAAAATTTATAAAAGGACTACATATCTCCGACAGTGACACAGAATGTAAGTTCCCATTTCAAAATGGGAGGTAGGGAAGTATAGTGAGGAAAGAGTAGAGCAAAACAAGACAGAAATCCATCAGGGAAAATACCAAATGCTGTAGCTCTGTCTCTGGTGTATGAGGCTTCAGACACAAAGGAGTTTCTTGACTCCAGACTTTGCTGCCTGTAACATTCAGTTCTCACTTACGGTTCCTTCCATTCTGTGTATACAGCTCCCTTGGCAGATGCCTAGTACCTCAGACATCTCCAATATCTTGAGGAAATGTGGTATATTTGTTTCTATCATTTTGAGGAAGATTCACGCTGATTCCTATAGTCTGCAGCTATAGAGTGCAACAGTTAGCACTCCCCCTCTCAATGGAAAAGTGTTCTTTCCCAAATTCCTCACCAGCATGTGTTGTGATTTGTATTTTTGACATTGGCCATTCAGGCCATTTTACAGTGAAGTCCAAAGTAGTTTTACTTTGCATTTTCCTGGTGATTAAGGATATTGAACATTTTAAAGAATACATTTCTTGGTCATTTGTATTTCTTTTTCTGAGAACTCTCTATTTAGTTCCATGCCCCATTTTTATTTGGATTGTTTTCTTTGTGTTTAGTTTTTGTGCTTTATATATTCTAGACAGTAACTCTCTGTCAGATTTAAATCTGGTAAAGACTTTTTTTCCCATTCTTTCTCTTCACTGTGATGATGGTATTCTTTGCTATACAAAAGCTTTTTAGTCTCATGTAGTCCCATTTGTCAATTTTCATCTTAATGTCTGTGATACCAGAGTTCTTGTTCACAAAGTCCTCTCTTATGGCGATAAATTGAAGTGTATTTCCTACTTTCTCCTGTATTAGATTCGGAGTATCAGGTTGTGCTGGTTAAATATTGTCCACTAGACACAAACTAGGGTCTTATGGTAGGAAGGAATCTCAATTTGAGGATTACCTCTATCAAATTGGCCTGTGGGTGATGGGGCCGTTTCTTGAATAATGATTCATATAGACGTGCCAATGCTATGGTTATCATTGTCACTCCTGAACTGGTGACCCTAGGATGCATAAGAACACAAGCTTAGCAAGTGTTGAAGAACAAGCCAATATGCAGCCAGGCCAGGTTCCATGGTTCTGCTTCAGTTCCTGCCTCTAGGCCCCTGCTCAATTTGCCCAGTGATAGATTGTGAACAGAAATCAGAAGACAAATAATTTAGTTCCTCTCCAAGTTGGTTTCATTTAGTGTTTTATCACAGCAATAGAAGCAAAGTAGGACATAGAATTGATGCTGAGGTCCTTGATCCATGTAGGATTGAATTTTGTGTAGGGGTGAGATAATGATCTAACTTCCTTCTTCTGCCTGGAACCATTTATTTAAGATGTAATCTTGTCTCCAGTGTTTATTTTTGGCCTCTTTGTCAAGAATCAGGAGGCTATAGGAGAGTGGACTTATATCTGCACTCTCAGTTTATTGCACTGTTTATGGTGGTGCCATGCTGTTTTTATTTCTACAGCTCTGTAGCATAACTAATGACCCACGTTCCATGTCCTATGTGGATGCTAGCTTTGAATCTTGAAATCAGTATGATTACATTGAAGTACCCATAGAAGATACAACACTAGTAAGGGACTAAGAGGGTGAGCTTTGAAGGGAGGTGAGAAAGAACACAGGTAGTATGAAGAAGGGGTAAATGGTATAGAGGAATAAAAAAGCAAGGTAAGGAAGGGAATATGAGAAGGAATAAAATTACTAACACCCTTTTAAAATGCCTTATAGAAACTACCTATTGTAGAAGCATCCTAAAATGCATAGAATACACATATAAATCAGTTTAAATGGTGTTACACTATAAGAGAGACAGTGCTTCCCCAAACACCATAAGTTATCAATTATAAAACCCAGTGCCAGGTATGAGCTATTTTTTTCAAGCTGTTTGTCAGTGAGGCCATATGAAACCTCCTAAACATTAAAAGTTATTGCCATTACTCCTGATTACCCTCAAGAACTTCATGATAAGACCCTATTGGTGAAGACACCAGATACTCAAGTCATAATTACATCAGAAATCAAGCTGGTACTGGCCTATCAGCAGCATCCCTAGTGGCTAGCTTTCACAGTACTAGAAGGTGCTGTGCCTGATATAGAGGGAGAAATATAAAACAGTCTTACCCCGCTGTGAACTCTGTCAGCTATAATAAAAACTAGCTTGGCCATATATACTCACTGTTCAGTGGCAACACTAATGTTTTGACACTAACCAACCACTTTCTGATTGGATTTAACACCCACTCCACAATATGGAACCTATACCCTGGTATTGGTAATTGGGCAAAAAAATCCTTAGTTCACTTAGTGATGCACTGTGGTCAGCAATTGTAAGCCAAATAAATTGTTTCTTCCCTAAGTTAGATTTGGTCAGTGCTTGGTCTACAGAATTGACACAGTAGTAAGCTGATCCCTGACCTCTTATCTTCATACTAATATTAATGCATCTCTCAACCATCAGCAGAGAAGGTTCTAGTTGATGCAGATTTAGAGATCCAGAACCAGTCAACATGCAGTGAATGAAAGAATAAGGAGTGCTGACCTCTAAATGGTGCATCTATATTTCATCTCCTGCCCACAAGGGTCAGGAACATTGTGGAAGAGGGGACAGAGATATTGTAAGAGTCAGAGAAGGAGCTGTCTGCAGCGACACAGTATTTATTGGCTACAACAGTGAAGTTGCACACATGAAGTCAAAGTGGCTGGGGCTACATGTGCCAGCCCTGGACAAAATTAAGCCATCAAAACTCTCAGTGTGGTTGAGGAGCGGCTCAGGAAGTCCTGTCTCCTTGTGGGAAGCTATTAGCAGTTGGTGGCTGCTGGGGAAGAGTTGCTTTTTTGAATTGGGTATGTGGGCTCTGAGAGGGTACCCAAGCTCCCATATCATTGCATTTAGAGGCAGAAAAAATGGACTCAGTTTGTGTTTAAAAGAAAAAAATAAGGCAATACATGAAGGTGATAGGAAAAGGTAATAGGGGGTTAAAGAATTGGAGAGGAGAAAATGGTGGAGTAGATTTGATCAAAACACATTAGATACATATATGAATATCAAAAAATATGATTTTAAGTTTAACTGACAATTTTATTTGAGGTCTATATCTTAGGTTCATTATTTCATATAATACTTGAAAATTTGGAGTCTGAGGCATTTAATTTTGTAATTTTAAATACATTTTCAATATGAATCAACTATCTGAAGTATTTCTGACAAGGATTTTTCTCCCATTCGTGGGTTGTCTTTTATTCTGGTGTTTATTTTCTTGCAAGGTAAAAGCATTTTAATTTTATGTTATCTCATACATCAGTTTTTCAGGTTATTTCCTGGGTTAATCTAAGTGCTTTTCAAAAAATTCTGTCTTTTGACTTTACCTACACTTATACCTGTTTACTTATATACACATATACATTATAGGCTACTATATGCATGTGAGGGAGAGCTTTCTGATAAATACTTCACATTTCTGTTTCTCCAAGCAAGACCGGGCTCTAGTGAAACCTGGGTCATCACCCTAAAATCTTGCCATCACCACTGCCATTTTTGAGCCTCTATTTTGGAGACCTAACACCTTTATACCCTCATCTAAACCTGGATGGGAGCTAAATTAAAGAGACTTGGGAGAACTTATTTAATTTCAATGTATCAAGGCAAGGTCAGACCTTTTAAGCTTGGAAAATGAAAGTAAAGTGAAATTTAATAGAAACAAGAATACCAGAGAAGGGAAATGGACTGATTTCAACTTTTACATTTCTTTTATTTTCTTGAAAAAAATTATATAGTATATTTTTATCATGATTTCCTCTTCCACAGTTTCTTTCAAGAACTTCCCATCTCCCTAATCACACAACTTAGTTATTTTTTCCTCTCTTTCTTTCAAACACACACACACACACACACACACACACACACACACACACACACACACACACACAAGCAACTTACTGGAAAATGAGAAACACAGGACAACATGCCCCCCAACAAAATCTCACAAAAAATGAGAATCAAAATAAACAAGCAAAAAACAAATAAAACAATAAAATAGCCAAACAAATCAAAATGAGACAAAAATTCTAGAAAAATATAATTGAAATTGTTTTGTGTTAGCCAAATACTCCTAGGCATTGGGCCTGTTTTGCATTGTGGATAATATACCCAGTGGAACTCTTGGTATTCCAGGAAATTGGTATTTCCTTTGTCAGTATATGTTACTTGCAGATAGTGTCTTAGTTATGGGTGGGACCTTGTGTAGAGTTTCCCCTTTCATTGCTGGGACCTTATCAGGCTGGAACCTCTATACATCTTGTGTGTGCTGCCACATTCTCTGTAAGTTCATATGTACATCCATCCTGTTATGTTTGTTATATACTGTTTCCTTGTTGTCATACATCACCTCAGGCTCTTACAACTCATACAATCTTTTCAGCCATTATGGAGTTTATGATCCCTGGCATAAAAAAAAATAAAAATGAAAATAATAAAAGACCTTAGATTCAATCCAATTTTAATTAAAAGGTTTATTGATTAGCTACTAGCATGATGACCATCTCTGATCCAAACTTGATATTGCTGTGAGAGAAGGGATGAGGGAAAATTTTTTAAAGGCAAAAACCTTAAGAAGACCTCAGCATCTACTCAAGCAAGAAATTTAAGTGGTCAAGGCAACCCAAAACAATTCTTGGGTGTCTGCATGAGGAAGTTACAGAAGCAAAAAAAAAAGCAGTTAGTAGATGAGTATGGGGTGATGCTCCACAGGGCATAATTACCTCCTGCTTCTAGATTTTTCTAGTATGGGAATTCCTTGTCATTACTTAAAACAAATAAATTATCACTTCATGTTGAACTGCTAGAGCGGCCAATGTCAAAGTAGTCTTTTTATACTTTTTACCTTCAAGTACAGCCTGACAATGGTGGAATGGCACACTCTGGTCTCCTTCATGTTGGGGAATGATGTTTGTACAAGTTGCTTTACAAAATGGACACTGTTTCCAGCAGCCACAGAGATGAATTTTCTCAATGTGAGAAACCATTTCATCAATGGGCTTCTTTGAGCAGTCCTCTTCTACTTTCCTCATTGCAGGACCCAAAGCTGCACTCATGGCTTCTTTGAGAAATTCTGTATTCTTTATCTCTTGGTGCACAAAACTCATCATGGAAAGGTCTCTTCTTGGAAAGATCAAGTTGTTCCATAGGTTATCACGGAAGTAATTCAACCAGCCAGCTACAATGTTGCTTTCATCATTAGCTTCTATGGACTTATGAATGGCAGCAAGAATGTCTATCTTGATATCAACTAAATTTACTTTTTAAAATGTGATTTTGTTTTTTCACCTTCATATTCTGAACAGTATCTTCTAATGTGGTCTCTACTGTAAACCCTGAAGAAGGATTCTGGCTGATAAATGTAATGCTAGTAAAAGTTTTCTTCTGCCAGAGAAATGAGAACATGTTTCTCCAGGTTAGCCCTTTTCCTTTGAATGCAAGGCAGGTGGATCTCATGACCCCAGCTACTTTAGGACCCATTTACCCCCACATGGTAGTAGAGATAGCAGGAGTGAGCTTTAGCCACAGGAAGTCAACAAAGGATGTGATGGAAGTGGCGCCTTGGCAACAAATTTTAAAACTCATGAAGAAATCATCTTTCTTCCTTTCCAGGTAGTTCATAGGATCATTTGAATTCTTGAATGCCTCATGCATTTCCTTGAAACCCTTAGACACTCTTTGGAATAAGCTTAGTGGTAAGACAGTGTTGTAGTCTCTAGTAAATATGTAATCTTCCTCAGGGGGTACAGATTTCAGTTCTTTTTCTATTATCCTCAGTATTTCATGAAAACCATTCTGACTATAATCATGTTTTCACTTCCAAATGCTTTTAACTGTTTCATTAAATCTTAAATCAATGTTATTAGTAGTATTATTAATGGACTCTTTATGACAGGTTTCTAAACTCTTTAGAATTATACCATATTGTTTTTTTCATTTGAACATGTTTGGCATAACTGATTTCAAACTTCTCTCCAGAGTTCCTTTTTAGTCTTTCCACACTTTTTTTTTCTTGAAATACTCCAGAAGGATATTTTCAGTTCCAAATCAATGTTAGGGTCGGTGACATTAGGGACAGTTGAAAACACATTGTAGGTCTAATTTGTCCAAAGTTGATCAAATTTCTCATGCAACTATTCATCACTTAATTATTTACCCTTCCTACATACAGCCAACTCTTGGCACCTCTCTAACAGCTCATTTTCATATTGTGACTTTTGGTTATTAGTCCTTCTTGACTTTTTTTGAGGTTGATAACTGAATTGCCTTTCCTTCTTGTATCTGAAATAAGAGCATCTTTAAGCATTAGTAGCTTATGTTCAAAATTTGCTTTCCATTGAACCAATGTTTCATTATCTGGGTTTTCTTCATTTATATGTCAATTTATTGCTTGATAATTTCATATTTCTTGTTATGTGGACCCTCTAGTACATTGGTTGTGAGTGTCAGAATTTTCCTATTTTAAAACTAATTGTGCAGTTAGTTCTATAATTCCAGAACATGATTTCTTAGCTCACAGGGTCAGTGGTTATACGTGAGTTCCAAGTTGCTCAGGGCTATGACTTCCTTAGTGTTCCTGAAATTGAAAATGAAATTCTCATTGACTAGGGCATTCCATGAGTCCTGAACTTGAAATTTTACATTTGGAGATCTTCATGATCCTTCCCCTGGATTCCTTCTGGGAAGTCCTCAGGATCCCATTCTTCAGTTCTTGGACATTGTGTCTATAATGCTAATTGGGAGAGGCCATTGAGGGAATGCCATCCCAGAGGTGAGGAAAGTAGTAGAGATAATGACTGACACCAAATTTAATTACATCACTGAAGTGGGTTATGTTTGCTCACTCTTCCAACTCAAAAACTATTGTTTTCAGTGGGGCGGTGGTGGCGCACGCCTTTAATCCCAGCACTCGGGAGGCAGAGCCAGGCGGATCTCTGTGAGTTCGAGGCCAGCCTGGACTACCAAGTGAGTTCCAGGAAAGGCGCAAAGCTACACAGAGAAACCCTGTCTCGAAAAACCAAAAAAACAAAAAACCTATTGTTTTCATTTTATTCAGTCTTGGTTGCGGTCACTTTCATCCTTGTATACCTTGATCTTTTGTTGTAATTTCTCCTGCATTCTAATGGACAGATAACTGGGGGAAAACTTCACTTGTTTAATTCTCAGAAAGGCCTGGACAACAAATTATAGGATGTCCTTTATCTTTGCTAAATTTTCCCCCAAAATATTGATCTGAGTCATGTTTCCAAGGCCAATGATGAATGTTGCCAACTTATTGTCCCAATTCTGGAATTTGTTGTGGAGTTCTATAGCTCAAAGTCCTTCTGTACCTACGACCCACAGGGAGTAAAAGCCAAGTTCTTCTATGAATGTCTTATCTACTTCTAGTAGCTGCATGTAGACCCTCTTGGCACACCTGGCAATACTGACTATGAACTACAGCCCAGTTAGCACATTCAGCAGGGTGAACTTTCCTGGGCTCTGCATGGCAAAGATAGAGAGAACAGTCTTTTATCCAAGTTTCTTTGAGATCTTGTCAAAAATAGCTGCCACACACTTTAGAGGCACACATGAAGAATCCCCACCCATCAGCTCAGTGGGAACAGCAGTCATCATCATATCTGCAGTAATTTGAGGGAGGCAGAGCCAAAGGCTGTCTTTAGTAGAGGAAGCACCTTCCAGGATTTCAAAGATATGGCCAATTCCAAAAGGGCAGTCAAGAGTCTCTATGAACATGACTTCTATCTGCTTCTGCCAAAGCATCAGGGAGTTTATCTTTTGTGGCTAATGCTTTTCCATCTGTACCACTGATCACAAATATTGTTGCTTTTCATCTGAATTCTCCAAATGCCTTATAGCTAGATTTTCTAAAACCATACTCAACCAGTGTAAGAAATAGAGGTTATGGAATTTCTAGGTCTTCTTTGAGAATTTGTAGGTCATATCACATTAAATAATTGAGAGCCAAAGCCTTTTTAAACTACTGCCATTGTATTTTTTGTTTTTCTGTCTCAGTCTCACTCTTGTGTTGTTCAATGCTCCAGTGCCCTTTTACTTGCAGATGGCAGAGTTCTTTGCTTTCTTACACCAAGGGTACCATAGTTGTCCATGAATGGGCAGCAAATTTTCTTTTATTTCAGACAGCTTCTATTGTTTTAGGAGCTCTGTTATACTCTACCCCTTTTCTTTGTCTTCCTTCAATTCTGTCTGGTCTTCATCAATCAGAAACCCTTGTTTTCAAGCCATCTGTGAAGAGTCTTCTAAACTGAGAACAGTGACATAGAGTTCTAGTAAGTGTTTGGTGTTAGTCATGAGTTCTTCTGTTAATTCCACCTGATTTCTTTTTCTGATGACAACTCCTATCCTTCTTACCAGTATTATTAGCTGTGGTTTTTTTTCTTTGTCATCAAATAAGCAGGTCAAAGGTCTTTATGATTGTTATAAGTCACAGACACATTTTTTGTTTTCTTTATTGTCATCAGAAGCTGACATGAAGATCACAATGAGAGAAGAGACATCCTGTAGGAAACTGAGTTGTTCTATATGTCCCTTGGCATTCCCATGAAGATTGGTAAAGGCCACTCACTTGTCAGCTATGACCTCACCTTGGCTCCCAGGACAGAACCAGCAGATGTCCAAAACTCCCTCCATCAGGAGACAGTTGCTGCTTCCCCTGTAGTCCCAATGAAAAAACACAGCATGTTTATGTCTACTGAGGAAGGAGCTCGTGATCTGAGATTTAGAATCAGAGAGGCAATTTCTGACTCTAATGAAGGACACATGGTGATAGAAAAACAGCACATCTGCTGCTTCTTGTGACTATACTCTTGAGCTGTGTTGAGTCACTTGCCTCTTGACAACTTTTCCTAATTTGTCTGAGATACCAGAGAGAAAATCCAATCTGAGAAGTGTTGGGATTTAGTTCCCCACAGGGGAGTTCAAATTGCCAATGGAAAGTTTGGATAAAATATGTTGCATGGCAAGATCATCTGCACAGTGAAAGATGCCCATCAGAATGTCAATTGGGTGAGTGTGGGGCCAGACTCAGTGGCTGAAGAATCAGTAGGTTCATCTTTGTAGTCAACCAATTCTTCATATAGGTCAAAAGTACCATTTTCTTGGTTGGAGGGACCTACAGAATCTTGGGTTTCTGCATTTTCAGTGTTACTGAATCCTAGATAGTTCAACCCACAATCTAGCATCAGTAGCTTTTGTAGGAAATAGAATGGAAGTTCCTGCTCAGATTTTGGCTGTGTATTCTATACAGAAGTCTTATAGATCAGATGGAAGTCAACTCTGTTCATCTTTTTTGGGTAGTGATGTTCTAGACCTAGGTACTGGAGTAAGTCTAGGAGAGGTCCTTTTTCTATCATTTCCTTTTTGTTGTTTTCATTATTTTGCTGGATAAAAGTTTCTTTCTTTTCAGGGCAGAGACTTTGCAATTGTTTTTCACCTCATCCATCTGCAAAGAAAAGATGGTGTCTTCATAGTTCCCGTCAATGAATAATCTCAACTTATGCTCTAGAGTCTCCCATTCATGAACTATGCCAAATTTTGTGAGGACATGTGCAAGTTTTATAGACAATGATTGTTCCATATGCTGACTTGTTAATGCCAAGCATTGTGTTTTCTCTCCAGGAAAAGTCATGATTCAAATCATGGTTTTCAGAGCTTTGAGCACTAAGAATGCCTGTGTCCTCTCAATGCAAATAGTTTTGAGTTCCTGGTATCTGTGTTGTAGAGTTTATATTTCATCCAGGAGGAAATTTAATCAGTAAATCCCAGGAGAAGATGAAAAACATTGCTTTCTGGCTGATATCTTGCACTAGCTGGAATGGAGAAGAGTAGCAGCTGCATTTCTGGCTCCTCTGCTTCTCTGAGGTAACACAAGAAAAATCTGAGAGCTGTGCTGATGTCACATGTGGATGTTGTTTGAGCTTCTTCCATTGTTTCTGGGGACTTTGGGATTTGGGGACTATGAGAGATTTCTTTTAATTTCTTTTAAATTTTTAAGGAATTTAGAAAATTCAGTGATTCTAGCTTGCTGTTTCTCTGACTCTGTCTGATAGATCCACTGCATGATGGACCTTACCTGAAGAAAGTTTTTGACTTTATAGACATGGGGTTCTAGAAGGCTTCAAAACTGAGTTTTAATAAAAAGTTTTTAAATTGGTGGGTTTTGCAAGAGTTAACAGTATTTATGAGAAAAATTGTCCAGCTCCCAATCTGTGAGGCACTTATTAGTCCAACTGAAAAAAAGCCATAACTTTTTGTTTTCTGAGCCAATGTTTGCATCAATCCCATTAGCTTCTGAAGCTTCTCTTCAGAGTCAGAGATCTCACAGGATTCTACATCTCCTAGGAAAAATTCTTCTTCCTTTTCAGAATTCAACAACTCCTCTTCAGCCTGGATGTGGGCAATGAGGCCATCAGAGCAGAATAAGTGTCTGACAGACAATTTGCCACCAGAAAGGAGTGGTGAAAATTTCTTCTGTGATTTGATAGCATGATGTCCTAAATGAATACCAAGTGGAAGTTTTCGGTCAATGACAGACCAGGTTTTGTTGCTGGTGAGAAAGCCAGTTATCCATGGAACAATTCCATTTGCTTCTGGTGATGCACCTTTCTGGGCCACAGAAAATTGGGCTTTGATTTGGAGCTGTTGATTAGTTGCATTTTTGCAGAATCTTACTAAATGTGAGTCTGATGTTGTCATTCTTGCCCCAAATTCAACTCTAAAGCCACTGTAGGTCCCCCATATTCAATTATCAAAGGCTTTTGCTGTCTGTTGCTTCATACAATCCAGCTGGTCACTTTTTAAACCCTCTGAAATAGCCTTTTAGTAGCAGACTCCCCCAAGGTACAGAGGGCTTTGATTAACATTAGAGCCAAATATGTTCAAGAAGTTTTCTGTCCTTTTCCTCAGTATGAGGAATTTTTTTGGTCCATCTCTGTTTAAGATTAGTGATTTTCAGTACCTTGAGAGCAATGGTGGAGAGCTAGATCTGATCAGCTCAAAAGTGGAAGGAGGCTAGGGGCACTTAGCTGAACTTGGCTGAATAGAAATAAGAATGCTCTGAATATGACTGCTGTGTGACCATAGTTTTTGAATGTTTGCTTGGGTCTCTATTCCCTCTAAACTAAATCACCATCATCTCTCCTTGGCTGATATCATTGCTCGAAATCCCAGTTTCTCTGCAGTTTTGGTGAACAGGGATTTTGCTAGAGAAGATACGAATTCTTTTGCTTTCATCCTTTTTCCTTGCTCAGGTCCAAAGAGGAAGAATTCCTTGGGGACCCTGAGTAGCTCTTCTCTCCTCACTACCAGGCCCTTTTGCTTGCTTGTCTTATAAATTCCCTGCAGAGCCCACCTTACCAGGTCTCTGTCACGGAGGTTTCCCCTGTAGGTCAGTTTCTGCTCCACATCCTTTAATTGTCTCTCCATTGTTTCAGTGACATCTTTCAGGGGCACCTCAGGCCCTGGCCAGCACTCTTCAGGGATCTCCATTGCTTGTCTCAG
This sequence comes from Peromyscus californicus insignis, assembly GCF_007827085.1. NCBI lineage: Eukaryota > Metazoa > Chordata > Mammalia > Rodentia > Cricetidae > Peromyscus > Peromyscus californicus. Next base: position 96,907,740 of record NW_026294562.1, read on the forward strand.
CTCTGCTTCTTTCCTCCTCACTGCTTCTTCCTGTCTGTTCTTCCCTTCTGACTGCAAGGCCCTCAGTTCCTGCAGTGCCTGTCCTGCCTGCCTCTGCCTGTTCCTTATCATCTCCCCTGGAGTCTCCTGGAACTCTGCAACACTCTTTGGCTGTGAGAGGTCAAGCAGCTTCTCCAGAGCCTTTTTCTCCCATGTGTGTTGTGTCTGGGACTTCAGCTTCTGGAGGTCTCTTTCTTCTAAGTGCTGTAAGGCCTGGGTACAGGTCACACCCAGGTCTTCCTGCAGCTTAGGCAGCCAGTGGTCAACAGACAACCCCACTTCTGTCAGTGTCTCCTTGAGATCTTGCCCCTTTCTAGGCTGAGGCTCATTAGTGGTACACTCTGCTGTTGCCATGGCTCTGTGAAGACCAAATACTTGTTTAGTCTGTGTCTAAAGTGTAAGAAATTTCTGCACATGATCCAATGTGTGGGTGTCCTAAAGAGGCAATTCTCCAAGATTTCTCATTTCCTTATCTCATTGTCTAATTTATATGTTTCTTTATCATCGTTGTCATATTTTTGTTTACTAAATATAGTTTTCCTGTCTATTGTTATGAGTTTCAATGTAATAGACTGATTTTGTTTTTGGCATCTCCTGTCATGGACTGGCCCATTGGGGGTACCACAATCGTAGGAGAACCAGGGCTTGAGCAGTCAGGAAGGCAAGGATTCGGCGAATGACAGACAACACACTCAGAAGTGGTTTGAATCTGCTGCAATTTTACTTTTGTAAATCAATAGTTTATATACAGAAAAGAAAATTATCAAGTCATACAAGGAACAACAAGAGCTTGGCAATAATTTAATTACATCATCTTTAAAAAAAACCAGCAAGCACACAATTATTAATCGGCGTTAGACATATCCCTTTACCCACAAGAACTTTATGACCCAAAAAGCAGTCTGTGATTTTTAAACTTAATATAGTCCCTAACTTGTGTAGACTTCTTATGGTTGTAGTTGTGTTTTTTATCTTATCTCAGCAGCTTTTTAGTTTATTATGTCCTTTTTTTGGGGGGGAGGGTTATGATCCACTTAGCCAATTTGGATGTTGTAGACCCTCTCTGAGTCTTTTTTTAGTTCTCCACCACATATTTTTTTTAATATAAAACCTTTTTACCTGTTGGAATATGGACTCTTGTACTTTTTGCCTGTAAGGGGAAGGGGTTCTGTTGTAGTCCTTAAGTTTTCCATGCTGAATTTCCTCAACGGAGGGGCCCACCATCTGTCTCCTCTGAGATAACGTCTTTTGTCATAAATCACTTTAGGTGGGATTTCTAAAGGATTCCTAGTGGTTGAGTGTTTATTTCCTGGAAGTGCCTGAACCTTTATACTTTTTTTATTTAGTGGCTTGGGGTCTTAAAAAATAGCTCATTTTGTTATATTTAATTAAGATCTATTAAGATCTATGTCTAGCTTTTTCTTTTTTCCATAGTTCACAACCCAAGCATTTATTAATTTTGGCTGTGTTTTATGGATTAATTAGAACATTATCAGAAAGGAAGTTATACAGAACCCATAGCCCAGGGAACTCATGATCCGTGAAGCACGTCTTCTTTGAGAAGGAGGCATAACGCGGGCATAACGCTCCCAGGGACCTCCAGGGAGCTTAGTCCCGTGGGACACGTATCTCTCGCCCGCTATTATAGACATAACTGTTCATGTCACACAGATGACACTGGAGTTGGTGTGGCAATCTCCCCCTTCAATTATTCAACAACAAAACCAGTAAATTAATGAGTGAAAATTTAATACATAACTAGGTGACAGCTTACTTTTTATTTTATAAATGAGAGTGATTCCATCTGCTGATTACCTTTTATGTATATATTTCTGTGAAACCTATGTTGACTGTTTCCATTCCTATCTCCCTAAATACATCTCAACATATATAATACTGTTTTGGTCTCCTATCCTTTAAATGCATTTCTACTTTGTTCATGCTTGTCACTCACTTTTAACTTTTCATCTTGCCCTAGGATATTATTTAGAATCTTTTCTATAGATGTGATAAAATACCATGACCAAGTCAATTTATAAAAGATGCGTTAAATTTGGGTTTCATGATGTCTGAGGGTTAGAGTCTATGACCATAATGGCAGGAAGCATGGTAATAGTCAGGTAGCCATGACACTGGAGCAATAACTGAAATCTCACATCTTGAGACACAACCATACTATAAAGGGGGTACTGGCAATTGCTGGAGTATTTCAAATCCTCAAAGCCCATCCTAGTGATACACCTCCTCCAACAAGACTACACCTCCTAATCTTTCCCAAGGTGTTCTACCAAGTGGGGACCAAGCACTCAAATATGTGAGTCTATGGAGGCCATTCTCATTCAAACCACCACATTCCACTCCCAGACATGCATAAACCCGTTGCTGTATCATAATAAAAGTGCATTTTGTCCAACTTTAATATTCCTCACAGTGTTTCATTTTCAACATTGTCTAAAAGCCCAAATTTCAAAGTCTCTTCTGAGACTAAAGGCAAAGTTTGAATTGTAACTCCTTGTCAAATCAAAAAGCAAATTATATGCTTCTGACATTCAATGACACAGGGTAAACATTATCATTCCAAAGGAGAGGAAGGCAAGAACTAAATCCAGCAGTCCACTTCCAAATCCCACAGCTTCATATCTAATGTCAAAGGGCTTAGCCAGCTCCCCCTGTCAAGTGTTGCTGACTATAACACACTTCTCTCCTTTGGGATGCTTCCACTCCCTATCACAGCTCTATTTGGCAAATATCTTAAGTTCTTGCCAAAATCTTCAGTTCTCATGCACAGTCTAGGCCTGACTTTCATAGCTCTACACAATGGTCTCTCAGGGCCTCCATGATCATCCTCCCCTGGCCTCAGTGGCTCTCCTGTACCACACAGAATTACTCTACACCCCATTTACTCCTTTATCCTGAATGATTGATCCTAGAGCCCCTACCAATGAGGACAATATCACCAAGTTTGACTACCAACTTGGTGTGAACTATTGTACCCTTCAACCACATTTGTAGAACTCTTGATGTGCTGCTGCTTTTTATCAACAGAAAATGTTCTGAGGCCCATTCCTTCTCTAAGACCTCTTGCCCTGAGGTCACCACTACTTTTATTCCATTTTGGATTAGGCAATACATTAATTTCTCATCTCTGTCAGCAGAAACCTATGCTGCAATATTGTTTCCTGATGTTCTTTTTTTACTTCAAGTTGTATATTTCATATTTCCTTTTGCCCCTCTTACTCTCTTTCATTGTAGACATGCCTTCATAATAGTGATTACTAATAACCACATGATAAAATCAATATTAGGCCTTCTTGAACTTTTCTCCTACCAATGGAATCACTCCAATACTTTTCACTTTGGCCTTAGGGAGAGTCTTATTACAAGGTAAGAAAGTGGCCACCATATCACAAGAATTGTCTCTAGCCCAATTACTAATATTGTTTCCTTGTGAAACTTCTTGAGTTCTGCCCCCATAGCCCTCATTGCACTCAGTAGTATTATCTTTCAAGCTCCTGGTATGATAGCCTGTTAAGCTCCAATTACAGTGGTCAACTGCTTCATAGTTCAAAGTCCCAAATCCTTCCACATTCCTTCAAAATACAGCATGGTCAGTCTTGTCCTAGCAATTTCCCACCTCTGGTACCAGCTTCTATCTTAGTTATCTTAGTTATGTTTCCATTGCTCTGATAAAATACCATGACCAAGGCAACTTATAAAAGAAAGCATATAATTTAAAGCTTACCATGTCAGAGGGTTAGAATCTATTCTATGACCATTATGATAGGGAGTATAGAAGCAGTCAGAAGTAGCAGATAAAAGTTCTATATCTTGAGACACAACTATAAGATAGGGTTAGCAAGCTATAGATAGGCAGACAGACAGACAGACAGACAGACAGACAGATAGTAGATAGACTGATAGACAGATAGACACTGGAAATGTGCTGTGGGATGTCTTTCTATATTCTGTGAATGTATGTTTCTCTCATTGGCTAATAAATAAGCTACTTGGCCTATGCCAAAGCAGCTTCAGGTGGGAAATCCAAGCAGAGATAGAGGAAAGAGACAGGTGGAAAGAGGAGACACCAGCCTGCCACACAAATTGCAAGATGCCAGCAGACCAGTAATGCCATGGCCATGTGGCAACGTATAGATTACTGGAAATGGGTTAATTTAAGATGAAAGAGCTAGCAAGCAAGAAGCCTGAGCCATAGGCCCTACAGTTTGTAATTGATATTAAGCCTCTAAGTAATTATTTTATAAGCAACTGTGGACCACAGGTGGGAGAGATTTGTCCGGGCCTTGGGCCCAGGTAGGACTTGAGAAACATCTCCCTTCCTTTGGCACCCAGATGTGGTGGCAAGAGTTTCCACCTAAACCTGAGAGAGCTTAAGAAGATATTATAAACGTAGCTAAGAGCAACTTCCTAGTTTGTGTCTCTTATGCATACTGGGGTACAGACACTGTGTCTTTTGAGCTTGAGCACAGCATGGCAGATTCCCACTACAGTACACAGAGGTATCTCCAACCACACAGTGCACTGCATGGCGCATTTAGCTTTTGCTAGCACAGAAAAAAAAAAGGTTTCTGGCTACACTCTGCTTGATGGAGGCATAGACCCACTGCTTCCTAGTGTTGATGGTGAGCATGGGTCCCAGAGCTAGCGGTAAACATACCTCTACCATGTTAAAAAGCCAAGAGGGGCAGAGCCAGCAGTGGTCAAGGCTGCTGCTGTTGTCCTAGCCACACAGCTTAGAAGTTTAAAATCTCTCCTGGTCAAAAAATAATTACAGATACACAATAGGACAGATTCAGATGGGAAAAAAAGTTCTAAATGGTTTATAATATGTGTAAAAGTATACATAGGCTTGGGAGAGTAAAGAGAAGATATAGATAGTCATAAAAAAGAACAATAAAGTTTTAAAATAATTAAATAAAGTCCTTAGAAAGGGGAGTGAAGTAATATAAAGAAAATGAGCCATGTGAGGATGGAAAATGCACAGAAAGTCTGGATTATGTACGTTATTGTGTTGTCTTTAAAATTTTTGACTGCTACAAAACATTTGACTATAAAAGCTGCTGGATTAAACCAACCTACATATTTTAAAAATATCTTGACTGTAAAACTTAAGTCAAAAGGTATGCTACTTTGGGAGAGGGGTAATGTTTTTGTTTCCACAAAAAAATAGAGGCTATGCATTCATTCAAAATTAAAGATGAGGGCCTGGAGAGATGGCTCAGAGGTTAAGAGCACCGACTGCTCTTCCAGAGGTCCTGAGTTCAATTCCCAACACCCACATGGTGGCTCACAACCATCTGTAATGAGATCTGGTGCCCTCTTCTGTATACATAATAAATAAATCTTAAAAAAAAAACTTAGAGTAAAATTAAAGATGATCAGATATGATCGAGGAAGAACCCCCTGAAATCCTGACAACAGACATAAAAACATAAACCTGAAAGAACTGCAAGACACGTAATGTTTATTTTACCTGCTCAAACACTTAGCAAAAAATTATCTTTGGCTGACTTGTGCACAATGCACAATCTGTACTTGTATTAATGCATATATATATATATATATATATATATATATATATATATATATATCCTTTAAAAATTTATATATTTTGCTGGGCGGTGGTGGCGCATGCCTTTAATCCCAGCACTGAGGAGGCAGAGCCAGGTGGATCTCTGTGAGTTCAAGTCTAGCCTGGTCTACAGAGTGAGATCCAGGATAGGCACCAAAACTACACAGAGAAACCCTGTCTCGAAAAACCTATATATATATATATATATATATGTGTGTGTGTGTGTGTGTGTGTGTGTGTGTGTGTATTTTTAGGATGAGGGGACCAGACACCAATGAAAACAGGTGATCCACATGATCCAATGTTTCAAAGTGCCTCTGTTGTGGTTTCCTCTGCATTCTATATCCAGAAAGGCTTCAAGGCTGCTGACTGAGATGATCCAGCCTCACAGACTACTCCAATCAGGACTTGACCATAATCTTAAATTTTCTCAGGGTCCCAATAAGATTAAAAGCACCCCCAATTAGCAGAAAATAGTCTAGAACACTATGTCCACATTCCCCCAAAATGGATAATGGATGTTTGTCTTTGTGTAGGGAGTTGGTTACAAATTGTTATTGGTCATAGTCAATCCCTTTCAAAAAGAAGAAATGGGGATATTATAGAAATGTATGACATAGAAATAATATGATAAAGGAGTAGATTATTAAATCTACTTTAATTAAAAAATAACTATTAATCTTACATATTTTACATTAGTCTGCTCCTGGCAGCACCAATCTACTTCAGAGAAAATGATGGGCATTAAAGAAACTCCACATGGAGTTTGCTTTCTTTAATGGCAAAAGTTAGCCATTTGGGCAAGAATTTGTTTTTGCTTGGACTGCTGACAAAATGTTGTATTGACTGGACATGCAGGACCCATGGAAAAATGATCACTAAGATGGTCTTTCAAGTTCCTGCTTCACAGAGGAGACTGCCAGATATTCTGCAGGACACAGAGAGAAGCACTGAGAAACTCTAGGTCTATAGGCTGAAGATGGGTGCCCCAATTTTGCAGAGGAACTTTGGGTGACTGTCTAGGCAGCCAGCTGTTTCTGTCATTCTAGATTTTTGGAAGTTGCTTACAAAGCACCAGTTTACTTAGGTAGTATTATGTCCTCCTAGGGTCTTTGATGTAGTTGAAGACTAGATAGTTATAATTATAATTTTCCTTGGTTATGATAAAAGATAAATTAGATATGAAACTTTAGATTCAGAAATACAGGACAGATGATAAAATATTTTCTTTAATTTTACCAAATACAAATAGACTAGATGTTGTAACTGTAATTCTTGCTTAATAGCTGTTATATTATATGTAATTTTACTATGTTAAAATTAAAATCTTCCTTTTTGACTAAATAGAAAAGGGGAAATGCTGTGGGATGTATTTCTGTGTGCTGAAAGTTCTGATTAATTGATAAATAAAGCTGCATTGGCCTGTAACAATGCAGCTTACAGGTAGGCAGGAAATCTAAGCCCATATGTGGAGAAAAAGAAAGAAGAGGAGAGGGAGATGCCAGCCTGCTGCCCATGAACTACATGCCAGCAGACGGTTAAGTCATGGAACATGTGGCAAAACATAGATTAATATAAATGGGTTAATTTAAGACATAAGAGCTAGCTAGCAAGAGGTCTGCCATAGGCCATACAGTCTGTAAATAATATAAGCCTCTGTGTGTTTACTTGGGTTCAAGTTGCTATGGGACCACGGGTGAGAGAGATTTGTCTGGACCGTGGAGGGGTGGGGCAGGCAGAACCTGAGAAACCTTTATGGCTACAAGACAAGATTATATTATTCAATTACATACATTTTCATGTTTCTCTTTGTCCTGTAATTCCTGTCATATTGTATCTTGGTGTCATACTTGGCTAATGATTGCCATCATTACCTGCTTTCTTAGGGTTTTATCACTATGAAAAGACACCACGATCAAAGCATCTTTATAAAAGAAAAACCTTAGGTGGGATAGCTTACAGTTTCAGAGATTTAGTCCATTATCATCATGGTGAAAAGCATGGTGGCATGTAGGTAGACATGGTGCTGGAGAAGGAGCTGAGAGTTCTACATCTTGATCTGCAGGCAGGAGAAGGAGATTATGTACAACATTGAGTGTAGCTTGAGCGTATGAGACCTCAAAACCCACCCCTACAGTAACATACTTCTTTCAGCAAAGTCATACCTACTCCAACAAGGCCACATCTCCTAATAGTGCCACTCCCTATGGGCCAAACATTCAAATACATGAGTCTATGGAGGCCTTACCTATTCAAACCACCATACCTACTTTTTACTAAATGCAAATTTTGAAATGATCTCTTGAATTTTTCTTTATTCTTGTTACTCTTCACTCTTACCAGATATTCTTTAGATTTTTGCCCCCATATGAATTTTTTGGTTGCTATAATTGATACTGCATCTGATACTGTTTATGGTTTTTTTCTTTCCAGTACTCATGTTGAAATTCATTTGCCATTTGCCATTATAATGAATATTATTAATGGGGGATTCTTTGGAAAGTTGCTTCACACCAACATGTATTGCTAGTGATGGTGGCTTGGGACATGTCATGAAAGAAGAGACTTTATAAAGAGACATCTACCCAGTGATTCTTGGCACCACTATTAGAGCAAGAACTGAGAGATGAGACAAATAAGGAGTATCAAGAAAGCACTTCTTGTTTTCATTATTATGTACAAATTTTCATACAAGAATGATGACACAGGTTAGGAATTAAAACAGTACCTTATTCTCAATAGAGAGTTAAACTGTATAGGTATTTTCTTTTTTTTTGGATATCAATTCTAGAGGATATTAAAAGAAGCTACATATTTCATATGCATATTATTCTTATTGAGGTATTTTGACAAGAAACATTTCATTTCTTTGTCATATCAAGATAGGGTTAGAAGGATAGATATGATGTCTGAAAGTTAAATTTTTTTTAAACAAAATCCAATTTTGTGATTATTGATCCCATACCTAGAAATTGTTAGCTTTATAGGATATAATTTATTTACCCCAATACCCTTCATGCTTTTTCTTTATTTTCTTCCCTTTGACTGTTTTCTACTCCATAGATCTTCTAGTATAAGTTATGTTGCTATGACAAAGTACACTGACAAAAATAATTTAAAGAAACAAGAGTTTACTTAGCTAACAATTCTATCAGTGCAGAGAATTCACAGAGGCAGGAGCTTGTGAGAGCCAATCATACCAAATTAAGAGCACAGAGAAACAAATGCACCTATACTGCATAAATATTGCTTTGCTAGCTTTCTTCAATCATATATGGTTCAGGAGCAAGCTCAACTTATGGTACTACCCACAGTGCATTAAGTGTACATGAGTTAGCCGGGTGGTGGTGGCACACGCCTTTAATCCCAGCACTTGGGAGGCAGAGTCAGGCGGATCTCTGTGAGTTCAAGGCCAGCCTGGGCTACCAAGTGAGTTCCAGGAAAGGCGCAAAGCTACACAGAGAAACCCTGTCTCGAAAAACCAAAAAAAAAAAAAAAAAAAAGTGTACATGAGTTAATAAGCAAGGTAATGACATATAGACATGCCTACTGGCCAGCATGATTTAGAAAGTTTCTCATAAAGACCCTTCTCATAGAATTCTAAGTTGTGTCAAGTTAACAGTTAACTAACCAGCATGCTAGTCAAGCCATATCTCAATTGGTGGGATTAATGCTAATATAGAAGAATGATTTCAATTCCCTTTTGCCTATTTGTCCTTCTGCCTTCTGTACATTATGCTTCAGTAAGACATGGGCTTTACTGGAGGCCATACTGGATCTAAGGACCTCAGTAAGACACCACATACCATCTGCTAACAATTCTCAAAGTCTGCCTGACATTCCCCAACAGCACTTTGACCCCTGGGCTCCATACCCCAGCCCACAACTCTGGTAGCTCTACTGAAGACCAGGATGGTCCTAGGGACCAAGGTAAGACACCACCCTCTAACACTCCTTGAAGCCTGCGCAACAACCCCAGACTACACCCTTTCCCTGAATATTCCAATGTAGCTCAAGTACAAGAAAATGGCCTTAAAAATAACTTTATGAATATAATGAAGAGCCTTTAAGAGGAAATGAAAAAATTCCTTAAAGAAATTGAGGAAAAGACAAACAAAAAAAAGGGAGGAAATCAATAAATCCCTTAAAGAATGCCAAGTAAACCAAGAGAAAACAAACAGGTGAAGGAAATGGTTCAAGACTTGAAAATGGAAATTGAAGTAATAAAGAAAACACAGACTGAGGAAATTCTGGAACTGAAAAATCTGGATAAGAGAACAGTGACTACAGAAGCAAGCATCACAATAAAATAAAGGACACAGAAGAGAGAACCTCAGACATTGAAGATGTGATAGAGGAAATAGACTCATTGATAAAAGAAAATGTTAAATATAAAAAATTCCTAACACAAAACATCCTTGAAATCTGGAAGACTATGAAAAGACCAAACCTAAGAATAACAGGAATAGAAGGAGAAGAATCTCAGCTCAAATTCCAGAAAATACATTCAACAAAATCTTAGAAAAAAATTTCCCAACCTAAAAAAGGACATCAAGGTACAAGAAGCTTGCATAACACCAAATAGACTGGACCCTCACCATATAATATTCAAAACACTAAGCATACAGAACAAAGACAGAATATTAAAAACTGAAAAGGAAAAAGGCCAAGTAACATGTAAAGGCAGGCCTGTCAGAATTACACACAAATGCTCAATGGAGACTCTAAAAGTCAGAAAGGCCCACGACAGGCCATTACTTAGCAAATTAAGCAGTAACCTAGAGGTAAGGACTGAAGCAGAACCATAGAAGAGTACTGCTTATTAGATTGTTCATCTGGGCTTCCTCAGCTTGTTTTCTTATACAACCTAGGATCACTAGTCCAGGAGTGGCACTTAAGAGTAGTGAGGTGGGCCCTTCTATATCAATCATTACTCAAGAAAATAACTCATAGTCACACACCCACAGGGTAATCTGAGAGTAACAATTCCCAAATTAAAGTTTCCTCCTCCCATAAGACCCTAGTTTGTGCCAAGTGGACAATATTTCACCAACACAACCAGATATTCTAAATCCAATAGAGGAGAAAGTAGAACATACACTTCAATTCACATGCACAAGAGAGGGCTTTCTAAACAAGGACTCTGATATCACAGACATTAAGACAAAAATTGACAAATGGGACCATGTGAGACTAAAAAGCTTCTGTGTAACAAAGAATACCATCATGATGGTAAAGAGGACAAATGGGCAAAAGATCTTTACCAGCTTTATATCTGACAGAAGGTTATTGTCTAGAATAATATAGAAAGCACCAAAAAGCTAAAGATCAGGAAATTAGCCCCATTACAGAATGGGTTCATGGAACTAAACAGAGTCCGTGGAAGAAGAAATTCAAATGACCATAAATATATTGTCTAAAATGCTCAATATCCTTAACCATCAGGGAAATGCAAAGTAGAGCCATGTTGGATTTACTTTAAAGACATTCAGAAAGTCTAATGTCAAAAATACAAATCACAAAAAAGGCTGGTGAGTATTTGGGGAAAAGGGAGCACTTCTTCACGTGCGGGTTGGAGCACAAACTGTTGCAGCCACTATAGGAAGAGTAAAGCTTCCTCACAAAGATAAAAATAGATCCACCACAGGTTCTCAAGATGTTGGTGCTGTCTGAGCCATGAGATATTTGCCAAGGGGAGCTGAATACAGAGAATGGAAAAAGCATCAGTGGTAATTCTATGTTGCAGGGAGCAAAGATGGAGAGCTAGAGCCTTTCAAGTCCTTGGAGACTAGAGACTCATACACCAGACATAGAGCTACAATGTGGCATTTTCCCTGATGGATTTATGTCTTGCTTTGCTTTCCTCTTTCCTCACTATATCTCCATCCTTCCATTTCAAAATGGGAAGGTATATTCTCTACCATTTGGGGGAAGATATCATTCTTTTTTAAATTTCTACTTTTTTTTTATTATTGTTCAAGTGGTCTCAGTGAAGAAGAGTTAGTCTTATGTCTCAGAATTAACTTTAGACTTTTGATCAGTGCTAAGACTATTAAATACTATGGGAATTTGGGGTGTTGGACTAAATGGGTTTTGGACTATGATATGGTCATGAGTTTGAGAGTCGGGAGTAGAATATTGTGATTTAAATGAGAAATGACCCATAGAAATGACCTGGGAACATTTGGTTCCCAGGTGGAAAAACAATTTGGGGAGATATGAATGTTCTTGAACATACCTCATTTCTTTTCAGCCTATGTAGCTTTGCTGTAGGAAGTATAACATTGGAGTCAGGCCTGAGAGATTGTAGGCCTGTTGACTTACAGTTTATTCTCTCTGTTTTCTGTGTACAGTTGAGATGTGATTTCTCAGCCTCTTGTTCCTACTTCATGTTGCTGTGTTTTCTCACAGTGACAGACTCTTATACTTCTGAAACCTCAGACAAAAGAATCTTTTTCATCTGCAAGTAGCTTTTTATTATGATATTTTATTCCAAGAACAGAAAAGTACCCAATATGATTATAGAACATTACAAATTACTGGGCCAAAATACCTGACAAATTCAACTTAAGTGGAGTTCCAGCTCAGTTCAAATTCAGAGTTGGGGAATTTACAGAGTCAGAAACTCGAGCCAGATGCTTTTACCACATTGCGCATCAACAAACAGAGAGCAGTGAATGTTCTGTGCTTAAGTAACTTTATTCTTTTTATGCAGTCTAGGACTGCAGCCCAGGAAATGGGACTTACCTGTTAGAGAAGGTCTTCCCACCTCCATTAATCTAATCTTTGTCATTTCTCATGGCATAGTCTAATCTAGTCTAAAAACACTTTTTATGATTATACTTGGAGGCTTGTTTCCTAGTATATGTCAAATTGACAATCATTGTGAAATATCATAGCCCCTTTTCACATGAGCACCATAATATAATACCAGGAATGATTATTTCTTAGACCTACATACAACATCAGGTTTTTTTATTTTTTATAGTGTTTATTTTTTTTGAAAAACACTTGTGATGGATTCACAACACGTCCCATGGTTGGGCGTGTTTGCACATGCCCAGTGGACCTGGACACTTCTGCCTAGCCAGTTCCAGGTCAAGATAGCCATTTCCGGGTGAAGGCGTCTCACGTGACCAGGATCCATGACTTTGCATGGTTGGGTAAGAGCGCGCAACACAGTCATGTGATGCAACACAGCCATGTGATCTACACGCATGCATGGAGTTACGTCGACCTGTGCACGCCCAGCCTTTACAAGCCGGCGCCATATTCCCGCCTGCCTTCCTCTTCTTCTCTACACACGTGTCTTTCCCACAGGCCTGGGCACTTGTCTGTCCCTTTTATCTTAATAAAACTCTTGTTAGCGGATTCTGTTGTGTTTTGTGACATTTCCTCGCAGGGTAAGAGCACCACAAAATAACTAACATCTGGTGCCGAACCCAAGTGGGCACTTCCGGGCGGCCTGCTCCTGGAAACCTGGAAACCAGGGACTGCTGCACACAAACTGGGGACTCTGCTCTGTACGTGACAAACTGCTATCCATTCACCTGGCCGCACCAAAATTATATCCAACACTGCTTTCTCCAATTGGTGAGTCCCCCCACTTTTCAGCCAGCGTAAATGGTTTCCTGAATCTATGAGAACAACCATTGAGCGTCCGGCACCTCATCAAGTATTCTTGAAACCAAGGGAACCCCCGGCCATGGTCTTTATTGGCTTCGGTCGGTCCCTACCTCAGGCCTAAATTTCTAGTCATCTCCCATGTCTGCAGCCTGAGATATTTCTCGCAGTGGGACCACCGCCGTTGGGTGCGTCCTGGGGGCCACGTGAGGCCGACACATTCATCCGGCTTGAGGAAGCAGCAGACACTGTCCGGATTCTCGGGGAATCCTTGCCTCACGTGGTGGGGCCCCTGCTTCTCTGGCTGATGAGCTGAGTAGCAGCCTGTGCCCGGTATCAGTCCTTGGCCTTGGGGACGCCTGGAGCCTTGGCTTCGGATCACGTTTGTTTTTTTTATTTTTATGTTTTATTTTTCTACCTCTCTGCTGCAGACATGGGAAACAAAGTTTCCAACACTATTAGTCCTTCCTCTCCATTAGGCTGTCTTCTTGAAGCTTTAAAACCTCTCAGCTTAATGCCTTACTTAAAGATTCCTAAGCTGACCCATCTCTGTACTAAAAAATGGCCCAAATACGCTTTAAAAAACTACAAAAAAAATGGCCGCTGAGTGGCTCCTTAGATCCTGATATTTTACAGGAGCTATCTAATTTCTGTCAGCGTGCAGGCAAATAGAAAGAGTTGCACTACGTCATTGCATTTTTCTTTCTGAGTGCTAAACCATCTCTTCTGGATTCCTTCTCTCCTGCTCATATGCTCTTAGCTATGACTAAACCAGAGGATTCTCTGACTCTGGAATCTCTAACTCTAGATCCTGCTAATGAACCTCCACCTATTTGACCTATTCAACCTCCGGCTCCCACTCCTACTCCTAGGACGACTGTTCCTTCAGCTCCTCTTCCGGATTCTTCTCCTTCTAAAGCTGATCTCCCTTCGGCAGCAGCTGCTCCTCCCTCAGCAGGGGTCATTTCCAAAGGCCCTGCCCTGGCTCCAACCTTCACTCCTACCACCTGTTCTCGAACTACTAAATTGCCTGATTCCAGTCATCCAAACCCTTCCACTGTTCTCCCTTTGCGAGAGGTGGCTGGTGTGGATGGACTGATTAAAGTTCATGTTCCATTCTCTCTCTCAGAACTCTCTTAGATAGAAAGTAAGCTGGGTTCTTATACTTCTAATTCTTCTTCCTTTATTAAACAGTTTCAATATATAACTCAATCTTATAGTCTCACCTTTCATGATATATACATGATACTTTCTAATAATTTACTTCTTGAGGAGTACAGGCAGGTATGGGAACAGGCTAGGACCTATGCAGACAAAATTCATCAGACTAAACTTTCACACCCCCCAGGAGCTGAGGCAGTTCCTGACCAAGAACCACACTGGGACTATAACACCCAGGGTGGCTGTCTAGCCAGAGATAGGTTTATTACCTGTCTCCTGACAGGTCTCCATAAGGCTGCCCTAAAACCAGTAAACTACGAAAAACTAAAAATGATAATACAGTATAAGGACGAAAATCCGTCTCACTTCTTAGAGTGGCTCATCAAGGCTCTACTTCAGTTCACTAGCTTATACCCGGAGAGCCCTGAGGGCAGGCAGCTACTAATGACCCACTTTGTCTCACAGAGCTTCCCTGACATTAGGGATAAACTTAAACGTTTGGAGAACGGCCCTCTGACTCCATAGGCAGATGTGCTGGTGATAGCATTTAAGGTATACCATGGGAGAGATGAAGAAGCCCAGAAAAGGAACTGCCAGATGCTGGCAAGCACCATCTGACTGGCTCCCTGAAAGCCATCTGGTCCCTGTTTCAAGTGCAGGAAAGAAGGCCATTGGGCCCGGGCTTGCACCAACACCCCATGAAGGGCACCGACAAGACCTTGTCCAAAGTGTTACCAAAAGGGTCACTGGTCAGCTGACTGTCCTAATGTCCCAAGCGACACAGGAACACCAGATGAAGACCACCCTCCAGCTGACTTTCTAGGCTTGGCCTACAGCGAGGACTGACACTGCCCGGTTTCCGCCCCGGCCACTCCCATCTCACACAGGGAACCAAGGGTAATAATAAAAGTAAATGGGTGCCCCATCTCATTCCTTTTGGACACCGGAGCTACCTGCTCTGTCCTGAGAGGGTTTTGGGGGCCCACCTCTCCTGCTTGTCTCCCTATTGTCGGGGTTGGGGGACAGCCTTACCTACCTCATCAGACACCACCACTTAATTGCATTTTCAGAGGCATCCCTCTCACACACACATTCTTAGTGGTGCCAAGCTGCCCTGGACCTTTAATGGGGAGGGGTCTTCTAGCTAAGGTAGGACCATCCAATTCTTTCGCTCCACACATTCGCCTCATCCCAGACGTGCCAGCAGCTCCTCTCCTCTTTCTCCTAGACACTCACTCTACTGATTCTAACAATTCTTTTCCCCTACCAGCCTCTCAGGTAGACCCAAAAGTCTGGGATACCCAGAACCCTTCTATTGCTAGACACCGTCAGCCTGTTATTATCCAGCTACAAGATCTTGCCAGGTATATCACCCAAGCTCAGTATCCTCTCTCATTCCAGAGCCTGAGAGGACTTAAGCCTATCATTTCTGACCTTCTCAGGAAAAAGCTGCTCCGCCTAACCTCTTCACCTTTTAACACCCCCATACTTGCAGTTAGAAAGTCTAATGGAACCTACCGCCTGGTTCAAGACCTCTGGCTCATTAACTCTGCAGTGGTCCCTCTCCATTCTATAGTGCCTAATCCTTATACTCTCCTGTCCACTATCCCTTCGGGAACCTCTCACTTCTCAGTTCTAGATCTCAAAGACCCTTCTTTTCTATTCCTCTCAGTCCTCAGTCTCAAAATGTCTTTGCTTTCACCTCAGTGGAAGGCTGAGTCAGAGAGACACTGCCAGCTGCCACGACGACAAACAGCATGTGAAGATGCTGGTAAGCCACGAGTCGTGGCAAGGTATAGATTTATAGAAATGGATTAATTTAAGCTGTAAGAACAGTTAGCAAGAAGCCTGCCACGGCCATACAGTTTGTAACCAATATAAGTCTCTGTGTTTACTTGGTCGGGTCTGAGCGGCTGTGGGACTGGCAGGTGAGAGAGATTTGCCCTGACCGTGGGCCAGGCAGGAAAACTCTAGTTACACAGGAGTCAGCCTTTTCCCACCCACCAGGCTAGAGGTTCCCTTCTGGGGACTAACTGGCAGCTCAATTTTACCCATATGCCCACCGTCAGGGAAGTTAAATATCTCCTCGTGATGGTAGACTCATTTTCAAATTGGGTGGAGGCATATCCGGTTTCTAATAAGCGGGTTCAGACAGCTGCAGACCTCCTTCTCCGAGAAATTATTCCTCGGTTTGGGGTTCCTGCTTCTCTTCAGTCTGACAATGGCCCAGAGTTCACCTCTCAGATTTCTCAGACACTAGCTAAGGCTCTTACCATTCCTTGGCATTTTCATATCCCATACCATCCTCAATCCTCAGGAAAAGTGGAGCATACCAACCGGTCTTTAAAAACTATTCTCACTAAGATGTCACAGGAACTTCATCTCAACTGGGTAAGATTATTGCCTCTAGCTCTTCTCAGGCTCAGGGCTCTTCCTAAAAAGCCTCTTTCAATCTCTCCGTTTGAACTAATGTATGGAAGGCCAGTTCTAACACCAGGTCTTTTATCCAATCCTCCAACTGTTCCAGATAGCCTGTTAACTCCTCTTTTATGTCACCTAAGGTCTATCCTATGGAGCTACGCAGACTGTTCATTACCTCAGCCGTGTGACAATAATTGTCCACCTCCAATACAAATTGGGGATCAGGTTCTTCTCTTCCCTCCAGGCCAGCGTCCTTCACCCCTTTCCCCTAAGTGGCAGGGACCCTTCAAGGTAATTCTTGTGACTCCTACAGCAGCTAAACTCGAGGGCTTTCCTCACTGGGTCCACCTGTCTCATCTAAAACCTTTTGTCTCACCTCCATCCCAGAAAAATCTCTCTTCATATACAGTGAAACAAATAGGGCCTCTCACTCTCAAGCTCCAGAGGACATCAGGATCCACTGCCTTGTCACCAATTCCAGAGAAATAAGGTATCACCCCTTCCTTTCCCAACCAGGGGCACACAGAGCTGGAGGCAAAAAGGACCATCAAAAATATCCAGGCAGTAAGGAAAAATATAATACAACAATCTATCATTGTTCAATACTCAGCAACTGATCACCTGCGTTTCCTAAATGCTAACCTAATAAGGGAAACAGGTGCCTTAAATAAACTACCTCTAATAAGGCTTGTCTCAGATAAAAATTAAGCAGAGTACTAAGGCCAGATCTACCCCAGATAAATGTCACATGTTTCCATCTGGGCAGGCCAGATCTACCTCAGATAAATGCCAACTCCAAAAATAAAATAATAATAATTCTTTTTCTCTAAGCTTTTTCTATGTCAACAGTATCTTGTCAAACAGAAGGTTCCCAGCCATAGCACGGATGGACAGCTGCAGAACAAGGGGATGGCAGAACGTCATTCCAGGACCTCCCCACCATCATCCCAGGACTTCACAAGCTACCCCCATTTCCCTCAAGAGCCAACCGAAGCCCACTATTCAGCCAGAAGCAGTCTTTGAGAGAGACATCGCCCCATACCCACTCAACCACAATTTTTTTCTTTTTTAAAGAGAAAGAGTCAGGGATGATGGATTCACAACATGCCTCCATGGTTGGTCGTGTTTGCACATGCCCAGCGGACCTGGACACTTCCACCTAGCCAGTTCCAGGTCAAGATAGCCATTTCTGGGTCAAGGCATCTCGCGTGACCAGGATCTGTGACTTTGCATGGTTGCGTAAGAGCGCACAACGCAGCCATGTGATCTACGCGCATGCGTGGAGTTACGTCGACCTGTGCATGCCCAGCCTTTATAAGCCAGCGCCATATTCCTGGCTGCCTTCTTCTTCTTTACACACGTGTCTTTCCCACAGGCCTGGGCACTCGTCTGTCCCTTTTATCTTAATAAAACTCTTGTTAGCGGATTCTGTTGTGTTTTGTGACATTTCCTCACAAGGTAAGAGCGCCACAAAATAACTAACAATTTGTATACCTTATAGTGTGATCATCTTTTTCCCACTTACTTCAAAGGAAGATGTTTGCCTGTCTTCCACTCAGATTGCTGGGAAAGGATGTAGTTTATAATCTGGTAGTTCTTTGCTACCTATAGAGCCAAGCTTCATCCAAATCCCCCAGAATGTTATGTTCATTTATCCCAGAACTTTTCCCCCAAAATCTCGAGCATTGCTTCTAAATCCATAAAATCCATCCTTATGAGAGATGTCACTTGTACTTTACAACAGCCTGAGTAATTTCTATGTTACCTGACAGCCCTGCCAATCTGAACTCCTACAGGCATGATGTTTACCTTAATGATTCTCCCTAGGCCCTTATCTTGAGCATTGTTTCTGAGTCAACAGAACCCATCTTTATAGAAGAAGACATACATACTTTGTAAAGAGTTTTGGTGTAAACATGTCTTAAACTTTGCTGTACGCTTATGATTGAGTTAATTGTCATCAAGCCTTTTTGCTCAAAACTGTGCTGTGTTTAAATATGGCAAAAATAAACCATCTGGTGTCAGACTCCAGAAGTTTGGCCCCTGACATGACAGGAGGTTCTAAATCTAATGATCAAAAACATAGTAATGATTCTCTTTCCAAAAATAAGAACACAGAGATTCTGATAGATCAAGTCATCTGTCCAATTCAAAAAACAATGGCACTAGATTTAAACATGGGTCAGTATGAATCCAATCCTTGTTCTTGCCCATTAGCTTTACCCATAGGGAAGACCTTAAATTCCAATATAGAATAAATTCAATAGGCAATGAGATGCAACTGAAGCAAACACCTCTGGATTTTGGTGTTGGACTGCTTTACCTAACATACACAAGTCTATGAGTTCTATGCCTAATACCACAAAATAACATCAATTAATATTTAATAAACTCATCCAATCTTTCTCATTCCAAGGCTCATGACTACCTGAGAATGCACCCACTCAACAGTATAGGTTTTTCTTTATATGATCAATGTAGAATACAGAATCTTGGCATGACCTTGTCAACATTGCCTAATAAAAAGACATTTGAATTGCAGCCTCCCCTCCCCCTTCCCACATCTCCGGTGAGACCCACAGTCCATCCCTTCCTAGTCTCCCTCTGCCAATTCATTGCTGTATCCTAGCCCCCAACTCCAGCAAGCACCCTCTGCTAAACCACAGGCCATGCTTGCCAGAAACCAGAATAGCTGCCTATAGCCTCCTCTCTCTCTCTCTCTCTCTCTCTCTCTCTCTCTCTCTCTCTCTCTCTCTCTCTCTCTCTCTCCATTAATCCAGTCCCAATACCCTAGTCTCATCCCTGTTAGTTATTTAGCAGCGCTCTTACCCTGCGAGGAAATGTCACGAAACACGACAGAATCCACTAACAAGAGTTTTATTAAGATGAAAGAGACAGACAAGTGCTCAGACCTGTGGAGAGACACGTGTGTGGGGAAGAAGAAGAAGGTGAGGAAGCCCGGAATATGGTGCCGGCTTATAAAGGCTGGGTGGCGCACTCGTACACAGACTGATGTGGCTACTCCAAGCATGCGCAGATCACATGGTTGCGTTGCACGCTCCTACGCAACTATGCAAAGCCACAGGGTCCTGGTCCGTGAGATGCCTTGACCCGGATATGGCTATTTTGACCTGGAACTGGCTAGGCGGAAGTGTCTAGGTCCGCCAGGCATGCACAAACATGCCCAACCATGGGGTCCTGTTGTGAATCCATCAATCCCTAGCTCTGCAATAGAACACCAGTGGCAGCCTTCCCAGCCCACATGCTCCTATCTACCGTGGATCCCACAGATAATCCCCTTCTAACCATCCTTTCCCACTTGTTGCTTTGTCTCAGACCCTAACTCCAGAAGGCACTGCATGATAACACAAGGGCTGCTCCTCCCAGAGCAGTGAGTAGGCTGCAGGCCGACCCATACATCTCTTACTGCTCCTGAGATCCAATTCTCACAGCCTGCCTCATGCTCAGCTCTGTAACAGGCAACCTGCTGTATTCTCCATTTCCTCTCTGAGCCCATCCCCAATGAATCACAAAGCCCTTCTCTTCCAACATTCCTTTCTCCAACACATCACAGTATCCCAGCCTCCAACACAAGCAATCCTTCCCTGTGAATATACCAGCTGAACAGGACAGGAAACCAGGAAACATACAGCCATGACACTATATAAAAATCCAGAGATGAAAGAGAAGCCAAGGAACAAAATAGCCACCCAGCAAAGACAAATCCAGAAATCAACACCTAGACCTTTAATCATCCAATCACAGATACCTAGACACCAGTATAAAAACACATTCAATAACAGCAAGGGCAATATGTATCCACTAGAACCCAGCCATCCTACCACAGCAGGCCCTGATTATTCTAATATAGTTAAAGAACAAGCAAAATACCTTAAAAGAGCCATTATGAATATTATAGATGTGCTTAAGGAGGAAATGAGTAAATTCTATAAGGAAATCCATGAAAACACAAACAGTGTAAGGAAACAACTAAAACTACTTAAGACCTGAAACTGGAAATAGAAAGAATAAAGATAACCCAATCTGAGAGAATTCTGGAAATGAAATATATAGGAATTTGAATAGTAACTATAGAGACAAGATTTACCAGAAAAAAAATAAGAGAAGGAAGCAAAAGATCTTAAGTACTGAAGATATGATTAAAAAAAAAAAAAGTTGATACATCCATCAAAGAAAATGTTAAAATGAAAGCTTACCTGAAAGAAAACCTCCTGAAAATCTGAGAAACTATGAAAAGATCAAGAATAATAGGTGTATTAGTTGGGGTTTCCATTGTTGTAAAGAGATACCTTGACCATGGCAACTCCTATAAAGGAAAAAATTTCATTGGAATTGGCTTATGCTTCAGAGGTTTAGTCCATTGTCATCATGGCAGGAAGCATGGTAGCATGTAGGCAGACAAGTTGCTGGCAAGGTAGCTGAGAAGTCTACATTTAGATAAGCAGGCAGCAGGAATTGAGAGTGACACTCGGGCCTGCTTGAGCATTGGAAACCTCAATGCCCACCCTCACTGACACACTTCCTCCAAAAAGGTCACACCCATTCCAACAAGACCATACCTCCTAATAGTGCCACTCCCAATTGGCCTATATGGCCATTTTCATTCAAACCACCACATTCCACTCCCTGGCTTCTATAGGCTAGTAACAGTATCAGAATGCAAAATGAATTTAGTCCAACTTCAAGAGTCCCCATAGTCTATCACAGTATCAACATTGTTTAAAAGTCCAAAGTTCAATGTCTCTTCTGAGACTCATGCAATCTTTTAACTGTAATCTGTAAAATCAAAATCAAACACCAAATCATACACTTTCAAAATATATAATCATACAGAATATATATATTACTATTCCAAAAGGATGGAAAGGGAGCATAGTGAGAAAATACTGGATGTATGTAAGACCAAAAACCAACTGGGTAAACAAACTGCATTTCCATGTCTGATAGGAAAGCACTCTCCAGATCTCTAACTCCTTTCAGTTTTGTTGACTACAACACACATCTTTCTTGTAAACTGGTTCTACTCCTTAGTAGCAGCTTTTTTCATTAGGTATCCTGTTACACTCATATTGTGGGGATCCCCCAAAAGACCACCACAAAAACTGAATCCCAGATGTAAAAGCAAAGAGTTTATTCAAGCTTGAGCTTGATCTCTCTGTCTGTCCACCACAGCGGTGAGAACAGAGATCCCTGAGCCCAGGCAGGGCAGGGCTTTTATCATTGCAGAGGTTGGGGTAAGAGAATTTCCAGGGTTCAGGACCCTAATTGACTGACATTTGTCTAAGGGTATCTTGGTAGAAAGAGAAAGAGGTCTGTGCTAGGCTCAGCGACATCTGACAATCTTACCTAATCTTAAGGGTTGGAATGTTTAGGATGTCTGGTACTTCTCCTTAGATGCTAGTCCATCCCTATGTGGATCCCTGGATGGTGACAGCTTAAGGCCTTTTCTGGATCTGGGTGTTGCCTGCCAATAAGCCTGTCATAGGAGCTGTGTCCGGGCCCCTAAGCCTGTCATGGCAGCTGTTTGGTCAAGCTGTTTTTGGCTCCCCACATATCCCACAGCTCTGGCATCCCCAACATTTTGGGGTCTGCAATGCAGTCTAGGCTTCACCTTCACAGCTTCACAGTGTCTTCTCTAGGTCTCCAAGACAGGACACTCCTAATACATGCCTGTGTGAAGGCAATATGAAGGCATAAAGTTGACTTTACAGACTCCATCTTAGGGAAGGGCACCATCTTAGACCACCTGGTGACCGAGGGTTGTACTCAGTTCCAGGAAGAACCTCAGGAATGTGCCATAATAACTCAAACAGATACTCTAGAAACAGTTAAGTAAGAAACAAGGCAGTAAAATTTAACAAGATTGAGATGTTCCTGCAGACATTCTGTCTGCAGTTTATGGCACTTGCAGATATCCAGAGAATCCTGTCAGCAGGTTGTGGTTTCAAAAGTCTAACTCAATAGTTTCAAATGTGGTTTCATGCTGAAAGTCTAGACCAATAGTTTCAAAAAATCACCTTGCGCCATATCTCTTCTACACAATCTCCAAAACTGCCAAGGCATGTAATTAATTTCCTGCTTGTGGTTTTCCCTTTAAACACTCTCCTACCCCTGGGCCCACTGCTGATTTTCCTTTATCTGCTGGGCATCAGCCCAGGTTTAATCCTGACAATAAAAAGACCCTTGTGTGCTTGCATCAGAAACTGGCTCCTTGGTTGTCTCTGGGAGTTTCAAGACATGGGGTACAACACTTGGCCTCAGTGGCTTTCATTGGTTATGAGGAGGAGGATTCTCTAACCCTTCTTGTATCCTTGACTCTAAAGTCAGAAGCATGTAGCAAAAGCCACCAAGTTTGGCTGCTTGCTGGGGCTAAAACATAATACCCTCATTCAATTACATTTTTACTTGCTTTGTTTTTGACAGTTTCCCTCAGTGCCTAAACTTGGCTATCTTGGAACTCACTCTGCAAACCAGGCTGGACTTGAACTCAGAAATTCAGTAGCCTCTACCTTCCTAGTGCTGGCATTGAGGTATGCACCACCATGCATGGCCCCTAGCTTTTCTTTAATTTCTTTTCACTTTTCTTTAATTCCTTTTTACAATTAGAAGCTTAGCTGGGTGTCGTCTTTCTCTGAGGTCACCACTCCCTTTATTTCACTTGGCACCAGGCATTTCTTTAAGCTGTTTACACCTCCTGGTGCTGTTTTTCTCCTCCAACTGTACAAATTTGTATTTATTCTTGCTCAGCTTGCTCCTTTTCATTCTAGCTCTGTATATGAATGGCCACTAATAGCCATACAACATTGTGAATGCTAGGTTGTTTTGAAATGTCCTTTATCAGAGCTGTTAATTAATAATTGTTCAATTTAGGCTCAGGCAGATTTTTATGACAGGAACTAGTCATGTTCTTTGCCTAAAATAGCACAAGAATAATCTCTAGGCCACATAATTGATACTATTCTCTTCTGAAATGTAATGAGCCAAGCCCGTATGGTTCACATCACCCTTGGTAGCACTGTGTCCCATGTCTCTACTAGTATGGCCCATTAAGTGCCACTGAAAACTTTCAACTACTTTCCTAATCCAAAGTAACAAGGTTCACATTCTGCCAAAAAGAAACAAGGTCAGGCCTATGGCAGCAATACTCCAATGTCTGTGTTGTGGAGTATTCACCAGAGAAGAACAAAGGATTAAGCCAATAGAAAGTCTTTATTAGCTGGCTAGTGACTATCCTGGGATCCCAGTGTGGACCTAAGCCTTTCTCAGGGAGAGTTTTTAAGCCCAGCAAAAGTGTTTTGGGTAGACATATTCAGTTAATAGAAACAGTTAGCCAGAAGCAGAAGTACAGAAAATTAAAAGCAAGGCTATTATTACATTTTGAGACTTTCCCAGAACTATGGACTTTGATGGATTAGGTCTTTGTTTTCTTTTTGGCAGATGGTACTGTCTGATTTTTATGACTTGAATGGTATTTCCATCATACAGTCAGTTGTGCTAAGTTCTGGGGCCCTAGTAGTTACACGTAGTGACTTCTCTCTTATTTACTGCCCTATTTATATGAAGACACACTATGACCATGGCCACTCTTATAAAGGAAAATATTAAATTGAGGCTGACTCACAGTTTATAAGTTTAGTCCATTGTCATCATGGCAGGAAACATGGTGGCATGCAGCCAAACATGTTGCTAGAGAGGTAACTGAGACTTCTACATCTGGATTGTCAGGAAGAAAAAGAGACACAGTCCTGGTTTGAGTATTGACAACTTTAAAGCACATAATCCAGTGGCACACTTCTTCCAACAAGGTCTTGCCATGTCCAAAATGGTCACACTGCCTAATAGTGTCATTCCCTATGAGCCTTTGTACAGCATTTTTATTCAAACCACCAGAGAAGGCATAGAGAAAAGAGAATAAACACAGTTCAAAGGCCCAGGAAATGTTTTTAACAAAATCATAAAGGAAAATTTTCCAGTAGGAGCTACCTATAAAGTACAAGAAGCATATGGAACACCAAATATATTGGGCTGAAAAAACAAGTGGCCTTGTTACTTAATAATCAAAACATTACAGATACAAAACAAAAAAATAACATTAAAAGCTGCAATGAAAAATGAGCAAGTAACATATAAAGGCAGACCTATTAGAATGATCCCTCTATGGAGAATCTAAATGCCAGAAAAGCCTGGGCAGATATATTCAAATTCTAAGAGACCACAGATCCCACCCCAGACTACTATACCCAGCAAAACTTACAATCACCACAGATGGAGAAAATAAGATAGTCTAAGATAGAGTCAAATTTAAGCAACATCTAACAATAAAAAAGTCCTATAAAAGGTGTTAGAAGGAAAATTCGAAACTAAGGAGGTAAACTACACCCATGAAAACACAGAATGAATAATCCAACACCCAACAATCAGTGGCCATTGATATCACTCAATTTTGGTGGTCTCAATTCCTCAATAGAAAGATACAGACTGACAGACTGAAAGCAAAAACAGGATCTATCCTTCTGCTGCATCCAAGAAACACACTTCAGTATTAATGATGGACATTTCCTCAGAAAAAAATGGTTAGAAATAGATATTCCAAACAACTAGACCTAAGCAATTTGTGTCAGTATTTTAATAACTAGCAAAACAGACTTCAAACCAAAACACAAGAGATGAAGAAGGATACCACATACTCATCAAAGGAAAGATCCAACAAGAGGACTTTTTCAACTCTTAACATCTATACCCCAAACACAAGAGCACCTAACTTTGTAAAAGAAATAAGACTACATAGAATGTAAATCACGTAATGACACTCACATTACGACAGCGGAAGACTTCCCCCTCTCACCCATAGACAGGTCATCCACACAAAAACAAAAAAGAGAAATACTGGCACTAACTGACAATATAAACCCAATAGACCTAACAGATATTCATAGAACATTTCTCCAAAACACAAAAGAATATACCTTGTTCTCTTTTGCCCTCATGGAACTTTCTCTAAAATTGACCATAAGCTCAGACACAAAGCAAATCTCAACACATACAAGAAAATTGAAATAACATTCTGTATCTTATCTGATCACAAACCCCTCTTTAAATTAACTAAAAGAATATCTAACTTAATACTAGCAAAAACAAAACTGGGAAAATAACAACAAACATGGAAAAAAATCCCAAGAATCATAAGGACACACTTTCAAAACCTGTGCTCAACCAAAGTGGAATATCAATAAGAAATGGAGAATTTTCTTCTTTTCCTTTCTTTATTGTAGCTTTTTTATATTTGAAATTTATTTATTTATTTATTTATTTTACAACCTGACTATACTCCCCCCTCCTCCCAATCACTTTCTACCCTCCCCTTTGCCCCACTCGTATCCACTTCTCCAATTCTATTCAAAAAAGGGCAGGCTTCGCATGGATATCAACAAGCATGGCATATCAAGATTCAGTAAGACTAAGCATCTACCCTTGTATTAATGCTGGACAAGACAATCCAGTATGAGGAATAGGGTCCCAAAAGCTAGCAAAAGAGTTAGAGACAGCCAGTGCTTCCACTGTAAGGAAACTCACAAGAAGAACAAGCTACACAATTGTCACATATATGCAGAGGCCTAGGTCAGTCCAATGAAGGCTCCCTGGTTGTTGGTTCTGTCTCTGTGAGCTCCTATGAGCCAAGATTAGTTGATTGTATGAGTTTTCCTGTGATGTCCTTGACCCCTCTGGCTCCAACAATCATTTCTCCCTCTCTTCAGCAGGCTTCTTCAAGCTCAATGTTTGGCTGTGAATCTCTGTGTCTGGGAGGTGGTGGCACATGTCTTTAATTTGAGCATTTGGGAGGGAGAAGCACACTGATCTCTGGGTTCAAGGACAGCCTGGTCTACATAGTGATATCCAGGACAGCCAGTACTACACACAGAAATTACATCTTGAAAAACCTGAAAAAACAAACCAAAACAAAACAAACAAAAGGAGTCAATTTTCTTGATACCACTTACCAACGTTAAATCAAGATCTGATACAGAATTTGAGTAGACCTTTAACACCTAAGGAAATAGAAACAGTTATTAAAAGACTTCTAACTAAAAAAGGCACAGTACCAGGTGGTTTCAGCATGAAATTCACCCAAACTTTCAAACAAGAGCTCATGCTATACTCTTCAAATTATCCCATAAAATAAAAACAGAAGGAACATTGCCAAATTCATTTAATGAGGCCACAAACACCCTAATATTCAAACCACACAAAGATTCAACAAAGAAAGATAATTATAGACCAACTACCCCCATGAACATTAATGTAAAAATACTCAATATTTGCAAACTGAATCCAAGAACACATCAAAAAGATTATCCTCTGTAATCAAGTTGGCTTATCCCAGAGATGCAGAGATGGTTCAACATACAAGAATCTATTGATATAATCCATCATATAAACAAAAAGAAAAAAAAAAACATGATCATCTCTAGACAAATTGCTAACCAGTCTTATTAGTAAAAAACCCAGAGCCAAGTATTGGGGTGAAAGCTGAAAGATCAGAGGAAAAAGCCAGTCACTATAGTAAACATAGAAGTCAGGAGATGGTAGCACATGCCTTTAATCCTAGCATTCAGGAGGCAGAGATCCATCCAGATCTTTGTGAATTCAAGGCCACACTGGGAACAGAGCCAGTTGTGGTGGCACATGCCTTAAATTCCAACATTACTTAACCATAAAGGTCTGGAGGTCTGTATAGACATACAGGAAGTGATAGCTGGGCAGAAAGAGGAAGTGATGTACCTGGGCAGAGAGAGGAACTGAGATTGCTGGGACAGAAAGGCATATAGGCATGGGTATACAGGAGGTAGGTCTCTTTGGAGACTGAGGTGATGGTGAGGTAAGGTTGGCTGTGGCTTGTCCTAGTCCTCTGATCTCTCAGCTATCACTCCAATATCTGGATCTGGGTTTTTTATTAATAAGACTGTTTAGCAATTCTTCTACATCTGGCAGCCAAACATTTATGGCAAGAATTCACAAAAAAAGGTGCTTGTGGCCTTAAAGTCAGTCTCTACCCTAGGTAGGTCAGAATCTCTTTGGCTTTTTCTCTCCTGGAGGGTTGGGGCTCTTTCTGGAATCCCATCTCAGACTGCTACCACACTAGGGAGCAGCTTTTAAACTCCCTTGGACTTCTACTGTTCTACTCAGTTGGCAGACTTAGTAAGTCAATTAAGATATCTTAAAGATGGGTCAAATGTATAGGGCCAGAAGGACAGGGAGAAAAATTAAAGCCATATGTGGCTAATATAGCTAGGAATTTATGAGGCCATGGTCAATTATAAGAATGGAATACCCAGATTAACATTCTTCCAATCTTAGAAACAAACCATAAACTAATACATGTTTTTGAGAGAAATATTGAAAGATATTATAAAGCACAGTCATGAGCCATCCAGATTGTACAAGAACAGGATACAACAGCTACTGATCTTTCAAAGATATGAACAGCTCTATGTTTAAAAAGGTTAACACACAAGCCTGTATGGGTTCAGGTCTTTAACAACAGAGAAACTCCAAGCCTTGGAAGAGCTGGTATAAGAGCAGTTAAATGTTCAACATATTGAATAATCAACCAGCCCTTGGAATTCTTCTGCATTTGTTATTAAAGACATCTGGTAAGTGGAGAATGGTAACAGACCTAAGAGCAATTAACATGTTAATTCAGCCAATGGGCTCGCTACAATCTGGAATTCCTTTGCCTACTCTGTTACCTAAAGGATAGCCTCTTATAGTTATTGGTTTAAACGACTGTTTCTTCTTAATACCCTTACAAGAAAAGGACAGAGTAAGATTTGCCTTTACGATGCTGACTTAAAATAATTCTCAACCAGTTAAGAGATATCAATGGAGGGTTCTCCCACAGGGAATGTTTAAAAAGCCCAACCCTGTGCCAATATTTTGTAAAACAGCTGTTGGAAGTAATATATAAACAGTTTCCTAGATCTATAATTTATCATTACATGGATGATATTTTACTAGCTAATTCAAATGCAGATACCTTAGAAAGAACATTTGAAGAAGTAAAGAAAATTTTGCCTTTTTGGGGATTACAAATTGTTCCTGAAAAGATACAAAGAAGAGATTATATTAATTATTTGAGATATAAAATAAGTATACAAAAATTAGACCCCAAAAGTTGTAAATTAGAAAAGATCCATTACAGACTCTTAATGACTTTCAAAAATTATTCAGAAACATTTCATATCTATAAACTGCTGTTGGGGTAAAAAATGATGAACTGAGTAATTTGTTCAAAATCTTAGAAGGTGACAAGGACTTAAATAGTCCAAGAGAATTATCAGCTGAAGCTGAGAGAGAATTGGCCTTGGTAGTAAAGAAAATACAGGATGCACATATGAATCATGTAGATCTAAAGCTTGATTGCGTTTTGGTTATTTTATCCTCTAAGCATTCTCCTACAGGAATTTTAATGCAAATGAAAGATAGTATACTGGAATGGATATTTCCACCAAATAAAGAGAGTAAAAAAATATTAAAAACTTATGTGGAAATGATCTCTGAGTTGATTTTAAAAGAAAAATTGAGACTTTGTCAATTAGCAAGAATAGGCACAGCAGAAATTGTAGTACCTTTAACTCAGGATGACATTGACAAATTATGGGCAGAAAGTGAACCTTGGCAAAGAGCTTGCAGTAGTTTTTTGGGAGATATTAATAGCAAATATCCCAAACATGATAAAATTCAACTTATAAAGAGAGCTAATTGGATCCTACTTCACATTGTACGGGAAACACCAATATCTGGAGCCCCTAATGAAATAGAGGCACTCATTAAAAGGCTCCCAACCAAAGAAAAGCTTATGACCAGATGGTTTTATTGGAAAATATTCTAGCACACTTTCAAAAATAAGTTAACATCAGTACTCCTCAACTTATTCCACAAAATAGAAACAGAAGAAACATAGCCCAATTGATTTTATGAGACCACAGCTACCCTGATTCCCAAACCACATAACGACCCAACAAAGAAAAAGAACAACAGACCTATTTCTCCTATGAACATAGGTGCAAAAAATGCTCAGTAAAATACTTGCAGACCAAATCCAAGAACATATCATAAAGATAATCTACTATGATCATGTGGACTCCAGAGCAGAGATGCAAGGATGATTCAATAGACATAAATGGGTAAATGTTATCCACCATATAAACAAACTGAAAGCCAAAAGTTACATGATCATTTCATTAGATAAAGAAAACACCTTTGACAAAATTAAACACTTTTCATTATAAAAGTACTGGAGAAATCAGTGATATGACAGAAGTACCTTAACATAATAATGACAATTTACAATAAAACCATAGCCAACATCAACTTAAATGGAAAGAAACTCAAAGTAATTCCACTAAAATCAGGACCAAGGCAAAGTTGTCCATTCTCTCCATATATATTCAATACAGTACTTGAAGTCTTAGCTAGAGCAATAAAGCAACTGAAAGAGATCAAGGAGTTACAAATTGGAAAGGAAGAAGTCAAAAGTTTATTGCAGATGATAAAGTAGTATACATAAGTGACTCTAAAAATTACACCAAGGAAATTCTACAGCTGATAAACACTTTCAGCAAAGGAGCTGGATACAAAATTAACTCACAAAAGTCAGCAGTCCTCTATATACAAATAACAAACAGGTTGAGAATAAAACCAGGATAACAACACCTTTTATAAAAGACAAATCATATAAAATATCTTGGAGTAACTCTAACCAAGTAAATAAAAGTCTTGTATTAAAAAAAAAAAAACTTTAAGATACTGGAGAAATAAATTGAAGAACATATCAGAAGATAGAGAAATCTTCCATGCTCTTGGATTGGTAGGATCAACATATTAAACATTACCATTCTTCAAAATAATTTACAGATTCAAGATACTCCCCATCAGAATTCCAACATAATTCTTCACAGACCTTAAAAGGAAATAAAAAAAAAAACTTAAGGAAGTATTACTAATCATTATTCCCAATTTCAACTTGTACTATAAAGCCATAATAATTTTAAAAAAGCATGGATTTAGCATAAAAACAGACACAGTGATAAGGGAATTGAATTGAAGACTCAGACATAAATTCACACAACTGCTGACACCTGATTTTTTTGTAAAGAAGCTATGAATATTGCTATATGTATAAACCCTGATTGGCCGATAGCCAGACAAGAAGTATGGGCGGGACTAACAGAGAGGAGAATTGAAAAAGGAGGAAGGAAAAGCGGACTGCCTGGAGCCGCTGCCAGGACAGAAGAAGATATAAAGTACTGGTAAGTCACGAGCCACATGGCAAAGTAAAGATTAATAGAAATGGGCTAAATACAAGAGTAAAAACTAGACAATGATAGGCCTGAGCTAATGGCCAAGCAGTTTAAATGATGTAAGAGTCTGTGTGTTTATTTTATAAGTGGGCTCTGGAACTGGTGAGACTTGGTGGCAGGAGCTGGAGAGAAATTCTCCAGCAACATAAAGAAGATTAAAAACACAGACGGGAAAATAACACCATATTCATCAAATGGTGCTGGACAAGTTGGTTTGACTGCATGGAAAAGAATCTAAATAAATTCATACTTATCACCTCACACAACACTCAACTTCAAATGGATCAAATACCTCAACATAAACCAGATACACTCAACTTCTGATAGAAGAAAAAGTGGAGAATAGACTTGAACGCCTTGGCACAAAAAGACAACTTCCTGAACAGAACACCATTATAATAGACAGCAAGATCAACAAGTAATAAGTAAGACCTCATGAAACTAAAAAGCTTATAGAAAGGCAAAGGACACTGTCATTCTGACAGAGCAGGAGCTACAGAATGGGAGAATGTTTTCACCACATACATATCTGATAGATAGAGGACTAATATCCAACATATATGAAGAATTCAAGAAACTAGATATAAAGAAAACAAAAAATCCAAGTAGAAAGTGGGTACAGATCTAAACAGAGAATTCTCAGTAAAGGAAAACCAAATAGCTGAGTAACATTTTTGTTCAACATCCTTAGCAATCAGGGTAATGTAAAGCAAAACCACTCAGGTATATACTCAAGCTCTATCCTACCACAAGGAAACTTGCTTAGCCATGTTCATTACTGCTTTCTACATAATAGCCAGAAACTGGAAACTGGATGTTCCTCAACAGAAGAATGGGTAAAGAAAATAGGGCACATATACACAATGAAGTATTACTCAGATCTTAAAAATGACATCATGAAATTTGCAGGCAAATGAGTAGCACTAGGAAAATCATACTAAGACATCCCAGACCTAGAAAGAAAACAATGGTATGTATTCACTTATATGTGAATATTGGGTGTTAAATCAATGACAACAAAACTATAATCTATAGAACCACAGAGAGTAAGAATATAGTAAATGACTAAAAGGGACAGATAGATTTTTGTTTGGAAGGGACAGAGAGCAGATACTTGTGGATGGATGTGCTTGGGGACTGGAACAGGAGAATCAAGTTGGGAGGAGAAGGTGGAAGCAGACAAAGGACAGTATATGGGAAGAGACAGTGAAAAATTAAGGGCCATTCGAGGAGTAATATGGAAACCCAATATAGTAGAAGCTTCTAAAATATTTACTTATATGAAGGTGATGTAAATGAAATTGCACAATAATAAGGCAGACAAAGTCCAAACTGGATATCTCTTGTCACCAAATGAAGCTTCTAGTACCAAGAATGAGTTATACCAAATTGAGTTGTTGGCCAAAGGGATCCTATGAGAATCCCCAAATAATCTGGCTGTTGCCAAGGATCTAACAAACTGAAAGGAAGGTCCCCTTGCTGAAGACAACCTCTATACAAGTCATTGAACACGGGAAAGTCAAGCTGATGCCTGCATAGAGCTTCAACCCTACATTATAGTGTCTTTGTTATAGGAAGGTATTTTGCAAGCTACTGAAAGAAAAATGTACAGCCACAAACCCTTTGAACCCAGTGATGACTACTCAGACACAGTTTATAACCAACTGAAAGTCTTTATTCCAGGCATACCCAAGTATTCAGAGATCTAGGTATTGCTCTGAGTGTCCAGAACAAGTTGGCTTTTGAAGGCAAAACTACATCCTGGTATCTCTCTCATCAGTTTCATGAAGATGGGGGGTGGGCTTCATGTAAACAAGCAATATGACAGAAGCTGGGATAAGCTGTTAGCTGTAGGAGGTTCTGCACAACCATGCTAGGACATATTAAACTTTAATTCCTACAAAAATTGGATTATTTTCCATGGGATTCTCAATCAAGGAAATCAAAGGCTAGTTAAAATTTAAATACCTGCAGCAAGTATACAAAGAGGAGGAACCAGGCCGGGCGGTGGTGGCACGTGTCTTTCCCGCAGGCCTGTCACGTCTGTCTCTCTCTTATCTTAATAAAACTCTTGTTAGTGGATTCTGTCATGTTTCATGACATTTCCTCACAGGGTAAGAGCGCCGCCAAATAACTAACAATATCTCCTTCAAATTCCTCTCCTCAGGGCTCTAGGAACACCATGGAAGAGGAGACAGAAAGAGTGTAAGAGTCACAGGGGATGAAGGATATCAAAAAAACCAAGACCCTCTAAATCAGCATGGTCAAAGCTCAGTGAACTCACAGAAACTACAGCAGCATGGGCAGGGCCTGCACAGGTGTGCACCCCGTCTTCTGAGTATATATTAGTAATAGAATTTTCCCAAGTACCTGCTCTGAGAAAATTTCTCCCAGAGTCCTAGGGAAGACGCTACATCCAGCATGAGGTATCTGAGGGAAAGGAATCTATATATACACCATGCTCTTTTGTCTGTTTACTTTATTCCTTTATGACAAAACTCTATCTATACAGCTTCAGTTCCGTCCTGAGTCTCAGTGCCTCTTTGTTCCTTTTTTGTCCCCTCGTAGCCCTGGTAATAACTAAGCCCTTGTCCTTTTGGTCTCATCTTCGTCCTCTGTTATTTTGTCCTCCATCTATCCTTCCTGGCTCCTTCCCCCTGGCCCTGATAAACTCTACAAGAGATCTGCCTTACCCTCTACAGAATCCCTGTCTTCCTCTCTTCTCTCTGGCCATGCGGTTCTGTGTCTGCCTCTGGAATTCTGCTCCAGTCCTTACTGCTCCTGGTTATGCAAAAAGCCTTATTGTCCTCAGTTAATCTCTCTGCTATTCCCTTAGGCCTGAAGGAAGGGGATGGTTTGAGCTTCATTTGCACAAGAAACAAAGCTGTGTATCTAGGAGCCAGGTTACCTCTAAAAGGATGTTTTACTTTAGTTCAGGGGCTTCAGGCTCCTAGCAGGTGGTCTAGTGGCTATTCTGTTCCTTACTTGTATTTCAATGTTTTGTTTGGAGCAGGCCCTATCTTTGGATGTAGCTAAAATGGGATATTCACAAAAGGCAGATACTCAATTCAAATGCTAAAAAGGGAGCAATGAGCTCAGAGGCAGAAGGCCCTGCCTACATGCGCTTATCCAAGTAGTGGCCTGAGCAGGATGCTCACACATACACATGCTATGGGAATGAGCACAAGAAATTCATAGGAGCAGCTGAATATTAAAGCTGTATAACACTAAATATTCTGTGATAAATGGCTTCCCATTTGACAGATCCTTGGTCGGTCACAGTATAGCTTATTATATACAGCTGGACTCTCTATTTCATATTCTTGTGACTTGCCACATATTAGGGCTTCCAGTTTAGTGTTTTTATGGGATTTCTGAGTATGCGAACTAGTAGGTCTCTGATTTTTAAGCCATCTCCTGGACTCTTTTTATTCTATTTTTCTGTCTTGTCCAAATTTGATATGATAGTTTCTGTTTTGTCCTATTATAGTATATTTTGTGAAACTTTATTATTATCATTATTTCTTAGAATTCTATTTTTTTCTAGTAAGAAACAAAAAGGAATGGACCAGAATGGGAAGGGAGGTGGGGAGGAAATGTGATGAGTGTATTTGGGGGGAAAAGGGGGGTCCCATAATCAGGGCATATTATATGAGAAAAGAATCTATTTTCAATAAAAAGAAAAATTACATGAATAAAATTTAATTTTGAAGCTTAGAAATTTCATTGGTACTGAAATCAATGTATATAAACTTAAATTTATGCTTCAAAAACTGAGTTTTGTAATTCATGAACAAGTAGTATCTCTCTGTTAATTTAGATGCTTTTTCATTTCTCTTTGCAGTGTTTTACAGTAGAATGAAGTCCAAAAACATCCTTATTCATATCTTCAATCTATGACAAAACTGTCCATAAATATTGGTAGGAAATGACAGTGTTTTCATTTAATGGTGCCTAAAACAATAGGTAGTTGTTTTAATGTGTGATAAGGGGATCCTCATTTATCATGTCGTATAAAAGCAAATATTAAAGAAAAATAGATCATAGACTCTTTCTAAGATGAACTATTAAATTCTTAGAGAATTATGCCAAAACATCTCCATGACAGTGGTTAGGCAAGTGATGTTCATGAACTAATTCATTAATTAGCTCATTAACATTAAAAAATGAAATAATTATTAAATAGGTTTCATTAAAACATGAAAATTGATAGGGTGAGAAAACAGCTAGAAAAGGAAATGTCAAGCTACAAGTTAAGAGAAAGTTTTCACAAAGTTGTCTAGCCAAAGACTTAAAATACATAAAGACATGTGGAAAATCATAAGAGGAAATACAGTCAAAAAGAAAACAGGCATAATATTTTAAAACAAAT
The DNA here is from genome assembly GCF_007827085.1 of Peromyscus californicus insignis. NCBI lineage: Eukaryota > Metazoa > Chordata > Mammalia > Rodentia > Cricetidae > Peromyscus > Peromyscus californicus. Next base: position 96,943,327 of record NW_026294562.1, read on the forward strand.
CCCATAACAGAAGATATGTTAAATATTAATAGGAACATGAACATGCATTCAACTTAATTCCACATAATGCAAATTCAAGCACAATGTAAGTTCATATCAAGTTCATTCAAAGAACTAGCAGTATACGCTATGACCAGCAGGTGGCAAAAGACCAATTCACTTACATTGTGAGGATGACAAATGGTTCAGTCACTTCAGAAAACACGTCTGTATTTGAAGGTAAACTTCCATTTACCATGTCATTCTGCCACTATACTTTTAGGTGTTTATTGATGAGAGATGAAAATAGATGTGTACTAATCATTCATATACAAATATTTATGGCAGCATTATTTATAGGAACCATAGACTGAAACAATTCCAATATCCAGGAACTAATTGGTCAACAGATAAAGAAGCTGCTACATCACAGTATGTTTAGTTTTATAAAACAGTACTATGTAGGTCTGGTGAGGCAGCACAGTGGGTAAAGACACCTGCTGCCAAGTCTGCGGGTCTGAGTTAAATCACTAGGACCCACATAATAGACGGAGAGATGTGAGTCCTACAAGTTGTCCTCTGACTTCCACACACATGCAATGACATGTGTATCCCCCAGACACACAAAATATAAATAAATAAATACATATGTAATTAAAATATTAAAAGTACTAACTCAGTAGAATAGAATCTGTTTTCCAGTTCATCTTCCTGAATATAACCTGGATATGTTTATGCAGGATATCTACATATTTAAGAACATGATCACAAACTTTTTGTATACAAGAGCAATCCTCCTTACTTAGAAGATGAATTCGTTTATCCAAGATTTTCTTAAGAACTGGTGATCAGCTATGTTCATTGCTTCTCTATTTATGGTAGTTAAGAAATAGAAACAACCTAAATGTCCTTCAATCCATGAATGGATGATGAAAATGTAGTGCATAAATACTATGGAATGATATTCAACTCTAAAGAAAAATGAAACCATGAAATTTGAAGGTAAATGAATGGAACTAGAAAAGATCATATTGAATAAAGTGTTCCTAACCCAAAAAGACAAATGTCACATGTTCTCTCTCATGAGAGATACAAATTTTCAGATGTGGGAAATATCCTGGAATAACTGCAGAAACCAGAAAAGTGAAACAGGACTATTGCCAGGAAAAGGGTCTGGGGAACAACGGAGAGGGGAATAGCAAGGTACATATGACCTGCTAAGATAAATGGGAAAGGGCCTTTAAGGGAGAGGGAAGGAGATAAACACAAAAGAAGGAGGGGAGATGGCATAGGGGAATAGCAGGGTACAAATGATTTGATGGGAGAAATGAGGGAATTTAGGGTTCTCTGGAAAGGGGAAAGGAAGTAAACACAGAAGCAAGAGGGAGATGGGTTAAATAACAGTAAGGATGTCTGAAAAAGCCATAAGGAATCATACTACTTATTATCTAAGGGAGAAAACTATAGTACACATAATTCATTTTACAAACATTCATATATAGTTTGAATGAACTTCTATCACCTGAGTTGACAATGTTCCCTCCAAAAGCCATGACCACCTAATAAAATCCCCAGAACCAAGAATGAAAAGTTCTCTTTTGACTTGTCAGACCAGGTTATTCCAAACAAGGGCCTTTTACTATTTCCCTTGGTTTACCCCTGTGGTTTTCCCTGCAGGTGTCATAAAGAGAAGCAAACAGCACAAAGAGAAAAGAGTGAAAACCTGGTGCAATTGACTTTGTCATCTAGATCAGAGTTGGGGGAGTCTAAAACCAGGTGGTTCATTATCAGCATATTTAAAACAGTACAATTTTGGAAAAGGTTTCCAGGCCACAATCAACCCAATCAGTCCAATTCCAGGTGCAAAATTATAATTAAGGTGTGTTTATACAGACTAATTTACAAAGTATATGTGACCATTAGGGTGGGTTCTATAGCTAACAGACCTAGAATCTAGTGTGGTCTCTAACTGATAGCATAGAAGTCAGCAGTCCATAAAGTACATGAGACATCTCCCCTAAGGATGGATAATTGTCTAGGAAAGGAAGAGTCTGGAATAATCATCCTGGAGGATTAATGTGAGGTCTGTCCCTTCTGAGAGTGAAAATGTCCCCAGGTTATTAACATAATCCATTCTCAGGTTTCTGGATGGAATGCAGATATTTGATTTGTATCTCTTCTGTTGAGAAGACACCCTTTATGATTAACATCCCTGAATCTTAGTGCTTTTCTAGGAGTACAAGGATCTCTGTCCCCCCAAGAGCCTCTAGAGATGGACTTACCCAAAGATAAGTTCCTATTGCTGAACATAGCATGCACTTCAGAAACAGGGCCCAGATGGCCCATATCTGGAACTAACCTGAATACACCCTCCTTGAGTACTAGCTTTCATGTTACCAAAAGTCATCATGTAAGCTTCGAAAGGAAGGAGGCAACCAACCATTGTAGCCTGTTATAATGTCTATAAACCACAGTAACCAGCATGATACAATAACCTTAAGAGTGTAGTAGTGTCATGCATACCTGGGCACTAACCTAAAGCTCTCTAATTAGACTTAAGATCTGCTCAACAAGAGGGAAACTATGACTGGTACCAGAAATCTAGCTAATTATTTAGTGCTAGTGAAATCATGCTCATTTGAGGAGAACCTACAACCATTAATTTACTAAACCAGCATATTCCCTAACAACAATTTAAACATTTGTCCTTATACCAACAGATAAGTGTTTTCCTCACTCCTCAACTAGGAAATTTCTCTTTGCAGCAGAAAAAAATCAATACAGAAAAACCACAATCAATCTAATCAATCAAACTGTAAAATTGTAGAGTTCAGTCTCAATGGTTATATCTACAATATAGTCTGAAGCCTGAGGCTCAAGGAACATTGTAGAAGAGGAGTTAGAATGATTGTAAGAGCCAGAGGTTCAGAGAGTTTGTTGTGAAATGTGTCTACCAGTAATGTTAAATTCTACATCCATAAATTCACACCAAAATGCTGCCTAAGCACGAGCTGACCAAGAACAAAACTAATAGACATGCCAAAGTAAAGAAGGGAAAGTCCACTAGGCCTCAGTCCTTCACAAAGAACTACAAGCAAACAAGGAATGCTGAGAGAGGGAGAAATAGCCTTCCCCATGGCAGAATACACCCATTGGTTATCTAAAACCAAGTGGTCATCCCTGAAAACATGCATACAAGTAACATTATACAGACTGAGAAGGATATTTAGAAATACACACACACATACATACACACACACACACACACACACACACACACACACACACACACACATCAACTAAGATGCTAATAATCCAATGGTTAGTGACAGTACAATATGTTAAGAGACATAAATGTCAAAAAGTCAGGAAGTTGTTCAAAGGGTGAGAATAAGGAGTGTGAGTGACTAACCATTAAGGAATTGTTTACAGGGAAGCTCTATCTGAACTGGCCTTAGAAAGATGAACTTAGTAGAGTAAGAAATATTTTCTCAATGTATTAAATGAGACATCCTTCACCTCCTATAATAAGACTCTTTTGGGAGCTAGATAATTTGTTCAGCAGTAAAGAACATTTGTTGCTCTTGCAGAGGGCCCAGATTTGATTCTCAGAACTCACATGGTTGTTCACAACCATCTTTGACTTCAGTCTTAGGATATTTGATGCCCTCTTCTGACTTCTGTGAGGACCAAGCAACCATGTGGTACACATATATACATGCAGCTGAAATATTCATGCACATAAAAATATAAAATACATCTTGAAAGATATTTCAATCCCATTATTTACTTGCATAGATGTGTTTTGTGTTTAAATGGCCATTGATTCATTGTATATTAGTGGCATTTCAGTACATGGCATAATTTCCACACTTAAATGTTCAGTGTCCTGAACTGGCAGGAATAAGCATTCTAAAAGGTGAGGTGTTGAGTTGGAGGACCAGCGATGACAAATAGAGAAACCAAGAAATAAAGAAGACAAAGGCAATAGCTGATACAATGAAATCTTGCAAAAGGTAATCATGTACGTCAAGCAAGTTTATTAAGAAGCAGAGCATCATATAACCTTTGCAAGGTGAAATACCCAAGAATGGTGAAGAACTAAGTCATTCAATGGTGGCAAAGATGATTAGGGATACCTGAGACACAGCTGCCTATAATTCAGCTTCTGATAGATTGGTAACTACAGTCCAGGGGGAAGAGTCAGGCTCCCAGAAGCTGCAACCTTGCCTCCTCTGAGGAGGCACTGGCTCCAGCCCTAGACCAGCCTTGCCAAGTCCTCTCCTGTACAAGGAAACTGAACTAAAGTTCCCTTTCTCTTTTTATCAGAGCCTCTTAGAAAGTCTTGGGTAGGTCTGGATCCCTGCAGTTCAGTAAATATCGTTTGAGATTAAAAAAAAATTATTATAGCTTCTCTTGCATCAAGATGCAAGTGTGCTTTGAAAAAACAACACACAATAACAGTAACAACAAAAGAGATTGCTGGAGCAAGGATGATCAGAATGTTCCTGTTACTTATGCATTGTAGATCTGAAAACATCAGGGCTATACTTCTCCTTCTTGCCCAGATGAGTAGTGTGGACAACTGTGAGAAAGATGGATGGGAGATAAGAAAGAGAGGTCCCAAGTAGTTTCAGTCTAGTCACTGAACACTGAGACTTGGGTGTTCTCATATAGGAACTTGTAGCTAGAGTTTTCTCTCTGGGTCCTGCCAAGCCCCGGCAGTCCAACAGCCCACTTATAAAATAAACACACAGATACTTATATTATTTACAAACTGTATGGCTGTGGTAGGCTTCTTGCTAACTCTTCTTATATCTTTAATTAACCCATTTCTATAATCTATACCTTGCCATGTGGCTCATGGCTTACTGACATCTTCACATGTTGCTTGTCATGGTGGCGGCTGGCAGTGTCCCTCTGATTCAGCCTTCCACTTCCCAGAATTCTTCTCCTCCTCGTCCCGCCTATACTTTCTCCTGCCTGGCTACTGACCAATCAGTGTTTTATTTATTAACCAATCAGAGCAACACATTTAACATACAGAACATCACACAGCACTTCCCCTTTTCTTTTTTTTCAAAAAGGAAGGTTTTAACTTTTACATAGTAAAATGACATATAACAAAACAATTATCAAGCAAGAATTACAGTTACAATATCTAGTCTATTTATAATATCTAGTTTATTTGTATTTGGCAAAATTAAAGAAGATATCCTATCTATCCTATATTTGTGAGTCTAAGGTTTCATATGTAATTTATCTTTTATCATAACTAAGGAAGATTTAACTATGTAGTCTTCAACTACACCAAAGACCTCAGAAAAATATACTATTACCTGAGAAATGGGGAAAGGATGCAAGCAGCTTTCGAGAGTCTTGCAAGAGTAGACAAAGCCAGCTGGCATCCTAGACAGTCATCCAAAGTTCCTCTGTAAAGTTGGGGCATCTGTCTTCAGCCCACAGGCCTAGAGTCTCTCAGTCACTTCTCTCTGTGTCCTGTAGAATGTTTGGCAGTTTCCTCTGCAAAGCAGGAACCTGAAGGACCATTTTGTCAAGCAAAGTTCAGTGGTCACCTTCCTATGGGTCCTGCATGTCCAGTCGATACATTTTTTAAAGCAGTCCAGGCAAGATCACTTTCTTGCCCAAATGGCTATTTTTCCCAAGAAGAAGATAAACTCCATATAGAGTGTCTTTGATGCCCTTCCTCCTCTCTGAAGTAAATCGGTGCTGCCAGGAGCAGACATGTCTCATTGTCCAGAAAGTCTAAATTTTTAAAACATTTTAAATGCCATATTCTGTAGGTCTTTGAAGTGTTTGAAGATTACCTATCTATCTGAAATATACCTATGTATATCTAGAAAACTTAACCAACATGCTACAAGGGTGATTATCATAGATGACTAATATTAACCTATTTCTTAATTATTCATGATAATCTAAATGAGTTACATAAACTTAATACCTCAAACGAGAATAGAAATATATATTCAGTATAGCAAAATTAAGTTTAAACTTGCATCAATGGACTAAAATCCATAGCAATGTAAAACATTTTAAACAAGTTGCTCTTTAAAAGCAGATTTAATAATCTACCCTTTCATCCTACCATATCTATATCATATCCTCTTTTCTTCTTTAGAAAGAGATTTGCATTTATATTCAACCTGTTTTAAATAAAAATATTGTTTTTTTCTCTGTTCCACACCAGAGGGCTCTTCTGATATGGGATACAAGACTCTCTTAACCTTTTCTTTTAGCAATATGCCTGGGTTTAGAGAAGGAGTGAGCCAATTCCATCTCCAAAGCCAGCTTGGTATATTTAGGAATTTGAGCGTAGCTTCTCTTACTACTTCCTGTTGCAGGGGGGTGCTGTATCTTATGGGGACACAAAAAAAAATTTAGGATTATGGGGTAGTCCATGAGGCTGTATTGTCTGAGCCAGTGGCCTTGAAACTATTCTGGATGTTGGATCATCTGGGCCATGGTGTCATTGGAGACCTTTCAGGGGGTCTTGGCTGGTCAAATCTGACGTATCTTAATCTGGAGCAACTCCATAGCCTCTGGCTTTCTGTGGAAACAAAAGAGCCTCCTTTCCAAAGCAACATATCCTTAGATCCAAATTTTGAAGTCAAGGTACCTTTAAAATTTACATTTTTATTTAACTCAACAGCTTTAACCATTAAATTTTTTTGCAGTTAAAAATCCCAAAGACAACACAATCCAGATTCTCTGTGTAATATCCATCTTTACGTGGCTTACTTTTCATATTAATTTTACTGTCTCTTTAAAGACTTTACTTTTTAAAAATATGTATTTGTTTATATAACTGTATATTCACCTTTTATGTCTTTTTCAAGTGTACATATATTTTACACACACTGTAAACTATTACATCTGAATCTGTCTTATAGTGAACCTGTTGCTTTAAACTGCAGTGTTTCTAAGACTGAAAGGGCTGCTGTGGCTGCTGGCTCCACCCACCTCAGCTTCCCAACAAGGTGGTGGTACATTTTACCACCAGCTCTGGGAGCCAACTCTCAGTAGCAGCATGTAGCCCAGAATTTTTTTTGTACTAGAAAAGGCTAAATCCACCATACAGCAGCAGCATAATGTGCTGCTTGTAGAGGCCTCCTTCCTGCCATACTGCAGGTCAAACACCAGGAACCTGCCATACAGTAACTCAAACTCACAGGCTTGCAGCTAACTTGAGAGAGACAACTAGGAAACTGTTTTTAGCTCCATTTTAGAATCTTTTTTCTCAGGTTTTAGGTGGAAACTCTTGCCAACCCATTGGGTGTCATTTATTAATAAGACCTGTTAAGATTCCTGCTACATCTGGTGCCCAATGTTCGCAGTATGAAATCATGAAAAAGCTACTTGCCTGTGGCTACACATTGAGCTACACATTGCCAGTTGTGGTGGCACATACTGGTTGGATTTACTGAAGGAGGCAGAGTCAGGAGGATCCCAAGTTTGAGGCCGGTCTAGGAGGTTTGCTAAAGCTGCAGCCAGCGGGGGCCTAGCCACAAACAGTGGTGGTGGGACCATGGAGGCAGCAGCTGCTGCTCTGAGTTGCTGGCTTCTTCTCATTATGTTGGTGACTGCGGTGAAGTTGCTACCTAGGACAAAGGGTTTACTGCTGCTTGTTCAGAGAAGAATTGCCAGGACCATCGTGTTACAAGAAAGCATCAACAAAGGTCAGTTTGGAAAAGTTTGGCAAGACAAATGGTGGGGAGAAATTGCAGTGAAGATTTTCTGTTCTAGGGAAGAATGTTCACGGTTCCGAGAAACAGACATTTATCAGACTGTGATTGCTCCAAACCACAGAGGAGGCACACAAAAAAAAAGTCTGCAGGGAACCATGACCACAACTAACATCGACTTTGAAATCTTCAAAAAGATGGCAGGAGCCCACAATGTCGATTCCACATGAACTATAGTAAAACCATTAAGCTGATCAACACCACAGAAAGATTGACTTTGGACTACAAACTGCTTAGGACAATTTTGAGATGGCTAGCTGAGATGATCCAGCCTGACAGACTACTTGAACAAGGACTTGAAACAAGCTCTGCACTTTCTCTTTATGCAGCAACTGGACAAATGATACAGGACTTGACAATCAACCCCAAAATTTTCTTTTCAGGATTCCCTAAAGATGTCTTCACCCTCAGAAAGCAGGAAGTAATTTTAAGAAAACAATACCCACATTCCCAAGAGGTGGGATGGGAGGTTTTTGGTCGTTTAATGAGTTTTGGATATTGTCATTGTTTACAATGGTTGGTTACAAGTTGTTAATTGTTAATGGTCAGGAAAAAAGCTGAGCATGGAGATTAGATTCAGAGGTTTTGTTTAAAAAAAAAGAAAGAAAAAGAGAATATAGATATGAGATAGATCATCGAATCTACTCTGAGGAAAAAAGATAAAGAAATAATAGGATAAATGGGTAGATCACTGAATCTACACTGAAAAGAAAAGGGGGGAGATATAAAAACAACAAAAGGTAGATTATTGAAACTTTTATGAAAAGGAAAAAGAGAGAATATGAATATAAGATAAAAAGGTCAATTTTTGAATCTACTTTTAAAAAGGAACTACTTGTTTTAAATAGGATAAGTAATGAAAGTTTTTGGCTGAGTTTATCAAATATTACTGGATTGGACATTGTTTATATATATAATGGAGTTTTTCATCTGAATCTTTCAAATGTTAATGGACTAGACATTGTTAATGTAATTCTTGACTGTATATATTGTACATACTTATTGGATATAGTTTTTCTTGTATTAGTTATAAGCTTTTTTTAATTTTAGACAAAAAAAGGGGGAAATGTGGTGGTATTGTGTTCCCCAAAATATTGTGCACCCTAATAAACTTATCTGGGGTCAGAGAACAGAACAGCCACTACATACAGACACTAGAAAATGGTGGGACTCACACCTTTAATCCTAGCTTTCTGGAGGCATGGATCTCTGTGAGTTCAAGGCCACACTGGAAATAGCCAATCATGGTGACTTACACCTTTAATCCCAGGGAGTGATGGCAGATAGCAGAAAGGTATATAAGGCGTGAAGACCAGAAACTAGAAGCTTTTGGCTGATTAAGCTTTCAGGCTTTGCATCAACAGTTCAGCTGAGATTCATTCTGGATGAGGACTCAGAGGTTTCCAGTCTGAAAAAACAGGATCAGCTGAGGAACTGGCGAGGTGAGGTAGCTGTGGCTGGTTCTGCTTCTCTGATCATCCAGCATTCACCCCAATAACTGGCCTCAGGTTTGATTTTATTAATAAGACCTATTAAGATTCCTGCTACAGGAACCTACTCCAAACTCTCATACAATTCCATGATTTTTACACAAAAAATATCCAAGGGTCTCTCTGCTAGTGGGAATCCTTGTCAGTCTCTCCCAAGGATTATCCTAACTAAACATAGATTGAATCTAAAGGGAAATGCCAAGCTCCAATGCCAAGGCCATAAAATGCAAATGCAAGTTAGGTGATACTGCACAGTCTATAGTGTCCCTGGCAGGGATATATGCTGTGGGTCTGAACTCTCCTCAAACCCCCACAGCCCTGTTGTGTGGCTACCTATCTGATCTAATAGATCTCTTTCTTAAATAACAACCTGTCTCAGAGTCCCTCTTTTCATAAAGTTGCTCAGTCTTGTAAGATTGTTCCTTGGAGCTCTCTACACTTGCACTGCTTCCTTCCTGCCAAGTACTAGCTACATAGTCCACTGGTGAGAGAAGTTAGTTCACCAGGAGCTCTGTCTTCTACCCTGAGATTCTTCAGTGAGGTGCAAAATAAGACATTTTAAGGCTATGTACAAGGCCCAAGAGTGTGGGATAGCAAATGAAGAAGTCTACAGATGGATGAGAAAAGTTCAGGGCTGAGGACAGAATGACATCTTCCAAAACGAAAACCATCGGAACTGGGGTTTGGAAGAAGGATTTGGGGGAAGCTGGAGACATTTTCTCCAAGGTAGTTAAAAGGGAAATAATCATTTATCTGAATGATTAGAGCTGGGAATGGACTATGAATTTATAAGTAACTTAAACATTCTCCAGTTTAGAATATGATTAGATTGGAAGGAAATTCCAAGAAGTTACAACATATAGGAGGTTGAAATACTCCATGAAACCTCAAGTAATTCATTAGGAAAATAATATTTTTAAAATACATTCCTGTGAGATTTGTGGCTAAACAACTTTGATTTGAATGTGAAAACATTTTTACCTCCACGCCTACTTTATGAGATAAATTTAGGCATTTGTTTATAGGACAAATAACCACATTTCTAGAGAAAGTGTGTAGATTAACAGAGAGTAAGGAGGTTACTTGACTCTCTCCAGAGGGGGCTCCTAGCTTACCAGTAGTTGGTCTGGCTACTTACATAGCTGTTTTCTAAAGTGTCCTTTGGGACTCAGCCCATCCCGGGATAGATGGAGTGAAGCACTTTTCCTTTCATGCTGGCTCTACTCTAAATAACATGCCAGTCTCCATAAACAATAACATTGAGGCCTGGGGAAGCTTTCACGATGCACTGTACATAACAGAAAAAGGACTGTGCCACCAAGTCTTCTTACTTCAAATTCGTGACAGTAAAAGAAAAAATGAAAGAAACAGGAAAGTGTAGGAGAAATTAGCTTACAAACAACAAACAAACAAAAACATTGGTTAATCAACAGACATTCAGCTGACCGCTAACACTCCTTTTATCTGTGGTTATAAATAAGCATTTCCTAGAAATGAGTTTTGACTGAGAAATGAAACTGAATGTGTCTGTTCAGTAGCAGGTCAGGAGTGGCTTAAATAACAGGAAATGTTAACTGAAGTTTCCAGGAGGGGAGGGGAGGGGAGGGAAGGCTAAATCTACATTAAGCTTCCTCCAAAGCTGACTGATTAGAATTCTATTTATTTTGAAGAATTAAAATGCTGTACATTGTCACTAAGTTATTTGGGGCTATCTTAGCCTCTAAATAGTCCTTTGTGTTCACTTCTGTATTAGACCTAACAACTTTGTAACTGGGAGATAAGTATTTCAGAAAATACAAGCAAACCCTTATATTCTACCAATTCAAAGGTTAAAAATATCATCAGATAGGATCTGAGCCCTAATAGAGATTTCCTCCCTTTGATGTAGCCTGCCTCACTCATGTTTCCACCAACAGGTTGAAAAGTGAATTGATTCATGATTTTCATTTCTCTGTGATTATGAAAACATTATTGAACTGCTACTGTTCATATTGGAATACAATATTTGCAGCAAGTTGAATCATTACTCATATTTAGCTGTAGAGTAAATCATCTTATTCCCATTGAGGTAGGAACACCTTGTTGTTGTTGTCAAATTAGTTGTTTTTTGTTTGTTTGTTTGTTTGTTTGTACTGTGGAGAGAAGTCTTTGTCTACTTCATAAAGCACAATACTGTGCTCCCTCCATTTATAGTCAGTGTTGTCTCATTCTCTGAAATCTCAGGTATAGAAGACAGATCCTAACTCTTCTCGGATCATAGCTTTTAAATACCAAAGCACAGAAACACTAATGCAAGACTTAACAGAATGTAAAAATATAAATCATTGAAAAGATAGAGAAAGATTATGGAAATTTTCTTTGTTGTTTATTCAAGATTCACTGGTTCACTGTAATTATCTGGGAAGAGTAAATAGAAAAAAATCATTTTTATATATATTAATATACAAATGAAAGAACTACAGCATGGGTTTTTCATGCTGTGCCTTGTCCTGAAAGAGTCCATTTTACAAGCTACTCTGGACTCTGGTTTGATAATGGAAGATATTTGCACTCCTACGAGTACAGGACAGGACAACACCACCTTGTGAGTAGTAGTAATGTAAGGTCTCAATCTCTGGACAAATGGCTGAGATGTCTACTTAACATATCCAGGCAGATACTAGCTTCCAGGTTCTCCCACCATCCCCCAGGATCACAGTTACCTGTTGCAGAGTCCTGGATCTTCTCAGCACTTCTCAATCTATCCCCTAAAGTGAGTCTCTCCAGCCCTTGACCTGGGCTTCTGCTTTTCTTTCTCCAGCTTTTCTTCCCTGGATAACCTCAGCCATTTTGGACACACAGTCTTTTTGCTTCTTGTTCTTTAGCATCACAGCTCCTCTTCATCTTCTCTTCCTTTTTCCACCCTCCCCAATGGCCCTGTTTAGTCTGGCCACTTCCAGATGCCTCTGACTATTTTCTGCCTCACATCTACAATAAACTTTCTCATCTACCATACCTAGTCGTGTCCTGTCCTCATTTTATTTTTTCATTCAATGAGCACCACCCACACAGCACAGACTTGGAAGTGACTGTTTCTGGGAATGGATAAGTGTCACCCTATAGATTTACCAGGGTGAAGTGAAACTGTAGCCGTTAACATTGAAGTTGTGGTGCCCTATTAGAGCTCCTTGTCTCATTAATAAAATAATTTAAGAATAGACTCAAAAAGAAACTCAAAGGAAATTTTACTTGTATTTGAAAGAACAATCTCAGGGCAGACAGGTTATAAATCTAGGAGCAGAGAGAGAAAAGGTCATGTCTAGAGTTATGCTGCATGGAGGTCAGCCACATGGTGGATAAGCAGCCACCTAGCAGGAAGGACAGCTTTAGAAAAAGAGTAAAGTCTAAAGTGTCAGGGAAATGATGCTCACAAAAGGGACAGAAAAGATCAAAGGGAGAGTTACATTCTTCTGAGTAATTCAGTAAAGGTGGCAGTGACAGCAGTGGAACAGACAAACTTCCAGCAAGAATGAAACAGGCAGTGGAAAGCCAAACTTTCCTTCTCCCATATCCTTTTATGTTGGCAGCCATCGGAAGGTTGTTGACCATACCTAGGGTAGGTCTTAACAGTTCAAACTGTCTGATTAAGAGAGTCCCTCAGGACAGTGCCCAGTGGCTTGCCTTGCAGGTGACCTCACAGGAGAAACTGGAGCTGAAACAATGATACTCACTGGGCCCCACCTTGGCCAGATTGCTTATTTATACATCTCTTTCTTCTATTGAAAACTTACTTCCTTTAAGGATCACAAAGATAAACATGGGGGGGGGGCAAGATATCTCTGAATCTCTTTATGCTTTTTCCATATGTGCTCATATTGAATGAAACCTTTTCCTGCTTTTTGCTATGTATTTGGCTTACCAAGGATGGATGGCAGAGCCTGGCTTTTGGGGCACAGGATGTAACTACAATCCTGTTAACACCATTGCTGAGGCTGCCTGCTTTTTTATTTAAAGATCTGATTCAGAAATTATGACATTCTTCCTCTTACCCAACCCCCTCCTCTTGGCAGCTAATAAGATTTGCAGGTGACCTCCCTTGTTTATTTCTCTAAAATTCCAATAAATCTGTTTTTGAGATTACTTCTCAAACAATTTTTTTAGTTTTTCTAGCTACAGGAACTTACACAAGGGACCCTGATTCTAGTGCAACAAGAAAAAAAAATATAAGCATGAAAGAAACAAAACCTCAATGAGCAGGAAGGAAAAGGGAGGTGCCTGGTCCTTAGGAGGAGTTTAGCCCAGGCCCTCACAGAGCCCCACCTGAGACTCAGCTGATGGTCAGCAGTCTGGCAGCCTTGATAAGGGGCATGATCTCCTCTCACTTCTTTCTGGACCAACAACCTGAAGACAGGTACTGGGCTTTCAGGAGACAAGTAAGTGAAAAGGGGGCATTGGGTAGACAGATAAGTACAACAGACACAGGAACTAGAGTAGAATGAGCAATGATGAAAATTAGAGACACACAGCGATTGTGACATGCTAAAGCCTCGGACAGGAATTTAACATTGCCATGTTACCAGACCTAAGGCTCATAGCAAAATCAGACTTTGGTCCATGGCACCTCCAAGAATTAACAACAAAACAGAAATTGAATCTTTATAAACAGTGCTGTACTCAGAAAGCTGGGAGCTAAAATCTGCTTCCTCTCAGCCTTCTTTTTTTGGCTCTTTTAATTTCTCTTTAGAAGTTATGTCATTTGTTGGGATGGGGCAGGGTACATTAACCATGGCTTTCCTTGGAATCATTGAAAAATTTCCTTCTGTGATGATCCTCATCATGTGGAGTGTGCACTGGTTACAGTACAATCCTGGAAATCTCTCTCCTCGTCCTCTATGATCAGGAAGACAGCTGATTTACTGGAGCTATAAGACACTCTTAAAGGTGCCTCCTTCTCTGCTCCCTTGGTAATCTGTTGACCTAGAAGCAATGGCCAGCATATTTATTTTCCTTTTAGCCTTTTTAGCCTCATTGATTGAGATCTAACTATGGTTATTGAAAACTGAGACTGTTGGTTATAACAGTATTGAAGAATGAATAAAGTTCGTTGTATAACACTAAGATAAAGCTTGACAAATACTTTTAAACAAATTTTTATTCTTTTAGGACAGAGTTTCTTGTTTAAAAACCATAAGCAGTTATTTTGATAAAACATAAAATCCTTGCTCCATAAACAAGTTTTTATATATCGATATGACTTTCATATTTGCTTAAATTGTGTGTGTGTGTGTGTGTGTGTGTGTGTGTGTGTGTGTGTGTGTGTGTGTTGGGAATATGTGTGCCACAGCATATATGTGGAAGTTCAGAGGATACCTTGTAGAAGTCAGTTTCTCCTTCTAGCATGTGAATTCTGAGGATCAAACTCAGATCCTTGAGTGCCTTTACCCACTGAGCCATCTCACTGACTCAATGTACTATTGCCAGGTTTTAACTTTTAGAAATCATTTTATGATACACATTAACTTTCAGTTTTTTTCAATTTCTTTTTATTTTTATTTTGGAAAAATCTTTTACCTTAAAATAAAATCGATGCATCAAATCCCCTCTCATATAAAAGTTTACTTTTAAAATTCATATAAAATCTTCTTACCAAAACATATTTTACATTCATAAATTTTAATATCTTACATTTTACTTGATTTGTTTGTAGTGTTTCATATATATATATATATATATATATATATATATATATATATATTTGAGCTGGCAGAATTTAGAAAATCCTTACTTTTTAACAAGATATCTATATTTCAAATAAATTAACAGGAAGCTGTATTTGAAACTCAAGCAAAACATGTTAGAAATCCTGGAGATCATTTTTTTTTCTTTTTAGCCTCCTGTCTTTATGGTCTTAAATTGGCAAAAATAAGAAACTTGGGGAGAAAGTTGTTTTGTTTTCTTTCTTTTAAGAGGGGAGAGCACAGGCATAGAGTAAATAGTTTTTACATATTAATGATACAACTCTTAGTTAAAAATTATCATTAAGATGTATTATATTGTCTTAGCTATGAATAAACTTTTGAAACTAAATGAATAAACTTTTAAAAGACATGGATGAAGTAAGCTTACTTACATTATGAATGTTATAATTTGTGGGGTTATATCTTCTGTAATTTCAATTATGAAAAGAAAAGCAACATTAACATATTTGACAAATATTTATGTAGGCATATTTATCATTTTGTGTGTATCACAGCCTTAATGAAAATCTTAAATTAATCATTTGTATATAGGGATTATTTTTTTAAAACACAACCAAGTCAATTAATTTAATCAGAAGATTTATATGTATACCAAAATATTTGATTAACATAAAACATTTCTTGTTTCTTAATTTTATTATCCTTGAAGGTTTTAAATGATAAAATTTAATTTATTACTTCTTATGAACATGTTTAGGAGTATTAACATTAATGTAGTCAGTGTTTAATTTGATAGCTTAATGAAAATTATATTATGAATTAAAGAGTGTTGTTCTAAATGAACTATGCCTAAAGTATTTTAGATATTTATAATCTTTTTAACATATTTGCTTCAGGGGATCAAATATCATGTAAGTTGTATTTAAAACATTTTAGTAATTTATGAAATAGACTTTAAAATACCACTTTCCTGGATTTATAGACATTAAGAGTACCTAAGTAGTACAGTATATTACATTTAGCAGTAGATGCATAGATTTTATCTGTGTTTTTCCGGCCCCATATTTTTCTTTGAGTTCATTTTTTAAAGGATTAGGTATACCTCAAGATTTTTAAAATATATATGGATGTGAATATGAATATTTCTAGAAACACATACTGAAAAAAAATCTATCTTTTCCTCTATGACAATGTCTTTACTCCTTAAATCTATTTACATGTTATACATTTGGATCCCATTTTCCACTGATTTTTAAAAGCCTCTATCAATACCATATTTCATTGATTGATGTATCTTTTTATTAAGCCTTGAGCTGTCAGTGTTCTATTTTCCTCCTTTAATGTTGCATAATGATTGTTCTGTACATTTTCATCTTTCATATAAACTGCTTGGTTTTTTTATTCAGAAAATAACTTGGTAGGGGGTTTGTTAGATTATAGTGAATATATAATGACCAAGCTGTAAAGAGCTAGTGTGATAGTTGATCTGAAGTGACAATGTAACTAGGTAGAAGATGCGTAGAACTTGTACAATGCATCTGCATGGCTATGAAGACTTTTTCAGATAGGTTTGACATGTCAGACAGTCAATAGAGAGGAAGCGCCTGCCTTGAATAAGAGTGAGAGTATCAGTGGGGTAAACTGCTCCAATGAAGAAGGGTGAGATTATCAATGGGGTAAATTGTTCTAATGAAGAAGTAGGATAAATGCAACATACAGGGTGTCAAGTCTCATTTCTCACAGTGATTGCTTCTTTTGCTTTTGCCACCTGCTGACATTAGAGTCCAGCTCTTCAGACATTCAACGTGGACTCAATTCCAGCAAATTCCCAAGACTTTCAGGATTAGATTGGAACTGCAAAGGCATCCTTCCTGGATTGGGAAATAGTTCTCAGCCTTTGCAGCACATAGTTGAGCATTGTCTAAATGCCTTATACTACATGAGTCAATGTAATGAATTTTTTTTTTATAATATAGTTGCATGCACATTCTGTTGATTCTTTTCATTCAGGGATGCATAGGGCAATTAGAATTTTAACGGCATAAATTAAAGAGCATGGCTTCATTAATTTACATACTCTTTAATCCGTCCATTAGAATTTTACAGTCTTCTTCAGCTAAGTCTTGTACATATTTTGTAATGTTTACATTTAACTGGGGTTTTTGGGTATTCATCTAATAGTAATGTGTTTTAATTTGAAATATCACTCACTTATTCTTTGATATACAAAGAGCATTTTTATTTTAACTTTATATTGGGAATCTTTTTTTTTATTTTTTTTTATTTTTTTGGTTTTTTGAGACAGGGTTTCTCTGTGTAGCTTTGCACCTTTCCTGGGACTCACTTGGTAGCCCAGGCTGGCCTCGAACTCACAGAGATCCGCCTGGCTCTGCCTCCCGAGTGGGGAATTTTTTTTTTAATTCATGCTAGTTCACGGCAGTTTTTGTTGTTCACTCTTCATGATTTTTTACATACTAAGTCATATTATCTATGAGTAAAGTTAGTTTGTCTTTTTAGTTATTACTTTCTGCACACACATTTCATTTTTATTTTTATCCTGTTTATTAGCTAAGACTTCAAGTTGAGTATTGAATAAGAGTTATAAAAGGAGGGATTCTTGCTCTGTTTCTGTTTCTCAATATTAAATAAATTGTTGCCTGTATGTTGTTTGCATATGTGTTTTTACCAAATTGAAGGATGTTCCCACTTTTTCCTATATGCTGAGATTTTTTAAAATCAGGATTGACCTTTTGGATTTGGTCAAAATGCCTTAGTGTCTGAGGGATATAATCATGTCATTTTCTTTTTAGTGTACTGATAAAATGTATGTTCACTGGTTTTCACCTGTTAAGCCAGCTTACCACATCTAGGTAAAGTTCAGTTGGCCATGGTCAAAAATTCTATTATATATTGTTGGATTTCATATGTTAATAGTTTTTTTCTGAGATAAGAGATAATTGTTTCCATTCATTTGGATAAAGCACAGGGACAAATAGCCAAATGAATGGAAACACATGAACTATGAACCAATGGCTGAGGGGGTCCCCACTGGATCAGGCCCTCCGAATGGGTGAGACAGTTGATTGGCTTGATCTGTTTGGGAGGCATCCAGGCAGTGGGACCAGATCTTGTGCTCATTGCATGAGTTGGCTGTTTGAAACCTGGGGCCTATGCAGGATTGTTTGGCTCGGCCTGGGAGGAGGGGACTAGACCTACCTGGACTGAATCTACCAGGTTGACCTCAGTCTGTGGGGAAGGCTTTGCCCTGGAGGAGATGGGAATGGGGGGGGGGGGTTGGGGGGAAGGTGAGGGGGGCGGGAGGGGGGGAGAACAAGGGAATCCGTGGCTGATATGTAGAACTGAATTGTATTGCAAAATAAATTAAAATAAATTAAAAAAAAAGAGATAATTGTTTGGAGATTTTATTTTTTCTAATGTCTCAATAAGGATTTGGAAGTAAGGTAAGATGGCCTCAGAGAATCAATTACGAAGTATGATATGTTTTTATTTTTAGAAAGAAATTACTTTAAATCAGGTATCGTTTTCTTACATACTTTCTTCCATACAGCTAAAGATATTCTTACATACTTCATATGATTCACTGATATAAACTAGGCCAAGTGTTTCTGGTTTTTAAGTTTACTCATCACTGATTAACATAAAACATTATATGGGTGAAGTCAGATTATAATCTCATATTTTTATTCATTTTGCTTCTTCTGAGGATTAATCCTGGCCCCTCTTACCTGCTAAGCAGGTGCTCCAATGCTGAGCTCATTGCCGACTCTATCTAATCCTTCTTGTCTGATCTTTGTTCTGTTCTTTTGTACCAACAATTTAGTGATGTTATTTGCCTCTTCATAAGAAGGGCCTTATATCTGGTTTCCAACACCTTGTTCCTCATTTCTACCTAAGATTTCACTGGACTGCAAACAGTACATATATGTCTATAGATATGTGAAGCATGACAACTCAATTCATCTCCCAAAAGTTACAAATACTCTCATAGTTCTTCTATTAGTCAAGGTTCTCACCAAAAGCACACATAGCACTGTGTTTGTGGTAATGTGGGCTTGATCCCCATGTCCTTCCAACTTCCTTTCAACACTTGTTTGCCATGCTGTTTCCACATTATCAGGTGGTTCTCATAACTTCATCACTTCAGCTCCCTGCACCATTTTCTGTCTTCTCCATTCTGATCTGTAACAAACTACCAGAGACTAAAAATTTACAATGAACAGAATTTGGGGCTTACAGTTCTGAGTACTGGAAAATCTAAGATCAATACATAGGCACCCAAAGTGAGCCTTATTGCTTCTTCACCACACACAGACAAAAGGGCAAAGAGGCAAGGGGCTATTGAACTCATCATTACCTGAGGATATTAATCTCAAGTTTTAAGATAGGATTTACTGGTGAGGAGAGAGGAGTATGAGGGAAAAACATAAAGAAAAGCAAGACAGATTATGGGGAGAACAGGAAATTACAAATTAAAACATACAATCTCTAGGTGTGGGGTTTAGAAACCACAAAACTGGGTTTTATGTTACAAGGAAACTAAACCAAAGACATGTCTAACATTTTAATCTACATTTTGACATGACAAACAAAAGAAATAGTTTAGTTAAGTCTTCCTAATCAAAAATAACCTACAATCAAATATGTAACCTCACTCAGTATCTTCTGGAATTGATAAAAAGCACACAATTTTAAAGCCTGTACAATTTAACTCTTACTTAAGAAGCTCCCAGTCACTCTCTACTATGTAACTTTGAGAACAAATCCTCCTTTGCTTGGTACTCAGTGTTTGCTCCATGTCTGAGTTATTTCTGGGAAACACTGGTAGAACACGCTCTATCTGGTCTTTCTCTCCTTAATATTTCCACAGGCCTCACCACTGGCAGTACATATAGGTGAAATATAGGGGTAATGCAGTTTTTAAAAGTATGACATACACACCTTAATAATGCTGAATGCCATTTGATTTCAAAATGAATCTTGAAGAGCAGAAGAGGAACTAACATCAGACGTGATGCCTGTTACAGCCGTTACAATAAGTGCACGTGAAGGCAAAATGTAAGGAAATCCTGACAAGGCTGAAAAACAAACAAGACTACAGAGAGGTTAGAGAAGGCATCTGAAACCCATGGGTCCTAAGTTTATATAAAGTGGAAAAGAGATTCATATGATAATCATTGGACAATCCAGTTGTGTCTCTGAATAAGGCAGAAATTACAGGAGAATTGGAAGCATAATTAATGAATGCAGCTGAAGCCTGTACACTCTCATTTGCCTTATAGATAAATGGCTTGAGGGTGTGTGTGTGTGTGTGTGTGTGTGTGTGTGTGTGTGTGTGTGTCTGTGTCTGTGTCTGTGTGTGTGTGTCTGTGTGTTTGTGCGATAGAGGTGGAAGAATAACAGTAAGGAAATGAGTGGGATAGAGTAGTGGATTAGAATATACATGAAATACAAGAAGAGATTCTAGCCCACTCCAGCATGTGGCTCTGCCAGCCTTTCCCTTCTCCCCCATTCTGTCTGCCTTGCCAAAAAACCGTTAGATTACATTCCTGAAGCTATTCCCAAGGTCTTTCCCTTATTTGGCCAATCCCTCCTCCTGAGGATGACTACCAGTGTACAGCTATCAAAGGATGGAAATTAAGCAATAAAAAGCCCCCTTTGGCTTACCTAATTAACATGCCAAATAAAATTAAACACCTCTTTCTAACATGGGATTTCCCTTTGTTCCTTTATAAACCACCATTGCCCTATGTGCCACATCTGTCTCTTCTCTATCCAGAGGCAGTCCCTTGTCCGACTCCAGGACAAATGCCCCTGACCCCTCCAGGTTGTCCCTTTCTCCCCTCTCCATTGTTCCTTTCCCCTTCTCCCTCTTCCTCTGTCTTCTGTCTTTGTCCCTTATCCCTGCCCTCTGTCCTTCTGGGGCAAATAAATCTCCTTTGTGCTGAGATCTTGGCCTGAATACTTGGTCTTGGCAGTCCTGAGCTAATGCTTTTCCTTTCATTGGTGCCAAAACCCAGGATTCAGTCTACAAAACCCCCACCCCATCTCAGTTCTCTAACATTCATGCCTCCTGATGCCTGATCTCCTCATCCAACAGTGAGTGGGTGGTCAGTTCCCCCTCCCTTGCTGTCCTAACCATTCCCCTGGTTATCAGGTGACAGCTGTTGCGTGTCAGGTGGCCCTGCTCTGTCAGGTGGGATTAGGGCAACATTTATCTATGTAATTCTGGACCCCATAAAAGAAATAAAATAGGTATAAATTTGCTGAGCTTATTTTATTGAATATGATGATTTCCTTCTTTATCCATTTTCCAGAAAACAACGTAATTTTATTTTTATAACTGAATAAAATCATATTGTGTGTATGTCATATTTTTATTATCCATTCATTTTTTTGTGAATAAGATGTTTTTTCTTGGTTTCATTCTCTTTAAGTTCATTATTAGTATTTAGAAAGTTATTGGTATTTTTCATGTTCATATAGCACCCTAATACTCTGCTGAAAGTGTTTGTCAATTAAAAAGTTTTATAGTAGAAGTGTTAGAGTATCTGATGTATAGGATCATATCATCTGTAGACAAAACATGGATTCCTTTCTTTCATTTTTGTACACCTTATTAAAGTGTTGTCCTGTGCAAATGCATTCAAGGCTACTTCCTAATTTCTATCAAGTTTAGTGTAACTGGATTTATGTTGAGGTTTTTTTGATCTACTTGGACTTGAGTTTTGTGCATGGCAATATATGTGGATCTCTTTGCAATCTTCTACATGCCAACATTAAGAGTTTGTAATTGACCTCTCCTATTTATATTTCTTCAGTTGAATTTCCTAAAAAACCTATCTTATATCCTAAATGATTAATACAATCTCATCCTTGCAGTTTTTCAGGAGCAATTTGTAATTTCAAAAGGGAAAAATTCTCTTTACTTCATCAAACATTTTTTAAGGTATATGCATCTGAATCAACCAATAAAGTATTATCCATGTAATGGTAAATTATATTGATAAACAGTAAATGGTTTACAAATTATTTGAAATGGATCTTGTATAAAATATTGACACAAGGTGAGGCAGTTTAGCACTCCTTGAGGAAGAATTTTCCAATGATACCTCTTAATAGGCTGGGAATGAGTATAAATAGGTACTATGAGGCAAATATTTTCTCTATCCTGTTCTTGTAAAGGTATAGCAAAAAGCAGTCTTTTAAATCAATCCTATAATATACCATCCTTTAGGTAATAAAGAAGGCAAGGGCATTCCAGGCTGCAAAGAGTCAATTGGCTGAATTACCTTATTTATATCTCTCAGTTCTATTACTATTCTCAATTTTCCAGATTTCTTTTTAATAATAAATATAGAAGAATTAAAAGGACTGGTTGATTCTTCAATATGTTGATCATTTAGCTGCCCTTATACCAACTGTTTTAGTGCCTATAATTTTTCTGATGTCAGAGGCCATTGGTCCACCCACACAGGATTGTCAGTTAACCATTTTAAAGGTAAGACTGTTGGTACCTTTGGAAGACCAATAGCTGTTGTGTCCTGCTTATGTACAACCTTAACAGTGTGTGATTGTTCCTGATAATATCTTTTAATATTTATCTCAGAAGCATTCTCTATGTTTTGTTTCTGAAATTTGAGGAATGTTAATCTGTTTCTTCCATTGCTGCAACAAATCATATCCCCATAAGTGCATTGATATGTTAGACACATATAGCTTTAATTTTTCTATCTGTCCTTCTGGTTCTCTATACTTGAACCAACTTGTATTTTGTTTTACCTAAGATATGTAGCCAGAAGTTTCTCTGGTCCTGCCTGGCCCTGCAGTTGGGACAAATCTCTCCCACCTGTGTCCACAGCTACTCAGTCTCAAGTAAACAAACAGAGGCTTATATTGTCTACAAACTGTATGGCTTATTGATCAGGAATTGTGTTAGCTAACTCTTATAACTTAACTCAACCCATTTCTATTAATCTATATGACCATGGTCTTATGGCATCTTGTTGCTCCTTGAGCAGCAGGCTGGGTCTCCCCACTCTCCTTTCTTCTCCTCTCTCTCCAGATTGAATGTACCGCCTAACCTTATTCTGCCTTGCCATTGGCCAAACAGCTTTATTTATCAACCAATCAGAGCAACACATGTTCATAGTGTACAGAAAGAAAGCAGAGATAAAGTTTCAATCCCTAAAAGCTGAATAGTTACCTCCTGAAGAGGCCAATCTGGATGCCAGGTTTAGTAGAAGTATTGTTACATTTACACCTATGTCCAGTAATCCTTCAATTACAATGCCATATATTTGAATTTTTGGCTTTGTTCTTTGATATTTTATAGCAGTTTGCCAAAATACTTGTTTTTTGATCTCTCCTGAATTTTTTGTTTTATCTACTGAATCTATTCTGCCCTTGATCACATCCAGAACAGTGCTGTTCTTAACAACAGGCATTAAATCTTTTAATTGACTTGCAGATGAGTTTCTCTCATGCTGACAGGCAATAGTAGAACCAAATTTGATATTGGAATCTGCAAAAGGATGCCTAAGGCATTTTCCAACGGCAAAAGTTGCCTTGCTTATCCTTTGTTGATCTCCATTCATTAGTCTAATGTTGGTCTTTGTCACACCTTCTGCATACTCCAGAAGGTTAGGCTTTGTTTGGATTATCTCTAGAAAAGAACATTATTTCTAGGAATGCCTGGCCAACAATCTCTTTTCAAATGACCTTATTTGCCACAATTAAAACATCTGATATTTTAATTTTTCTTAAATTTTTTAGAAATTACTCCTCCTTTCAAAGTAGCATCATAAACATGATATGCAATATAAGCCATATTTCTAACCCATTCATCTATTGTTGTTGATCTTCCCTTTAAAGGCCTAGTCACCCTTTTTCATTCAGAATTAGCATTTTCAGAAGCCAAAGATTCAATTAATATTTATCTGACCTCTAGATCTTATACTATTCTATTTACAGTTGAAGTCAATCTTTTCGAAAAATCAGTGAAGGCTTCTTGTTTGGCCTGGTATAATTTTAGTAAATGTCTCAGACCTCTTCTCTGATTCTTCAACCTTGTCCCAACCATTTAAAGCTGCTAAACAACATAGTGCCAAGGTATGATCTTAAAATCAATCTGCCTTTGCAATTTAGCATATTGACCCTTATCTAGTAACCAATCTTGGGAAATATCAGTATTCCTAGCCTTATTTTGCTGTTCTATGACTCTAGCTTATTTTTCCACCATGTTCACAATTGTAACTGAAGACTAGCTTCCAATATTGTTGTGACCAAATCTTTCCCGTCTTGGGGGATAATTCTGTTCTGAATTGCCCGTAAATTTAACATGTGATTCACATGAGGTGAATGCATATAAAATGACCACTTGCTTAAATATTATAATATCTAAAATTTCTATAGGATTCCGTTTAACTTCTATATAATCTTAGGGGTGCCTATTGTCTGTTCATTGTTCTCGTATAGTAACTGTATAAACTAAGGTTGGTTTTCTAATAACCTTGGGCAGCCCCTACATATTCATCATGCAGTGGTATGGTAGGTTCTTTTCTAAATCCCTCTGTCTTTGTCTGAGTATTTTTCTTATTTTCATTAGTATGACTTTCTAAGGCTTGTATATTATCAGTCAAATTTTTCTTATTTTTCATTGACATGTCTTTCTAAAGCTTGTATGTTATTATTCAACTTTTCATATTTGGCACAATTACCAGACCACTCTTTATTTGGCATAAGAAACCACTATGAATATTATGAATGAAATATGAATTACCAGACTGATAATACTTACAATCAGTATTATGTAAATCTCAGCTAAGTCATTTATCCCCTTACTTACTGTTTCCATTTTCAAGCCATCAATAGTTGCACTATACAGGGTCCTAACTCCTGCATTATGATGTTTCACATCCTTAGCATAGGAAAGATTTTTTAAAAATATTATTTAACTCCATCTTAATGGACTTTCTAGGTCTCTCAGTTTGTCCATATCGGACCATCAGCAAACTCAGGCCTGTTCCATGATTTCTAAGCATGAAGCTGCTTTCTGGAATACCTAATAGTGACAGCAGAGGCATCAGATTGAGTAACTTCCTTTTGTGTGGTCGTGCCACATGTTGGAGTGCCAAATATTGTTCTTCTGCTGGCACTGTGGCTGCACCTGAACCAAATGCTGTTTCAGCCAGTTACAGAGGCTCTGCAGTTCCTGATCTGCTTCTCTGGCAGCAGCCTAGAAGGACTTTTATGATCACTGTATCCATATCCTGCTGCTGCCACCAAAAGTAGTTTTTAGCTAAATCTCTATTGCTTTATTTACCAACACAGACTCAGGAGTCAGTGGCTGTGGTGAAAATCTGCTAACTTAGAGAAGTTGAGGAAAAACTAGCTGACCTTCCCTGTTTGCTGTCATCTCAGAAAGAGAGGCCCCTTCAATTGCTGCAAAACAAAAAGTACTGAAACTCCAAGTTCCTCTCTGTGACTTCCTGGGCATCTGTCTGTTCATTTTCCAGACTCCCTCTGCCTCTCTATGATTATTTTCTGTCAACTAGTTAATGCATTTATAAGGATAGGAAATTAAATGAATATTATATAACTTGAGATGTATTTAGGGATATATGAATGGAAAGAGTCAACATAGATTTCATAGAAACAAATACAGAAAAGTTGATCAGCAGATGAAGTCACTCTTATTTATAAAGTAAAAAGTGAGTTGTCATCTATATTTTAAAATTCCAGCCATTACCTTACTGGTTTGATGTTGAGTAAATGTAGGAGGAAATGCCAAAAATCAGTCTGTTACATTGAAGCACATATCAACAACTATAAACACAAATTATGTTCAGTATACAAAAAATATTACAAAGACTTTAAAGAAATACATATCAGAGAATTAGATGAAGGGATGAAAACCTTGAAGACTTGCCTCCTTAGAACACTCACAAATTGGATCATGTGTAGAAGATTTCTTACAAATTAATAGACTAAAATGGAATAGGATTTATAAATAAATAAATATAATAAAATGTATTTAGTCTATTAATTTGTAAGAAATTTAGTCTAGACATAGATTAAAAATGTATCTGTTCTTCACAGAGCCATGGCAACAACAAAGTGCACCACTGACGATCCTCAGCCTAGAAGACAGCAAGATCTCCAGGAGATGCTGACAGAAGTAGGGTTGTCTGTTGACTACTGGCTGCCTAAGCTGCAGGAAGACCTGGGTGTGACATGTACCCAGGCCTTACAGCACTTAGAAGAAAAAGATCTCCAGAAGCTGAAGTCCCAGACACAACACACATGGGAGCAAAAGGCTCTGGAGAAACTGCTTGACCTCTCACAGCCAAATAGTGTTGCAGAGTTCCAGAAAAATCTAGGGGAGATGATAAGGAACAGGAAGAAGCAGGCAGGACAGGCACTGCAGGAACTGAAGGCCTTCCAATCAGAAGGGAAGAACAGACAGGAAGAGGCAGTGAGGAGGAAAGAAGCAGAGCTGAGACAAGCAATGGAGATCCCTGAAGAGTGCTGGCCAGGGCCTGAAGTGCCCCTGAAAGATGTCACTGAAACAATGGAGAGACAATTAAAGGATGTGGAGCAGAAACTGACCTACAGGGGAAACCTCCCTGATAGAGACCTGGTAAGATGGGCATCTGGAGGGCTGGCCCTGCAGGGAATTTATAAGACCTGCCACCAAAAGGACCTGGTAGCAAGAAGAGAAGAACTGCTCAGGGTCCCCAAGGAATTCTTCCTCCTTGGATCTGAGCAAGGAAAAAGGATGGAAGCAAAAGAATTCATATCTTCTAAAGAAGAAACCCTGTTCACCAAAAGTGTGGAGAAGTTGGGATTTGGAGCAATGACATCAGTCATGAGTGGATGCTGGGGATTTAGTCTGGAAGGTGGTAGAGATCAAAGTAATCAGTCAGACTCGAAGGACATCAATGAATCATATTCAGAGCATTCTTATTTCTGTTCAGCCAAGTATAGCTATATGCCTCTGGTCTCCTGCCACTTTCGAATTGATCAGCTCCAGCTCTCCACTGCTGCTCTCAAGGAACTGAAAATCATTGAAGAACAACTGGAGCACACTGATGGACCAGACAGATTCGTCGTAGTGAGGAACAGGACTGAAAACTTCTTCAACAGATTTGGCTCTCATGCTAATCAAGGCCCTCTGTACCTTGGGGGAATCTACTGCTGGAAGGCCATTTCCCAGGGATTCAACAGTGACCAGCTGGATTGTGTGAAGCAGCAGACTGCAGAGGCCTTAGATAGTTACGTAAGAGGGAGCTACTTTGGCTATGGAGTTGAAGGTGGGGCAAAAAAGGCAACATCAGACTCACATTTAGTAAGATCCTGCCAAAATGCAACTAATCAACAGCTCCAAATCAAAGTCCAATTATCTGTGGCTCAGATAGGTGGACCACCAGAAGCAAATGGAATTGTTCAGTGGACAACGGGCCTTCTCACCAGCAACAAAACCTGGTCTGTCATTGAACGAGAACTTCAGCTGGTACCCATTTGGGACATCATCCTATCTAACCACAGAAGCAATTTTAAGGATCCCTTTCTGGTGGCAAAATGCCTGGCAGATAACTACTCTGCTCTGACTGGCCTTGCTGCCCACATCCAGGCTGGAGAAGAGTTGCTGAGCACCATAGAGGAAGCAGAACTTTTCCTGAATAATGTGAAATTATGGGAGGTCTCTGACCCTGAAGAACAGCTTAAGAACCTTCTGGATTTCATGCAAACATTGGCTAACAAAACAAAAGGTTATGATGTTTGGATTAATACATGCCTGACAAATTTGAATCTACAGAATTTTCTCGTGAGAACTGTCAACTTTTGCAAGTCAAACTCTTCCATTAAAAAATCTCAGTTTATTAAATCTCAGTTCTGCAGCCTTCTAGAACCTCATATCTACAAAGTGAAAAACTTTCCTCAGCTAAGTTCAATCATTCAGTGGATCTACCAGAAAGACTCCGAGGAACAGCAAGTGAAGATCACTGAATTTTCTGAATTCCTTAAAAGTTTGAAAGAAATCCAAAAATCTCTCATAGAAGTAAAGGTCAAGTCTGGGTACTCAGAAACAGTGGAAGAAGCTCACAGAAAGGCCACCTGTGAGGTCACCAGAGCTCTTGGCTCCTTCTTGAACTACCTCAGAGAAGCAGAACAGCCAGACATGCAGCTGCTGCTACTCTCCATTGCAGCTGGTGCAGGCTATCAGCTGGAAAGCAATGTTTTTCAGCCTCTTCTGGGGTGCACTGAGATAAGCTTTCTCCTGGATGAAATACAAACTGTCCAACACAGATATCAGGAGCTCAAAACCATCTGCACAGACAGGGCACAGGCATTCCTAGTGCTCAAAGCTCTGACAACCACAGTTGGAATCTCAACCATTTCTCCAGAAGAAAAAACACAGCGCTTGGCATTAACAAGGCAGCATATGAAGCCTTTGTTGTCTACAAAATTTTCACATGTTCTCACAAAATTTGAAACTGATCATGATTGGGAAAATCTAGAGAAAAGTTTGAGATTACACATTGATGGGAATTATGAAGACAACATCTCAACTTTGCAGATGGATGAGATGAGAAAACAACTGCAAAGTCTCTACCCTGAAAAGAAAGAGACTTATAACCAACAAGATAATGAAAATAACCAAAAGGAAACCATAGAAAAAGGACCTTTCTTAGACTTACTCCAACGTCTGGATCTAGAACATAACTACCTAAAAAAGATGAGCAGAGCTGACTTCCATCTAATCTATAAGACTTCAGTGTACAATACACAGCCAAAATCTGAACAGGAACTTCCCTTCTATTTCCTACAAAAGCTACTGATGTTAGATTGCGGGTTTAGATATCTAGTCTTCAAAAATCCCAGAAATGCAGAAAGCCAAGGCTCTCTAGTTCCTTGCAACCAGGAAAATGAGGCTTTTGATCCATATGAAGAGTTGTTTGATGACAGAGATGAAGTCACTAATTCTTCACCCACTGAGTCCCAGCCCCACATTCACCCAATGGACATCCAGATGGCCATTTTTCACTGTGCAGATGATCTTGCCAGACAGTATATTCTGTCCAAACTTTACATTTGTCAATTTGCACTCCCCCTTGTGGTGCCAAATCCCAACACTTCTGAGATTGAATTTTCTCTCTGGTCTCTCAGACAAATTAGGAGAAGTTGGCAAGAGGAAAATGACTCACAACAGAACAAGAGCTACAGTCACAAGAATCAGCAGATGTGCTGTGTTTCTACCCCCATTGTGTCCTTCATTAGAGTTGGAAATGGCCTCTCTGCTTCCAAATCTCAGATCATGAACTCTCTCCTCAGTAAACATAAACATGATGTGTTTTTTCACAGACACTGCAGAGGAAGCAACAATCACTGTCTCCTGATGGAGGGAGTGGTGGAGATCTTCTGGTTCTGTCCTGGGGGCCAAGGGGAGGACATATTTGACAAGTGTGTGGCCTTCACCAATCTTCATGGAGATGCCAAGGAACACAGGCAACAACTCAGCTTCCTGCAGGATGTCTCTTCTCTCATTGTGATCCTCATGTCAGCTTCTGATGACAATAAAGAAAACCAGAATCTTGTGAGACACCTCTGTCAGTCACCCAAAGCTCTGATCTGTTTGGTTGATGACAAAGAAAAGGCCATAGCCAATAATTCTGGTAAAAAGATGAGAATTGGCATCAGGAATAGAAATGAGGCAGAACTAACAGAGGAGCTCTCAAACGCCATCAAACATTTACTAGAACTCTCTGGCACTCCTCTCAGCTTAGAGGACTGTTCACAGATGGCTAAAAAACAAGGATTTCTGATTGATGAAGATAAAAGAGAAATGAGAGCAGCCAAAGAAAAGGCACAGACTATACTGGACCTCCTGAAGCTATCAAAGTTACCTGAGCTAAAAGAAAACTTGCTGCCCCTGCAGGGACAGCTGTGGCACCATTGGTGTAAGAAGGACAAGGAACTCTATCATCTGAGAGAAAAGGGGAATCGGAGCATTGAACAACACAAGAGTGAAATTGAGATAGAGAAACAAAACATACGATGCCAGCAGTTTAAAAAGGCCTTTCCTCTCAATCCTTTAATGTGCTCTGTCCTACAAATTCTCAAAGAAGATTTAGAAATTTACCCCAAACTCTATTTCTTACACTGGTTAAGTGTGGTTTTAGAAAACCTAACCTCAGGGCACTTAGAGAATTTGCATAGGAAGCAACAAACTTTGTGGTCAATGGTGCAGGAGGAAAAGCAAAAAGCACCAAAGAGCAGCTCCCTGACACTCCAGCAGATAGAATCCATCTCTACTGAGATTCTTGACTGCACTTTAGGAATTGAGCATCTTCTCCGAGAAGTTGGCCAGATCTATGAAGCTCTGGAAGAAACTTGCTCCTCTAGAGATAGACTTTTTCTCTGCCTCCCTGAACTTGCTGCAGACCTGATGGTAGCAGGTGTTTCCATTGAACTGATGGATGGGGATGCTTCCTATGTACCCCTAAAATGGGTAGCAGCAGTTTTTGACAAGATCTCAGAGAAACTTGGAGACAAAAGACTGTTCGTTCTCTCTATCCTTGGTCTGCAAAGCTCAGGGAAATCTACTTTGCTAAATGCCATGTTTGGTCTGCAGTTCACAGTCAGTGCAGGCAGGTGTACCAAGGGGGCCTACATGCAGCTCCTGAAGGTGGAAGTGACATGTTCAGAGGAACTTGGCTTTGATTTTGTGCTTGTTGTAGACACAGAAGGACTTCGGGCTCCAGAACTCAACAACAAGTCCCACAATTGGGACAATGAGTTGGCAACCTTTGTCATTGGCCTTGGAAACTTGACTCTGATCAATATTTTTGGGGAAAATCCATCAGAGATGCAGGACATCCTACAAATTGTTGTCCAGGCCTTTCTGAGAATGAAACAAGTGAAAATCTCCCCCAGTTGTCTCTTTGTCCACCAGAATGTGGGTGAAGGTACAGCAAAAGACCAAACTATGGAAGGACGAAGGCAACTGGAGCAGAGACTGGATGAAATGACAGCATTAGCTGCTGAACAGGAAGAGTGCTCCAACATAACCCGCTTCAGCGATGTAATTAAATTTGATGTCAATAGTCATGTCTACTACTTTGCTCACCTCTGGGATGGCAATCCTCCAATGGCTCCTCCCAATCCTCGCTATAGCCACAATGTCCAGGAACTGAAGAATGAGATTCTTAAGACTGCCCAGCAGGAATCTAGGGGAAGGATTTTGAAGATCTCAGATGTAAAATTCCGTGTTCAAGATTTGTGGAAAGCCCTGGTCAGTGAGCACTTCATTTTCAGTTTCAGGAACACCCAAGAGGTCATAGCCATGAGGAAACTGGAAACCATGTATAACCACTGGACCTGGGAGCTGAGGAGTCATGTTCTGGATTTACAGAATCAGCTGAACAATCAGATTCAGAATGGGAAAATCCTGACACTCACATCTGACAAACTTGAGGGTCCAGTTAATAAGAAATATGAAACCATCAAGCAAGAATTTGACAAATATTTTGAAGAAGACCCAGATAGGGAAACACTGGTTCAATGGAGAACAAATTTTGAAAATAAGCTACTAATGCTTAAAGGTGCACTTATTACAGACACCAGAAGTAAAGGCAATGAACTCATCAATCTCAAACAAAGCCAAGAAAGACTAGACAACCAAAAGTCAGAATATGAAAATGAATTGCTAGAGAAGAGCCGAAAGTTGGCTTTAAGTGTGAAGGGTAAAGAATTCAGTGATAAAGAGTTATATGAGAAATTTGATCAACTTTGGAGAAGTTGGATCTACAGTGTGTCTTCTACTGCACCTCCTGTCAAAGAGCCTAACATTGATTTAGATTCTGAAAACATCCTTTTGGATTATTTCAATAAGGAGAAAAACATTGTGGAAAGACTTAAAAAGAACTCTGGAGAGATGTTTGAAATCAATTATGCCAAACATGTCCAAGTGAAAAAATGGTATAAGGTATTTACAAAGAGCTTAGAAAGTTGTCATAAAGAATCCATTAAGAAGACTACTAATCACATTGAATTAAGATTTAATGAAACAATTAAAAACATTTTGAAGCAAAAGCGTGATTACAGTCCAAATGATTTTCATGAAATCTTGAGGATAATAGAAAATGAACTGAAATCTGTACCCCCTGAGGAAGACTACACATTTACCAGAGACTACACTATTGATTTATCCTTATGTTTATTCCAAAGAGCATCTAAGAGTTTCAGGGAAATAAACAGGGCATTCAAGAGCGCAAATGATCCTGTAAACTATCTGGAGAGAAAGAAAGATGATTTCTTCATCAATTTTAAGATCTCCTGCCAAGGTGCCACCTCCATCACATCCTTTGTTGACTTCCTGTGGCTCAAGCTCACTCCTGCTATTTATGTCACTATATGGGAGCAAATGGGCCCTAAAATAGCTGGGGACATGAGAGCCACCTGCCCTGCATTCAATGGAAACAGGGCTAACCTGGAGAAACATATTCTCATTTCTCTGGCAGAAGAAGAAAACTTTGATAAGTATTGGCAATACATTCATCAGCCAGAATCCTTCTTCAGGAATTACATTAGTGACCACATTAGAAGATACTGTTTTGAAAAAGAAGGTAAAAAAATAAAGACTTTCTTAAAAATAAGCTTAGGTGACATCAAGAATGCCATCCTCACTGCTATTCATGAGTCCACAGCTGTTGCTAAAGATAAAGGCAGCACTGCTTCTGCCTGGTTGGATTTGTTCTGTGATCACCTAGGAAACAACCTGATCTTTCCAAGAAGAGACCTGATAAGCATTGAGCATCAGGAGATAAAGGATATGGAGTTTCTCAAAGAAGCTATGAGTACAGCTTTGGATCCTGCAATGAAGAAGGTAGAAGAGGACTGCACAAGTAAGCCCATAGATGAAATGGTTCCTGACATTGAGAAAATTCTCTCTGAACATCTCTGTGGCTGCTGGAAACAGTGTCCTTTTTGTAAAGCAATTTGTACCAACACCATTCCCCAACATGAAGGAGACCACAGTGTGCCTTTCCACCGTCCTGCCGCTGTCAATGGATGGCATTGGTATAAAACAGACCACTTTCACATTGACTTCTGTACTAGTTCTGTAGCAAGTGATTGTTCATTTATTTTAAGTGATAACAAGAAATTCCCATACAAGAAATATCGAGAAGCAGGGGGTGAGTATGCCACTTGGAGCATCACCCCAGACTCATCTACCCAGCCATATTGGAAGTGGTTTGTCTATCACTTCAGAACAGAGCTCGAAGGAAGATATGGAAAAAAATTTAAAGAGTTAGGTACTATTCCAGATTCATGGACCAAAATCACAAAGCAAGAAGTACTTGATGATTTGAAAAATTGACAAAATAAATACTAACACTGCCACACAAATGTCACATTTTCCAAAGGATCTGAAAATCAACTTAAGTGGCAGCTTCAATATTGTTGCTTATAAATGAAATATATAAAATTAAACCAGTTAGTATTTCAAGACATGAAGATTTTCTACTAAAGGGATGTTTTTCTGTGAGAAGAAATAGACTGCCTGGTATATTAACCACTGTTTTTATTTTTACCTTTTTTTTTTTTTTCGAAATTGCGTGTTGCTAGCCTCTGGGTCAAGTGCTCAGAAGATTGTATAATCATTAATAATAAAAATAGATTATACTCACTTTGGTGTTAAGTCTGGGATAGTTTTTGTGTTTAATCAAAGATGATGAATATATTGGTGACTTTCTAAGAATAACCTTTGGAATCATGAGATTGCTTTGTATTGGGTAATTTCCCCTTTTCTTTCTGTTTCCCCTTGCTTATGATAATAAAAGACTGAGGTAACCAAGGCAAAAGCAGAAGCTACTTAGCAAGCTATAGCAAGAAGCTACTTAGCAACTGCAGAAGCCCAAAGTGACCTGTCAGCTTGCACGTGCACTGTCTCTGAGTCATTACTATGCCTTCCAGGTATCGTGTCCTTCGGACCCCCGAAACTGCTGAGGCTGGTCCCTGGCAAACCACTGAATTGTAAACAAGCCATTCCTCATTGTGCATTGACTCTCTTCAAAGCAATAGCATCCCTAACCAAGACAGAAGTTTGTGCCAGGGACTGGGAATATTGCTGTAATAGACCTGACCATGTTTTTGTTTGGAGTAATGGGGATTTTGGGAGTTTGGGATAAGAAAGCAGCGGAATGCTTTAAATGCTGCTTAATGGGCTATACAATAGAAGCATGGAATACAGTGGTACTGAATGTAATTTGATGAACTGTGGAGATTAAGAGATTTCAAAGGAGAAAAATGTTAGCATGTGGCCTAGAGACTGGTCTTATAATATTTTGGTGAAGAAAGTGGCTGCTTTTTACCCTTGACCCAAGAGTCTGCCTGAGGCTAAAGTGATGACTTTTGGATTAATTTCATTGGCAGAAAAAAAATCTCAAGGCAGTCTTGAGTATAGCCTTGTTCATGTGGTTACTGTTGTGGCCACATTGCGAGACCCCCAAGCAAGACCACCACAGAGCTGATATCCGATGCAAAACACACATGGGTTTATTACAAGCCTTGGCTTGATCCATGTCCAACATCTGACACAGTGGGTGGAGGAGGACAGCCCTGAGTTCTCAGGAGGAGGGGTTTTTAAAGGGAAAAAACCACAAACAGGGTGGTACAAGCCTTGGCATAATATGATTGAGTGAGGGTGTGTAACCTTTGAATTTACTGGTTAGGGGTTACAGTTATCATTTTGGGGGCAGACTAGGACAAGTCCCAGGCTTTGACCTTGAGCTACCATAGAGGCTGGCTGGCCTAGCACATACTGACTGTGGGGGCTGACTCAGTGGGCCAAGCTCTGTCCTTGAGCTGCCATGGAGGCTGGCTAACCTAGCACATTCACATTGACCCATGCACGTAGCTCTAGGTTGGTGAGGAGTCCCAGACAGTAAACGACTGGCTGAACCTTGAGCAGTCAGAGTATGAGCAGAAACAGAGCTACTTCAAGGACTGTGTCATAGCCCTCCCTGAAACTGCTTGCTCAAGTCTCAGGAAACTGAATTTGAGGCCTGATCTCTGAGAAAAGACTGAGCAGCCTGTTATGGCATCTGCTTGGTCCTTTCACTTACTAGCGTTCATGTTTATAAAGATTTATAATGAAAAGGAGCAAGCTGAGCAGGGTAATGAAGATTTTGAGGAGAAAAAGAGAAACAGGAAGTAGAATGGAGCTAAATCCTGTATTTAAGAAGATAAATGGATTAAGGAGAGTGGTGATCTCAGGGCAAGATCCCACCCAGCTGTTTCCAATTGGTGAGAAAAAGAAACTAAGGGGTCCCCACTGGATCAG
This sequence comes from Peromyscus californicus insignis, assembly GCF_007827085.1. NCBI lineage: Eukaryota > Metazoa > Chordata > Mammalia > Rodentia > Cricetidae > Peromyscus > Peromyscus californicus. The sequence continues at coordinate 96,978,608 of NW_026294562.1, forward strand.
GCCCTCCGAATGGGTGAGACAGTTGATTGGCTTGATCTGTTTGGGAGGCATCCAGGCAGTGGGACCAGATCTTGTGCTCATTGCATGAGTTGGCTGTTTGAAACCTGGGGCCTATGCAGGATTGTTTGGCTTGGCCGGGGAGGAGGGTACTAGACCTACCTGGACTGAGTCTACCAGGTTGACCTCAGTCTGTGGGGAAGGCTTTGCCCTGGAGGAGATGGGAATGGGGGGGGGGGCGTTGGGGGGAAGGTGAGGGGGACGGGAGGGGGGAGAACAAGGGAATCCGTGACTGATATGTAGAACTGAATTGTATTGCAAAATAAATTAAAATAAATTAAAAAAAAAAAAAAAGAAAATCTTAGAACCAAATGTGGTAGGGCATACCGTTAATCCCAGCACCGAGAAGTCAGAGGCTAGCAGATCCCTGAGTTTGAGGCCAGCCTGGTCTAGAGATCCAGTTTCAGGACATCCAACCTTAGGCAGTGAAGAAAGCTAGTGAAGATGTAATTGAACAAGCAGCAGAACTTGGCTGATTCAGCCACATGGTTCTGGCTGTAGAATTAAGGATAAAAGAAATAGGTTATGGAATTTGCCCCTGAGACTAAGGAAAGTTGCTGAAGCCAAGCATGTGTCAGAGGAGTCCCTGAATGGAGGAGGCCTAGTAGAAAGGCCATTTCGTGTAGCTGTGAAGTTGAAGCCTAGATTGACTTGGAGAACCCAAGATGTTAGAGATGCCAGAGTTGTGGTATAGTTTCCAAAGACAGCTGATAACAGGAGTGGAAACAGCTGAAGAGAAAGAAGTACATTGCAGTCAATGAAGCTGAATGGATCTGGAGAGCATTTTGACACCAGACACGAAGATACAGAGTTTGGAGATTTCCCAGCTGGTTTTCACTCTTACTTTGGTCCAGTATTTCCTCACTGTGCTACCTTCCCTGTGTTTTGTAATAATAATGTATATCCTGTGCCATTATATGTTGGAAGTATGGGATCTACTTTTTGATTTTTGAATTTGCAGGTGATTACACTTAAGCGACTGTATTAGTTTGAGAAAAGACTTTGAAATGTGGGCTTCAAAACATTGTTGAGACTGTGATATACTATGGGGACTTTTAAAGTTGGATTAAATGCATTTTTCATTATGATATTGTTACAAGCTTATGAGAGTCAGGGAGTGGAATGTGGTAGTTTGAATGTAATTGGCCCCCATAATCTCATAGGGAGTAGCACTGTTTGGAGGTATGGCTTTGTTGGAGGAATTATGTCACTGTGAGGGTTGGCTTTGAAGTTTCCTATGCTCAGGATACCACCCAGTGTTTCAGTGGAGTTTCTGTTACTGCAAGATGTGACACTCTCAGCTACTCTTGAACTACATCTGTCTGCATGCCACCATGCTCCCTGTCATGATGATAATGGACTGAACCTCTGAACTATAAGTGAGTCACCCCAATTAAATGTTTTATTATGAGATTTGCAGTAGTCATGTGCAAGGTGTCTCTTCACAGCAGTAGATATCCAAACTAAGACAAATGGCTGAACTCAATGTAACAACATTTACTGAGAATGAGGATCCCAAAGCAGAGCAAATTAAGAAGCCTTTGTTCTGGAAAAGAGTAAACCAGATTTAATCAGGAAAAGCCATATCCTGAGGAAACATTATCAAGCAAATAAAGGGAAGATGAATGAAAATCTACCTTCCTGATTTTATTACTACTCTGTTCACAACCTCTATCTTGGCATTTTTCTGTCATTATAGAAAAGAAATAATAAATCACCAAGGCTGGTATTCAAAACATAGTATTACCCAGCTACAAAACCTGCAACATACAACAGTGACCTGCCTGCAAGATATACTAGTGCAACAATGGCACAAATTTTGGAAGATTAACCAAACACTTTCTGATTGGATTTAAGACCTATTCCATAATATGGAATGCTTATTGACACTGTTAAAGTGGCCAAGAATCTAAGGTAAGATAGGCCTCAGGGTTAGGGGAAATCCTACTACCATTATTTGGCTAAATAACATGGTAATAAAATGATTACTATACCCATAGATCAGTGTCTTGCTCAATCAAAGAAGTATCTTCTTGCAGTAGATGAGAATTAACACAGAAACCCACAACTGGACAATGTGCAGAGAATGAGAGACTTTGGAGCACTCCATCCTAAATGCTATGTCTTTACAAATCCTTCTTCTTGAGCCTGAGGGAGCTATATGGAATAGGAGGCTGTGTGATGACTTTAAAAAACTCCATTTTATGCTGGCCATCCATATTGGAACTCACTAGCCATTTGTCTTGAATTCCAGTCCCTGGATTATAAATTCTTAGTAATCTCAGACTCAGTGACACACACACACACACACACACACACACACACACACACACACACACACACATAGATACACACACACAGCCAAAAATGTATAACCATGAACATTTACTTGTTATATGACTAATTTATTGCTTCTGTACTTGTTTATGCAAATGGTTAAGGATTATTTTGGGTCACCCTGACACCTTAGCAAAACTGACCAATTTTTTGCTTGCTTCAGTAGATACTGAAGATCTTCTAAATGTTTTCACCATAAGAATCCTTTCCTGACCTCTCTTCCCATGACAGTCTCAAGTTTGGCTCAGAGATTGTTGTCCTAATATCGGCTCATCAATAAAACATTTCATTTTAATTGGACTGGGTCTATGGCCTTTTCTAAGATGTCACAAACTCCATAGCATTTGGATTCCTCTGCAAGATTCCTGGGAGTCCCTAGACTCAGCATCAGGGATCTAGAATAGGCCCCAGTATACTTTGAAGTCCAGGGAGTCCAAGACCATGACTCCACAAATTAATGGTTGCTAGTAGGTGATAGGCCCCAGAGGGATCAAGTCCACCTTGTTAGGCCCTAGGGATACCATATTGTAACTACCCCAAATTTGCAAATTGAAAACAATAACAAAATTAAGAATTGCCAACAAACATGCTGAAGTTCAGACTGATCAATGACTTGTTCCCTTCTGGTTATGAGTGCAGACATTTGGAGAGATAAGTAGAAATCAGACAAGATCATCGATCCAGTCTCCAGGGCAGAGTGAATGCTCTGCTGTCCTTGTAGTATTGGTGTGTAAATGAAGGTGAACACTACATGTCTGTATTCATCTGGTCTTCCTTGATTGTGTTATTGTATTGACTTTCTACATTATTATTGTAGGGGGAAAAAGGCCAGCCAAAAAAACATATCGTGACCCTGAACCCAGAGCCAGCCAAAGAAACACACCCTGACCCTGAAACCAGAGCCAGTGAAGAAACACACTTTGGCCCTGAAACCAGAGCCAGTGAAAGAAACACACCCTGACCCCAAATCCAGAGCCACTAGGTTGAAAAGGGCCAGTGAAAGAAATATACTTTGGCCCTGAAACCAGAGGCAAAGATACACCCTCTGTCCCTGACCAATGAGAATGAAACCCACCAGTCTCTCAGCAGGAAAACCAACCAATCCCTGAGCATGAAATCCAGCCAATCTCTGAGCTTCTTCAAGCCCAGGGATTGTAATCAGACCAATTCCCAACCTGAAAAATCTTTACCCTGGAAAATCTCCACCACTAAGAAGCCCTATATAAGCCCTATGCCTGTTCGTTGGGGCTGCCCTTTTCCACCCTGGCAGAAGCAGCCACTCTCCTGGATTTCTCCTTCCCAATACATCTCTTGAATAAGTTTTGAGTGAAGACATTCTTTTGCCAGAGCAGAGCAGAGAAGCAATTGATATCTCTGCTGGGAAAATCCCTTTGTGGAGTGGAGCAGAGAAGCAACAGTCATCTCTGCTGGGAAACTCTCTTAGCAGAGTGGAGCAAAGCTGAGCTGCAAAGGCTCTCAAAGAGAGAAGGATTACCACATCCTGCAGAGAGACCTTCTCCCAACAGAACACAGCTATAGGTATAGCCTGACTTCCCCAACAGTCAGGATACCTATCTCTTCACAGATGTAGGTGTAGCCTGACTTCCTGACAGTCAGGATATCTTTCCCTCCAGAGCTGTAACACTTGCATTATCTTTTGTCTGTTGGACTTTTCAAGTTTGTTGCAGAGATGGAAGTCAGACTAAGCACAGCTGTATTGCCCCTAAGCTTCATGCCATATTTTCAGGATTTTCTAGAAGCAGATTTCTCCTGCCCGACTCCACATCAGGCAACTCTCTATGTATACCCTTCTGTTTGGAATCCTTTTCCCTCCCTCTGCTTCTCAAGAATGTATTTTTTCCTGCTTTCCCTATCTCTGACCATGAAGCTCTTGCTGCTACTCCCACCCTGCCCTGGCCTCCAGGCTGGAATGATGCAGGAGCCCCAGTGCACATCCCTTTTGAGTACCAAAAGCCCCCTGTTTCTCCTCCTGCTTCTCACTGTGCTGCTGTAGCTGACCTACACACAGAATTTCTTACTTCTAAGCCTTCTTTCCTCTCTGCTTGCTCTGGTCTCTACCTCTGATCACTGGGTTTCATTTTGTAGGGATTCAAGTGTCTTTTAGGTATAGATAATGTTGTTTTATGCTGTTCTACTTTATTAAAAGGCTGGATATGGACTTGGATTATGGCTTCCCTCTCCGAAATCAAGCATGCTTATATAAAAATTTCCTCCTTTGCCTTAGGTCCTAAACTAATCTGACTCTAGGAAAAGAGAGGGAAAAAACAGTCCAGGAAAAGTCACTGTTTTTTTTTTATTTATCCCTTATGCATTACATCTTGAACATTGTTTCCCCTCCCTCCATATCTCCCAGCCCCTCCCACCAACTCCCCACTTCCTCACATCCACTCTTCCATTACTTTCCCCTCCCCCAAAAAGCAGGCCTCCCAGGAATATCAACTGAACATAGCACAACAAATTACAAAAGACTAGTCATAAGCCCTCATATCAAGGCTGGAAAAGGCAGCCAAGAGGTAGGGAAAGGGTCTCAAGTGCAGGCAAAAGAGTCAGGGATATCCCCCACTCCCACTGTTAGGATTTCTGCCAGAACACAAAGCTACAGAACCATAACGTATATGCAGAGGAGCTAGTTCAGACCCAGGCAGAGTCTGTGTTTGTCACTTCATTCTTTGTGAGCCCCTGTGAGCCCTGCTTAGGTGAATCTATGGGCCATGTTCACTAGGTGTCCTAGACCACACTGGTGCCTACAATACTTCCTCCTCTTCTTCTGCATGGTTTCCATGGCTCCACCTAGTATTTGGCCATGGGTCTCTGCATCTGCTCCCATGAATTGCTGGATGACATCTTTCTGATGACAACTGGGCTAGGCATTTATCTATGAATATAGGATAATTATATTAGGAATCATTTCATTGACTTTTTTCCCCAGTCATATTTGTTTCTATCCTGGGTTTTTGGGCTGTCCTGCCCCTGGTTCCTGGTTATCCAGGGTGTCAGGCAAGGGCTCCCTTTCAGGACAAGGGCCTGAAGTAAGACAGGTCATTAAATGGCCACTCCCACAAGTTCTGTACCTCCATTGCCCAAGTATATTGTGCAGGCAGGATAGACCCTAGGTTCTAGGGTTTTGTGGTTGAATTGGTCTCAGAGTCCCACAACTGGAAGCTTTGTCTGGTGGCCAGTTATTTCTAATCCCAGGCTTATGACATGAACTTGAGAAAAGTGATGGCTAGTGTTCCATATTGCTAGTATTACAGAGATCCTGACTGGACTCTAGCCTCAGCCTCCAGGCTTCATTCATGCGTGCTGTCATGCTTTTTCATCTGTTTCTTCAGCTTTGACATTGAAAAGGAAAACAAAACAAATAGAGACAGGAGAAGTAGGAGAGAAGATGTGCTGAAGAAAGCAACAAGAATGTGAAAGAAAGGGGGCAAAGAATTTTCTCTGTTGATAAAGTAATCCCTGCAGAGAAAAAATGTAAGTTAAAGCTTTTCTCTGTATAGTGACTATGTTAAATATAAAAAATAAAATCTCGCCGGGCGGTGGTGGGGCACGCCTTTAATCCCAGCACTCGGGAGGCAGAGCCAGGCAGATCTCTGTGAGTTCGAGGCCAGCCTGGGCTACCAAGTGAGTTCCAGGAGAGGCGCAAAGCTACACAGAGAAACCCTGTCTCGAAAAACCAAAAAAAAAAGAAAAGAAAAGAAAATCTCTTCCAAGATGAGGAAACAAACCATTCAAATATATATATATATAGTGTTTGCTAGAACTGTTAAAGTCCTAATCAATGGTGGTACAGACAGTCATGAAGATGGAGAATTTTACAGTGACGAATCATGACATAGAATGACTAATAACTGGATCCACTCCATGCAGAATTGTGTCAATGAAGGTTCAGCAAAGCCCTTAGTGTTTATTTCTCTTTGGGTTGCAGTTGAAAGATGCAAAGCAAAAATATAGGATGACTGCTTATGAATAGAGAACATTAAGCCTTCTTTGGATGTTTAAGGTTCCAGGAGGTTCTGAAGTCTGATAAACAAACATATCACTGTACAAGTTTTGGAAGCATTTGGAAATCCCCAATGCCAAGAAACTGTTGCAGCTTTCATGAACATAGGAAAGGTGAAACAGCTCAAATATACAGAAAGAAGATAGAGAGATAGAGATGGAGATTAAAGAGAGAAAAAGAAGGAAGAAAGGGAGAGAGAGAGACAGAGAAACACAGAGAGACCTGGGGAAGGGGTAATAGAGGAAGAACTGAAGTTGTAGGCATGCAACACTGTCATTCAGAGCTATACCTATCAATGTTCCCTAAGTCATTAGTCTCTTCAAAGAGGTCTGGCCTAAGCCAGAAGAGTGGTATTGGATGTCAGATTCAAAATCTCAAAATCATGACTACTCAGATTTAGCAAATGTTGGCCTTTAGAAGGGGTTCAGAGATAAAAGCACTTCCTGCTTTTTTAGAAAACCTGAGTTTGGTTCCCAGTACCCATATTAGGAGACTCACAACTGCCTATAACATTAGGCCTAAGGGATCTTTTCTGGCTTCTGTGGACACACACACACACACACACACACACACACACACACACACACACACAACTTTCAAATATTTGGGTCAAAGAAACAATGTTCTTAGACACTTGCTCAAAGTAAATGAAGTTCATTGCTCAATTTCATATTTAAAACACATCAGCTTACATTCACAATTAACAAAATAAAGTACCTCAAAATTAACCCATAAGTCAATCATGATAGCGTGAGTACTTAACACATAGTTAAATGGTCCCTGTACTTCATTTGTTACTTCTGAGCAGTTTTAAAGTATTTCAAAGACATTCAACCAAAGAAAAATTAGTGAGTTTGAACTTGATGCCAAAATTAGAATATGAATCCTAGTGCTGCTGTGTACTGGCCTCCTGAAGTTTAAAGTAATTAAAGTTCTCTATGCTGTCATTTTCTCATCCAAATGCTGATAGTAACAGTATCTATCTCCTAGGAATACCGTGGGGATAAAATGAATCACCTACACATAGTCCTTAAAATAGCCTCTCAGACATAAAAATTACTAGCAAATGGTAGCTAGTAAAGGATTGCTACAATCATTATAGTTTGAATAAAGTTTGGATTCCATTCAAAGTGGTAGATGCCTCCTCCTAGCATTCATACCAAACATAGTCTCATTCTACGTTGTACTAAGACTAGCCCGACATACAATAGAAAGAGGAAGAGTATGGTTCTGGGGCTAGAAAAGGAAAAGCCTGTAGCATTCACCCTAATATTTTTCACTCCATCTTGAACCTGAGATGCCATGCAAAAAATCAAAATATCTTGAGGTCATAATGTTAGGAAGAACCCATTAGCCCATCTTGAGAAACCTCATGGAAGGAGAAATGCCCTCATTTGAATACTCACATCTATAAACATCATTTTATTTGTCATCCTAAACTTCATGACATTATCCCTACCAGACTGCAGAGTTATGACCAAATATACGGTTGCTTTCAGTCATTTTATTATAAAACAACAAAATAACTTATCTATCACTTTTCTTTGTGCTTCTTTTTTCTACATATTTTTCTGTATATGTAATTAATGTGGTCATATTAGGTTTAAAAGTTTCTGTCTCTTTCCCACTTGGAGATCTAACCTATATTCTTTTAAATTTTAAATTTTCTTAAATTCTTGTAGTTTATGTGAGGAGAGTATATATGTATAGGCGTGTGGTGGTATTTTACTTGTACTGAAATGTGATTTTAATTGTATGTTAATAAATAAAGTTGTCTGGGGGTCAGAGCTATTGGAGCCATAGCAAGTGCGTGGCAGCGGTGGCGCACGCCTTTAAGGACCTGGAGGGCGGTACATTCAGGCAGTGACGAGGCAGTCACATGTTTGGGTTTACAACCAATGAGAAGGCAGAACAGGAAGACTTTAAAGACAGACACACAGGAAGTAAGTCCTTTTCGGAGAGCTCTCTTAGCTGGAGAGGATCCCTGAATCAGGAAGGGTGAGGCTCTTAGCTCTGACCTCTTGGCTTTCTTCTCTGAATTGGCTCTGTGTTTCTTATTTAATAAGACTGCTGGTTACATCTACATTTGGCACCCAACGTGACAAGAATCCATTAAAAACCACTTAACTTGGCTTGGCGGCAGGTCTGGTCTCCCGCCAGGGCGGCCGGCAGGTCCCGTTTCCCACCAGGGCGGCTGGCTCCCTAGCCCAGGCCCAGGTCGGCTTGGCCTCAGGCCGGACTAACTTTGAGCTACTTGCTTAAAGCCGGTGCTACAGACAATTCAGGCCTGCCCTGCCGAACAGGGCCCCTGCCTGTAAAGCCAACGCACGTGGTTGGAGCTTAAGGTAGCCAGAGCCAAGGCTTGACTAGGCTCAAGCGGGAACATGTGACTGGATTCAAGTTCTTAGGCAGAACTTGTGGCTACGGTTCTTGCGTGTTCTCTCTCTCTCTCTCTCTCTCTCTCTCTCTCTCTCTCTCTCTCTCTCTCTGGATTCACACCTCGGACACTAGGAGGCTGTTTTGAAATTCCCTCGGATTGGTACTGTTCTACGAGGACTTGGTAAGTCACTTAACATATCGAATATTTTAAAGGAAACTATTTAAAAGAGAAATTTTTTTGGTGGCGCACGCCTTTAATCCCAGCACTCGGGAGGCAGAGGCAGGCAGATCTCTGTGAGTTCGAGGCCACCCTGGTCTACAGCGCGAGATCCAGGAAAGGCGCAAAGCTACACAGAGAAACCCTGTCTCGAAAAACCAAAAAAAAAAAAAAAAAAAAAAAAAAAATGGGTTTTCTGTGTTCATTGGAAGAAAATTGAGCTTTGTTTGCAATTTTAGACAGTCTGACAATGGAACAGCTATATGAGAAGATTAATGTTGACCGAATTATGCATTTTATTACTATGCTTATTCTCATTTTACTATTTAAAAAGATAGTCAATTTAAGTGCCAGGATGACAGCTTTAGAAAAACTTGATAAACCTGTAAAAACTCAGACAGAAGAAACTAACAGTGAAGTTGCTTCAAGATTGGATCATAGGGTTACAGAAAGAAAGCCTGTTTTCACACAGTCACCCTTAGTTTGTCCAGTAACCATACAGCAGTTGCCTGATCAAATGACTACACAAAATATTTGGGCTCCAATTGAAATGTTAGATTTACGAAGGTTTAAGGAGGCAATAGTATCTTATGGCATGCATTCCCCATATGTAAAGCAAATGTTAAACTCTTGGTCAACATATAATAGGATTGTACCACAGGATTGGCGGGAGCTGGCACAAGCTGTTCTGGAACCCAGTCAAAGGCTTCAGTGGCTAACTTGGTTCAAGGATGAAGCTAAAAACATAGAAAAACAGTGGAGGGATAAAGGAATACAAGTCTGCCAGGATCAGCTTATTGGAGAAGGTCAATATGCTTCAGCACAAGCACAATGTTTATATGATGTCCAAACCCTAATTTTATGTCGAACAGTAGCCTTGAATGCATGGGACAGAGTTGAGGAACCAGGAAAAAAAACTGAATCATTTACAAAGGTTGTACAAGGCCCAAAAGAATCTTTCACAGATTTTTTACAAAGACTGGCTTCAACAGTAAAGAGAATGGTCCCGGATTCAGAAGCTAGTAAGATAATAATTGAGTCTTTGGCCTTTGAGAATGCGAATGCAGCATGCAAAACAATAATCAGGCCGTTAAAGGCAAGATCTGCACCTTTGGAAGATTGGATTAGAGACACGGTTAATGTTGAAGCTCATGAGCATGATGATACGTGGGTAGGAGAAGCAATTTCAAAAGGTTTGAGGAATGTTAGATGTTTTGGATGTGGAAAGCAAGGACATTTGAAAAGGGACTGTAAACAGGTCATTCCTAGAAACAATATATCCTCAAGGAACAATGGCAACAGAATGCCCCTTCCTTCTGGAGTATGCAGAAGGTGTGGTAAGGGAAAACACTGGACCAACGAATGTAGATCAACAAGGGACAGACAGGGTAATCCTTTGCCTCAGTCTTCGGGAAACTCCCAGAGGGGCCTCATGCAGGCCCCAATAGCAAATCCAGTTCAAACCTTTCCTGCAGTCGTAGAGGAAACCCCTACTCAGAGCAATTAAATAACCAAATGCCTATTGGAATAAGTCATGCTGGTCAGGATGATGAAACAGAGAGAATAGAAAATTCAGGAGAAAACATAAAGAAATTTTTTGGCAAACTTCTACTAATGAACAAAGACCAAAATTATCAATAAAAATAAATGGTGTTTTGTTGTCTGGTCTGGTAGACACAGGTGCGGATGTTACCATAATTGCACCAGAATTTTGGCATCCAACTTGGCCTCTTCAGGAGGTAAACATTCAACTGTTAGGAATTGGGACATTATCTCAGGTGAAACAGAGTGCAAGATGGCTCGAATGTATAGGTCCAGAAGGACAGAGAGCAAAATTAAAACCATATGTGGCTAACATAGCTATGAACCTGTGGGGTCGAGACTTGTTACAACAATGGAATACTCAGATTAACATCCCTCCAATCTCAGAAACAAATCATAAACTAGCACATGTTTCTGAGAGAAATATTAGAAGGCAATATTCTGAATGGTCACCAGGCATCCATATTATACAAGAACAGGGCACAACAACTGATGATCTTCCAAAGACATCAACAGCTCTACCTTTAAAATGGTTAACAGACAAGCCTGTATGGGTCCAGCAATGGCCTTTAACAACAGAGAAACTCCAGGCTTTAGAAGAGCTGGTAGAAGAACAGTTAAATGCTCATCATATTGAAGAATCAACCAGCCCTTGGAATTCTCCTGTATTTGTTATTAAGAAGAAATCTGGTAAATGGAGAATGGTAACAGACCTTAGAGCAATTAACAAAGTAATTCAGCCAATGGGCTCTCTACAATCTGGAATTCCTTTGCCTACTCTGTTACCAAAAGGATGGCCTCTCATAGTTATTGATTTAAAAGACTGTTTCTTTTCAATACCCTTACAAGAAAAAGACAGAGAAAGATTTGCTTTCACAGTGCCTACTTATAATAATTCTCAACCTGTTAAAAGATTTCAATGGAGGGTACTCCCACAGGGAATGTTGAATAGCCCAACTTTGTGCCAATATTTTGTACAACAGCCATTGGAAGTGATATGTAAAAAATTTCCTAAATCTATAATTTATCATTATATGGATGATATTTTACTAGCTGACTCAAATGCAGATACTTTAGAAAGAATGTTTGAAGAAGTAAAGAAAATTTTGCCTTGCTGGGGATTACAAATTGCTCCTGAAAAGATACAAAGAGGAGATTCTATTAATTATTTAGGATATAAAATAGAGCTACAAAAAATTAGACCCCAGAAGGTGCAAATTAGGAGAGATCGACTATAGACTCTTAATGACTTTCAAAGATTATTTGGAGATATTTCTCATTTATGAACTATTGTTGGGGTAAAAAATGATGAACTGCATAATTTGTTCAAAACCTTAGAAGGTGACAAGGACTTAAATAGTCCAAGAGAATTATCACCTGAAGCTGAGAAAGAATTGGCCTTGGTAGAAAAGAAAGTACATGAAGGGCACGTGGATCGTATTGATCCAAAGCTGGATTGCATTTTGGTTATTTTACCTTCTAGGCATTCTCCAACAGGAATATTAATGCAGAGGGAAGATATTATATTAGAATGGATATTTTTACCAAATAAACCAAATAAAAAATTAAAAACTTATGTGGAAAAAATCTCTGACTTGATTTGGAAAGGAAAATTGAGACTTCGTCAATTAGCAGGAATAGACCCAGCAGAAATTGTCGTACCTTTAACTAAGGAGGATATTGAAAAATTATGGACAGAAAGTGAACCTTGGCAAAGAGCTTGCAGTAATTTTTTGGGAGAAATTAACAGCAAATATCCCAAAAGCGATAGAATTGATCTTATAAAGAGAGCTGATTGGATCTTGCCTCGAATTGTACGGGAAAAACCCATATCTGGAGTTCGTACATTTTATACAGATGCCAACAAACAAGGAAAGGCAGGTTACAAATCAGAAAATTTAAGTAAAGTGGTTCAAAGTCCTTATAATTCAGTTCAAAAATCAGAATTGTATGCTATTCTGTTGGTATTAATGGATTTTTCAGAACCTCTCAACATAGTAAGTGACTCTCAGTATGCTGAAAGAGTAGTATTACATATTGAGACTGCAGAATTTATCCCTGATGCTTCAGAATTAACTTCACTATTTATTCAATTACAAGATACAATCAGGAAAAGGAGTCATCCTTTATATATAACTCACATTCGATCCCATACTGGTCTGCCAGGCCCTCTAGCACAAGGCAATGATGAGATTGATAAATTATTGATAGGAAATGTGCTGGAGGCCTCAGAATTTCATAAAAAACATCATGTCAATAGTAAAGGTTTAAAAAAGGATTTTTCCATAACCTGGCAACAAGCCAAAGAAATAGTAAAGAAATGTCCTACTTGTTCCTTCTACAATCAAACGCCATTACCAGCTGGATGTAACCCAAAAGGTACTCAAAGGAATGAAATCTGGCAGATGGATGTGTTTCACTTTGCAGAATTTGGAAAACTGAAATATGTACACCACACTATCGATACTTATTCAGGATTTCAGTGGGCAACTGCTTTGAGTTCTGAAAAAGCTGATTCTGTAATCACTCATTTACTCGAAGTTATGGCCATCATGGGTATACCTGCACAAATCAAAACTGATAATGCTCCATCATATGTCTCTGTTAAAATGAAACAGTTTTTTGCTTATTACAATATAAAGCATATTACAGGCATACCACATAATCCTACAGGTCAAGCAATTGTAGAAAGATCAAACAGAACTCTAAAGGATATGCTAAATAAACAGAAAGGGGTAACAAAAACCCCCAGAAACAGACTGCATAATGCTCTATTAACTTTGAATTTTCTTAATGCCAATGAGAAAGGAACAACAGCTGCAGAGAGACATTGGATAATAGAAAAAACTACAGAATTAAATCAGCCTATATACTTTAAGGATGTACTGACCTCAGAATGGAAACCAGGGTATGTGTTATGTTGGGGACGAGGTTTTGCTTTTATTTCTACAGGAGAAGATAAGCTGTGGGTACCATCAAAATTGATAAAGGTTCGATTTGAACAAGAGAAACCTCTTAATTAGAGGAGGTGATAGTTCATCAACCAGCATGAACATCCAAATTAAACTAACTTACCAGTAACACATGTCTTTTCATTTAATCAGATAATAACTTGCCAAAAAGGAACATCCCCAAAATTAGTCTTGGGGAAAGGTTTTTGTTTTTGTCTTTTAGGAGAATGAAGGTTAAGGAATCTGAAGAACACTGGACAAATGAGACAACTGAAGAAAAGGGAAAAATCATCTATCCCAAGAAACAGAGTGAAACGGCGTATGGGTATATATTATCTAAAAAATTTTATGTCTTCCTAAATGTTTGTTTCTGCTTTTCTCTAAAAATTTAACACTATTTAACTTCTAATAGTCCCAGTTCAATTAAAATTTAAAGCTGACTTTGGAGTTGGAGAATGGCTCTCTCCTTCTTTAAACTCAAGCATGTTGTTAAAAGGAAAATGCAAACCCCCTGTATCATGCCAGAATAAAAGAGCCATCTTCTGCTATGGGACAGGAGAAAAGCCAAATTAACTAAGGGACTATTCTATTACTAATCTCAACTCTTTGATTCTATTCTGATTCTTTAAAACTTTTCTTAAAGTATAAATTTTATATCAAACTTTACAAGATTAATATATATAGAGATATATAGTTATATATACATTTTAAACTTTAAGATATGAATGGTCTTATAGAGTACTAATTAATTCTAGAAAAAAGGCTTCAATAGGTGCATATATATGTCTTTGTGTTCGAGTCTCTTATCAGTATTCTGCAGGAAATCACGGCCAGGCCTAACATCAACTGAAGTCTCCAGGAAGAAGTTGGGGCCCCACAACAACAACAATTCCACGTGGACAATAATAATGTCACTAAGCTGACAAACATCATCTACAGATCAGCTTTGAACTACAAGGTGCTCAGAGAAATTTTGAGATGACTAGCTGAGATGATCCAGTCTCAAAGACTACTTGAATAAGGACTTGAGATAAACCCTGAACTTTGGCATTATACACAGACTGGATAATGAAGGATATGGTTACCTTTCCTAGAATTTGACAATTAACCTAAAATTTTTCTTTCAGGATAAAGATAACTTCGCCCATACCCAGCAGGAAGCAATTTTAAGAATACGACGCCCACATTCCCAAAGAGGTGGTGTGGGGCAGGTGGTTTTTTGGTCTTTTTAATGGGTTTTGGGTCTGGGATAATTTTCATTGTTTAGGGGAGTTGGTTACAAGTTGTTGTCAAGGGTTAGGAAAAAGGCTAAGCAAAGGAGATTAGATTTAAGGTTCTTGTTTAAAAAAAAAAGAGAAAGAAAGAAGAAGAAAAAGACAATTACTAGTTTTAAATACTTTACATTGGATTGGATTGTTTTATATTGTATACAAATTATATATATTGAAATTGATATTGTTAGAAAATGCTATATGTATATCTCTAATTGTACTTATACCGTTCATTTAACAATGCAATTTTCTGATCTTTGAATGTTATTATTACCAACTATTAGGATATAAAGAAATGAAAGTTAGTAGTTAGACATTACAATAGAACTTGTAGTCATATTAGATATGTTTTAAAAATTGAGCAGATATATTTTAGACAGGTCATCTTCAAACCCTTCAGAGATCTACAGAATATGGCATTTAAAATGTTTTAATAACTTAGAAAATTTCTCTTTTTTGTTATGATTATGACATGTCGGCTCCTGGCAGTACCAATCTACTTCAGAGAAAATATGGGCATTGAAGAAACTGTGTATGGAGTTAACTTCCATTGTGGCAAAAGTTAGCCACTGGACAACAAAGTATCCTTGAATCAACTGCTGACAAAATGGACAGACAGGACATGAAACAAAGGACTACTGATTCTTGCCAAAACAAGTGTGGTTATGGCTTTATCAAAAGGCATCTTCTGAGACCAGGACAATATGGCACCATCCCTGAAGTGGCCTTCGCAATTCGGAAAAGGTACAGTACCCTTTTCTTTGAAGGCAGCTTAACAGGCAGTGGGCCGATGGCTTCTGATGTGCAATGGAACAGCAGCTGAAACAGTTATTCTTGAAGAGTAGCTAAGCTCACGCCTCTCAATAGTAAACTGGCATTTGATAGAGGGATGTGGAGAAGAATGGGATGCTGAGATGAAGCCATATATACACAGCCAAGAAGAATGGACAGTTGAATTAAAAAACCATCAACAATTTCCAGAATTTAAAATCCTGAATCATGACATGACACTAGTGGAATTCAGGTGTTTCTGGTACATGGACTGCTCTCACCCAATGTGAGGTTGAACTGATGACCTTGTGCACATCCTACTTCACAAATGAGTCTGTCAAATATGCTAAGCCTATAGGCTGAAGATGATGCCCCAACACTGAGGAGAAACCTCAGGTGACTGTCCAGGCAGCTGGCTGTTTCTGTCAACTCACAAATTTTTTGGAAGTTGTTTGCATGCACTTTCTGTTTTTATTTTTGTTAGCTAATATTATTTCCTTCTTGGGTCTCTGAGGGAGTTGTAGATTAGTTAGTTATAGTTGAAGGTTAGTTAGTTATAGTTGAAGATTAATTAGGATAGAAAGTGAATTAGATACATTTTGGACTTAACAAAATAGGATAGATAATGAAATTATTTTCTCTGAATTTGTCAAATACAAATGGACTAGACATTGTTTAGACATTTATTACTTGTATATATTGTATATAGTCATTGTACTTTTGTATATAGTTTTTTCTTTTGTTAGTTATAACCTTTTTCTTTTTTTTCCTTTTTATTAAAATAGAAAAGGGGAAATGTGGTGGTATTTTACTTGTACTGAAATATGATTTTAATTGTATGTTAATAAATAAAGTTGTCTGGGGGTCAGAGCTATTGGAGCCATAGCAAGTGCGTGGCAGCGGTGGCGCACGCCTTTAAGGACCTGGAGGGCGGTACATTCAGGCAGTGACGAGGCAGTCACATGTTTGGGTTTACAACCAATGAGAAGGCAGAACAGGAAGACTTTAAAGACAGACACACAGGAAGTAAGTCCTTTTTGGAGAGCTCTCTTAGCTGGAGAGGA
The DNA here is from genome assembly GCF_007827085.1 of Peromyscus californicus insignis. NCBI lineage: Eukaryota > Metazoa > Chordata > Mammalia > Rodentia > Cricetidae > Peromyscus > Peromyscus californicus. Next base: position 96,995,221 of record NW_026294562.1, read on the forward strand.
TCCCTGAATCAGGAAGGGTGAGGCTCTTAGCTCTGACCTCTTGGCTTTCTTCTCTGAATTAGCTCTGTGTTTCTTATTTAATAAGACTGCTGGTTACATCTACATAGGCGTCCATGCCACAGCACATATGTGGAAGTCAAGGGAAAAATGTTTGAAAGTCATAGGTGAATTAAAATAAAGGAAAATAAAAAGGAAAAGAATCATGACTGGTTCTAGATATGGTGGAGGAAAAGTGGACATGACCATACTTAGTTGTGCTATGTAAGGGGGAGTGGGGAGAAGGGTAGAGGAGAACCAGGTATAGCAGTAAGAAGGCTCAAAAGAGTAGACAAAAGGAAAAGGTAATAAAAATGGTTGGATTATATAAGGCAGTCCAGTCCCTGGTCTGTAGAGTTCAGGATAGAAAAAGGGTATGCCAGCCAGGAGGGCCTTATATCAGATAAAGGCTGAGGGATGCAGGAAGAACATGGAGGCTAGCATCCATTTTGATATGTTAAATAGGCACCTGAGCCATTTGTCCCAGGCTTCAAACCTAACACTAGGACAACTTTGTGAGATTGGTCTTGCATTCAACTTTTGTGTGGGTTCCTGGCAAGAGCACCTTCAACAATGTAACCAGAATTTTCTCCAGTACCATCCAGTGCCCCCAGTCCTGCAGCTGCTTATAAAATAATCATTCAGAGGCTTATATTAATTACCAGTTATATGGCCTATGGAAGGCTTTTTGCTAGCTAGCTCTTACAACTTAACTCAGCTCATTTCTATTAATCTATGTATTGCCATGTAGCCTTGGTGTTGCCAGTCTGTTGGCATGTTGCTCCTTGGGCCACAGGCTGTCAGCTTCCTCTATTCTCCTTTCTTGCCTCCATATATTTGCTTGAATTTCCCACCTGCCTCTAAGCTGCCTTGCCATAGGCCAATGCAGCTTTATTTATCAACCAATCAAAGCAACACATATTCACAACATACAGAAAGACATTCCATGGCACTTCCCCTTTTCGTCGAATTAAAAAGGAAGATTTTAACTTCAACATACTAAAATTAGATATAATAGAACAGTTATCAAGTGGAATTACAGTTACAATATCTAGTCTATTTGTATTTGGCAAAAATAAATAAACTGTTTTGTCATTTATCCTATATTTGTGAGCCTATACTTTCATATCTAATTTATCTTTTGTTATAACCAAGGAAAATTATAACTATCTAGTCTTCAACTCCACCAAAGACCCCAGAAGGATATAATATTACCTCAGTAAACAGGAAGTGCCTTGCAAGCAACTTCCATAATTCCAGAAATGACGGAGACATCTGGATGCCTGGACAGTCATCCAAAGTTCCTCTGCAATGTTAGGGCATCCATCTTCAGCCTATAGGTTTAGAGTCTCTCATTCGCTTCTCCCTGTGTCCTGCAGAATGTCTGGCAGTCTCATGTGTGAAGCAGAAACCTGAAAGACCACCTCTTGTGGTTTGGGCAAAATTTAGTGGTCATTTTCCCATGGGTTCTGCATGTCAGGTCGATACAACATTTTGTCAAGCAGTCCAAGCAAGAACAGTTTCTTGCCTAAATGGCTAAATTTGCCATAAGAAAAGCACAGTCCATATAGAGTTTCTTTGATGCTCATCATCTTCTTTTAAGTAAATTGTAGCCAAAAGTTATATCATCTCCCCTTACTCCACCCTTCCCCTTCCTGTCTCTCTCCTTGGATTTCCTACCTGCCTCTAAGCTGTCTTGCCATAGGCCAAAGCAGCTTATTTATTAATCAATGGGAACAGCATATATTCACAGTGTACAGAAGGATATAACCCAACAGTAAATCAGTAGTGCCAGGAGCTGACATGTCTCATTGTCCAGAAAGTCAAAGTTTTTAAAACATTTTAAATGCCAAATTCTGTAGGTCTTTGAAGTATTTGAAGATTACCTACCTAACTGAAATTTATCTATGTATACCTAGAAAACTTAACTAACATGACATAAGTTTGATTATCCTAGATAGCTATTAATCTATATTTCTTAATTATATAATTTTGAATGAGCTGAATAAACAAAATACCCTAAACAAGAGTCGAAATATACATACAGTATAATAAAAGTAACTTTAAATCTGTAATAAACTAAAATCTATAGCAATGTAAACCATTTTAAACAAGTTGTTGCTCTTTAAAAGTAGATTGAATAATCTATCCTTTTATCCTATCATATCTCTAATATCCCTTTTCTTCTTTAGAAAGAGGTTGCATTTATAATCAGCCCCCTTTAAATAAAAATAAACATTTATAAACAATATTTTGGGAATTTGGGTATAGCTTCTTATACTACTTCCTGTTGATTTCCATCTTTATGTGGCTTAATTTTTATATTACTTTTACTGTATTTTTAAAGACTTTATTTTTTTAATTATCTATTTCTTTATATAACTGTCTATCATCCTTCTTTCTTCCAAGCCTACATACATTTTTACACATAATGTAAACCATTTAGAGATTTATTCTATCTGAATCTGTCTTTTGTGTATCCTTAATCCTTTACTGATCATTGTAAACTGCAGCATGGCTAAAATTGAAATGCAGCCTTGGCTGCTGACTCTGCCCACTTCAATCTCTCACCATAGCAGAGGTACCCAAGAGAGTCACACTTACCTTGCCAGCTCTGGGGTCCATGCTGCCATCAGGTAGTATGCAGTTGGCCCATAAACCATTTTTTCTGTATGAGTAAAGGCTAAATCCATGATGCAGCATGCTGTGCAGCTTGAAGATACCTCTGTGTATGGAGGCAGGAATCTGCCATGTTGCACTCAAGCCAGAATCCTGCTACATGAATGAGACATGAAGTAGGAAGCTGTTTTTGTCTCTGTTTTAGAATCTCTTATTAAGTTCTCTCAGGTTTTAGGTGAAAACTCCAGCCAATATGTGGGGCACCCAAATGTAGTCAGAAATTTTCTTGTGTCCCTCCCGGTCCCGCAGTCTCACAACCACTTATTAAAAAAAATCATTAAGAGGCTTATATTAATTACCAGTTGTATGGCCTATGGCAGGCTTCTTGCTAGCTAGCTCTTACAATGTAACTCAGCTCATTTCTATCAGTCTAAGTATTGCCACATGGCCATGATATTATCAGACTTTTGGCATATTGTTCCTTGGGGGACAAACTGGCATCTCCCTCTACTCTCCTTTCTTCCCTCTGAATATCTGCTTGGATTTACCTCCTGCCTCTAAGCTGCCTTGCCATAGGCCAATGCAGCTTCATTATTAACCAATCACAGCAACATATATTCAGAGCATAAAGACATCCTGTAGCAGTGCTATCTCACCATCCCTAAACCACACACCTGTCAAGTGCTCTTTGAATTTTTCCTTGGAGAAAAAGTAACATTTCATATAAGTAAATAACAGAATTAATATGTAAATAGATATTATGATAAGAATATGGCAACTTATCCTGTGTCATCTGTACTGTGTAATGTCTCATTCAACAATTAAGTGAATAATTGCCCAAATGTTTGTTCTTATGTACTCGATATCCTTTCTTTTTTATGAAGTTTAAAATATAGCCAGTATATTTTGAGATAAAGAGCCAGACCTTACAGAACTTGCATGCCTGTTGTCAACTCCCTCGTGTGTCCAGATGCTCATTCATTATTATTGATTCTTTCTGCAGTGACCCTTACATTTCTATTCTTATCCTGTCTCTCATCTCAGAACTACAGGAAGCTGACAAGTAGTAACTAAAACCCCTGAACTCTTTTGCTGTCTGGAGAAGAGTCACAGTACCTTTGGTAAAATAAGAAGTATTGGCAGAGTTTTAAAATGGGCAGCTCCACCGGCAGTGTTTCAGGGGCACCAGTAAGCCCCATCCATATTAGTAATAAAGCACAAGCTCAAATAGATTCACACAAGTTCAGAATTAAGCAATAGATTATAACTGATAATGAGTATAGGAAATGGCAGCAATGTACTAAGAAAACCAAGAATTTTTAGTTGTGCAGGGGTGTCTGCTCCATGAAGAGATAAAATTAAATACTTACAGTCTGTCCAAAAATGTGGAGAGTAGAGGTTTTTAACAACCTGGTGACCTGTTTTCTATCTCTAGGGACAGATCTCACCCTAACTCCCCGGAATTTTTACTCCAGATTCTTCCATCTCTAGATAATTACCCATCATTAGGGAAGATGTCACATGTACTTCATGGCCTACTGACCTCTATGTTGTCAGTCAGAGACCACTGTAGATTCTAGGTCTTTTAGCTATAAAAGGAACACTCGTGGTCACATGGACTTTGTAAAGTCACATGTAGCCACACCTTAAGCTTTATTGTGCACCTGGAACTGTAATGATTATAGGAATTATTCTTTCCTGGAGGCCCTTTTCCAAATTATATTGTGCTTAAAATATGCCTACAATGCAATAGACCTGGCAATAGATTCCCCAAAGTCTGATCCAGCTTGAGGAAGACAATCTGCACCAGGTTTTCATTCTCATCTCTTTTCAAGATTTGCTTCCCTGTGTGACACCTGCAGGGCCCCACTCAGAGGATGGTAATAATTTGATTACATTGTTGTTCAAATTGTAAATGGTCTTATAATAAAAAATTCAGAGCCAGATATTGGGATGAAAGCTGAAAGATCAGAGAAGCAGAGCAAGCCACAGTGAACCTCACCTCACTAACGCCTCAGTTTATCCTTTTTCCATAAATCTTCAGACTGAAAGCCTCTGAGTACTCACCCAAAGGGGTCTCAGCTGAACTGCTTCAGTTCCTGGGTTCTCACACCTTATATACCTTTCTCTGCCTGCTGTCACTTCCTGGGATTAAAGGCATGTGTGCTTCTCAGAGCCTGGCTCTGTTTCCATTGTGGCCTTGAACTCAAAGAGATCCAGAAGAATCTCTGCTCCTAAGTGATAGGATTAGGGGTTTGTGCCACCACTGCCTGACCTCTATGTCTAATTTAGTGACTAACTCTGTCCTCTGATCCCCAGGTAAGCTTTATTGGGGTACACAATATATCACCACATTACATAAAGAAAATTCTGGTGCTCTTTCTTGATTGTTATATCATACACTAAACTGAACTAGTTATGAAGAACAATCATAAAAGTGTTCTTTCTGAGCAGTGGTGGCTTGTGACTTTAATCCCAGCACCTGGAATGTGGAGACCTTTAACACAAATTGCTAAATAGTCTTATTAATAAAAAAAAAACCAGATATTAGGGTGAAAGCTGAAAGACCAGAGGAATAGAAAAAGTTAGTCACAAGTTCTTACTACTAGGAAATCCTCAGGCCAAGATCTACTTTCTGTATACTCATACCTTATATACCTTTCCGTGCCCTGCCATCTTACTTCCTCTCTCTGCCCAGCTACATCACTTCCTCTTTCTGCCCAGCTCTATCACTTCTTGTCTGTCTGTACAGACCTCCATGGTTAACTAGTGCTGGGATTCAAGGCATGTGACACCATGCCTGACTCTGTTCCCAGTGAGGCCTTGAACTCACAGAGATTTGGATGAATCTCTGTCTCCGGAATAGTAGGATTAAAAGCATGTGCTACCACTGCCTGACCTCTGTGTTTAGTATACTGGCTGACTTTGTCCTCTGATCCCCAGGCAAGCTCTATTTGTTAGAGCACAAATAAAATATCACATTTCCCTCTTTTTTGTATAAAATTTTGAAAAGTTATAACTAATATAAGAAAAACTATATATAACAAGTACAATAATTATATACAATATATACATCAATAAATACATCAACAACATCTAGTCCATTTGCATTTGACAAGTTCAGCAAAAATATTCCATTATCTACCTGTTTTGCTGAATCCAAAATTTATCTTTTTCACCTTCTATCCTAACTTATATTACCAAGAGAAAACTATATTTTGTTATCTTTCAAACTTATACACTTACGCCTCTGTAGTGAGTTCTTTTCTGAATTTATTAACAAGGAAAACTATAACTATCTAATCTTCAACTCTCTCAGAGACCTGAGAAGGAAATAATATTACCTAGTTAAATAGGAAGTGCGAACAAGTGACTTTCAAAAAATGGGAGGAATGACAGAAACAGCTGGCCGCCTGGACAGTCACCTGAGGTTTCTCTGCAACATTGGAGCACTCACCTTCGGCCTACAGGCCTAGCATATCTGACAGACTCATCTGTGAAGCGGGATTTTCTAAAGAGCTTTCCTACCTTGTCTTGGCAAGGATCAGCAGTCCTTTCTTTTGTGTCCGGTTTATCCATTTTGAATAGTGTATTGTCAGGGGTCAAGGCCAGGGCATTTTCTTGCCCAGTGGCTAACATGCCACAAAGAAAGTAAACTCCATATGGAGTTTCTTCAATGCCCATCAGCTTCTCTGAAGTAGATTGGTGCTTCCAGGAGCAGACATGTCTCATTATCATAAAAAAAGAAAAAAAAACCTATGTTATTAAAACATCTTAAATGCCATATTCTGCAGATCTCTGAAGTGTTTGAAGATGCCTTGTCTATCTAAAATGTATGTCTGTTTGATCTTGAAAACATACCTAATATGACTAAGTTCAATTGTAAAGAGTAAGTACTAACTTTTATTTTTTATATCCTAATTAGTTGGTAATAATAACTTTCAAAGACTTGCAATTTGTACTGCATTGTTAAATGAACTGTGTAGGTATAATACCTTGAAAATGATTAAAAATATATGTTCAGTATTTTCTAACAAAATCAATCTCAAATTTTTATCAATATATATAATTTATATACAATATACAAAAATCCAATCCAATATAAAAATATTTAAAATGAGTAGTTGTTCCTTAAAAGTAGATTCAATAGTCTTTTTATCATATCATATCCACATTCTCTCTTTTTTCTTTTCATAGTATATTCAATAATTTACCCTTTATCCTATTATTTCTATATCTTTTTTTCAGAGTAGATTCAATAATCTACCACTTCTCTGTATCTTTTCTTTCAATCAAAAATCTTAAATATAATCTGCTTGTTTAGCTTCTTTTCCTGACCATTATTAATTAACAACTTGTCACTAACCATCCTAAACAATGACAATTATTTATAACCCATGGAATGACCAAAAATCACCCACCCCACCTCTTGGGAATGTGAGCATTGTGTCCTTAAAACTACTTCCTGCTGTCTGGGGGTGATGACATCTTTAGGGGATCCTGAAAAGAAAAATTTTGGGTTAATTGTCAAATCCTGGGAGAGGTAGCTGTATCATTTGTTGTCCAGTTTCTGCATAATGCGAAAAGGCAGGGCTTGTCTCTAGTCCTTGCTTGAGTAGTCTGTGAAGCTGGATCATCTCAGCTAGCCATCTCAAAATTGTCCTGAGCAGTTTGTAGGCCAAAGCTGACCTTTGGATGGCATGTGTCAGCCTATTGGTAATATCATCATCCTGGTTGAATCATCCTTATGGATCCCCATCATTTTTTTTTTGGAGACTTCAAATTTCCTGATAGGCACAGTCATGGTTCTCTGCAGAAATCTGATAGAAACTCAAACCCCAAATCATGTACAGGAAGCTAGATGAAGCCTTTTTTCTAGGCTTAGTTATTACTCTATATGACCACTAATATCATGATAAATGTTTAAAATATACATATATTAATCCTATATTTGATATAAAATTCATACTTTAAGAAAAGTTTTAAAGAATCAAAATAGAATCAAAGAATTATGATATTAGTGGCAATAGAATAGTCCCTCAATTTTGATTTTCTTTGTCCCATATCAGGCAGCTTTTCTCACATGACACAGAAATTTTAGGTTTTCCTTTTAACAAACATGCTTGGGTTTAGAGAAAGAAAGAGTCAGACTCTAACTCCAATGCCAGCTTTAATTTTTAATTGAACTAGGACTACTGTAGATGTAACCAACCGTCTTATTAAATAAGAAACACAGAACCAATGCAAAGAAGAAAGCCAAGAGGTCAGAGCTAAGAGATAAAACCTTACCCTTCCTCCTGCGGTGGTCCTACCTCTCCGAAAGAGAGCTATTTCCTGTGTTAAAGTCTTTATAAAGACTTTCGGTTCTGCCTTCTCATTGGTTGTAAACCCAAACACATGACCGCTTCGTCACTGCCTGTCTGTACAGACCTCCAGTTCTATGATTGGTATTGAGATTAAAGGCGTGTGTATCCAATGCTGGCTGTATCCCTGAACACACAGAGACCTACCTAGCTCTGCCTACCAAGTGCTGGGATTAAAGGTGTGCACCACCACCACCCAGCTTTCCTATGGCTTGCTAATAGCTCTGATCCCCGGGCAACTTTATTAACATATAAATAACATTTTAGTACAAATAAAATACCACCATAGACTGCATAAAAGCCATTTGTGTTATGTGTCTGTAGAGAACAGCAAAAACAAACATTTAGGAACACTTATGAAATTTTATCCTGTTAGATATATGATATACCAATAGGCTAATTTACTCATTTTCTTGGGATATTTTTTCTGGATGAATTGTCTTTTTTCTTCATATGTCTCATTTATCCAGTGTTCTTCAGATTCCTTAGCCTTCATTCTCCTGAAAGATAAAAACAAAAACCCTTCCAAAAACCTAACTGTGGGGAGGTTCCCTTTTAGCAAGTTATATCTGATTAAATGAGAAGCATTTGTTAGTGGTATAAGTTAGTTTAAACTGAATGTTCATTGCTGTGGGATAGTCTGTATGTCAAATTGCTCTGATTGGTCAATAAATAAAACACTGATTGGCCAGTGGCTAGGCAGGAAGTATTGGCAGGACTAACAGAGAGGAGAAAAGAAAGAATAGGAAGGCGGAGGGAGACACTGCCAGCCACCACCATGACAAGCAGCATGTGAAGATGCCGGTAAGCCACAAGCCACGTGGCAAGGTATAGATTTATAGAAATGGATTAATTTAAGATATAAGAACAGTTAACAAGAAGCCTGCCTCAGCCATACAGTTTATAAGCAATATAAGTCTCTGTGTTTACTTGGTTGGGTCTGAGCAGCTGTGGGACTGGCGGGTGAGAGAGATTTGTCCTGACTGTGGGCCAGGCAGGAAAACTCTAGCTACAGTTCATGCTGGTTGATGAACTATCACCTCTCCTAATTAAGAGGTCTCTCTTGTTCAAATCAAACCTTTATCAATTTTGATGGTATCCACAGCTTATCTTTTCCTGTAGAAACAAGGGCAAACCTTGTCACCAACGTAATATACATGCTGGTTTCCATTCTGAGGTCAGTGCATCATTAAAGTATACAGGCTGATTTAATTCTGTGTTTTTTTTTTTTTTCTGTTATCCAGTTTCTCACCACAGCTGTTGTTCATTTCTCATTAGCACTGAGAAAATTCAAAGTTAATAGAGCATTATGTAATCTATTTCGGGGGGGGGGGGTAGTTGTTACTTCTTTCTGGTTATTTAACATATCCTTTAGAGTTTAATTTGATCTTTGTATGACTGCTTGGCCTAGAGGATTATGTGGTATACCTGTAATATGCTTTATATTGTAATAAGCAAAAAACTGTTTCATTTTACCAGAGACATATGCTGGAGCATTGTCACTTTTAATTTGGCCATAACTTCTAGCAAATACATGATTACAGAATCAGCCTCTTCAGAACTCAGTTGCCCATGGAAATTTTGAATAGGTATCAATGATGTGGCATATATATTTCAATTTTCCAAATTCTGCAAAATGAAACACATCCATCTGCCAGATTTCATACCTCTGAGTACCCTTTGGGTTACATCCTGCTGGTAGTAGAGTTTGGTTTTTAAAAAGAACAAGTAGGACATTTCCTTATAATTTCCTTGGCTTGTTGACAGGTTATGGAAATATCCTTTTTTTAAACCCTTACTATTGATATAATTTTTTTATGAAATTCTGAGGCCTCCAACACATTTCCTATCAATAGTTTATCAATATCATCATTACCTTATGCTATAGGTCCTGGTAGACCCATATGGGATTGGATTTGAGTTATATATAAGGGATGCATCCTATTACTGATTACATCTTGTAACTGAATAAATAAAGAAGTTAATTCTGACTCATCAGGGATAAATTTTGCTGTTTCAATATGTAAGATCACACTTTCAGCATACTGAGAGTCAGTAACTATGTTAAGAAGTTTCAAAAAATCCATTAATACCATCAGAATAGCATATAATTTTGATTTTGAACCAAATCATTAGGACTTTTTACCACTTTACTTAAATTTTCTTATTTGTAACCTGCCTTTCCTTTTTTGTTTGCATCGGTATAAAATATAGGGGCTCCATATATGGTGTTTCCCATACAATGCAAGGCAGAATCAAGTTAGGTCTCTTTGTAAGTTTAATTCTATTGCTTTTAGGATATTTGTTGTTAGTCTTTCCTTAAAAATTACTGCAGGCTCTTTGCCAAAGTTCCCTTTCTGCCCATAATTTGTCAATTCCATCATTATCAATTTCTGCCCTGTGAGAGGCCCCTCAGAAAGTTTCCCAATGGCAAAGACAAAGGATTACCTTGTCTGTCCCTTGTTGATCTACATTCATTAGTCCAATATTTGCCTTTACCATACCTTCTGCATAATCAAGAAGGGAGAAGATTTCTGTTGCCATTGTTCCTTGAAAAAATTGTTTCTAGGAACACCCTGTTTACAGTCCTTTTTTAGGTGACCTTGTTTACCACACTTGAAACATCTGACATTATTTTTCTTCAAACTTCTAGAAATTACCTCTCCTATCCAAGTATTATTATGTTTATGAGATTCAATATTCATTGTATCTCTGATCCAATCCTTCAAGGGTGCTGATCTTGCCTTTGATGGCCTAATTACCCTTTTGCATTGTGCATTATTATTTTCAAAAGCCAGAAATTCAATTATCTGTCTAACTTTTGAATTTGGTATCATTCTATTTACTGCTGAAGTCAATTTTTTTTTGAGACAGGGTTTCTCTGTGTAGCTTTGTACCTTTCCTGGAAGTCACTTTATAGACCAGGCTGGCCTGAAATTCAGAGAGAACCACCTGCCTCTGCCTCCCAAGTGCTGGGATTAAAGGCATGCACCACCACCACCCGGCATGAAGTCAGTCTTTGTAAGAAATAAATGAAGGTTTCTTTTGGGTCCTGTATAACCTGCTCTCTCTAAGACTTTTATGATGAAAGGGTGCTGGGTTTTATCAAAGTCCTTTTCTGCATCTAAGATGATCATGTGGTTTTGTAATCAATTTGTTTATATCGTTGATTACATTGATTTTCTGTTCTTCAAATTTCTACAGGTCTCTTAATAAAAAACCCAGATCCAGATATCAGGTTAAATGTTGAAAAATCAGAGACACAAAGGAACCAGCCACTGCCATGTCTCACCTCACCAACTCCACAAACCTCTATTTGCCTCTGCATCCTCACCCTAAAGAACTCTTAGTTCCTATCTCCTCACACCTTATATACCTTTCACCACCCAGCCATATTAGTTCACTTTTAGTGCTGGGATTAAAGGCATGGAGTACTAGGATTACTAGGATTGAAGTACTAGGATTGAAGGTATGTGCCACCATTGCCTGGCTCTGTTTCTTTCCTAGACTGTATCAATCTCATGTAGTCCAGGGTGGCTTTGAACTCACAGAGACCCACATGGATCTCCTACCAAGTGCTAGGATTAAAGGTGTGTGCCACCACTGCCTAGTCTTTAATTTAGTAACTTGTTCTGTTCTCTGATTTTCAGGCAAATTTTATTAAGGCACACAATTTATCATCATGTTTTCATATATTAAACCATCCCTAGATCTCTGAAATAAAGCCTCCTTGGTCATGGTGGATGATCTTTTGGATGTGTTCTTAAATTTGGTTGGCATTTTATTGAGTATTTTGGCATCTATGTTCATAAGGGAAATTTGTCTGTAATTATCTTTCTTTGTTTGGTCTTTATGTGGTTTAAGTATCAGGATAGCTGTGGCCTCATAAAATAAACTGGGCAGGGTTCTATTTCTATTTTGTGAAATAATTTGAGGAGCATTAGTGTTAACTCTTCTTTGAAAGTCTGGTAAAATTCTTCACTTAAACTATCTGGACCTCGGCTATTTTCAGTTGGGAGACTTTTAATGGCTGCTTAAAATTTACCAGGGGTTGTAAGTCTTTTTAAATTGTTTATCTGATCTGATTTAACTTTTCTAAGAGGTACCTATTGAGAAAATTATTCCTTTCTTTTAGATGTTAGAATTTGGTAGAGTCCAAGTTTTCAAAGCATGCCGTACTGACTCTCTGGAATTTCTGAGTGTCTGTTGTTTTGTGACTGTTTTCATTTCTGGTTTTGTTAATTTGGATATTCTCTCTGTGTCCTTTAGTTAGTTTGGATAAGGGTTTGAATATCTTGTTGGCTTTCTCAAAGCAAAACTCTTTGTTTCATTGATTTTTGTATCTTTCTCTTCCTTTCTCATTTATTGATTTCAGCCCTGAGTTTGATTATTTCTTGTTGTCTATTCCTTTTGGGTGTGATTACTTCTTTTCGTCCTAGACATTTTAAGTGTGCTGTTAGCTTTCTGGTATGAGATCTCTACAGATTTTTTTTTAAATGTAGGCACTTAGTGCTATGAACTAGTACCATTTTCGTTGTGTCCTGTAAATTTGGGTATGCTATGTATTCATTTTCATTGAATTCTAGAAAGTCTTTAATTTCTGTATTTCTGTCTTGACCAATTTTTTATTCAGTAGAGAGTTGTTCTGTTTTCATTAGTCTGTAAGCGTTCTGTTGTTTCTGTTGTGGTTGATATCCCTCTTTAATCCATGGTGGTCTGATAGGATACAGGGAGTTATTTCCATTTTCTTGTATCTGTTGAGACTTTCTTTGTGACTTAGTATGTGATCAATTATGGAGAAAGTTTCATGAGGTGGACAAAAGAAGGTATATTCTTTGTTTTTGGGAGTAATGTATGGTAAATACCCTTTAGGTACAATTGGTTTATCATGTCTGTTGGTTCTAGCCTTTCTCTGTTTAGTTTTTTTGTCTAGATGACCTGTCTATTGATGAGAGTGGAGTACAGAATTCTCCCACTATCTGTGAGGGCCAATATGTGATTTAAGCTGTAATAATGCTACTTTTACAACCTTGGATGCTGTGGTAGTTTGAATGTAATTGCCCCCCATAATCTCATCAGAAGTGGTACTATAAGGAGACTGTGGCTATTTGGAGTAGGTATGGCCTTATTGGAATAAATATGTCACTATGAGGGTGGGCTTTGAGGTCTCCTATGCTGGGGATATTGCCCAGTGTCTCAGTCTATTTCCTGTTACCTTCAATATGTAGAACTCTCTGCTACTAACCCAGCACTATGTAACCTATATGATACCGTGCTCCCCAACATGATGATAATGGACTGAACATCTTAAACTATAAGCGAGCAACACCAATTAAATGTTTTCTTTATAAGAGTTGTCATGGTCATGGTGTCTCTTCACAGCAACAAAAACCCTAGGATAGAAGTTCTTGGTTTTAGGTCATATATATTGAGAAGTAAAATGGCAGCTTAGTGGATATTTCTTTGATGAGTATATACTATCTTCCCCTACCTTTTCTGAACAATTTTTTTTTTATTATTTTTTTTTGCAATACAATTCAGTTCTACATATCAGCCACGGATTCCCTTGTTCTCCCCCCTCCCGTCCCCCTCACCTTCCCCCCAACCCCCCCCCCCCATTCCCATCTCCTCCAGGGCAAAGCCTTCCCCACAGACTGAGGTCAACCTGGTAGATTCAGTCCAGGTAGGTCTAGTCCCCTCCTCCCAGGCCGAGCCAAACAATCCTGCATAGGCCCCAGGTTTCAAACAGCCAACTCATGCAATGAGCACAAGATCTGGTCCCACTGCCTGGATGCCTCCCAAACAGATCAAGCCAATCAACTGTCTCACCCATTCAGAGGGCCTGATCCAGTGGGGACCCCTCAGCCATTGGTTCATAGTTCATGTGTTTCCATTCATTTGGCTATTTTGAAATCTATTTTGATAGATATAAAAAGGGCTATACCAGACTGCTTCATAGGTCTATTTACTTAGAATATATTTTCACAAAACTTTAGGCTAAGGTAATGTCTATCCTTGATATTGAGGTGTGTTTCATAGATGTAGCAGAAGGATTGATACTGTTTTTTTCACCAATTCTCTTAGTCTGCATCTTTTTTATTGGGAAATTGAAATCAATGATATTCTGACATATCAATTACCAATGACTGCTGATTCCTGTTATTTTAGTGGTGGTGTTGGTGCTGATATTAGTCATGTTAGTGAGTTTATGTGTGTGTGTGTGTGTGTGTGTGTGTGTGTGCACTTCTCTTCTTTTGATTTTACTGATCTGATATTATTTATTCTCTTTCATGGTTGCAGTTAACCTTAGGTTGGAGTTTTTCTTATAGCAACTTCTGTAGGCCTGGATTTATAGATAAATATCATTTAAATTTGTCTTTAACATGGAATATCTTATTTTCTTCATCCATGAATATTGAAAGTTTTGCTGGGTATAGTAGTCTGTGCTGGTGTCTGTGGTCTCTTAGAATCTTCAGCACATTTGCCCAGGCCCTTCTGGCTTTTGCAGTCTCCATTACCACAAACACACTTAACATGCCAACAAGCCTCTATTACTTAGGCACACAGCCACACAGAAGTATTTATAAATTTAGAAGTAGCTTTTCCTTTCTGTATGGAATTCAGAAACCTTGGCTCAGTAGGATACATATATATGTGGTTCTGCACAGGCACTAAGATCAACCATCAATAAGTGGACTTCATAAAGCTGAAAAGCTTCTGTAAGTTAAAGGACACCATCAATAGGACAAAACAGACCACACAATGGGAAAAGTTTTTTTTAACAACCTCACATCTTAGAGAAGGCTAATATCCAAAATATATAAAGGAAGGACTCAAGAAACTAGACATCAACAACCAAATAATTCAATTCAAAAATGGGGTACAGTTCTAAACAGAGAATTCTTAACAGAGGAATTTCAAATGGCTGAGAAGCACTTAAAGAAAGGTTCAACATCCTTAGCCATCAGGAAAATGCAAATCAAAAAGACTCAAAGATTCCATCTTAATCCAGTCAGAATAGCTAAGATCAAAAAATACAAGTGACAGCTCATGCTGGAGAGGATGTGGAGCAAGCGAAACACTCCATTGCTAGTGGAAGAGCACACTTGTACAGCCACTTTGGAAATCAATATGGCAGATTATCAGAAAATTGGGTATGATCTACCTCCAGACCCAGCTATATAACTCCTGGGCATATATATACCCAAAGGACACTCCATCCTATTATAAGGACACTTGCTGGACTATGTTCATAGCAGCTTTATTCATAATAGCCAGAAACTGGAAACAACTTAAAGGGGAAAATGGCTAAAGAAAATTTGGCACATTTGTACAATGGAGTATTGCTCAGCTGTTTTTTTTTTAAACAGCATGAAATTCACAAGCAAATGGATAGAACTAGAAATACTCATTCTAACTGAAGTAACCCAGACCCAGAAAGATAAACATGGTCTGTACTCACTTATAAGTTGACAATAGCTGTGAAGTAAAGGATAATCATGTACATAGACCTAAAAAGGTTAAGTAACAAGGAAGGCTCAAGGTATTACACATCTGGGAAGGGGAAATAGAACAAATTTCACAGGTGGACTAGGGCAGGTTGGGATGAGAACAAGAAGGATGGCAGGATAGAAGGAGAGAATACTGGAAGGGAAGACTGGAATTCAGGAATTTCTGAAAACAGATAGAAAACTAGTGCAATGGAAACTCCCTGAAATCTAAAAGCATGACCCTAGAGAAGAGTTCTAGTAATTGTTATGGAGCCTGAACCAGCCTTCCATAACCAGGCAAGGCTTCCAGCAGAGGGACTGGGACACCAACCCACCTACAAAACCTTCTACCTACAATTTGACCTGCCTGCAACAAGTACTGGGGTAAAGGTGGCACAGAACTTGTGGGAGTGGCCAAACAAGGACTGGTCCAACATGAGACCCATGCCACAAAAAGCAGGTTAAACAAATGAATTAGGTACATAGTAGAAAGGCAGTGTTAAGTCTTAAGTGACCTCAAAGTGTATTATTAACTCTGACTGTGAGATCCACCAAATGTTCTAGTCTCTTACGATGTAAGAGATATTTTCAAAATGTTTCACCACTGTAAAAACAATGGACTCCTTAAAACTGCTTGTGTCTTTGGCTATGCCTCAGTAGCATTAATCTACTATAGCCTTGTTTTCTAGGATTGTTTCCTAATGACTTAATTTCTATCCAATACCCCCAATAGCCTAGAATGTCATATTTATGACTTCTGCCATAGTAATAGCCAGTGTTGAACTTATTTTTAGGAATTCTACCATTACCTGCCTTAACCTAAGTCAACTCTCAGACTAGGAGTTTAAGAGGGACACTAATGGAGACTGTCCTTTTGGATAACAGATTTTTTGGCATAGTTATTATTGCTGAAGATAGACAATACTTCAGAGGTCTGGAGGAGAGTTCAGATCACAGATACAAAATTAAGGTCTTCTACTGTAGATTTCAGAGAGAGGGGTAAGTTTCCATAATATGTAGATAATGAAAAGCTTATATGGTCCATGCTTACAGTTAAGTAGTCTCTTATTCCTGGGTAGAAGGGGAAGGGAGAATGACTTGGCCCTTTAGCTAATGTGTGTCCATCATCTGAGATGTACTCCCTGTAGTCCTGATGGATTAGAGTCCTTGGTAAATGTCCTTTGTGGAGGTCAGTATTGTAGGCACAGACAGCCACAGAAAGGTAACTGTCATTTCTTCCACAGCAGTTGTGAAGGCAGAGAGAATTCTTCAGAATCTTGAGTAATCCCTAATTCTGCAACCACAGTCGATGTAGCTTTAGGGTTACTCAGATGGACATAGGTCCTGGAAACCATATAGTGTTCAGTCAGACACTGTGATTGCCAAGATTGTAATCAAGAAATTAATTTCAGTATCCATTAGAAAAGTCAGTGTTGGTCCCACACCCTTGTTAGTTTTATGTGAGCTTCTTTTATCACTGTTCAGGAGGACAGAGATTACATCCTTGCTATTTGTCCAGCTTTGGAAATAAGTTGCAAAAAATGGAGGTGAGTGTATCAGCTGTTTTTAAGAGGTCATTATGGTAAGCTGATTCTGAGTAGTTTTCACTGATATTTGATGGGAAAATGGGTGTGGATCCAATGGGATCTTAGTGGTTATCTACCAATTCCTATGATAAAATTGAGTATTTTTAGTATTGCCAACCTAGAGGCTGAGTAGCATCCCTACCAAAAAGAGGAGATGGAGATTTTTTAAGAGAGTTAGTTATTTTTATGTGTGTATGTGTTTTGACTGCTTGTATGTATGTTCACCAGGTGCATACAGTGCCCACAGAGGCCTGAGAAGAGTGTCATATCCCATGGCAGTGGATTTACAGAGGATTGAAAACTACCATATTGGTGCTGGGAATTGTACCAATGTCCTCTAGAAGAGCAGCCTGTGCTTTTAAACAGTGAGTCATCTCTCCATCTCCAGTCCTTGGGTTTTTCTAAGGCTCCTTTACACACTTTTTTCTTTATTTCACAAAAACCTGAGAGCCTGCCCCGTAAGACCTGGCCAAGATATCAAAATTTCCAGTAACCATTGACAAGGTATAAGCAGAAAGATAGATGTACAGAAAGCACTACAAATACAGTTTGAGTAGAGAAGGCATTTACTCCCCTGCAAAGTCAGAAGTAGCAAAGAGTTACTGTTTTCATATGATTGTAAGCAAAATCATACCATTTGTTAGAATATACCTAAGGGGCTACTGCCTGTAGGCAGATTTTTCTGTCCTGCCAGTCAGCTCCCAAATAGGTACATGGAGACTTTGTATTAATTATGAAAACTCAGCTGATACCTTAAGCTGTTTTTTAACAGCAGCTATAGACATGACTCTGTAGTTGAGACTGCAGTTCTGCTCTTTCAGAATACTGGAGTCCAACTCCCAGCACCCAAGTTCCCTTATTGTCTCTACGTCAATAGTAGAAGCTTAGGAGACAGCAAGGACCACCTCTGAGTATTACATTCCTCCTGCTGATAACATTAGAATGACATCTACACTAAAGGTTAACTCAGAACAAATAAACCACTAACAATGTATACTTGCTGAGCTGCTTAAAATGTTGTGAACCAAGTGAAAGGTACTCCAGATCCAAGGGGATCTGATGCCTCTAGCATCCACTGGCACACATACACACTAACACACAGACCACACACATGCACATACATATACATAAAAATAAGAAAATAAATCTAAAAAGAAAATAAATCAAAACCAGATGGAAATAGGTAATTGTTATAGGGAAGTGTCCACAGACTAACATGTCATCAATATGGGGCAGTAATGGGATAATTATAGAATGTTTTCCCTGAGGCCATCAGATTTTTCTATCAGAAGTCAAGGAATTTCATGCTGGATCTGATGGAGAACCAGATAGAATTCAGGAGTATTGAGGTAGGAGATGTTTAACTAATGTTTGTCAGTTACTGAATGTTTTGTTTATAATAGATTGATGGAAACAAATAATTACACCAATCCTTTATGAAGAATCAAATTAGAATTTTAAATATCTGTGTCGGGCACGTCTTGAAGAGAGATGTGAAAGTGATCTAAGTCTCAAAGGAAAGGGTGGTTTTTTTTATTGGTATTTCATAGTTTTTATTTCTTTTAAACCCACACACAAAGGGAAGTCTTTCTATCATGACTTACTCTTTGCAGTAAGTCTTTTTATCTTCTTTTTATCTACTTTAAAGTAAAAGACTGAGCTCCAGATGCTCAAAGAAGCTAGGTTTGGATTATAGTCTTTATATGGCAATTAAAAGTAGTGTTAAAAATTAGAAAAGGAGCCGGGCGGTGGTGGCGCACGCCTTTAATCCCAGCACTCGGGAGGCAGAGCCAGGCGGATCTCTGTGAGTTCGAGGCCAGCCTGGTCTCCAAAGCGAGTACCAGGAAAGGCGCAAAGCTACACAGAGAAACCCTGTCTCGAAAAACCAAAAAAAAAAAAAAAAAAAAAAAAAAAAAAAAAAAAAAAAAATTAGAAAAGGAATATTTATTCAGTATGGCCATGTCTTAGTTAAGGTTTCTATTGGTATAATGGAACATAATGACCAAAGAAATCTGAGTAGGAAAAGAGCTTGTTCGGCTTACTCTTCTCCATCACTGTTTATTATCACAGGAAGTCATGGCAAGAAATCAAACAGGACAGGAACCTGAAGACAGGAGATGATGTAGAGGCCTGAATGAGTGCAGCTTACTGGCTTGCTCCACACGGTTTGCTCAGCCTGCTTTCTTATAGAACCTAGGACTACTAACCCAGCTGTGGCCCAGTGGCCCACCCGCAATGGGCTGGACCCTTCCACATCAATCACTAATCAAGAAAATTCCCTATAGTCTTGCCTACAGTCCAATTTTATAGAGGAATTTTCTCAGTTGATGCTCCATTCTCTCCAGTGACTCTAGCTTATGTCGAATTGACATAAAATTACCCAGTACAGGCCAAACTGGGAAGAATGAGAAAAGGAGTCTACTGACCTCCCCACCAAGTTCATCTTCAGGGTATTGTATTGACACAAGGTTTAGATTTATTAAACAACCAAAATTATGTGTAATCTTTTAGTCCTGGTTAATATATGGTCCCACCTATCACTGACCCATCCTTATTTCAGTTGTGACCCTACAGGGTGGTCCGTTGTGCAGGGTGATCCAATAAGTTATTCAGTTGTTGGTCTGTTAGTCATGGAAGGTTCAGTTTCATCCTTATGAATGATTCTTGTTGTCTGAGAAGTAGATGGTTTTGTGAGAACATGATAGCCAGCCCTAACCTAATGTCACTGTGTTATTGACTGCCTAGACATGAACTACTCTATCCTAGGTGCTCAGACCTGTATAATAATTTACACAGGTGTTCTATGATGTATAAAGAAACTTGAAGCGGAACCAGGCACCCCTTATGGGCCTATGACCTTTGCCCTGAAATGCCTGTGAGATCCTATTGGCCTGCAGGTGAGACAAAAATAGGATAATGGTGTTCCTGCTAGGAGGTTTTCTTAGTTTGGGTTTCTATTGCTATGAAGAAACACCATGACCACAGCAAGTCTTCCAAAGAAAAACATTTTGTTGATTAACTTGATGGCATGCAGACAGACATGGTACTGGAGAAGTAGCCAAGTGTCCTACATCTTGCAGGCAACAGGAAGTGAACTGAGTCAATGAGCAGTATCTTGAGCATATATGAGACCTCCAAGCCCCCCTCCACAGTGACACACTTCCTCCAACAAGACCACACCCACTCCAACAAGACCATGCCTCCTAATAGTGCCACTCCCTTTGGAGTCCATTTTCTTTCAAACCACCACTGAGGTATTTAACAGTTTGTTTTTCACTTTTGTAAATTTGCTTATCACTGTGGGACAGGGATGAAGTGATCTTTTTATTACTATAGAATGAGAACCAATTGAAGGAAGTAAAACAATTTTCTTACTCAGCTGTGGATTCCACAAATATTGTAATGCACAGCTTTGATATCCATCTTTATAAACCATCCCTTAGCCCGCTGCTGCTGCATGGCATGCTGTTTGGCTCGAAGACTGCCATCCTTCTGCTAGCCATAAGAATAAATTCATTTAATCTAAATTTGAATTGAATATAAGTCTTTGGTCTTTCTTAATGGATTCAAATGCCACAACATTTGGAGGTTCTATTGAGGTCCCTGGGAGACCTCAGACTCAAGGCCATGGATGTAGGACACATTCCACCTGGGGATCCTGTAAAAGGTGATAACCCTGGGAGACTTGGAAGTCAGGGTAGCCTGACAGGCACAGGCTTCACCTGAGGAACCTATAAAAAAGTGATAGGCCCTAGAAGACTTGGGTGTCAGGGGAGCCTGAAACCATGCTATCACAAATTAATGGTCCCAGTAGGGAATAAGCCCTGAGGGATCAAGTCCAAAGTGGACTTAATAGCCCCCTGGGGAGGCCAGACTATGCTCACTGAAAATTTGTGAATTGAAATCAAATGAAGTAAACACTGCTGGCCAATGTGCATCTGAAACTCAGACATTTGAAAAGACATAGAAAGATTGAATGCAATCATAGACCTTTGTCTCACAGGAACATAAGGGACACCTTGTGTCCTTCTGGTTTTGATAGCACGTAACGGACACCTTTTGTCTTTTTCATTTTGATGTGTCAATGAAGGTGGCCACTGTACATCTATCTATATCTCTGACTTTGTTCGGCCTCCTCTGACTGCATTGGTAAACTGACTTTTTATATTAGTGTCTATTGCTACTGGCTGTTGGATTGTGTTCAAATTTTGTTAGAGGGATGGAAGCTGGACCAAGTAGAGCCAAATCATCCCCAACTGCTTGCTATAACACTCTCAGGAGTTCTGTAAGTAACTAGGACTATAGGGTTAAGCTATCACCACAGGAGCTCCACAACCTCTGTGAAATATAGTAGCCCATCCTTAATGTGGGAATGGCCATATGAAGGGTCATTTGACCCCCAAACTGCCAGGAAAGTCTGAGAGATGTTCACAGAGAATCCTGCTCTCCCAGATCAGTTTTTTTTTTTTTTTTTACATCTACCACAGGTTCTCTCTCCTTCTGGAGCCCCTGCTATGGCTGAGGTGTTATAGACTTAATCCAGGCTCTTTTCTTTCATCTATCTTAATTACCAAGACTGTGTGCCAAAAGCTGAGTAAAAATCACAGAAAATGCTAGACCTCTCTGTTCTAGTTCCCACAGAAGAGGAGGTAGACATTCCCCAAACTTACAATCCCTGCCCCCAGCCAGACCAGGACCAGAGTGTATTTGAAAGGGAACTGGTGCCTGCAGTCCCTAAAATCTGCCTGATTTGCCTTTACTAGAGCCAAAGAAACACTCTGTCTCTGACCAACTGAGCATGAAACAAAACAATCTCTGAGCAAGAAAACTAATCAATCCCTGAGCATAAAATCCAGTCAATCTCTGAGTTTCTTCAAGCTCAGGGATTGAAATCTGACCAATTCCCACCCTGAAAATCTTCACCCTGGAAAATCTCCACCCCTAAGAAGCCCTATATAAGCCCTGTGCCTGTTCAGTTGGGGGCTGCCCTTTTCCACCCTGGCAGATGCAGCCACTGTCCTGGATTCCTCCCTCCCAATAAATCTCTTGAATGAGTTTTTGGTGAAGACATTCTTTCACCAGCGCAGAGCAGAGAAGCAATGGACATCTCTGCTGAGAAACTCTCTTACCAGAGTGGAGCAGAGCTGAGCTTCAAGGGCTCTCTCAGAAAGGAGCAAGATTGCCACATTGTGCAGAGAAACCATCCCAGACCAGAACACAGCTGTATAGCAGTATAGCCTGACTTCCCCAACAGTCGGGATTCTTTTCTCTTCATAACTGTAGGTACAGACTGACTTCCTGACCGTCAGGATATCTTTCCCTCCAGAGCTGTAACAGTTGCGTTATCTTTTGTCTGTTTGAATTTTCAAGTTTGTTGCAGAGATAGAAGTCAGACTAAGCACAGCTACATTGCCCCTAAACTGCAGGTCATATTTTCAGGATTTTCTAGAGGCAGACATCTCCTGCCTGACTCCACATCAGGCACTTCTCTATGTACACCCTTCTGTTTGCAATCCTTTTCCCTCCCTCTGCAGACAAGAATGTCTTTTTTCCTGCTTGCCCTGTCTTCCAGCTGGCTTCAATCTCTGGCCATGGAGCTCTGGCTGCCACCACCCCTACCCTGCCCTTGCCTCCAGGGAGTTTATGGTGCCTGAAGGGGCTGTGCACAGGGGCTCTTGCATCATCCCAGCCCAGAGTCAAGGCCAGGGTGGGGGTGGTGGCAGCCTCTGTTTCTCTGCTGCTGCTCATTGTGCTGCTGCAGCTGACCCACATTCAGAATTTCTTATCTCTAACCATCTGCTTTCCCTGCTTGCTCTGGTCTCTTACTCTGATTACTAGATTTGATTTTGCAGGGATTCAGTGTCGTTGGGGTATAGATAGTATTTTTTTTATGCTGTTCTACTTTATTAAAAAACTGGATATGGACTTGGGTTATGGCCTCCCTATCCCAAATCAAGCGTGCTTATGTAAAAATTTCCTCTTTTGTCCTAGGTCAGACGCTCATCTGACTCTAGGACAAAGAGAAGAAACAAAACATCTCAGGAAAAGTCACTATAAACTTTTTTTATACTTCCCTTATACATTACATCTTGATCACTGTTTCTCCTTCTTCCACTCCTCTCAGGCCCTCCCCCCACCTCCACTCTCCCCCAGATCCACTCTTCCGTGCCCCCCTCCCAAAAAAAAGCAGACCTCCCAGGGATATGAACCAAACTGGGCAGTACAAGTTACAATAAAACTAGTCACAACGCTTCATATCAAGCTGGACGAGGCAGCCTAGTCCTAGGGAAAGGGTCTCAAATGCAGGCAAGAGAGTCAGAGACATCCCCCACTCCCACTGTTAGGAGTCCTACTAGAACACCAATCTACACAACCATAAGGTATATGCAGAAGACTAGTTCAGACCCATACAGGGTCGGTGTTGGTCACTTCAGTCTTTGTGAGCCCCGGTGAGCCCTGCTTAGTTGAACTGTGGGCCATGTTCACTTGGTGTCCTTGACCCCTCTGGCTTCTATGATCCTTCCTCCCCTTCTTCTGCAGGGTTCCCTTGACTCTACCCAGTTTTGGGCTGTGGGTCTCTGCATCTGCTCCCATCAGTTGCTGGATGATGCTTCTCTGATGACAACTGAGCTATGCATTGATCTATAAGTATAGCAGAATATCATTAGGAATTATTCCATTGACTTTTCCCCCCAGTGATATTTGTTTCTATCCTGGGTCTTGAGCTGTCCTGCATTGGGTTCCTGGCTATCCAGGCAGGGTAAGGCATGGGATCCCTCTCCTGACATGGGCCTCAAGTTGGACCAGTCATTAGTTGGCTGCTCCCACAAGTTCTTTATCTCCATTGCACAAGCACATCTTGCAGGCAGGATAGACTGTAGGTTCTGAGGTTTTGTAGCTGAATTGATGTCACAGTCCCACCACTGGAAGCCTTGCCTGGTTAGAAAGGATGGCTAGCGATTTCTAATCCCAGCTTATGACATTAACGAGAGGAGTGAAGGCTTAATGTTCCATATTGCTGGTATTACAGAGACCTTGGGTGGACTGTAGCCTCAGCCTCCAGGCTTCATTTATGCATGCTGACATGCTTTTTCATCTGTCTCTTCAACTTTGCTATTAAAAAGGAAAACAAAATAAATAGAACCCTAAAGAAAGGAGAAGTAGGAGAGAAAATATGTTGAAGAAACCACCAAGAATGTGAGAGGAAGGGGGCAAAGAATTTTCTGTGTTAATAAAGTAACCCCTGCAGAGGAAAAACATAAGTTAAAGCTTTTCTCTGTATAGTGACTATGTTAGATATAAAAAAATGAAATCTCTTCCTGGTTAAGACTGGGACACAAACCATTCATATGTATATAGTGAGTTTGCTAGAACTGCTAAAGTCCTAAACAATGCTGGTACAGACAGTCATGAAGACGGAAAATTTACAGTGAAGAATCATGACACAGAAAGACTAATAACTGGATCCACTCCATGCAGAATTAAGACACAGAAAGACTAATAACTAGATCGACTCCATGTAGAATTGTGTCAAGTGAAGGTGCAGCAAAACCGTTGGTGTTTATTGCTCTTTGGGTTGCAGCTGAAAGATACAAAGTAAAAATCTAGAATGGGTGCTTATGAATAGATAACACCAAACCCTATGAATGTATAAAGTGCCAGGAAGTTCTAAAGTCTGATGATCAAACAAACATAGCACTGTGCAAGTTTTGGCAAGTGAAGGAGTGTTCCTGTGAAATCCCCAATGCCCAATGCCAAGAAACAGTTGCAGCTTGCATGAACACAGGATGTTGTAACAGTTCAAACATACAGAAAGAAGATAGAGGGGAGAGAGACAGACAGACAGAGACAGTGAGAGAGAGAGAGAGAGAGAGAGAGAGAGAGAGAGAGAGATCTGGGAAAGGAATAATAGAGGAAGAGCTGAAGATGTCAGCACCTAGCACTATCATCTAATTATGACTATCAATGCTTGCTAGGTATTAGTCTCTTCAAAGAGGTCTGGCCTAAGCCAGCAAGACAGGTGTTGTATACCAAATACAAAATCTCAAAATCATAACTATTCAAATTTATCAAATGTGGGCCTGGAGAAGTGGTTCAAGGTTAAGAGCACTTCCTGCTTTTATATAAGACCTGAGTTTGGTTCCTAGTACCCATAATTAGGAGACTCACAACTGCCTATAACCTCAGGCCAAAGGGATCTTTTCTGGCTTCTGTGGACACACACACATACATGAACACTATTATCAAATATTTGGGTCAAAGAAACAATGTTACTAGAGACTTGTTGAAAGTAAATAAAGTCCATTGCTCATCTTCGTACTTTAAAACATATCAGCTTACATTCACACTTAACAAAAGAAAGTATCTCAAAACTCACCCATGTGTGAGCCATGAGAGTGCAGGTACTTGACACACAGTTAACCAGTTCCAGTACTATATTTGTTGCTCTGCTGAGCAATATTAAAGCATTTCAAAAACATTCAGCTGAAGAAAAATCAATGAGTTTGAACTTGGTGCCAAAATTACAGTATGAATCCTAGTGCTGCTGTGTCCTGGCCTCCTGAACTTTAGCCAAGTAGTTAAAGCTCTCTATGCCTTTGTTTTCTCATCCAAAATGCTGACAGTAACAGTGTCTATCTCCTAGGAATACTGTGAGGAGAAAATGAATCACCTACACATAGTCCTTAAAATAGCCTCTAAAACATAAAAGGTGTTAGCAAATGGTAACTAGTAGAGGATTGCTACAATTATGCTAGTTTGAATAAAGTTTGGATTCCATTCAAAGGGGTAGATGCCCCCTCCTAGCATTCATATCTAACATAGTCTCATTCTACATTGTACTCAGACTGACTCTACATGTGGTAGAAAGAGGAAATCCATGGTTCTGGGGCTAGACAAAGACAGACCTGTAGCATACATTCTGATATTTTTCACTCCATGTTGAACCTGAGACTCCGTGCAAAACATCCAACTATGTTGAGGTCATAATGTTAAGAGGAACCCTCATTTGCCTGCCCATCTTGAGAAGCCTTGTGGAAGGAAAGAGAGATGCCCTCATCTGGATATTCACACATATAAAAGTCATATTATTTGTGCCTCTAAACATCATGGCATTATCCCTACCAAAACTGCAGATTTATGAAACAAATAGATGGTTGCTTCTAGGCGTTTTAATATAAAACAAAAATTAACTGATCTATCAATTTGCTTTGTGCTCCATTTTCTACATATTTTTCTCTATATGTAATTGATGTGGTCTTATTAGTTTTCAAATTCTTGTCTCTTCCCCACTTCAAGATCTAACCTACATTGCTTTAAATTTTAAATTTTCTTAAGCTTTTATTATTTATATGTGAGATGTACATGGGTGGATGTTCATGCCACAGCACATATGTGCAAGTAAGGAGTCAATTTTGAGGGGTCATTGGAGAACAAAAACAAGAAATCAAAGGAAAAGTAACATGACTGATCCTAGGTATGGTGGAGGAGAAAGTTTATTATAGATATGTGGAAGAGCATAGCCAGAGGCAGGGGCATCTGGTAGAATGCAGAGTGGACATAACCAGACTAAGTTGTGCCATCCGAAGATGAGGGGTGGGGAGAGCAAGAGATGAGAACAAGGTCCATTATCATGAGGCCCAAAATAGTAGATGTGATGAAAGGGGCATGTAACCAAAATGGTTGGATTAGATAAGGCAGCCCAGCCACCTGGGCTGTGGAGTTCAGAGTAGGAGCAGGATATGGCAGCCAAGAGGGCCTTATAACAGGTAGGGGCTGAGGTATGCAGGGAGAACCTGGAAGCCAGTATCCATTTTAATATGTTATGTTAAGTAGGCACCTCAGCCACTTGTCCTGGATTTGAAACCTAACAACAGGACAACTTTGTGAAGTTGGTTCTTACCTTCAATGTTTACCTGGATTCTGAGCAACAGCACTTTCAACACTGACCCATCTCACCATCCCTAATTCACAGTTTGTCAAGTTCTCTTTTAAGTGTTCCTTGGAGAAAAAGCAACCATCATACAAGTAAACAAAAGAATTAATAAGTAAATGGATATTATGGTCAGAATAAGGCAACTTATCCCATTCAACAATTAAGTGAATAATCCCCAAAATCTTTGTTCTTATATACTTGATACCCTTTCTTTCTTATGAAATTTAACATGTAGCCAGCATGTTTAGAGATAAGGATCAGATCCAGACCTTTCAGAATTTGTTGTCCACTCCCTGTGTCCAGATGGTAATTCTTTTTTTTTTTTTTTTTTTTGGATTTTTGAGACAGGGTTTCTCTGTGTATCTTTGCACCTTTCCTGTAGACCAGGCTGGCCTTGAACTCACAGAGATCTGCCTGCTCTGCCTCCCGAGTGCTGGGATTAAAGCTTTAATTCTATCATTATGGTTCTTTCTTCAGTGACCCTTACATTTCTATTCTTATCCTGTTTCTTAACTTGGAACTACAGGAAGCTGAAAGGTAGTAACTAAAACCTCTGTGTTCTTTTGTCTTTTGGAGAGGAGTCACATTACCTTTGATAAAATGAGAAATATTGGCAGTTTTGAAATTGTAGCCCCACAGGAGTTGTTTCAGGGGCACCAGTAAGCACCATTCATATTAGTAATAAAGCACAAGTTCAAATAGATTCACACAAGTTCAGAATGAAGCAATAGATGATAACTGATAATGAGGGTTGTAGAGGGCAGAGATGCACTAAGAGAATCATGCAGGGGTGTCTCCCCAAAGGAAGAGA
Organism: Peromyscus californicus insignis; assembly: GCF_007827085.1. Taxonomy (NCBI): domain Eukaryota; kingdom Metazoa; phylum Chordata; class Mammalia; order Rodentia; family Cricetidae; genus Peromyscus; species Peromyscus californicus. Next base: position 97,023,060 of record NW_026294562.1, read on the forward strand.
TAAAATCAAGTACCTGTAACCCATCCAAAAAGAAGAGAGTGGAGGTTGTTAATGAGCTGGTGAACTTTTTGCTTTCTGTAGGGACAGACCTCACCCTAACTCCCTAGAATAATTATTTCAGGCTCTTCCCCCTCTAGATCATTACCCATACTTAGGTGAGATGTCACTTGTACTTTATGACCTGCTGACCTCTATGCTATTTGTCAGATACTACATTAGATTTTAGGCCTTTTAGCTACAGAACCCTCCCTCATGGTCACATGAACATTGTAAAAGAGTTTTTATATAGCTATACCTTAAGTTTTATGGTGCACCTGGAACTGGAATGATTATGGGAATTATTGTTGCCTGGAGACCCTTTTTCTAAATTCTATTGTGTTTAAAATCTGTCTGCAATGCAGTAGACTACCTGGCAATTTACTCTGTGAAGTCTGATCCAGGTTGAGGAAGTCAATCTGTACCAGGGTTTTCATTCTCATCTTTTCCAGTTTTGCTTCCCTGTCTCACACCTGAAGGGACCCCCTCAGAGGATGGTGATAATTTCTTTTAGATTATGAAACTTTAGGTGCTATTCCTTTATCATTATATAATAAACTTAACTTGTTATAATTAATAATCATAAAAGTGTTCTTTCTGGGCAGTGGTGGTGCACACCTTCAATCCCAGCACCTGGAAGGCAGAGGAAGATGCATCTCTGTGAGACTGAGGCCAGCCTGATCTACAGAGGGAGTTCCAGGACAGCCAAGACTACACAGAGAGACCCTGTCTCAGGGAGATAAAAGTGTTCTTTCTGGTGCATCAAAATCCTCTGATCACAAAACATGATTTTTTTTTTATTAAGAAAAAGTTTTTATTCCTTTTACATACCAAAAATCCACCTCTTCCCTCTTCCTGCCCCTCCAGCCTCCCCCTTCCAATCCACCCCCATATTCTCTCCTACAAGAAGGTAAGGCCTCCCATGGGGAGGTTTATTTAGTAGAGGCAGGTCCAAGCCCCTTCCCTTACCTCAAGGCTGTACAAGGTGTCCAATCACAGAAGTGGGCTCCAAAAGGCCTGCTAATGCAACAGGGATGCATTCTGATCCTACTGCCGGGGGCCTCTCAAGCAGATCATGGTACACAACTGTCTCATTTATGCAGAGGGCCTAGTCCAGTCCAATGCAAGCTCAACAGCTATTGATCTAAATTTCATGAGTTCCCACTAGTTTGGTTTGGTTGTCTCTGTAGGTTTCCCCATCGTGATCTTGATGCCCCTTGCTCATAGAATCCCTCTTCTCTCTCTTCAACTGGACTTCTGGAGATTGGCCTGGTGTTTGTCTGTGGATCTCTGTGTCTGCTTCCAGAATTTAATGGAGAAAAGCTATATGATGACAGGGTACTCACTGATCTGATAACTGGGGTAAGCCAGTTCAGGCACCCTCTCCACTATTGCTATGAGTCTATGGTGGGGTCATCTTTGTGGATGCAAAGGAACTTCCCTAGCACCTGGTTTATCCTATCCCCATGATGTCTCCCTCTATCATGATATCTCATTGCTCTTTCACTCCATCACTGTTCCAGCTGGACCATCGTTTTCCCTTACATTCTCATCCCCCATTCCCTATCCTCCAGTGCCCACCCCTCATCCCTAGTTTACTCATGGAGATCTCATCTATTTCTCCATCCAGGGATATCCAATCATCCCTCTTTGGATCCTCTTTGTTAGCTAGCTTCTCTAGAGCTATAGGTTGTAGTCTGGTTTTCCTTTGCTTTATATCTAGTATCTACTTAGGAGTGAGTACATAGCATGTTTGTACTTCTGAGTCTGAGTTACTTCACTCAGGATGATATTTTCTAGTCCCATCCATTTGCCTGCAAATTTCATGATGTTGTTTTTTACTGCTGAGTAGTACTCCATTGTGAACATGTACCACATTGTCTTTATCCATTTTTTGGTTGGGGGCATCTAGGTTGTTTCCAGGTTTTGGCTATTACAAATAATGCTGCTATGAACATAGTTAAGCATATGTCCTTGTGGTATGATTGTACATTCACTGGGTATATGCCCAAGACTAGTATAGCTGGGTCTTGAGGTAGATTGATTCCCAGGTTTCTGAGAAACTGCCATACTAATTTTTAAAGTGTCTGTATAAGTTTACACTCCCACCAACAATGGAGGTGTGTTCCCCTTGCTCCACATCCTTTCCAACATAAGCTGGCTTCAGTGTTTTTTATCTTAGCCATTCTGACAGGTGTAAGATGGCATCTCAGAGTCACTTTGATTTGAATTTCCCTGATGACTAAGGATGTTGAGCAAGTTCTTAAATGTCTTTCAGGCATTTGAGAATTTTTCATTGATAATTTTCTGTTTAGCTCTGTAGCCCATTTTTAAAGGATTGTTCGGTATTTGATGTCTAGTTTCTTGAATTCTTTATATATTTTGGAGATCAGCCCTCTGTCAGATGTGGGGTTGGTGAAGATCTTTTCCCATTCTGTAGGCTGTCATTTTTTCCTATTTCCTGTGTCATTTGCCTTACAGAAGCTTCTCAGTTCAAGGAGGTCTCGTTTATTAATTGTTGCTCTCAGTGTCAGTGCTACTGGTGTTATATTTAGGAAGTAGTCTCCCATGCCAATGTGTTCAAGACTACTTCCTACTTTCTCTTCTATCAGGTTCAGTATAACTGGTTTTATATAGAGGTCTTTGATCCACTTGGACTTGAGTTTTGTGCATGCCAATAGATATGAGTCTATTTGCCATCTTCTACATGTTGACATGCAGTTATGCCAGCACTCTTGTTGAAGATGCTTTCTTTTTTCCATTTTACAGTTTTGGCTTCTTTGTCAAAAATCAGGTGTTCATAGGTGTTTGGGCTAATGTCAGAATCTTCAATTCAGTTCCATTGGTCCATATGTCAGTTTTTATGCCAATACTAAGTAAGCTGTTTTTATTACTATTGCTCTATAGTAGAGCTTGAGGTCTGGAATGGTATTGCCTCCAGAGGTGGCTTTATTGTACAGGATTGTTTTAGCTATCATGGGTTTTTTGTTTTTCCATATGAAGCTGAGTATTATTCTTTCAAGGTCTGTGAAGAACTGTGTTGGGAATTTGATGGTAATTGCATTCAATCTGAAGATTACTTTTGGTAAGATTGCCATTTTTATTATGTACCTATCCATGAACATGGGAGATCTTTCCTTTTTCTGATATCTTCAATTTCTTCCTTCAGAGACTTAAAGTTCTTATCATACAGATCTTTCACTTGCTTAGTTAGAGTTACCACCAAGGTATTTTATATGATTTGTGGCTATTGTAATGGTTGGTGTTTCTCTAATTTCTTTCTCAGCCCATTTATCATTTGTATAAAGGAGGGCTTCTGATCTTTTGAGTTAATCTTGTATCACACCACATTACTGGAGGTGCTTATCAGCTGTGGGAGTTCCCTGGTAGAATTTTTGGTGTCACTTATGCATACTACCATATCATCTGCAAATAGTGAAAGTTTGACTTCTTCCTTCCCTAATTTATTCCCTTGATCTCCTTTTGTTGTCTTATTGCTCTAGCTAGGACTTCAAGGACTATATTGAATAAATATGGGGAGAGTGGACAGTCTTGTCTTGTTCCTGATTTTAGTGAAATTAATTTGAATTTCTCTCCATTTAATTTGATATTGGCTGTTGGCTTGCTGTAAATTGCCTTTATTATGTTTAGGTATTTCCTTGTATTCCTGTTCTCTCCAAGACCTTTATCATGAAGGGATGTTGGATTTTGTCAAAGGCTTTTTCAGCGTCTAATGAGATGATCATGGGTTTTTTTTCTTTCACTTTGTTTATATGGTGTATTACATTGACAGATTGCAATTGACAGAGAGGGTTGCATCTCTGGGGTGAATCCTACTTGGTCAAGGTGGATAATTTGTTTGATGTGTTCTTGGATTTGGCTTGCCAATATTTTTTTGAGTATTTTTGCAACAATATTCATGAAGGAGATTGGTCTGTAATTCCTTTCTTTGTTGCATCTTTGTGTGGTTTGTGTATCAGAGTAACTGTAGCCTCATAAAAGGATTTTGGTCATTCCTTCTGTTTTGATTGTGTGGAACAATTTGAAGAGTATTGGTATTAGCTCTTCTTTGAAAATCTGATAGAATTCTGCATTGAAACCATCTGAAACTTTTTTTTGGTTGGGAGACTTTTAATGACTCTTTCTATTTTCTTTGGGGTTATAGGTCTATTTAAATTATTTATCTGGTCTTCATTTAACTTTGGTATGTGGTACATATCCAGAAAATTGTCCATTTCTTTTTGACTTTCCAATTTTGTGGAATACAAGTGTTTGAAGTATGACCTGATGATTCTCTGGATTTCCTCATTGTCTGTTGTTATGTTTCCCTTTTCATTTCAGATTTTGTTACTTTGGATGCTCTCTCTCTGCCTCTTGGTTAATTTGGATAAGAGCTTATCTATCTTGTTGATTTTCTTAAAGAACCAACTCTTTGTTTCATTGATGCTTTGTATTGTTCTCTTTGTTTCTATTTTATTGATTTCAGCTCTCAATTTGAGTATTTCCTGGCATCTATTTCTCCTGAGTGAATTTGCTTCTTTTTGTTCTAGAGCTCTAGGTGTGCTATTAAGTCACTAGTGTGAGATTTCTCCAGCTTCTTTATGTGGGCATTTAGTGCTATGAATTTTCTTCTTAGCACTGCTTTCATATTGTTCCATAATTTGGGTATGTAGTACATTCATTTTCATTGAATTCTAGGAAGTTTTTAATTTCTTTTTTATTTCTTCCTTGATCCAGTGGTGATTCAGTTGAGCATTGTTCAGTTTCCATGAGATTGTAGGCTTTCTGTAATTTTTGTTGTTGAAATCTAAATTTAAGCCATGGTGGTCCAATAAAATTCAGGAGATTATTCCATTTTTTGTATCTGTTGAGATTTGCTTTATGACCAAGTATGTGGTCAATTTTAGAGAAAGTTCCATGGGTTGCTGAGAAGAAAGTATATTCTTTTTTGTTAGGGTGGAATGTTCTGTAGATATCTATCAAGTCCATTGGAGTCATTACATCTGTTAGTTCCCTTATTTGTCTGTTAAGTTTCAATCTGGCAGATCTGTCCATTGGTGAGAATGGGGTGTTGAGGTCTCCCACTATTAATGTGTGGGGTTTGATGTGTGATTCAAACTTTAGTAATGTTTCTTTTACATATGTGGGTGGCCTTGTATTTGGGGCATAAATGTTCAGGATTGAGACTTCATCTTAGTGGATTTTCCCTGTGATGAATATGTAATGTCCTTCCTGATACCTTTTGATTGACTTTAGTTTGAAGTCTATTTTATTAGATATTAGGATAGCTATACCAGCTTACTTCTCAAGTCTATTTAACTGCAAAGTCTTTTCCCAGCCTTTTACTCTGAGGTAGTGTCTGTTTTTAAAGTTGAGGTGTGTTTCTTGTATGCAGCAGAAGGATGGATTATAATTTTGTGTCCATTCTCTTAACCTGTGTTTTTTATAGGTAAATTGAGACCATTGATATTAAGGGATATTAATGACCAGTGACTGTTAATTACTATTATCTTTTGGTGGTAGCGTGTGTGTATTTCCCTTATTTGAAATTTATTGCTATGGAGTTATCTATTGCCTGTGTTATCATGGGTGCATCTGATTTCCTTAAGTTGGAGTTTTCCTTCTAGTGCTTTCTGTAGGGCTAGATTTATGGATAGATATTGTTTAAATCTGGTTTTGTCTTGGAATGTCTTGCTCACTCCATCTATGGTGATTGAAAGTTTTGCTGTGTATATTAGTCTAGGTTGGCTTCAATGGTCTCTCAATGTCTGCATTACTTCTGTCTAGGACCTTCTGGCTTTCAGAGTCTCCATTGAGAAGTCGGGTATTATTCTGATGGGTCTGCATTTATAAGTCACTTGGCATTTTCCTTTGCTGCTCTTAATATTCTTTCTTTATTCTGTATGTTTAGTGGTTTAATTATTATGTGGCGATGGGACTTTTGGGGGGTTCTAATCTATTTGGTGTTCCATAAGCTTCTTATATCTTCATAGGTACTTCCTTCTTTATGTTGGAAAAGTGTTTTTCTATGATCTTGTTGACTATATTTTCTGTGCCTTTGAGTTGGTATTCTTCTCCTTCTTCTATCCCTATTATTCTTAGGTTTGGCCTTTTCATGGTGTCCCAGATTTCCTGTTACGCCTTTTTTGGCTTTGGTGTTTTCCTTGATTGATGAATCTATTTCCTCTATTTTATATTCTACACCAGAGATTCTCTCTTCCATCTCTTGTATTCTGTTGGTTATGCTTATATCTGTAGTTCCTGTTCATTTACTCAGATTTTCTATTTCTAGCATTCTCTTGGTTTGTGCCTTTTCATTGTTTCTATTTCAGTTTTCAGGTCTTGGACTGTTTCCATCACGTGTCTAATTGCATTTTTCATTGTTTTCTTGGCTTTCTTTAAGGATCTTATCAGGGCTCTTGTTTCAATCAGAGCTGGTAGATTCTGTGTCTCAGGAAGCCTCTTTTGGTCTGATGAGAGCTCCTGGTTCAATGAGAGCTGGTGTATTCTGTGTCTCAGGAAGCCACTCTTGGTCCAATCAGAGCTGACAGATTCTGTGTCTCAGAAAGCCACTCTTGGTCCAATGATAGTTGGCAGATGCCTCTGGGGTCACAAGGGGATAGGTATGTTTGGGGTAGGTCATGAGTCTTGTAAATTGAAGGATCTGTTGGGGTGTTTTTGTGGGGGAGCCTGCCTGCAGGAGTTGTCCCTGCTGGCTGACAACTGTGGCAGCAATTAGTGGAAATTCCCAAGGACTGGCTATGTCCCAAGGCCTAGGTCCATAGGCAGGACTCCCTGGTCTCCAAAACTTTTATCATGAAGAGGTGTTGGATTTTGTCAAAGGCTTTTCCAGCTGGTATTGGTTTTTCACATGGTAGATTCCATTGACAGATTTTTGTATGTGGAACATCCCTATAACTTTGGAATGAAGCTTACTTGAGTATGGTATATAATTTTTTGATGTGTTCTTGAATTCGATTTATAATTGATTTCTGCATTAATAATCTTGAAGGATATTGGTCTGTAATTTTCTTTCTTTGTTGAGTCTTTGCGTAGTTTGAGTATCAGGGTAACTATGGCCTCATAAAATGCATTTAGCAATGTTCCTTCTGTTTCTATTTTGTGGAATGATTTGAGGATTATTGGCATTAGCCCTTCTTTGAATGTCTGGTAGAATTCTGCAATGAAACCATCTGGCCCTGAGCTTTTCTTGGTTGGGAGACTTTTAATGGGTGCTTCTATTTCCTTGGGGGTTATTACTGATATTAATTTACCTTTGGTAAGTGGTATCTATTGAGAAAAATTGTCCATTTCTTTTAGATTTTCCAATTTAGTGGAGCACAGGTTTTTAAGGATGGGCTAATGATTCTTTGAATAACCTCAGTGTCTGTTGTTATATGCCCCTTTTTGTTTCTGATTTTGTTCATTTGAATATTCTTTTCCTGCCTTTTAGTTAGATTAGATAAGGGTTTGTCTATTGTTTATTTTCTTCAAGAAACAATTCTTTGTTTCATTGACTGTTTTGTATTCTTCTCTTTGTTTTTATTTTATTGAATTCTACCTTCAGTTTGATTATTTCCTGCCATCTACTCCTCCTGGGTATGTTTGCTTCTTTTTGTTCCATTGCTTTGTGGAGTACTGTTAAGTCACTAGTATGAGATCTCTCTAATTACATTATGAAGGGACTTAGTGCTATGATCTTTCCTCTTAGTGCCACTTACATTGTGTCCCATAAGTTTGCATATGTTGTGCATCAATTTCCATTGGATTCTAGGATGTCTTTATTTTTTTTCTTTATTTCTTCTTTGACCCAATGGTCATTCAGTAGAGAATTGTTTATTATTATTGTCTATGAGTTTATAGTCTCTCTGTTGTTTTTATCATTGTTAAAATCCAGCCTTAATCCATGTTGATCTGATAAAGTAAAGTTATTTTCTTGTATCTGCTGAGACTTGCTTTGTGACAAAGTATATGGTCAATTTTGGGGAAGGTTCTGAGAGATGTTGAGAAAAGTGTTTTGGTGACGAGTTCTGTAGGTATCTGTTTAGTCCTTTTGAGACATAGAATCTGTTAGTTCCATTATTTCTCTATTTGGGGTTTGTCTCTATGACCTGTCCATTAGTGAGAGCGGGATGTCAAAGTCTCCCACTATTAATTTGTGGGGTTTGATTTATGACTTAAGCATATAGCAATGCTTCTTTTACCAATGCAAGTGCTATTGTGTTTGGGGCATGGATATTCAGAATTGAGACATCATCTTGGTAGATTTTTCCTTGGATGAGTATCAAGTATCCTTCCCTATCTCTTGATTAATTTTGGTTTCAAGTCTATTTTGTTACATATTAGAATTTCTACACCAGCTTATTTCTTGGGTACATTTGCTTGGAAAATATTTTCCCAACCCTTTACTCTGAGGTAATATCTTTTTGATGTTGAGGTGTGTTTATTGTATGCTCCAGAAGGATGGATCCTGTTTTCACATCCACTCTATTAGCTTGTGTCTTTTTATTGGGGAATTGAGTCTATTGGTATTGGGAGATATGAATGACCAATTATCATTAACTTTTGTTATTTTGTTATTGATGGTGGTGGTAGTATGGGGTTTGTGTGTGTGTGTGTCCTCCCATTCTTTTGATTTTGCTGGTGTGAGACTATTTTTTCCTGTGTTTTTGTGGGTATGTTTAACCTCCTTAGGTGGGAGTTTTCTTTCTAGCACCTTCTGTAGGACTGGATTTGTAGGTAGATACTGTTTAAATTTGACTATGTCATGAACTGTCTTCTTTTCTCCATCCATGGTGATTCAGAGTTTTGCTAGGTATAGTATTCTGTGCTGGCATCTGTGGTGTCTTTGGGTCTGAAAGTCATCTGTCCTGGCCCTTCTGGCTTTCAGAGTCTTCACTGAGAAGTTGGGTGTAATTTGAATAGGTCTGCATTTATATGTTACTTGGCCTATTTCCCTTACAGCTTTTAATATTCTTTCTTTGTTCTCCATGTTGAGTGTTTTGATTATTATGTGGTGGGGGGAACTTTCTTTTCTGGCCCAATCTATTTGGTGTTCTGTAAGCTTCTTGTACCTGTACAGGCATCTCATTCTTTAGGTTAGGAAAGTTTTCTTCTATGATTGTATTGAAGATATTTTGTGGGCCTCTGAGCTGGGACTCTTTTCCTTCTTCTATTCCTATTATTTGTAGGTTTGGTCTCTTTATGGTGTCCCATATTTCCTAAGTGTTTTGTGTCAGGAACATTTTATATTTAATATTTTCTTTGACAGCTGTGTCAAATTCTTCTATACCTGAAAATCTCTCTTCCATCTCTGGTACTCTGTTGGTGATACTTGCATCTGTAGTTCCTGTTCATTTTCTTATATTTTCCATCTCCAGGATTCCCTCTGTTTGTGTTTTCTTTATTGTTCCTATTTTCATTTTCAGGTCTTGAGCAATATTATTCACTTCCTTCACCTGTTTGTATTTTCCTGGATTTCTTTAAGGGAATTGTTCATTTCCTCCTTAGGAGCCTCTATCATCTTCATTAGAATAGATTTAAGGTCATTTTCTTGTACTTCTGCTGTGTTTGAATATCCAGGGCTTGTTGTAGTAGGATAGCTGGTGTGGTGATGTTTTATTTGTGCTCTAGCAAATAAAGCTTGCCTGGGAATCAGAAGACAAATCCAGTCACTGTATTAAACATAGAGTTCAGTCAGTGGTAGCTCACACCTTTAATCCTAGCTTTTGGGAGGCAGAGATCCTTCTGGATCTCTGTGAGTTCAAGGCCACACTGGGAACAGAGCCAGGCTTGGTGGCACACATCTTTAATCCCAGCACTAGGAAGGAAGGAAGGTGGCAGGGCACAGAAAGTTATATAAGGCATGAATAAACAGAAAGTCTCTCTCTCTTGAATTTAAGGATTTCATAGAGGTAAGACTTGGCTGGCTTGTTCTGTTTCTCTGATCTTTCAGATTTTACCCCAATATCTGGCTCTGGGTTTTCTATTAATAAGACCGTTTAGTAATTCATGTTACATCTGGTGACACAACATTTGTGGCACAAATTCACAAAAAAGCCACTTGCCTGTTACCTTGCAGTTCCCAGCTGAGGCCAATCTGCATGCTGTGGGTTGTGGTGGTGCACACAGTAGGATTATTTAAAGGAGGCAGAGACAGGAGGATTCCCAGTTTAAGTCAGCCTGGGAGGCTTGCTGAGGAGAAGCTGCAGCTGAGGCCAGGCCACAAACAGTGGTGGTGGGACAATGGAGGCAGCCTGTAAGGAATGTTCTTTCATAGCTCATTTCAGTTCCTGCCTCTTGGCTCCTGCCCTGAATTCATGCTCTGACTTCCCTCAGTGATAGATGGTAATCTGTGGTGCAAAATAACCCCTTCCTCTCCAAGTTTCTTTTGGTCATGTTGTAATAGAAAAATCCTAACTTCATTCATCTGCTTGTTTGTATCCTCTTTGAAGCCATTACCATTTCTATGAGTAACATTTGAATTTTTTGTTAAAGATTTTACCCATGTATATAGATATAGCTTTGAAAATTGAAGAGTTATAATCTTCTTGAGGAGTCATGTAGACTTTTTTTCCAAGTTTCTGCATTGCAATTTATCTACTTGTTGGTTTTGATATCTCTTCCAGCTTTATTTTGAGAATGTTCTAGTCACAAACCTACACTTGAGTACTCAATACCCACAGCTACCTCTGATTGGGCATTCTCATGCAACTCTTCTGCTTTGAATCTGTGTGGATAGAGCCAAGGGCTACTAATTCATTTTCTGATTCACCATTCCATTTTCTCTGCAATTTTCGGCTGATACATCATTGCCTTCATGATTTCCACTGTTTTTCCACTTTTTATCTCTGGGATAAAGCCATTCTTTTATCCAATCAGTTGCCATCCAATGTACAATAAAGGCAGCTGCTAATCTTCAATCTTATACTAAAAGAGGATTTCAAAAATCTGTGTTCTTACTAGCATTTTTTTAAATATTTATTTTTATTTCCATGTGTTTGGGGTTTTCCTTGTATATTACTGCACCATGCTCATTCAGTGCCCACAGAGGCCATAAAAAGGCATTGAGTCCCTGGACGTGAAGTTACCCACAGCTATGATCCATTATGTGGGTGCTGGGAACTAAACCCGAGTCCTCTACAAGAACAACAGGTGCTCTTAATCACTGAGCCATCTTACCAGTCCCAAACCTGATTATTCCTTTGATTCTTCCCATGCAATGCTAACTTTTAACTCATAATTTCTATGACCCCTCTATTTTGTCTTGTCAAGTTGTCTATGTATTTTAATTGTTTCCCTTGACTAGATAGCAAACACTATAAATTAATTATTGAGCATCAGTTACATCCTGAATAATATAATATAACTCACATAATTAATTTTTAACAAAATAAATAAGTTGTAGCTTATTTTATATACCAGAAACCCAAAAACTACATAGAACAATATTCCTAAGCAAACAGTTTGTCAATAGAAACGTTATAGGTCAAATACATCTTTTCAGTCCCAGAAACTGTCATCCTTCCATTACACTAATAGAAAATAAACACTCACTCTCCATATCATCTCTCAGCCTCATGATGTTCTTTTGTTATTGCTGTTGTTGTTTTTGTTGTCTTTACTGCCTCTTCTCATCCATTCTTCCTCTTCTTTTCTACAATGTGAAAAATCTGAATCCTCTTCCCACTCAGTCTGCATCTTTATCTTTTTACTCAGACTGCTTTATTAGTTTCAGCCCATACTGTCACAGTTGATCAGCTAGTGTGAATACCACACTCTTTCACCAACATCATACCTGCAGACCCTGGCCCAGGCTGCTTTGAATATTTCTACTCAAGGTAACCACATCTCTCTTTTAAAATTCCATCAACAAAGAGAAGATGTCTTACCCAAATTTTGGGCCACTATCTCACAACATACCATCTTACCAAGTACACATCATACAGAAGTTATAGAAGTACTATATAGGGAGAAGTTTGATTTCAACTCTGAGCCACCTCGGGAGCATTAGTGATGATAGAGAAATTTCATCTTCTAACTTGTCTGTGGAGATTTTTAACCTCAGTCAAGTAAGAATCCTATTCATCTAACTTCTTGTCAAGTGAACCATTGATGCCAGATTACCTTGTGATTATTTGAGAGATGTATCAATTTCTTCTAAATTGTTCATAAAATCAAGATAGAGTTCTTTCTAAAGTTTATTTCATATTTTGAGAACCTACATTCAACTGAGTGGTCCATCTCTTACTTTTCCTGGTTTATGGCTTTCAAGTTTGTGGAATATGTCTGGCATTAAAGGTTTATTGATATTCTTTTAGCCTTTTGGATAGAGACAAAACTTGAAGACAATATTAATAACTATGTTTATGAACACACCATGACAGAGAAAAATGCATTTTGTGGGTATCTTGGAAAGACAATGAAGATGCATTTTGAAGACAGTGGCCTGAAAACGAATGCCAACATTTCATTGGTTCCCACTGAGGTATTTCTGTCTTCACAATGCTTAAGTGTTTATTGTAGTCATTGACTTTTGGAAGGAAGAAAGGGAAGTAAGGAGGCATGGAGAGAGGAAGGAGAGAGGGAGGGAGTGAAGGAAGGAAGGAAGAAACAGTCTATGGAAAAACACAATAGCTCAGATAAGGTTATTTTACACAGTGAAGTTCAACTCTACCCCAGATGATATTCTGGCAGCCCTTAGAACTGAAAAGAAATACCTTTAGTGACAGAACAAAATTTATCACCAGAAAACATTATTGACATAAATCCTTGCAAGCAAGTTTCTCAAAGTATGAAGCAAAAGATGGAATAAATAACATAATGTAATAAAAAACTAGATTGAAGAAAATTATAAATTATCATTTGAATATTCAAGCAATAGAAGACAATATTGGAGGCAAAGATGTAAACATAATATTTAGCACAACATTGAGGAACTGTGAACATCTCTTTCGAATATGCTAAGGAGCTTGATGTCTAAATAAATAGATTAAAACTTGTGTTTTAAGTGCTTTCATATAATAAAAATATATGTGCACTATCTTATACTTAATGTGCACTTAAAGTAACTATATGATAACATACTAGACAGTGGTGGAGGCTTCAAATGAGCAGAATTCCAACTTAAGGGGATAATTCATTCCATCAGTATTCTTGTGCTAATGTAAAATACTAGCTTTTCTTTAATAATATGAGAGCTGATTCTTCCCATGAACCATCTATTTGGAAGAATTATTATAGAATTAGTGAGATGTGCCAATGGGGAAAATACTTACTGTACAAGCATGAGGATCTGAGTTCAGATCCACACAACACTCATAAAAGCAGTACATAGTAGCACACATATAAAATCTCAGTGATACTTTGGAAAGATGGAAGACCAAGACAAGAGAATCCTCAGGAGTTTGTAAGCAGGCTTGCTTGATGTATACAACAACAAACAGTAAGAAATTCTGGTTCAAATAATGAGGAAGGTGAGGACCAAAACCCGAGGTTGTCCTCCTACTTCCATATATATATTATGTGCTGGAAAACACACACATACACACACACACACACACACACACACACACACACACACACACACACAATGCACAGATTTTTTTTTTTTTTTGGTTTTTTGAGACAGGGTTTCTCTGTGTAGCTTTGGTGCCTGTCCTGGATCTCCATTTGTAGCCCAGGCTGGTCTTGAACTCAAAGAGGTTCACCTGCCTCTGCCTCTCGAGTGCTGGGATTAAAGGTGTGTGCCACCACCATCCAGCCCACAATGCACAGATTTTAAAAACCAAAAAGAAAAGGATGGAGATATGTCTCCATGGTTATGAGCACTATCTGCTTTTCCAGAGGACCTGAGTTCAATTCCCAGCAACTTCATAGTGGCTCAAATCTAAAATTCCAGTCACAGGGGATGCCAACACCCTTTTCTGGCTTCCACAGGCATACATACAAGCAAAACAGCACATAAAATAAATAATTTTTCAAAGAATTTTAAAGAACTTTCAGAAGTTAGAATTTCAGTGATGCAAGGATGATCCAAATAATGCAATATAATACCTACATAGAAAAAGAAGTCACATGATCATATCAATGGATGCAGAAAGTCTATGATGACATTTAACATTCCTTCAAGATAAAAGTCCTGAGATACTAGCAAAAGAAAGAATATACTTCAGCATAAGTAACTCATTTGTTTTTCTCTTGCTGTAAAGAAACACCATGCCCAAAGCACTGTCTTTTTTTTTAAAGGCATTTAATTGTGAGCTTGCTTATAGTTTCAGAGGATTAGTCCATGATCATCATGGCCGGGAGCATGGCAGCAGGCAGGCAGGCATGGAGCTTACATGTTGAAAACAATAGCCACAAGGAAGAGAGAGAAACAGCTAACTGAAAATGGCTTTGGCTTTTGAAACCTGGAGGCCTACATGTAGTGACAGACCTCCTCTCACAAAGGCACACTCTTAATCCCACCTCCAACTGTGGAATAGCATTCAAATATGTGAGTCTAAGGGGGCCATTCTCACTCAAACCACCCCGATAAGATAGGCTTCAGATGACAACATTTTTCCAATATTATATGAAATAGGGAAATTTTAAATGACTTCCTTAGAAATCAAGAATAAAGCTAGACTGTCCACCCTCTTTCTTTCTTAGTTCTTGAAGTCTAAGTTAGATCAATAGATCAAGAGAAATAGTAAAGATGATAACAGGAAAAGAAAAAAACCTAAACCTAAAACTAGAATATACATTTAGGTGTAAATGTACGTGTGTGTGTGTGTGTGTGTGTGTGTGTGTGTGTGTGTGTGTGTGTGTGTGACCCCTCAGCAACTCAGTATATACCAGAGAGAAGCTAGGTCAATGTATTGGAAATATTCTTTTTATCCATATTTACTGCTGCACTATTCACAACAGCCAAGATATAGAACCAGTCTAGATATCCACCAATAGGTAAATAGATTAAGAAAATATGGCACATGTATATAATACAATTTCATTCAATTGTGAAGAAGCATTAAGTTATGTGATTTTCAAGAAAATGGATGGAACTGTGTATCATTGTCCTAAATTAAATAATGCAGACTTAGACAAATATACCATATTTTCTCTCATATGTGAGATATATGCATGTATATATGAAATGGAAGTAAAAGGATCATTGTAGAGGCTTAAACAGATAGAAGGACAAGTGTGTGGGTAGAGAAGTGAGGAAGGGAAGGTCGACATGTGGGGGGGAATTGGAGGTAGAGAAGCCGAGCAAAATACAATGTGTTAAATTCTCAAAGAATTAATAAAAATAATTTTTGGAGTAGAAGTTCTAGGTGTACCTGAAAATACCTTGTATTGTTTTAAGCTACTGTTTGTGATCATAACAGCAACAAGAAACCAAAACACTTGAGGAATTTACTCAACTAATGGGAAAGACATTGATGATTGAACACAGAGCCTCAAGAATCCCAGGCCAGTACACTACCACTAAGCTTTATCATCAGTACTTTCATTTCTCCTACTTTTCTGTTTTCTTTTTATTTTAAAAATACTCCCTTTTAATGAGCCCATAAAAATGATCCTGAAAATGACTAGCAACCTAGAAGACATTTACTTCGGTTAAGACCAACTTGGAAACCACTCTTTCCTAAGTTTTGCATAGAATATTGAATATTTGGGGACACAAACACTCTTAACACACAAACAAGCCTCTATTAATTAGGTACACAACCACACAGAAGAATTTTATAAGTGGAGAAGTAGCTTTTCCTTTGTGTGTGGAATTCAGAAACCTTGGCTCAGTAGGATACATATACATGTGGCTCTGCACAGGGACTGAGGTCAAACATCAATAAATGGGACTTCATGACACTCAAAAGCTTCTGTAAGTCAAAGGACACTGTCAATAGGACAAAACAGCAGACCACAGAATGGGAAAAGTTTTTCCCCAACCCCACATCTATCAGAGGGCTAATATCCAAAATATATAAAGGACTCAAGAAACTAGACATCAACAAGCCAAATAATCCAATTCAAAAATGGGGTACAGTTCTAAACAGAGAATTCTTAACAGACGAATCTCAAATGGTTGAGAAGTACTTAAAGTTCAACATCCTTAGCCATCAGGAAAATGCAAAAGAAAAAGACTCTAAGATTCCATTTTACAACTGTCAGAATGGCTAAGATCAAAAATACAAGTTACAGCTCATGCTGGAGCGAATGTGGAGCAAGGGAAACACTCCTCCACGGCTAGTGGGAGAGCACACTTGTATTGTCACTTTAGAAATCAATGTGGCAGTTTTCAGATAATTGGGTATGATCTACCTCCTGATCCAGCTATATAACTCCTGGGCATATATCTACCCAATGGACACTCTATCCTATCATAAAAACACTTGCTAGACTATGTTCTTAGCAGCTTTATTCGTAATTGCCAGAAACTGGAAACAACTTAAATGGAAGAATGGCTGAAGAAAATTTGGTACATTTGCACAATGGAGTATTGTTCATCTGTTTTTTTTTTTTTTTAATGATAGGATGAAATGCACAGGCAATGAATGGAACTAGAAAAAAATCATTCTGAGTGAAGTAAACCAGATCCAGAAAGACAAACATGGTATATACTCACTTATAAGTAGACATTAACTGTGAAGTAAAGGATATTCATACACACAGACCCAGATAGGCTAAGTAACAAGGAAGGCTCAAAGTATGACCCATGGATCTCCGTGGGAATGGGAAATAGAATAAATTTCACAGGTGGACTATCGGCAGGTTGAGATGGGAACAAGAAAGATGGCAGGAGGAGGGAGAAAATACTGGAAGACCAGAACTCAGGAATTTCTGAATAGAGATAGAAACCTAGTGCAATGGAAATGCCATGAAATCTAAAAAGGTGACCCTAGAGAAGAGTTCTACTAATGGGGGATATGGAGCCTGAACCGGCCTTCCATAACCAGTCAAGGCTTCCAGTGGAAGGACTGGGATACCAAGTAAGCTACTAAACCTTCTACCTACAATTTGACCTGCCTGCAACAAGTGCTGGTGTAAAGGTGGCACAGAACTTGTGGGAGTGTCCAACCAATGACTGGTACAACATGAGACCCATGCCACAAGAGGGAGACTATGCCTGACACTGACTGGAGGAACCAGAGGCTGGATATATCAGTGACCTAGGATAGAACCAAACATAACTGCCAAAAAAATGTCAATGAAATGATTCCTATGATATTCTACTACACTTGTAAACCAAACCCTACCAAATAGTCATCAGAGAGGCTTTATCCAGAAACTGATAGAAGCAAATACAAAGACTCACAGTCAAACATTAGGCTGAGATTAGGGAATCATCCAGAAGAAGGGGAGGAAAGATTCTACAAGGCCAACGGTTCAAGGACAACACAAGAACATTGCCCACATAATCAACTAATCAAGACTCATAAGGACTCACAGAGACTGAACCAATAATCAGATAGCCTGGATGGGTCCAACCTAGGTCCTCTGCATATAAGTTATGGTTATGTAGGTTGGTATTCTTGTGGGACTACTAACAGTGGTAGCTGGGGATGGCTCTGACTCTTTTGCCTGCTATTGGGATACTTTTCCTGCTCCTGGGTTACTTTGTCCAATCTTTACATTAAGGTATATGCCTCATCTTATTTTAACTTGTTGTGTCATGTTTGGTTGATATCCCTAGGAGGCTTACTCTTTTCTGAAGGGAAACGGGGATACAGTTCTGGGGGAGAGGTTTTCTTTGGGTGGATTGTGAGAATAGGAGGGTGGGGAAACTGTGATTGGACTATAATATATGAGAGAAAAATAAATAAATAAATTTTAAGATAGCAACTCTGCATTAGCCTAGGTTGTAAAACTTGATTGCTCGGGAAAGCCAGGACAATTAAGGTAGGTTGTTGCATTGTTCTCTGAAAAGCAGGTTGGGTACACAGTAGAATGACCATGTTAAGTCTTAAATGACCTCAAAGTGTATTATTATCTCTGGCTGTGAGACCCACAAATGTTCTAGTCTCTTAAGATGTAAAAGATATTTTCAAAATGTTTCACCACTGTAAAAACAATGGACTCCTTAAAGCTGCTTGCATCTTTGGTTATACCTCAGTAACATTAATCTACTATAGCCTTGTTTTCTAGGATTGTTTCCTAATGACTTAATTTCTATCCAATACCCCCAATAGTCTAGAATGTCATATTTATGACTTTTACCATAGCAATAGCTAGTGTTGCATTCATTTTTAGGAATTCTACCATTACTAGCCTTAAAATAAGTTAATTCTCAGAATAGGAGTTCAAAAAGGACACTAAGGTCCTTTTATATAAGAGATTTATTGGCATAGTTATTATTGCCAAAATACATAACACTTCAGAGATCTGGAAGAGAGTTCAGAACACAGAGACAAAATGAGGGTTTCCTACTATAGATTTCAGAGAGAGGGGTAAGTTCCCATGTAGTTGATGAAAAGCTCATATGGTCCATGCTTACAGTTAAGTAGTCTCTTATTCCTAGGTAGAAGGAGAAGGGAGAATGACTTGACCCTTTAGCTAATGTGTGCCCATCATTTGAGATGTACTCCCTGTAGTTTTAACGGATTAGAGTCCTTGGTAAATGTCCTTTGTGGAGGTCTGTATTGTAGGCACAGACAGCCACAAAAGGTAACTGTCATTTCTTTCACAGCAGCTGTGAAGGCAGAGAGAATTCTTCAGAATCTTGAATAATTCATTGGGTATCCTGTTACATCCAGGTTGTGAGGACCTCCCAAAAGACCAACACAAAAACTGAATCCCATATGTAAAAGCAAAGAACCTTTATTCAAGCTTGAGGTTGATCTCTCTGTCTGTCCACCTCAGTAGTGAGAGCAGAGAGCCCTGAGGCCAGGAGGGGCAGGGTTTTTATCATCGCAGAGGTTGGGGTGAGGGAATTTCCAGGGCTCAGGACCCTGACTGACTGACATTTGTCTAGGAGTATCTTGGTAAAAAAGGGGAAATAGGTCTGTGCTAGGCTCAGGGACATCTGGCAATCTTACCTAATCTTAAGGGTTGGAATTTTTGGCATGTCTGGTACTTCTCCTTAGATGCTGGTCCACCCTTGTGTAGATCTCTGGATGGTGACAGCTTAAGGTCTTTCCTGGGTCCAGGTGTTGCCTACCAATAATCCTGTCATAGCAGCTGTGTCTTGGCCCATAAGCTTATCATGGCAGCTGTGTGGTCAAGCTGTTTTTGGCCCCCCACATATCCCACTGCTCTGGTATCTCCAACATTTTGGGGTCTGAAATGCAATCCAGGCTTCACTTTCACAGCTTCACACAATTTCCTCTCTAGTTCTCCATGAAGGGACATGCCTGATACATGCAGTGTAAAGGCTATATGAAGGCCTAGACTTGACTTTACAGACTCCATCTTAGGGAAGGGCCACCATCTTAGACCACCTGTGACTGAGGGTTATACTCAGTTCCAGGAAGAACCTCAAGAATGTGCCATGATAATTTAACTCAAGCAGATACCCTAGAAACAGGGCAGTAAAGTTTAACAAGATTGAGATGTTCTTGCAGACAATCTGTCTGCAGTTTATGACACTTGCAGATATCCAGATAATCCTGTCAGCAGGTTGTGGTTTCAAAGTCTAACTCAATAGTTTCAAATGTGGTTTCATGCTGAAAATCTAGACCAATAGTTTCAAAAAATCACCTTGCCCCATATCTCTTCTACACAATACCCAAAACCACCAAGGCATGTAATTAATTCCCTGCTTGAGGTTTTCCCTTTTAAAACTCTCCTACCCCTGGTCCCACTGCTGATTTTCCTTTATCTGCTGGGCATCAGCCCAGGTTTAAGCATGACAATAAAAAGACTCTTGTGTGCTTGCATCAGAAACTGGCTCTTTGGTGGTCTCTGGGAGTTTCAAGACACGGGGTACAACACCTGACCTCAGTAGCTTTTGTTAGTTATGAGGAAAAGGATTCTCTAACCCTTCTTGTATCCTTGACTCTAAAGTCAGAAGCATGTAAGAAAAGCCACCAAGTTTGGCTGCTTGCTGGGGCTACAACATGATACCCTCTTTTAGTTACTTTTTCACTTGTTTTGATATTGACAAATCCCTGCCTAAGCTTGACTATCCTAGAACTCACTCTGTAAACCAGGCTGGACTTGAACTCAGAAATTCAGTAGCCTCTACCATCCTAGTGCTGGCATTGAGGTATGCACCACCATGCATGGCCCCTAGCTTTTCTTTAATTTCTTTTCACTTTTCCTTAATTCTTTTTTACAATTGGAAGCTTAGCTGGGTGTGGTCTTTCTCTGAGGTCACCACTCCCTTTATTCCACTTGGCACCAGGCATTTCTTTAAGCTGTTTACACTTTCTGGTGCTGTTTTTCTCCTCCAACTCTACATTTTCTATTTATTCTTGCTCAGCTTGCTCCTTTTCACTCTAGCTCTGTATATGAATGGCCACTAATAGCCACACAACATTGTGAATGCTAGGTTGTTTTGAAATGTCCTTTATCAGAGCTGTTACTTGATTATTCAATTTAGGCTCAGGCAGATTTTTTTTGGGCAAAGGCAACAATCATGTATGTTCTTTGCCTAAAATAGCACAAGAATGATCTCAAGGCCACATCATTGAAACGTAATGAGCCAAGCCCAAAGGGTTCACATCACCCTTGATAGCACTGTGTTCCATGTCTCTACTAGTATGCCCCATTAAGTGTCACTGAAAACTTTCAACCTCTTTCCTAATCCAAAATAACAAGGTCCACATTCTGCCAAAAAGAAAGAAGGTCAGGCCTATGGCAGCAATACTACAGTCCCTGTGTTGTGGAGTACTCACCAAAGAAAAATACAGGATTAAGTCAACAGAAAGTCTCTATTAGTTGGCCAGTGACTACACTGGGATCCCAGTATAGCCTTTTTCAGGGAGATTTTTTAAGCACAACGAAAATGTTTTGGGTAGACATATTTGTTAATAGGAACAGTTAGCCAGAAGCAGAAGTTCAGAAATTAAAAGCAAGGCTATTGTTACATTTTGAGACTTTCCTAGAACTATGGACTTTGGTGGATTCGGTCTTTTTTTTTTTTTTTTTTTGGCAAATGGTATTGTCTATGTGCTGATTTTTATGACTTGAATGTTATTTCCATCATACAGTCAGTTGTGCTAAGTTCTGGGGCCCTGTTACACCTAGTAGCAACTTCTATCCTATTCACTGCTCTATTTATATGAAGACACACTCACTTTTATAAAGGAAAATATTAAATGGGGCTGACTCACAGTTCAGAAGTTTAGTCCATTGTCATCATAGCAGGAAACATGGTGGCATGCAGCAAAACATGTTGCTAGAGAGGTAGCTGAGAGTTCTACATCTAGATTGTCATCAAGAGAGAAAGACACAGGCCTGGCTTGAGTATTCACAACTTTAAAGCAAACCCCTCAGTGATACACTTCCTCCAACAAGGCCTTACCAACACCAAAATGGACACACTTCCTAATAATGCCATTCCCTATGAGCCTTTGCACAGCAATTTTATTCAAACCATCAGAGAAGGCATAGAGGAAGGAAAATAAACCCAGTTCAAAGGCCCAGAAAATGTTTTCAACAAAATCATAAAAGAAAATTTTCCAGTAAGAGTTACCTACAAAGGTACAAGAAGCATATAGAACACCAAATAGATTGGGCCAGAAAAACAAGTTCCCTTGCTACTTAATAAACAAAACATTAAAGATAGAGAACAAAAAAAAACATTAAAAGCTGCAATGAAAAATGAGCAAGTAATATATAAAGGTAGACCTATTAGAATGACTCCTCCATAGAGAATCTAAATGCCAGAAAAGCCTGGGCAGATATGTTCAAACTCTAAGTGACCACAGATACCATCCCAGACTACTATAGCCAGCAAAACTTACAATCACCACAGATGGAGAAAATAAGATAGTCCAAGATAGAGTCAAGTTTAAGCAACATCTAACTATAAAAAAGCCCTATAGAAGGTGTTAGGAGGAAAACTCCAAACTAAGGAGGTAAACTATACTCATGAAAACACAGATAATGAATAATCCAACACCCCAAAATCAGTGGCCATTGATATCTCTCAATATTGATGGTCTCAATACCTCAATAGAAAGACACAGACTGACAAAATGAAAGCAAAACAGTATCCATCCTTCTGCTGCATCTAAGAAACACACTTCAATATTAATGATAGACATTTCCTCAGGAAAAGGGGTTAGAAATACATACTCCAAGCAACTGGACCCAAACAAGTTGGTGTCAGTATTTTAATAACTAGAAAAACAGACTTCAAACCAAAACACAACAAGAAATGAAGAAGGATACCATATACTCATTAAAGGAAAAACCTACCAAGAGGACTTTTCAACTCTTAACTTCTATATCACAAATACAAGAGCACCTAACTTTGTAAAAGAAATAAGACCACAGTGCAAATCACATAATAACACTCACATACTGAGAGTGGAAGACTTCCCCCTCTCACCAATAGACAGGTCATCCACACAAAAACAAAAAAGAGAAATGCTAGCACTAACTGACAATATAAACCCAATGGACCGAAGAGATATTTACAGAACATTTCTCCAAAACACAAAGGAATATACCTTGTTCTCAGGCCCTCATGGAACTTTCTCCAAAATTGACCACATGCTCAGACACAAAGCAAATCTCAACACATACAAAAAAATTGAAATAACATCCTGTATCTTATATGAACACCATGGATTGAAAGTGAATATCAACAACAACAGAAACAACATGAAGCTTACAAACTCATGGAAACTGAACAATTTACTACTGAATGAAAAACGGGTCAAGAATAAAGAAAACAATTAAAAACTTTCCAGATTTCAAGGAAAATTAATACACTGCATACCCAAACCTATGAGACACAATAAAAGCTGTGCTAAGGGGAAATTTCATACCACTAAGTACCTACATAAAAAAATGGGAGAGATCGTATATTAGCAACTTAACAGCACACCTGAAAGCTCTAGAAAATAGAAGTAATCACACCCTAGAGGAGTAGAGGGCAAGAAATAATCAAACTGAGGGATGAAATCAATAAAATAAAAACAAAGAGAACAATACAAAGAAACAATGAAACAGAGAGTTGGTTCTTAGAAAAAAATCAACAAAATTCACAAACCCCTCTTCAAATTAACTAAAAGAATATCCAAATTAATAATATCAGAAACAGAACTGGGAATATAACAACAGACATGGAAGAAATCCTGAGAATCATAAGGTTGCACTTTTAAAACCTGTGCTCAACCAAAATCGAAAATCAATAAGAAATGGAGAAATTTCTCTTTTTTTCCTTTCTTCTTCGTAGCTTTTTTAAATAAGTTTATTTATTTACTTTACAACCTGACTGTAGTCGCCCACTCTTCCCAGTCACTTCCTACCCTTCCCTTTGCCCCAGCGCCATCCACTTCTCCATTTCTATTCAAAAAGGGCAGGCTTCCCATGGATATCAACAAAACATGGCATTTCAAGTTTCAGTAAGACTAAGCACCTTCCCTTGTATTAATGCTGAATAAGACAACCAAGCATAAGAGATAGGTTCGTAAAAGTCAGCAAAAGAGTTAGAGACAGCCCCTGCTCCCACTGTTAGGAATCCCACAAGAAGACCAAGCTACACAATTGTCACATATATGCAGAGGCCTAGGTCAGTCCCATAAAGTCTCCCTGGTTGTTGGTTCTGTCTCTGTGAGCTCCTATAAGCCAAGATTAGTTGATTGTATAAGTTTTCCTGTGATGTCCTTGACCCCTCTGGCTCCAACAATCATTTCTCCCTCTCTTCAGCAGGCTTCTTCAAAGTCAATGTTTTGCTGTGAGTCTCTGTGTCTGGCAGGTGGTGGCACATGTCTTTAATTTGAGCATTTGGGAGGGAGAAGCAGACTGATATCTAGGTTCATGGCCAGCCTGGTCTGCATAATGATATCCAGCACAGCCAGTACTACACACAGAAACTACATCTTGAAAAGCCAAACCAAACCAAAACAAAACAAAACAAAAGGGGTCAATTTTCTTGATACTACTTACCAAAGTTAAATCAAGATCTGATAAAGAATTGATATAGACCTTTAACCCCTAAGGAAATAGAAGTGTTCATTAAAAGTTTTCCAACTAAAAGGGGTACAGTACCAGATGATTTTAGCACAAAATTCACCCAAACTTTCAAAGAAGAGCTCATGCCAATACTCTTCAAATTATTCCACAAAATAAAAACAGAAGAAACAATGCCAAATTTATTTTATGAGGCCACAAACACCCTATTATTCAAACCACACAAAGATTCAACAAAGAAAGAGAATTACAGACCAACTACCTCCATGAACATTGATGTATAAATACTCAATAAAATGTTTGCAAACTGAATCCAAGAACATATCAAAAAAGATTATCCTCTTTGAGCAAATAGGCTTATCCCAGAGATGCAAGGATGATTCAATAGATATAAATGAGTAAATGTTACTCGCCATATAAACAAACTGAAAGGCAAAAGTTACATGATCATCTCCTTAGATAATGAAAACACCTTCGACAAAATCAAACACCTTTTTCATTATAAAAGTACTGGAGAGATGAGGGATATAATAGAAGTACCTTAACATAATAAAGGCAATTTACAATAAGACCATAGCCAACATCAACTTTAATGGAGAGAAACTCAAAGCAAATGCATTAAAATCAGAAACAAGGCAAAGTTGTCCACTCTCTCCATATATATTCAATACTGTACTTGAAATCTTAGCTACAGCAATAAAGCAATGAAAAAGACCAAGGAGTTACAAATTGGAAAGGAAGAAGTCAATAGTTTAAGGCAGATGATAGAATAGTATACATAAATGACTGTAAAAATTACAACAAGGAAATTCTACAGCTGATAAACACTTTCAGCAAAGTAGTTAGATACAAAATTAACTCACAAAAATCAGTAGTCTTCTATAGACAAATAGCAAACAAACTGAGAATAAAATCAGGATAATAACACCTTTTACAATAACACCAAATCATATAAAACATCTTGGGGTGACCCTAACCAAGTAAATAAATGTCTTGTATGAAAAAACTTTAAGATATTGGAGAAATAAATTGAAGAGGATATCAGAAGATGGAAAGATCTCCCATGCCCTTGGATTAGTAGGATCAACATATTAAACATGGCCATTCTTCAAAATAATTTACAGATTCAAAATAGTCCCCATCAGAATTCCAACATAATTCTTCACAGATCTTGAAAGGAAATAAAAAAAACTTAAGGAAGTATTACTAATCACTATTCCCAACTTCAACTTGTACTACAAAGGCATAATAATTTTTAAAAAGCATGGATTTAGCATAAAAACAGACATACTGATAAGGGAATTGAATTGAAGTCTCAGACATAAATTCACACAACTACTGGCACTTGATTATTTTGGAAAGATTAAAAACACACACTGGAAAATAATACCATATTCATCAAATGGTGCTGGACAAGCCGGTTGACTGCATGTAAAATAATCTAAATAAATTCATACTTATCACCTTCCACAACACTCAACTTCAAATGGAGCAAATAATTCAACATAAAACCAGATACACTCAACTTCTGATAGAAGAAAAGGTGGAGAATAGCCTTGAACACCTTGGCACAGAAGACAAATTCCTGAACAGAAACATTATAACAGACAGTAAGATCAACAAGTAATAAGTAAGACCTCATGAAACTAAAAAGCTCATAGAAAGGCAAAGGACACTGTCATTCTGACAGAGCAGGAGCTACAGAATGGGAAAACATTTTCACCAACTACATATCTGATAGATAGAGGACTAATATCCAACATATATAAAGAATTCAAGAAACCAGATGTAAAGAAAACAAAAAATCCAAGTAAAGTGTAGGTTACAGATCTAAACAGAATTTCAATAAAGGAAAACCAAATAGCTAAGTAACACTTATGTTCAACATCCTTAGCAATCAGGGTAATGCAAAGCAAAACCACTCAGGTATATACTCAAGCTCAAACCCACCACAAGGAAGCTTACTTAGGCATGTTCATTACTGCCTTCTACATAATAGCCAGAAACTGGAGGAAACTGGATGTTCCTCAACAGATTAGGTAAAGAAAATATGAGACATTTACACAATGGAGTATTACTCAGATCTTAAAAATTACATCATGAAATTTGTAGGCAAATGGGTGACACTAGAAAAATCATCCTAAGACATCCCAGACCTAGAAAGAAAATGATAGTATGTATTCTCTTATATGTGAATATTGGCTGTTAAATCAATGACAACCAAACTACAATCCATAGAACCACAGGGTAAGAATATAGTAAATAACTAAAGAGGGAATATAGATTTTGTTTGGAAGGGACATAGAGTAGATACTTGTGGATGGATATGCTTGGGGACTGGAACAGGAGAATCAAGTTGGGAGGAGAAGGTGGAAGCAGGCAAAGGACAGTATATGGGAAGAGACACCAAAAATTTAATGGCCATTGAGGAGTAGTATGGAAAGCCAAAAAGTAGAAGCTTCCAAAATATGTACTTATATGAAGGTGATGTAATTGAAATTGCACAATGATGAGGCAGACAAAGTCCAAAATGGATATCTCTCATCACCAAATGAAGCTTCCAATACCAAGAATGAGTCATACCAAATTGAGCTCTTGGCCAAAGGGGTCCTGCAAGAATCCCCAAACAACCCACACTGTTGCCAAGGTTCTAAGTTATTGTCCACAAACTGACAGGAAGGCCCCCTTGCTGAAGACAACCTCTATACAAGTCATTGAACATGGGAAAGACAAGCTGATGCCTGCATAGAGCTTCAACCCTACATTATAGTGTCTTTGTTATAGGAAGGTACTTTGCAAGCTACTGAAAGAAAAATGTACAGTCACAAACCCTTTGAACCCAGTGATGACTACTCAGATACAGTTTATAACCAGTCTTTATTCCAGGCAGCTTGGACCATACCCAAGTATTCAGAGATCTAGGTATTGTTCTGAGTGTCCAGAACAAGTTGGTTTTTGAATGCAAAACTACATCCTAGTATCTCTCTTATCAGTTTCATGGGGGTAGGAGGTGGGCTTCATGTAAGCAAGCAATATGATAGAAGCTAGAATAAACTGTTAGCTGTACGATGTTCTGCACAACCAGGCTAAGACATACTAAACTTCAATTCTTACAAAAAAAAAAAATTGGGTTATTTCATGGGATTCTCAATCAAGGAAAACAAAGGCTAGTTAAAATTTAAATGGCTTCAGCAAGAAGACAAGATAGAGGAACCTTTGTATTGCCTCGCCCTGGCCCACAGGGAACTAGGATAAAACCAAATATTGTTGATCTAAAAAAAATATAGTGATAAAATGGCTCCTAATGATATATTGCTATTCTCATAGATCAGTGCCTTCCTCAGCAATCATTATAGAAGCTTCCTTTCCTGCTACAGATGGGAATAGAGACCCACAGCCAGCCATTTGGCAGAGTGAGAAACCTTGGAACACTCAGCCTTAAATGGGATGTCTCAATAGAGTACTACTCAGCAGTAAACAACAATGATATCATGAAATTTGCAGGCAAATAAATGGAACTAAAACATATCCTGAGTGAGGTAACCCAGACTCAGAAAGACAAATATTCTATGTACTCACTCATAAGTGCATACTAGATGTAAAGTAAAAGATAGCTAGACTAAAACCCACAGCTCCAGAGAAGCTAGTTAACAAGGAAGACCCTAAGAGGGACACATTGATCATTCTGGGAAGGCTAAATAGATAAATTCTCCTGAGTAAACTGGAGGCAGAGGTTGGGCAATAGAGGGTCATGGATGGGGAAAGAGAACATAAGGGAATTCATGAACTTTAGCCCAACAGCTTTGGAGCCTGCATGTGACTGGACTAGGCCCTCTGCATAAGCTAGACAGCTGTGTAGCTTGGTCTGTTTGAGAGGCCCCTGGCAGTGGGATTAGGATCTATCCCTGGATGATAGAGCTGGCTTTTACAAGCCCATTACCTATGGTGGGACATTTTGCACAGCCTTGGTGCAGGGGAAATGGCTTAGACCTGCCTCAACTGAATGTATCAGGCTTTGCTGACTTCCCATGGAGGGGATGTGGATGGGTTGGGGGAAGCTTGGGGAGGGAGCAAGAGGGGGGATAAGAAGGGGATCTCTGGTTGATATGTAAAATAAAAAAATTCTTAATAAAGAAAAAAAATAGTGTCTCCTTCAAATTCCTCTCCATCATGGAAGATGAGGCAGAAAGAGTGTAAGTGTCAGAGGGAATGGAGGACACCAAATAACCAAAACCCTCTAAGTCATCATGATCAAAGCTCAATGAACTCACAGAGACTAATGGAGCAGCATGGGCAGGGCAGGGCCTGCACCAGTGTGTACCTGGTCTTCTGAGTATATATTAGGGATTCCAGTTTAGTGTTTTCCATGAGATTCTTGAGTATGTGAAATAGTGGGTCTCTGATTTTTGTGCCATCTTCTGGACTCTTTTTGTTCCATTTTTCCAACTTCTCCTAATCTGATATAATATTTTCTGTTTTATCTTATTATATTTTGTGAAACTTTATTATTATTCCTTAGAAGTCGATTCTTTTCTAATAAGAGACAGAAAGAATGGACCAGGATGGGAAGGGAAGTAGGGAGGAACTGTGATGAGAGAGAGAGAGAGAGAGAGTGTGTGTGTGTGTGTGTGTGTGTGTGTGTGTGTGTGTGTGTGTGTGTATGAGGGGAGGGGTGGGCCTGTAATCAGGGCATATTATGTGAAAAAATAATCTATTTAAAATACAAAGAAAAAATATATGAATAAAATTTAATTTTGAAGCTTAGAATTTTCATTGGCATTGAAAACAATGCGTACAAACTTAAATATCTGCTTCAAAAACTTGAGTTTTGTAATTCATGAACAAGTAGTATTTCTCTGTTAATTTAAATGCTCTTTCATTTCCCTTTGCAGTGTTTTACAGTAGAATGAAGTCTAAAAGCATCCTCATTCATATCACTAATCTATGACAAAACTGTCCAAAAATATTGGTAGAAAGTGACAGTGTTTTCAATTAATGGTGTCTGAAATAACAGGTAGTTGTAATGCATGATAA
Organism: Peromyscus californicus insignis; assembly: GCF_007827085.1. Lineage (NCBI taxonomy): Eukaryota > Metazoa > Chordata > Mammalia > Rodentia > Cricetidae > Peromyscus > Peromyscus californicus. Next base: position 97,052,202 of record NW_026294562.1, read on the forward strand.
AGGCATCCTCACTTATCATCTCATACAAAAGCAAATATTAAAGAAAAGTAGGTCATAGACTCTTTCTAAGATGAACTACTGAATTCTTAGAAAATCATGCCAAAACATCTGCATGACAGGGGTTAGGCAAGTGATGTTTAATGAACCAATGCATTAATTAGCTCATTAACATTAAACAATGAAATAATGATTACATAGCTTACATTAAAACATAAAAATTGATATGGTGAGAAAACATCTAGAAAATGAAATGTCAAGCTACAGGTTAAGAGAAACTTTTCATGAAGGTGTCTCGCCAAAGACTTAAAATACATAAATAATTCTGGAAAATTATAAGAGGAAATACAACCAAAAAGAAAACAGGCATAATATTTGAAAACAAATTCCATAACAGAAGATATGTTAAATGTTAATAGGAACATGAAAATGCATTCAACATAGTCCCACAATAATGCAAATTCAAGCACAGTGTAAGTTCATATCAAGTCCATTCAAAGAACTAGCAGTATAAGTGATGAACAGCAGGTATCATAAGAATAATACATTGTTTGTAAGGATGATAAATTGTTCAGTCACTTCAGAAAACACCATGTCTGTACTTGAATGTAAATTTCCATTCACCATGTCATCCTGCCACTGTGCTTTTAGGTGTTTACTGATGAGAGATGAAAATAGATGTCTACTAATCATTCATATACAAATATTTATAGCAACATTATTTGTAAGAACCACAGACTGAAACAATTCCAATATCCAGCAACTAATTAATCAACAAATAAAGAACCTGCTACATCATAGTATGTATAGGTTTTATAAAACAATACTATGTAGGTCTGGTGAGGCAGCACAGTGGGTAAAAACACCTGCTGCCAAGTCTGAGGATCTGAGTTAAATCACTAAGACCCATATAGTAGAAGGAGAGATGTGAGTCCTGCAAGTTGGCCTCTGACTTCTGCAAACACGTGTGCCCCTAAGACATACACAATATAAATAGATACGCAATTAAAATATTAAAAGTACTAACTCAGTGGAACAGAATCTGTTTTCCAGTTTGTCCTCCTAGATATAACCTGGATATATTTATCCAAGATACCTACATATTTAAGAACATGATAACAAACTTTTTTGTACACAAGAGAAATCCAACTTACTTAGAAACTGAATTAATTATCCAAGATTATTTTTAAGAACTGGTGCTCAGCTATGTTCACTGCTTCTTTATTCATAATAGTTAAGAAATAGAAACAACCTAAATGTCCTTCAACTCATGAATGGATGATGAAAATGTAGTGCATAAACACTATGGAATGATATTCAACTCTAAAGAAAAATGAAACCATGAAATTTGAAGGTAAATGAATGGAACTAGAAAATATCATATTGAATGAAGTGTTCTTAACCCAGAAAGACAAATGTCACATGCTCTCTCTCATGAGAGGCTCTGAGATACAAATCTTCAGATGTGATAAATATTCTGGAGTAACTATAGAATCCAGGAAAGTGAAACAGGACTGTTGCCAGGAAAAGACACTGGGGAACAATAGAGAGGGGAATAGCAAGGTAAATATGAACTGCTCCGATAAATGGGAAAGGGGGTTTTAAGGGGGAGGGAGGGAGGTAAATACAAAAGAAGGGAGGATGGTAAAGAAGAATAGCAGGATACAAATGATTTGATGGGAGAAATGTGGAAATGAAGGATTCTCTAGAAAGGGAAAAGGAGGTATATAAGACGAAAGAGGGGGACAGGTAAAATAATAGTAAGGATGTCTGAAAAAGACATGAGGAATCATACTACTCATTATCTAAGGAAAAAAACTATAGTACACATAATTCTTTTTATAAATATTCATATATACTTTGAATGAACTTCTCTCACTTGAGTTGACAATGCTCCCTTCAAAAGTCATGACCACTTAATAAAATCCCCAGAACCAAGAATGAAAAATTCTCTTTCGACTTGTTGGACTAGGTTATCCCAGAGGGCCTATTACTATTTCTCTTGGTTGCCCCCTGTGGTGGTCCCTGCAGGTGTCATAAAGAGAAGCAAACCACAAAAAGAGATAAGAATGAAAACCTGATGCAATTGACTTTGTCATCTGGATCAGAGTTGGGAGAGTCTAAAACCAGGTGGTTCATTATCAGCATATTTAAAACAGAGCAATTTTGGAATAGGTTTCCAGGTTATAATCCATCCAATTCCAGGTGCACAATTAAGTTTAAGGTGTGTTTATACAGAAACTAATTTACAAAGTACATGTAACCATGAGGGTGGGTTCTATAGCTAACAGACCTAGAATCTAGTGTGGTCTCTAACTGATAGCATAGAGGTCAGCAGGCCATAAAGTACATATGACATCTCCCATAAGGATGGGTCATTGTCTAGGGAAGGAAGAGTCTGTGGTAATCATTCTGGGGGATTGAGGTAAGGTTTGTCCCTTTTCAGAGTGAAAAGGTCCCCAGATTATTAAAATAATTAATTCTTAGGTTTCTGCATGGAATGCAGATATTTGATTTGTATCTCTTCTGTTGAGAAGATACCCTGTATGATTAACATCCTTGATTCTCTTAGTGCTCTTCTGTGAGTACAAGGACCTCTGTTCCTCCAAGAGCCCCCAGATGTGGACTTACCCAAAGGTAAGTCCCTATTGCTGAACATAGCATGCACTTCAGAAACAGAGCCCAGATGGCCTGCTGGGGATGCTGTGAATGTGTTGCTCTGATTGACTGATAAATAAAACGCTGATTGGCCAGTAGCCATGCAGGAAGTATAGGACAGGTGGGACAAGCAGAGAAGAGAATTCTGGGAAGTGGAAGGCTGAGTCAGGAGCTGCTGCCAGCCACCACCAGGAGAAACAAGATGCACAGAGAAACAAGATGTAAGATACTGGTAAACCCCAAGCCACATGGGAAGGTATAGATTCATAGGAATGGGTTAATTTAAGATATAAGAACTAGACAGCAAGAAGCATGCCACAGCCATACAGTTTATAAGTAATATAAATCTCTGTGTGTTTAATTGGGTCTGAGCAACTTCGGGAGCTGGGTGGACACAGGAATACTCCAGCTACAATGGCCCATATCTGGAAGTAACTGAAATACACCCTCCTTGAGTACTAGCTTTCATGTTACCAAAAGTCATCATGTAAGCTTTCAACGGAAGGAGGCAACCAACAGTTGTAGCCAGTTGTAATGTCCTCAAACCACAAAATCAGCATAGTACAATAACCTTAAGAGTACAGTAGTATCATGCATACCTGGGCAGTAACCAAAAGCTCTCTAATTAGACTTAAGATATGCTCAACAAAAAAAAAATAAATAAAAAAAAAGATATGCTCAACAAGAGGGAAACTATGACTGGTACCAGAAATCTAGCTAATTATTCAGTGCTAGTAAAGTCATGATTATTTGAGGAGAACCTACAACCGTTAATTTACTAAACCAGCATATTCCCTAACAACAATTTAAACATTTGCATTACACCAACAGGTAAGTGTTTTCCTCACTCCTTGTCTAGGAAATTTCTCTTTGCAACAGAAAAAAAAAATACAGAAAAACTACAATCAATCAAAATGGAAAGTTGTGGAGTGCAGCCTCAATGGTTATATCTAAAATACATTCTAAAACCTGAGGCTCAAGGATCATTGTAGAAGAGGAGTTAGAATGATTGTAAGAGCCAGAGGTTCAGAGAGTTTGCTGTGAGATGTGTCTACCAGTAATGTTAAAATATACACCCATAAATTCACACCGATATACTGCTTAAGCATGAGCTGACCAAAACAAAATGCATAGACATGCCAAAGTAAAGAAGGGAAAGCCCATTAGACCTCAATCCTTCACAAAGAACTACAGGCAAACAAGGAATGCTGAGAGAGGGAGAAATAGCCTTCCCCATGGCAGAATACACCCATTGGTTATCTAAAACCAAGTGGTCATCCCTGAAAACATGCATACAAGTAACATTATACAGACTGAGAAGTTATGTTTGGAAACACACACACACACACACACACACACACACACACACACACACACACACACACACATCAGCCAAGATGCTAATAATCCAATGGTTAGTGACAATACAATATAGTAAGAGACATAAATGTCAAAAAGTCAGGAAGTTGTTCAAAGGGTGAGAATAGGGAGCGTGAGTGACTAATCATTAAGGAATTCTTTACAGGGAGGCTCTATCTGAACTGGCCTTAGAAAGATGAACTTAGTAGAGTAAGAAATATTTTCTCATTGTATTAAATGAGACTTTCTTCACCTCCTATAATAAGACTCTTTGGGGGGCTAGATAATTTGTTCAGCAGTAAAGAACATTTGTTGCTCTTTCAAGAGGGTCCAGATTAGATTCCCAGAACCCACATGGTTGTTCACAACCATCTGTGACTTCAGTCTTAGGATATTTGATGCCCTCTTCTGAATTCTGTGAGGACCAAGCAACGTGTGGTGCACATATACACATGCAGCTAAAATATTCATGCACATAAAATTATAAAATACATCTTGAAAGGTATTTTAATCTCATTATTTACTTGCATAGATGTGTTTTGTGTTTAAATAGCCATTGATTCACTGAATATTACTGGCATTTCAGTACAGGGCATAATTTCCAAACTTAAATGTTCAGTGTCCTGACTGGCAAGAAAAAGGGTCCTAAAAGTTGAGGTGTTGACTAGGAGGACCAGTGATAACAAATATAGAGATCAATAAATAAAGAAGACAAAGGCAATAGCTGAGACAACAAACTCTTGCATAAGCTGATCATGTATATCAAGCAAGTTTGTTAAGAAGTAGAGCATCATATAACCTTTGCAGGGAAATATTCCCAAGAACAGTAAAGAACTAAGTCATTCAATGGTGTCAAAGATGATGAGGGATACCTGAGACACAGCTGCCTACAACATGGTTTCCAATAGACTGATACAGTCTAGGGGAAGAGTCAGGTTCCCAGAAGCTGCAACCTTGCCTCCTCTGAGGAGGCATTGGCTCCAGTCCTAGACCAGTCTTGCTAAGTCCACCTCAGAACAAGGAAACTGAACTAAAGTTCCCTTTCTCTTTTCATCAGAGCCTCTGAGAAAGTCTTGGGTAAGTCTGGATCCCCACAGTTCAGTGAAAATCTCTTGAGATTTTTTTTTAAATTATTATAGCTTCTCTTGCATCGAGATGAAAGTGTGCTTTGAAAAAAACAACACACAATAACAGTAGCAACAAAAGATATTGCTGGAGCAAGGATGATCAGAATGTTCCTGTTACTTATGCATTATAGATCTGAAAACATCAGGACTATAGTATTCACTTCTCCTTCCTGTCCAGATGAGTAGTGTGGACAATTGTGAGAAAGATGGATGGGAGATAAGAAAGAGAGGTCCCAAGTAGTTTCAATCTAGTCACTGAACACTGAGACTTGGATGTTTTCATATAGGAACTTACTCCAATCTCTCATACTCTTCCATAATTTTTACACAAGAAATATCCAAGGGTCTCTCTGCTAGTGGGAATCCTTGTCGGTCTCTCCCATGGATATATCCTAACTAGACATAGATTGAATCTAAAGGGAAATGTCAAGCACCAATACCAAGGCCGTAGAATGCAAATGGAAGTTAGATGATGCTGCACAGTCTATAGTGTCCCTGGCAGGGATATATGCTGAGGGTCTGAACTCTCCTCAAACCCCCACAGCCCTGTTGTGTGGCTACCTATCTGATCTAATAGATCTCTTTCTTAAATAACAGCCTGTCTCAGAGTCCCTCTTTTCATAAAGTTGCTCAGCCTTGGAAGATTGTTCCTTGGAGCTCTCTACACTTGCACTGCTTCCTTCCTGCCAAGTACTAGCTACATAGTCCAGTGGTGAGAGAAGGTAGTTCACCAGGAGCTCTGTCCTCTACCCTGAGATTCTTCAGTGAGGTACAAGATAAGACATTTTAAGGCTATGTACAAGGCCCAAGAGTGTGTGACAACAAATGAAGAAGTCTACAGATGGATGAAAAACCCAGAGCTGAAGACAGAATGACATCTTCTAAAACGAAAACCATTAGAACTGGGGTTTGGAAGACAGATTTGGAGGAAGCTGGAGACATTTTCTCCAAGATAGTTAGAAGGGAAACAAGCATTTATCTGTGATTAGAGCTGGGAATGAACTATGTGTTTATAAGTAGCTTAAATGTTGTCCAGTTTAGAATATGATTAGATTAGAAGGAAATTCTAAGAAGTTACACTACACAGAAGGTTGAAATACTCCATGAAAATCTCAAGTAATTAATTAGGGGAATATTATTTTAAAAATACATTCCTGTGAGATTTGTGGCTAAACAACTTGGATTTAAATGTGAAAACATTTTTACCTCCACACCTACTTTATGAGATAAATTTAGATATTTGTCTATAGGACAAATAACTACCTTTCTAGAGAAAGTGTATAGATTAACAGAGAGTAAGGAGGGTACTTGACTCTATCCAGAGAAGGCTCCTAGTTTACTAGTAGTTGGTCTGGCTACTTACATAGCTGTTGTCTAAAGCATCCTTTGGGACTCAGCTCATCCCGGGATAGATGGAGTGAAGCATTTCTCCTTTCATGCTGGCTCTACTCTAAATAACATGCCAGTCTCCATAAACAATAACATTGAGGCCTGGGGAAGCTTTCACAATGCACTGTACATAACAGAAAAAGGTCTGTGCCACCAAGTCTTCTTACTTCAAATTAGTGACAGTAAAAGAAAAAACGAAAGAAACAGGAAAGTGTAGGAGAAATTAGCTTACAAAAAAAAAATCATTGGTTAATCAACAGACATTCAGCTGACCGACAACACTCCTTTTACCTGTGGTTATAAATAAGCATTTCCTAGAAATGAGCTTTGACTGAGAAATGAAACTGAATGTGTCTGTTCAGCAGCAGGTCAGGGGTGGCTTAAACAAAAAGAGGACATGTTAACTGAAGTTTCCAGCAGGAGGAGAGATGGGGGAAGGCAGAACCTACATTAAGCTTCCTTCAAAGCTGACTGATTAGAATTCTAATTATTTTGAAGAATTAAAATTCTAATGCTGTATGTCACTAAGTTATTTTGGGCTGTCTTAGCCTCTAAATAGTCATTTGAAGACAAGTAAATGAAAAGGGGGCACTGGGTAGATAGATAAGTACAGCAGACACAGGAACTAGAGTAGAATGAGCAATGATGAAAATTAGAGACACACAGCGATTGTGACATGCTAAAGCCACAGACAGGAATTTAACATTGCCATGTTACCAGACCTAAGGCTCATAGCAAAATCAGACTTTGGTCCATGGCACCTCCAAGAATTAACAACAAAACAGAAATTGAATATTTAAACCGTGATGTACTCAGAAACCTGAGAGGTAAAATCTGCCTCCCCTCAGCTTACTTTTGTTGGCTCTTTTAATTTCTTTTTACAAGTTGTGTCATTTGTTGGTATGGGTCAGGGGGTGTTGAGCAAGGCTCTCCTTGGAAACATTGAAAATATTTCCTTCTGTGATGATCCTCATCATGTGGAGTGTGCACTAGTTACAGTCCAATCATTGAAGTTTCTCTCCTTGTCCTCTATGATCAGGAAGACAGCTGATTACTGGAGCCATAAGACACTTTTAAAGGTGCCTCCTTCTCTGCTCCCTTGGTAATCTGTTGACCTGGAAGCAATGGCCAACATATTTATTTTCCTGTTAGCCATTTTATCTTCATTGACTGGGCTCTAACTATGGTTATTGAACACCCATGAAGGGCCCCAGCATACTTGCTTAGCCTAACGCCATTTTTGAGCAAGGCCTGAAAAGTAACTAAAGGTCAGAAAAACAACTTGTACCCTGGATAAGAGCCAAGTCAGCAGGCGTGTTGAGCTCGGGGAAAAACCACGAGCTGTCCTGAGTTTGAACCTGGCCTCATACGAATCGTCCAATCAGAACCCTGTAAACTATGCTTCCTGCTTCTGTACCCGCCCTTCCGCTGCCCAACCCTATAAAAACCCTCCACTCCAGCCCGTGAGCGCGCCAGTCTCTTCAGCCTCTGGAGGGACTGTATCGCCCCGGGTACCCGTGTTCCTGAATAAAGCCTCTTGCTGTTTGCATCTGACTTGTGGTCTCGGTGTGATCTCTGGGCGAGGGTCTCTCCAGAGGGAAGACTCCAGACGGGGGTCTTTCATTTGGGGGCTCGTCCGGGATCGGAGACCCCCGCCTCGGGACCACCGACCCACTGTCAGGAGGTAAGCTGGCCGGCCACTGTCTGTCTGTATTGTCTCAGTCTGTTTACTTGTCTTTCGTTTTCGTCGGACGTCCTAAGTCAGGTCTGAGTCGGTGGGGGCTGAAGGAGCTGACGAGCTCGGACTTCGCCCACCGAAACCCTGGAAGACGTTCCACGGGTATCTGAAGTCCCCTCTGAGGCACGGGAAGTCCCCTCTGGGGCACGGAAAGTCCCCTCTGGGGCACGGGAAGTCCCCTCTGGGGCACGGAAAGTCCCCTCTGGGGCACGGTTTTTCGGGGCCACCCACGCATCAGAAGGATACGTGGTACTGGCAGGGGACGGAGAATTCAAACACTCTGCGTCCCCATCTGAGTTTTTGCTTTCGGTTTTACACCGGAGCCGCGCAGCGAAAAATTCTGTGGTCTGTCTTGTCTGTTTGTTTCTCGTTGTGTGTTTAACCCTTCTTTATTTGGAGACCACCATGGGACAAGCTGTCGCCACCCCATTGAGCCTAACCAAGGACCACTGGTCCGATGTTAAGGCCCGAGGAAACAATGAAGGTGTCATTGTCAGGAAGAAGAAATGGATCACCTTCTGCGAGGCCGAATGGGTCATGATGAATGTCGGCTGGCTGCGAGAGGGATCTTTTAACCTCTCTCTTATTTCGCAGGTGGAAGGTAAGGTTTTTGCCCCTAGCCCTTATGGGCATCCCGACCAGGTCCCATATATCGCCATCTGGAGATCACTGGTCGAGAACCCATTTCCATGGGTTAAGCCTTTCCTTCCGCAGCCCCCTCCAGTCTCTGGGCCTTCTGCGCCCCCCAACCCGGACTCCTCCCTTTACCCCGTGCTCCCTCACAAGGAGACTCCTAAGCCTCCAGTCCTCCCCCCAGACCCCCATACTCCCCTTATAGATCTCCTGACGGAGGACCCACCACCATATCGAGCCGGACCACCTGGAGAGCCGGCCGAAGCGGCCCCAGCCACCGCCCCGGTGGCGGCGTCCCCGGCCGTGCCCGTGGCAGATCCGGAAGTTACCTCGACTCGCAGGACCCACGGGGCTGAAGAAGAGGACGCAGCCCCGTCCCCCATTGCCGGCCGCCTCCGCGGCTGCCGGGATGGCCCCCCTATTGAGTCCAGGGCCTTCCCGCTCAGAGAGGGGCCGAATCGCCAGTTGCAGTACTGGCCCTTTTCAGCCTCAGACCTCTATAATTGGAAACAACATAATCCCCCTTTCTCCAGGGATCCTGTTGCCTTAACCGGCCTAATTGAGTCCATCCTAGTGACTCACAGGCCGACTTGGGACGACTGTCAGCAGCTCCTGCAGACCCTCTTAACAGTAGAGGAGAAGCAGAGAGTTTTCCTGGAGGCCCGGAAGCAGGTTCTGGGCGATGATGGGAGGCCAACCCAACTCCCAAATATCATCGATGCAGTTTTTCCCTTGACCCGCCCAGACTGGGACTTCAATACACCTGAAGGTAGGAAGCATCTACGTCTCTATCGCCAGTTGCTCTTAGCGGGTCTCCGAGCGGCCGCCAGAAGGCCTACCAATTTGGCTCAGGTAAGGAATGTGATACAGGGAAAGGAAGAAACACCCGCTGCATTTTTAGAGAGGCTGAAGGAGGCTTATAGGATGTACACTCCGTATGATCCAGAAGACCCAGGGCAAGCACCAGGCCAGGTGTCATCCTATCATTTATCTATCAGTCTAGCTCAGATATCAGAACCAAATTGCAGCGGCTGGAAGGTTTACAGGTGCTAGGTTTGCCAGACTTATTGAAGGAAGCAGAGAAAGTGTTCAATAAGAGAGAAACTCCTGAGGAGCGTGAGGAAAGGAGATGGCAGAAACAAGAGGAAAGGGACAAGAAACAGCATAGGGAGATGAAAAAGGTTTTGGCCGCCATTGTGTCTCAGGGACAGTGGAGAGAGAGAGATAGGTCGGGAGAGCGAAGGAGGCCACCCCTTGATAAAGACCAATGTGCTTACTGCAAGGAGAAGGGACACTGGGCCCGAGAGTGCCCCAAGAAGCCACAAGGACCCCGCCGGCCCAAGCCCAAGACTGTAGACCTCCTTAGTCTGGAAGACTAGGGGAGTCGAGGCCAGGAGCCCCCCCCTGAGCCTAGGATAACCCTCAAGATCGGGGGGCAGCCCGTGACCTTCCTGGTTGATACTGGTGCCGAACATTCAGTCCTAACCCATGCCGGAGTGCCTCTTAGCCGGCATTCTGCACTGGTGCAGGGGGCAACTGGAAACAAGAGGTATTATTGGACTGCCGAGAGAAAAGTCCAACTGGCATCAGGGCAAGTAACTCACTCCTTTCTGCACATACCTGAATGCCCCCATCCGCTGTTAGGACGGGACCTATTGACCAAATTGAAGGCACAAATCTATTTTGATGAGAAGGGACCGAGGGTCACGGGTCCTAAAGGAGACCCTCTACAAATCCTTGCCCTCAGTTTAGAAGAAGAATACCGTTTGTTTGAACCAGAACCCCTGGAGAAATCACCTGAGGAACTACAGAACTGGCTGAGAGAGTTTCCTCAGGCCTGGGCAGAGACTGGAGGCTTGGGGCTGGCACACGATCAGCCACCGCTGGTGATCTCACTAAAGGCCTCCGCGACTCCCGTTTCAATTAGACAATACCCAATGTCACGGGAAGCTCATGAGGGGATCAAGCCCCATATTCGAAGGCTCCTAGACCAAGGGGTGCTAAAGCCCTGCCAGTCCCCTTGGAACACCCCTCTCTTGCCTGTTAAGAAACCGGGGACAGGGGACTACAGGCCGGTCCAGGACTTGAGAGAGGTCAATAAGCGGGTGGAGGACATACACCCCACGGTGCCCAACCCCTATAACCTTCTGAGCACCCTCCCACCGACCCACGTCTGGTACACTGTGCTAGACCTGAAGGATTCCTTCTTTTGTTTGAGACTGCACCCTCAAAGTCAAATGCTATTCGCTTTTGAATGGAGGGACCCAGAAAAAGGGCTTTCGGGACAGTTAACCTGGACCCGGCTCCCTCAGGGCTTCAAAAATAGCCCAACCCTCTTTGATGAGGCCCTACATGCAGATCTGGCCGGATTCCGGGTCGAACACCCAGCCCTGACTCTGCTCCAGTACGTGGATGATCTACTCCTGGCGGTCAGGAGTCGAACCGAGTGCCTGGAGGGCACTCGAGCCTTATTGGCCAGACTTGGACAAAAGGGCTATAGAGCCTCAGCCAGAAAGGCTCAAGTATGCCGAGACAAGGTTACCTACCTGGGCTACACCCTGAGCGGGGGGCAAAGATGGCTAACAAGAGCGAGGAAGGAGACGATAATCTCCATCCCTCCTCCTCGGAACCCCCGCCAAGTTCGAGAGCTCCTGGGTACGGCTGGGTACTGCCGCCTTTGGATTCCTGGCTTTGCCGAACTGGCAGCCCCATTGTACCCCCTCACTAAACCAGGGGCCATGTTCCAATGGGAAGAGAAGCATCAGAAAGCATTCCAACAGATCAAGAAGGCCTTACTCGAGGCCCCGGCTCTGGGTCTGCCAGATCTAACCAAGCCCTTTGAGCTGTTTGCGGATGAGAACTCAGGTTTTGCCAAAGGGGTACTGGTACAAAGACTGGGACCTTGGAGGAGACCTGTAGCGTACTTGTCCAAGAAATTGGACCCGGTGGCTACAGGATGGCCATCATGCCTCCGCATGGTGGCAGCCATTGCCGTATTACTCAAGGATGCCGGGAAGCTGACTCTGGGACAGCCGTTGACTGTGCTGGCCTCCCATGCAGTGGAGGCCTTGGTCCGACAACCACCGGACAGATGGCTTTCTAACGCCAGAATGACTTATTATCAGGCCTTACTACTGGACTCAGACCGGGTAAATTTTGGGCCGACAGTTTCCCTTAACCCTGCTACCTTGCTGCCACTGCCTAGCCCCTCCGAGGAGCATGACTGCCTCCAGATTCTAGCCGAAGCACATGGCACCCGCCCTGATCTGACAGATCAGCCGCTTAAGAATCCAGATGCTGTCTGGTACACAGATGGGAGCAGTTTCCTGGAGGAGGGGAAACGCAGAGCCGGGGCAGCTATAACCACCGAATCGGAAGTGGTATGGGCATCGTCACTCCCACCCGGGACATCGGCCCAGCGCGCAGAACTGATTGCGCTCACCCAAGCTCTCCGGATGGCAGAAGGTAAGAAGCTCACAGTTTATACTGACAGCAGATATGCCTTCGCCACTGCGCATGTCCACGGGGAAATCTACAGATGGAGAGGCCTGCTGACGTCCGCGGGTAAGGAAATCAAAAACAAAAAAGAGATCCTAGACCTCCTAAAGGCCCTGTTCCTCCCGCTCCAACTCAGTATTGTCCACTGCCCAGGGCATCAAAAGGATGACTCTGCGGTAGCCAGAGGGAATCGGCTGGCGGATCTGACTGCCCGAACAGTGGCTTCCCAGCCAGCAGGGAGCAGCCAGTTGATGGCCATACAAGAACCACAGCCTGAGAGAGACCCCGTGCCCTATAGCCCAGAAGACCATGAGCTAGCAAAGAAAATGGGGGGCGGACTGGGAACAAGGAAGACAAGCATATATACTAGGGGACCGGATGGTCATGCCAACCTCCCATACCTGATACATGCTGAGATTCCTCCATGCATTGACCCATTTGAGCAAAAACAAGATGAAGACCCTATTGGACAGAGAAAACACCTGGGCAGTGCTGCTGAACCAGGATCAGGTACTTCAGCAGGTAACTTCTACCTGCCCAGCCTGTGCTCAAGTCAACGCAGGAAAGGTTCATCTAAACAAGGGGGCCCACCAAAGAGGCCATCATCCTGGTGTTCATTGGGAAATAGACTTTACAGAAGTAAAACCCGGACTCTACGGGTACCGGTACCTCTTGGTCTTCGTGGACACTTTTTCCGGATGGATCGAGGCATTTCCAACCAAGAATGAGACGGCTAACGTGGCAACAAAGAAACTGTTGGAAGAAATCTTCCCCAGGTATGGGATGCCTCAAATATTGGGGTCGGATAACGGGCCTGCCTTCGTCTCTCAGGTAAGTCAGAAGGTGGCCAAACTATTGGGGGTTGATTGGAAACTCCATTGTGCATACCGCCCCCAGAGCTCAGGACAGGTAGAACGAGCTAATAGAACAATCAAGGAGACTTTAACCAAATTAACGCTTGCAACTGGCACTAGAGATTGGGTGCTCCTACTTCCCTTGGCTCTCTACCGAGCCCGAAATACTCCTGGCCCACACGGCCTAACCCCTTTTGAGATCATGTATGGGGCCCCACCTCCTGTTGTAGACTTTCTCCATCCTGATATTTCCTCCTTTGCTACCACCCCTACTTTAGAGGCACATCTTCAAGCCCTCCAACTGGTGCAGAGGGAGATCTGGAAGTCCCTGGCCAAGGCCTACCAGGAGCAGCTAGACAAGCCGGTGGTGCCCCACCCCTTCCAGATCGGGGACTCCGTTTGGGTCCGACGACACCAGACCAAGAATCTGGAACCACGGTGGAAGGGGCCCTACACTGTCTTGCTGACCACCCCCACTGCACTCAAGGTCGACGGGATTGCTGCATGGATCCACGCCTCGCATGTGAAGGCTGCCAGGGAACCCGACCCAGCAGGATCCAGAAAGTCAACATGGACAGTGTGCCGCACACGATACCCCCTAAAAATAAGGTTGGCCCGCAGCTCCTCTTCCTCCCCCTCCTCTTAATCTCTGCCTACCCCCAGGGGACTAGGGCGGCAGAGAGCCCGCACCTAGTTAAGAGGCTCACTTGGCAGGTTATCTCACAAACTGGGGAGACGGTCTGGCAAACGACCGCCCTTCACACCCCCTTCACATGGTGGCCCAACTTGCATCCAGATCTCTGCCAGCTAGTAGCAGGGTCAGGGGACTGGGACATCCCTACCACTGACCCCATGAACCCCAGAGCACCAGACGTCTGTCAGGATGGTAAGGGAACTTGCAAATGTAGTGACAGGAGATATGGATGTGGTCACCCTGAAATCAGAGCAGCCCTGTCACAACTATCCTTTTACGTCTGCCCTCGGGATGGTAGGGACAGAAAGATGATTAGACAATGTGGGGGTTATGAAAGTTACTTCTGTAAAGCATGGGGATGTGAAACAACTGGTAATACCTATTGGGAGCCTTCATCCACTTGGGACCTCATTAGGGTAAAAAGGGCTACCCAAAGAGAAAGCCACTCATGGCGTCCTCTTACTCAAGGACGTTGTTGGGGAACTGTCACGTTAGGAAGAGATAACACTTACTGGGAAGGGGGGGGCCCTGTGTAAATTTCACCTGCAACCCCCTGAATATATCTTTTACTCAAAAGGGAAGGGAGATAACACAAGACTGGATTAAAGGTAGAACATGGGGACTTAGACTTTACATGACGGGATGGGACCAGGGAGTCGTGTTTACGATTAGGCTTAAAATCACGGAGCCCTCCGCCTCTATAGGTCCCAACCAGGTTCTCTCTGACCAAAAGCGCCCCTCTTTACCTGCTCCGGCACCCCCGAGGGCTACCCCCCGACCCAATTCGGCCATTCGCCCAAGCACGGCTCCGAATGCCACTATAACCCCAGTCACCCTCCAGCCACCCAGGCCCGGTACGGGAGACCGGCTATTGAATCTTATAGAGGGCGCTTACTCAGCCCTCAATGTTACCAACCCAAATCAGACTCAGGAATGCTGGTTATGCCTAGTCTCCACACCTCCCTATTATGAGGGGGTGGCCGTAGTCGGAAGCTTCACCAATTCTTCTTCACCCCCGTCAGGATGTGCCTCGACACCTCAGCATAAGCTCACAATCTCCGAGGTGTCAGGACAAGGACTATGTCTGGGGATAGTACCCTACACCCACCAACACCTGTGTAATCGCACCCAGGCACTTGTTCCAGGACCCCACTATCTCGTGGCTCCCAACGGGACTTATTGGGCCTGTAGCACTGGACTTACACCATGCCTCTCCTCCTCAATACTAGCCAACACCGCCGATTATTGTGTGCTCATAGAACTGTACCCCAAGATAGTCTACCATGCACCTGAGGATATCTATGCCCGATATGAGACAGGGGTGCCCCGTATAAAAAGAGAGCCAGTCTCACTAACCCTGGCCCTGATACTAGGTGGATTAACTATGGGAGGAGTCGCTGCCGGAATAGGCACAGGTACCACTGCCCTCATGGAAACCAACCAGTTCAGACAACTCCAGGTTGCCATGCACACCGATATCCAGGCACTGGAGGAATCCGTGAGTGCCTTGGAAAAGTCACTCACCTCCCTGTCTGAAGTAGTTCTGCAGAACCGGAGGGGATTAGACCTCCTCTTCCTGCAGGAGGGGGGGTTATGTGCCGCCCTTAAAGAAGAATGTTGCTTCTATGCGGATCATACTGGGGTGGTGAGAGATAGCATGGCTAGATTAAGAAAAAGATTAGAACAAAGACAAAAACTCTTTGAAGAACAGCAGGGATGGTTTGAAGGATGGTTCAGAAGGTCCCCCTGGCTCACCACCCTCATCTCCACCCTTATGGGACCCCTTCTGATTTTATTGCTCCTTCTGACGCTCGGGCCCTGTATCCTAAACAGACTTGTCCAATTTATCAGGGAACGCGTTTCTACTATTCAGACCTTGGTATTGACCCAACAATACCAACGACTCAACCAGGTGGAAATGGAGCCACATCCCTATTCTTCCCCATGAATGGAGGATTCCATTCCCTGAGATAAGAAAATGGGGGAATGAAGGGCCCCAGCATACTTGCTTAGCCTAACGCCATTTTTGAGCAAGGCCTGAAAAGTAACTAAAGGTCAGAAAAACAACTTGTACCCTGGATAAGAGCCAAGTCAGCAGGCGTGTTGAGCTCGGGGAAAAACCACGAGCTGTCCTGAGTTTGAACCTGGCCTCATACGAATCGTCCAATCAGAACCCTGTAAACTATGCTTCCTGCTTCTGTACCCGCCCTTCCGCTGCCCAACCCTATAAAAACCCTCCACTCCAGCCCGTGAGCGCGCCAGTCTCTTCAGCCTCTGGAGGGACTGTATCGCCCCGGGTACCCGTGTTCCTGAATAAAGCCTCTTGCTGTTTGCATCTGACTTGTGGTCTCGGTGTGATCTCTGGGCGAGGGTCTCTCCAGAGGGAAGACTCCAGACGGGGGTCTTTCACCCAGAGTGCCAGTTACAACAATATCGAAAAAGGAATAAAGTTAGTTGTATAACATTAATATAAAGCTTGACAAGTATTTTAAACAAATCTTTATTCTTTTAGGACAGAGTTTCCTAATTAGAAACCATAAGCAGTTATTCTGATAAAACATAAAACCCTTGCTCAATAAACAAGCTTTTATAAATTAATAATACTTTCATATTTACTTAAAGTGTGTGTGTGTGTGTGTGTGTGTGTGTGTGTGTGTGTGTGTGTGTGTGTGTTGGGATATGTGTGCCACCGCATACATGGGGAAGTTCAGAGGATACCTTGTGGAAATTCATTTCTTCTAGCATGTGAGTTCTGAGGATCAAACTCAGATTCTTGGGTGCGTTTACCCAATGAGCCATCTCACTGACTCAATATACTATTTCCAAGTTTTAACTTATAGAAATCATTTTTATGATTCATATTAACTTTCAGTTTCATTCAATCTCTTTTTATTTTTATTTTGGAAAAAATCTTTTACCTTAAAATAAAATCTCCCCTCTCATATAAAAGTATACTTTTAAAATCTATATAAAATCTTCTTACTAAATTATATTTTGCATTCATAACTTTTATATCTTTCATTTTACTTGATATTGTTTATAGTGTTATATATATATGAGGTGGCAGAGTTTAGAAAACTTGCTTTTTAACAAGATATCTATATTTTAAATGAATTAATAGAAAGCTGTATTTGAAACTCAAGCAAAGCATGTTAGAAATTCTGGAGATTTTTTTTAGCCTTTTGTCTTTATGGTCTTAAACTGGCAAAAGTAAGAAACTTGAGGAGAAAATTGTTTTGTTTCTTTTAAAAGGGAGAGCATGGGCATATAGTTAATAGTTTTTACATATTAATGCCACAACTGTTAGTTAAAATTTATCATTAAGATGTATTATATTGTCTTAGCAATACTAAATGAACTTTTTGAAGACATGGATGAAGTAATCTTACCTACATTATGAATGTTAGAGTTTATGGGGTTGTATCTCCTGCAATTTCAATTATAAAAAGAAAAAGTAACATGAACATATATGACAAATGTTTATGTAGGCATATTAATCATTTTGTGTGTATCACAGCCTTAATGACAATCTTAAATTTATCATTTGTATATAGGGATTATTTTTTAAAACACATCATGTTTTAAATTAACATAATTAACAATTAACATAATCAGAAGATTATATGTATACCAAAATATTTGATTAACATAAAACACTTAATGTTTTTATTTATTTTATTACTTTTTATGAACATGTTTAAGAATATTAAGATTAATTTAGTCAGTGTTTAATTTGATAGCTTAATGAAAATTATATTATATTATGAATTAAGGATTGTTGTTCAATGAACTATGCCTTAAGTATTTTAGATGTTTATAATCTCTTTAAAATATTTGTTTCAGGGGATCAAATAAAATCTAAGATTATATTTAGAACATCTTAATAATTTATGAAATATACTTTAAAATACCACTTTCTTAGGTTTATAGACAATAAGAGTATGTAAGCAGTGTGCTAAATTAGCAGTAGATGAATAGATGTCATCTGTGTTTTTCTTGTCAAATGTTTTTGAGTTCATTTTTTAAAGGATTAGATATACCTCAAAAATTTTAAAATATATATGAATCTTTTCCTCTGTTACAAAGTCTTTGCTCCTTAATTCTATTTACAGAATATACATTTGGATCCTATTGTTTTCCATTCATTTTTAAAGTCTCCATCAATACCATATGTCTTTGATTGATGTATCTTTTTATTAAGCCTTGAACTGTCAGTATTCTATTTTTCTCCTTTAATGCTGTATACTGGTTGGTTGCTCTGTACCTTTTCTTCTTTCATATAAACTTCATTTGATTTGTTATTCAGAAATGAACTTGGTGGGGGGGGGGTTGTTAGATTATAGTGAATCTGTAATGATCAAGCTGTAAAGAACTAGTGTGATAGTTGACCTGAAGAGACAACATAACTAAGTAGAAGATACCTAGAACTTGTATAATGCATCTGCATGACTATGAAGACTTTTTCAGATAGGTTTGACATTTCAGACAGTGAATAGTGAAGAAGCACCTGCCCTGAATAAGGGTGAAATTATCAGTGGGGTAGACTGCTCCAATGAAGTGGGATGAAGGCAACATACAGGGTTTCAAGTCTTACTTTTCACAGTGATTGCTTCTACTGCTTTTGCCACCTGCTGACATTAAAGTTTAGCTCTTCAGACATTCAACATGGACTCAATCCTAGCAACTCTCCAAAGCTTTCAGTATTAGATTGTGACTGCAAAGGCATCCTTCCTGGATTGGGAACCTAGTTCTCAGCCTTTGCAGCACACAGCTGTGCATTGTCCAACTGCCTTATGCTACGTGAGTTAATGTAATGAATCTATTTTTATAATTTAGTTGCATGTACATTCTGTTGATTCTTTTCATCCAGGGATCCATAGGACAATTAAAATTTTAACAGCATAAATTAAAGAGTATAGCTTCATTAATTTACATACTCTTTAATCTGTCCATGAGAATTTTACAATGTTTTTCATATAAGTCTTGTACATATTTTGTTATATTTACATTTAACTGGTTTTTTTTGGTACTCATGTAATAGTAATGTGTTTTAATTTGAAATACACTCACTTATTCTTTGTAGGTATACAAAGAGCATTTTTTATTTTAACTTTATAATGGAAAATTTTTTTAAATTCTTGTTAGTTCAAGGCAGTTTTTATTGTTCACTCTGCAGGATTTTCTACATACTAAGTCATATTATCTTTGAGTAAAGGTAGTTTTCTTTTTAGTTATTACTTTCTGCATACACATTTTATTTACATTTTTACCTTGTTTATTACCTAAGACTCAAGTTGAATGTTGAATAAGAGTGATGAAAAGTGGGATTCTTGCTCTGTTTCTGTTTCTCAATATTAAATAAAATATTGCCTGTATGGTTTTTGCATATGCTTTTTACCAAATTGAAGGATATTCCCATTTTTCCTATATGCTGAGATTTTTAAATCAGAGTGGAGTTTTTGGATTTGGTCAAAATGCCTTCTTGTCTAATGGATATAATCATGTGGTTTTCTTTTTAGTGTGCTGATATAATATATGTTCACTGGTTTTCACCTGTAAAGCTGGCTTGCCACATCTAGATAAAGCCCAGTTGACCATAGTCAAAAATTCTATTATATAGTGTTGGATTTTATATGATAATAGTTCTTTTCTGAGAGATAAGAGATATTTGCTTGCAGATTTTATTTTTTCTAATGTCTCAATAAGGATTTGGAAGTAAGGTAAAATGGCCTCAGAGAATCAATTAAGAAATATGATATGTTTTTAATTTTTAGAAAGAAATTAGTTTAAATCTGGTATCATTTTCTTACATACTTTTTTCTATACATCTGAAGATATTCTTACATACTTCACATAATTCACTGATATAAACTAGGCCAAGTGTTTTTTAAGTTTACTCATCACTGATTAACATAAAACATTATATGGGTGAAGTCAGATTATAATTTCATATTTTTATTCATTTTGCTTCTTCTGAGGATTAATCCTGGACCCTCTTGCATGCTAAGCAGGTGCTTCAATACTGAGCTCATTGCCGACTCTATCTAATCCTTTTCTTATGATCTTTGTGCTGTTCTTCTATACTGACAATTCAGTGATGTTATTTGCCTCTTCATAAGATGGACCTTTATCTGGGTTCCAACAGGTTGTTCCTCATTTCTACCTGAGATTTCATCAGACTGCAAATAGTACATATATGTCTACAGATATTTGAAGCATGGCAATGCAATTCATTTCCCCAAAGTTACAGATACTCCCACAGTTCTTCTCTTAGTCAGGGTTCTCACCAAAAGCACACATAGCACTGTATTTGCAGTAATGTAGGCTTGTTCCCCATGTCCTTCCAACTTCTTTTCAATACTTGTCATGCTGTTTCCATATTATCAGGTGTTTCTCATAATACTTCAACTCCCTGAACCAATTTCTGTCTTCTTTATTCTGATCTGGAACAGACTCCCTGAGACTTAAAATTTATAATGAACAGAATTTGGGTCTTGCAGTTCTGGATACTGGGAAATCTAAGATCGATACACAGGCACCCAAAATGAGCCTTCTTGCTTCTTCACTACACACAGACAGAAGGGTAAAGAGGGAAAAGGCTATTGAACTCATCATTACCTAATGATATTAATTTCATCTTTTGAGATAAGGATTTATTGGTGAGAAAAGAGGAGGAAGAGGGGAAAATGTAAAGAAAAGGAAGAGAGATAATGAGCAAAACAGGAAATTATAGCTTAAAACATACAATCTCTAGGTGTGGGGTCAGAAATCACAAAACTGGGTTTTATATTATAAGGAAACTAAACCAAAGACATGTCTAACATTCTTATCTATATTTTGACATGACAAAGAAATAAAATGGTTTTGCTAAGTCTTCCTAATCAAAAATAACCTACAATCAAATACATAGTAACCTCACTCACTATCCTATGCAATTGGTAATAGGCACACAATTTTAAAAGCCTTTACAACTTAACGCATACTTAAGAATCTCCCAGTCACTCTCTGTTATGTAACTTTGAGAACAAATTCTCCTTTGCTTGGTACTCAGTGTTTGTTCCATGTATGAGTTATTTTCTCATGGAGATGAGAACTGGGAAACACTGGGAGAAGACTCTCTATCTGGTGTAGCTAGAATTTTCCTGCCTTGCCCACAGTCAGGACAATTCTTTGTTACCCGCCAGTCCCACAACCGCTCAGACCCGACCAAGTAAACACAGAGACTTATATTGGTTACAAACTGTATGGCCATGGCAGGCTTCTTGCTAACTGTTCTTACAGCTTAAATTAATCCATTTCCATAAATCTATACCTTGCCATGTGACTCGTGGCTTACCGGCATCTTCACATGCTGTTTGTCATCATGGCAGCTGGCAGTGTCTCTGACTCAGCTTTCCACTTCCCAGCTTTATTCTCCTCCTTGTCCCGCCTATACTTCCTGCCTGGCCACTGGCCAATCAGTGATTTATTTATTGACCAATTAGCAACACACTTGACATACAGACCATCCCACAGCAATCTGGTCTTTCTCTCCTTAATATTTCCAAAGGCCTCACCACTGACAGTATAGCTGGAGAGTTTTCTCTCCAGGTCCTGCCAAGCCCCAGCAGTCCAACAGCCCACTTATAAAATAAACACACAGACGCTTATACTATTTACAAACTGTATGGCTATGGCAGGCTTCTTGCTAACTGTTCTTATATCTTAAATTAACCCATTTCTATAAATCTACACCTTGCCACGTAGTTCGTGGCTTACCGGCATCTTCACATGCTGCTTGTCATGGCAACGGCTGGCGGTGTCTCCCTCCTCTGCCTTCCACTTCCCAGAATTCTCTTCTCTGCTTGTCCCACCTATACTTCCTGCCAGGCCACTGGCCAATCAGCATTTTATTTATACAGAGGGATATCCACAGCACTTCCCCTTTTCTTTTTTTTTAAAAAGGAAGGTTTTAACTTTCATATGGTAAAATTACATATGACAAAGCAGTTATCTAGCAAGAATTACAGTTACAATATCAAGTCTATTTATAATATCTAGTCTGTTTGTATTTGACAAAATTAAAGAAGATATCCTATCTCTCCTATATTTGTGAGTCTAAGGTTTCATATCTAACTTATCTTTTATCATAACTGAGGAACAATCTAGTCTTCAGCTACATCAAAGACCTCAGAAGGATATAATACTACCTGAGAAATGAGAGAAGGATGCAAGCAACTTTCGGGAGTCTTGCAGGGTAGACAGAGACAGATGGCAGCCTGGACAGTCATCCAAAGTTTCTCTGTAAAGTTGGGGCATCTGTCTTCAGCCCACAGGCCTAGAGTCTCTTATTCACTTTTCTCAGTGTCCTGTAGAATGTCTGGCATTTTCCTCTGCGAAGCAGGAACCTGAAGGACCATTTTTCCAAGCAAAGTTCAGTGGTTACCTTCTTATGGGTCCTGCATGTCCAGTTGATCAAGCAGTCCAGGCAAGAACAGTTTCTTGCTCAAATGGCTAGTATTGCCAAGGTGAAGATAAACTCCATATGGAGTGTCTTCAATGCCCATCCTCCTCTCCAAAGTAAATCTGGTGCTGCCAGGAACAGACATGTCTCACTGTCTAGAAAGTCTAAATTTTTAAAAATATTTTAAATGCCATATTCTGTAGGTCTTTGAAGTATTTGAAGATTACTTATCTATCTGAAATATATCTATGTATACCTAGAAGACTTAACTAACCTGGCTATAAGTATGATTATCATAGATGACTAATTATTAACCTATTTAATTATCCATTCTAATCTAAAAGAGTTACATAAACATAATACCTCAAATGAGAATAGAAATATATATACAGTATAACAAAATTAAGTTTAAACTTGTATCAATAAACTAAAATATATACCAAATGTAAAACATTTTAAACAAATTGTTGTTCTTTAATAGTAGGTTCATTAATCTACCCTTTTATCCTATGTATATCCTATATATCTATATCATACCCCCTTTTCTTCTTTAGAAAGAGATTGTATTTATAATCAACCTGTTTTAAATAAAAATATTGGTTTTTCTCTGTCCCACACCAGAGGACTCTTCTGATATGGGACAAAAGAATCTTTTAACCTTTTATTTTAGGAATATGTTTGGGTTTAGAGAAAGAATGAGCCAATTCCATCTCCAAAGCCAGCATGGTATACTTGGGTATTTGGGCGTAGCTTCTCTTACTACTTCCTGCTGGAGGGGGGCGCTGTATCTTATGGGGACATAAAGAAAATTTTAGAATTATGGAGTAGCCCATGAGGGTGTATTGTCTGAGCCAGTTGCCTTGAAATGGTTCTGGATGTTGGATCATCTGGGCCATGGTGTCATCGGCAACCTTTCAGGGGGTCTTGGCTGGTCAAATCTGATGTATCTTAATCTGGAACAAATCCTTGGTCTCTGGCTTTCTGTGGAAACAAAAGCAGAGCGTCCTTTCCAAAGCAACATATCCTTAGATCCAAATTTTGAAGTCAAGGTACCTTTAAAGTATACATTTTGACATAACTCAACAGTTTTTACAATCAAATGTTTTTCTTCAGTTACAAATATCAAAGACAACACAATCCAGATTCTCTGTGTGATAGCCATCTTTATGTGGCTTATTACCTTTACTGTTTCTTTAAAGACTTTATTTTTAAAAACTATTTGTTTATATAACTGTATATATTCCTTTTTCTCTCTCTTTTAAGCCTACATACATTTTTACATACATTGTAAACTAGTCCATCTGAATCAGTCTTATTGTGAACCTATTGCTTTAAACTGCAGCATTCTAAGACTGAAACAGTGCTGTGGCTTCTGACTCTGCCCACTTCAGATTCCCAACATGGCGGTGGTACGTTTTCCGCCAGCTCTGGGAGCCATCATCTCTCAGAAATAGTGGGTCTATGCTTCTATCAAAGCAGTGTGTAGCCCAGAAACCTCTTTTGTTTTGTACTGGCAAAGGCTAAATCCAGGACGCAGCTTAATGTGCCACTTGTAGAGGCCTCATCCCACCATACTGCAAGTCGAGCACACACGCCAGGAACCCGCCATAGTAGATAGTAGGTCAAACACACAGGCTGCTGCTAACTTGAAAGAGACAACTAGGAACTGTTTTTAGCTCCATTTTAGAATCTTTTTACTCAGGTTTTAGGTGGAAACTCTTACCAACATGTTGGGCACCATTTGTAGCTGGAGAGTTTTCTCTCCAGGTCCTGCCAAGCCCTGGCAGTTCAACAGCCCACTTATAAAATAAACACACAGACGCTTATACTATTTACAAACTGTATGGCTGTGGCAGGCTTCTTGCTAATTGTTTTTATATCTTAAATTAACCCATTTCTATAAATCTATACCTTGCCACATAGTTTGTGGCTTACTGGCATCTTCACATGCTGCTTGTCATGGCGGCGGCTGGCAGTGTCTCCCTCCTCTGCCTTCCACTTCCCAGAATTCTCCTCTCTGCTTGTCCTGCCTATACTTCCTGCCTGGCCACTGGCCAGTCAGCATTTTATTTATACAGAATGATATCCACAGCAACATATAGGTGCAATATATGGGTAAAGCAGTTTTACAAAGTATGACATACACACCCTAAATATGCTGAATGCCATTTGATTTCAAAATGAATCTTGAAGAGCAGAAAAGGAACAAACATCAGATGTGATGCCTGTTATAGCCATTACAGTAAGTGCATATGAAGGCAAAATGTAAAGAAAACCTGACAAGGCTGAAAAACAAACAAGACTAAAAAGACATTAGAGAAGTCATTTGAAAGCCATGGGGTACTAAGATTACATGCAGTGGAAAAGAGATTAATATGACAATCATTGGCCAATATGATTGTGCCTCTGAATAAGACGAGAATTACAGGAGAATTGGAAGCATAATTAATGAATGCAGCTGAAGCATATACAATCTCATTTGCCTTATGGGTAAATGGTGTGTGTGTGTGTGTGTGGGTGTGTGTGTGTGTGTGTGTGTGTGTGTGTGTGTGTGCAAGGTGTGAGAATAACAGTAAGAAAGTAAATGGGATAGAGTAGAGGATTAGAATATACATGAAATACATGAAGAGACTCTAGCCCACTTGCAGCATTGTGGGCTCTGGCAGGTCTTTCCCCCTCTCCCCAATTCCCTCTGCCTTGCTAAAAACTGTTAGATTACATTCCTGAAGCTACTCCCAAGGACTGTTCTCTTATTTAGCCAATCTCTCCTCCTGAGGATGACTACCAAAGCAAAGCTAGCAAAGTATTTGAATCTAGCAAACAAAAGCCCCCTTTGGCCCACCTAATTAACATGCCCAATTAAATTTAAACACCTCCTTGTAACATGAGGTTTCCCCTTATATCTTTATAAACTGCCATTGTCCTACGCGTGCCACACCTGTCTCTTCTCTATCCAGAGGCAGTCCTTTGTCATTCTCTAGGACAAATACCCCTTACCCCTCTAGGTTGTCCTTTTTCTCTCCTCTCCTTTGTTCCTTTCCCCTTCTCTCTCTTCCTCAGTTTCCTGTCTTTGTTCCTTATCCATACCATCTGTCCTTCTGGGGCAAATAAATCTCCTTTGTGCTGAGAACTTGGCCTGAAAACTTGGTCTTGGGAGCCCTGGGCCAATACTTTTTCTTTCATTGGTGCCAAAACCCACCCCGATCTCAGTTCTCTAACATTCAGGCCTCCTGATGCCTGATCTCCTCATCCAACAGTGGGTGGGTGGTAAGTTCCCCCTCCCTTGCTGTGCTAACATTCCCCTTGTTATCAGGTGACAGCTGTTGCGTGTCAGGTGTCCCTCTCTGTCAGGTGGAATTTGGGTGACTGCACACCACCACGACCTTCACTGGTTATGGTGGTCCCCCTTGGGTGTCCATTAGGCACATTTCATTCAGTTCAGCTTGGTTGGAAATTTTGCTTTTGTTTTTGGTGTCCACACTGCTGGAATCCAGTGTCTGTTCCTCCAGAAATCCTATCTGACAGGTCCTGGATTTCTTCTCAGACTATTTTCCCCCTCTTGATGACTCCTTCCTCCCAGAAGTCTCCTTTGTGTTATTCAAGACCAGGAGATATCCTAGGCCCTTGACCCTGGCCCAAGGTCAGCATTAGCAAGGGTAATCTGTTCTTTCCATCCCTACTGAAAACTCCAACACACACTCAAAATTACTGATACATTGCCACACTCAAAAACAGCCCTTACGATCTCTAAAGATCAAACAAAATAACAACCTTTACAATTCTATGGGCATAAGAACAGAAATATAGGCACCCTTCTTTCCCTCTCTGAGACATCCCAGGTCTCCACATGTCCCTGCCTCCCGTCTCTGAGAAGTCCTATGCCTCTGCCTGTCCCTGCCTGCTTTTCTGCCAGCTTCTGATCACTGCTTCAAACTTTTCCCTTGTTTTTTCTGGCTGTTCAAACTTCTACCACAGCTCTGCAGGAACACTGACTGATAGACGGCTGTGCACTCTGTACCTGTACACCTCTGTAGGCTGCTCATAGTCACAACTGCAAAATCCCACCAACAGAGCCTTGCCCTGACACCAGCCCGGACCTGCTGCTGCTGTACAGCTCGTGACATGTTGACACAGTGGGAAGCCCCCAGACCTGGGCCTCTGGTGGCCTTCAACCTCAGCAGACCAAGCCCACCACTCCTGTGGTAGCTGTACAGCCGCTCCTCTGCTTCCCCCAGGCACTAGTGCCACAGCTCATGCCCCTCAGCTTTCCTGACAGCTAGCACCACAGGCCACGCCCCCTCACAGCCCCTCACGTGTGGTGGACACATCCCTCATCCATGCAGGCAAAAAGCCTCACTGCTGCCTGCAGCTGTTAACAGCAGCCCTCTGCTTCTCCTCCTGCTCTGAAACCAGATTCCCTCTCCCAGCCTGCCTTCCTCCCTGAGTATCCACCAGGTCTTTCTTTGCTCTGCCCTCTCTATTCCGCCTAGCATGGCAGGTTAGCCTCTCCAACTCTCCTTAGCAGCAGTAACCCAAACAAATGCACCCACCTCTTCAGTGTCTGCAACACCCTACCACTGTCCCTGCCCAGTCCATTCCCCAGCTCCTGGACACTGACTCCCATGCCAGCCAGCCTCCTCTGTCAAGGCCAGCCAAACCTCCCTCCTGCCACTTTCCCACTTTAATCCTTTCCTTTCCTGAAACTCCTCCTTCAGCTTACACAAACACAGGACCCCAAAATCTCTTCTATCTTAACTCTGTCCTACACTTGTAAAACTTCCCTTCAAAAATTTCATTTTCCCACCCTCTCTCCTCCTTGAACTCTCTCCAACTGTCTGCCTCTTCCTCACTGCCATTTCTACAACAAATCCCCTAACCCAATGCTTCCCCTCTCCTGTCCTAAAACCAAATTCCCTGCCCATCTTCTGGTCCACACTTGCTCCCACATCAGTTCTGCCTCCTCCCTCCTCCCTTTCTAAAGTCAAATTCCCCACTTTTAATTATTTTATGGCCTTTTTTAATCTCTTACCTTACTCAGCCAAGAACCTGGCCACTTTCCCAATTTATTAACCCTTTCCTGTCCTGATACTGCCTACAGCTTAAACTCAGACATACAAAACAAACTGTAATATTCTGTAATGACAAAAGTTTACTACCTTTATGGTTTACAGAAATAAGCTTTATTTGGCCTCCTATATGTATAAAAATCAGGTATACTTAATAGATATTTGCTCCTCAGACTCTTCAGAGATCTGCTAAATATGGCATTTAAAACGTTTAATAAAAAGAGGCTTTTTGTAACAAAGGACATGCCATCTCCTGGCAGCACCCCTAATCTCCTCAAAAAAAAAAAAAAAGATGATGGGGCACAGAAGAACCTCCACCTGGATCTTGCTTTAAATGTGACAAAGCTGGCCAGTGGATGAAAAACTGCCCTTCACTTTGACTGCTGCCATGATCCTGTCCAAACTGTGGACAAGCAAGACACTGGGGAGTTGATTGTCCTGCTTTGCCTAGACAAGGTAGGCCAGTCTCCCCCAAATCCCTACTCCACAGGCTGCATGGTCAGTCCATTTCATATTTATAGTTTACCTTCCTAACAAGCTTCACACTTAGAAAGATTTGGAGTTTCTGAAGGCTATAAAAAATGGTCATGTAAGTTATTTAAGTCAAGAAAAACAAATGATACAAGATATACAGGTCTAAGATAGGTCTAAAGTTATGGCATTATGTGTTAAGATCTAAATGTATGAAAGTTGAAGCATGTATGAAAGTCATTAAGGTCTGAGGAAGTGATCTATGGGTCTGAGAAAGTAATTTAAGGTATATGAAAAGTTGTTTCAGATTGCTTTCCTTCTCTCTATGTGACCCCTTCTCCCTTATCCATAGTCAGAATACCCCTCCAGATGCCTGCCTTAACATGCTCCTTTCAAAGTTCTTTTCTCCCAAGTCCCTCACGTCCATTTCTTTACTAGGAAAAGTTGTCCTCTCCAGAATCAATATAAAATTTACCTTCTACTCTGAAATTAGCTCTCGGGATACTCCTGTGTACCCTGCCTCCTCCTTGGCTTCCGTTTGTATACTCTCTCACCTCCAAAATCCCAAAACTGATCTTATTCTCTGCCAACTTCTGTAGTCCATCTAACTGTATGGGACACCACCTCTCCTTCCCTTGTTACATAACATAAATGCCTTTCTATCCCTTTCCGAATCCCTATACTCCCTACCCTTAACCAGACTCTGCCTAGGCCTCAAACCCACCATTTCTGCACCTTACCTCCTCATCCTTCAATACTTCCATATTAACATTAAAAACAAAAAACAAAAAACAAAAAACAAAAAACAAAAAAACAACCCTAATGGAACCTTCTACTTAGTCCAGGACCTTTACTTCAATAACTGTTGTCTCTTTACACCCTGAAGACTCTATCTAACCCTTAGGCTATTCTATTCACTTTCCCTAAAAATACCACTCACTTTTTAGTCCTAAATCTTAAAGACACTTTTATAGCTGAAGTTTTCTCCAGTCCTACCCAGCCTCACGGACCCCGCAATTATAAATTATAAAATAATCACTCAAAAGTTTATATTAATTAAACTGCTCAACCATTAGCTCAGGCCTACCACTGACTAGTTCTTACACTTAAACTCAGCCCATTTCTGTTAATCTATATGTCACCACATGTTCCATGGCTTTATCTGTTGCCTTTACATACTGCTCCCTGGATGGCAGGCTGGCATCTGACTCAGCCTTCCTGTTCCCAGAATTCTCTTCTCTGCTTGTCCTGCCTATACTTCTTGCCTGGCTACTGGCCAATCAGCATTTTATTATACAAAGCGATATCCACAACACACTTTTTTCTCAATACTCCTGAATGTCCATTCCCAAAACCATTTTGCCTTTAGATAGATGGATCCGAATGCTCAACAATCTGGAAAACTGATCTGGACTGCCCTTCCCCAGGATTCAGAGGCACTCTCCACCTTTTTGGTCAGACACTGGCTACAGACTTGGTCTGCTTCCCTCTCCCTCCCCCACTCCCTGCCTGCTTTAGTATATAGGTAACCTCCTCCTCTGTAGTTCTTCCTTCTCTGGCAGCCCATCCAACACTGCCTCACTCCTCAATTTCCTCAGTTCCAGAATTTACTGGCTCTCACCTTCAAAGCTCAACTCTCCTTTCCCAAGTCATCTATCTTAAATTTTCTCTCACACCAACCCATAGACACCTCACATTAAACCATGCTGCCCATCTCCACTCCTTATCTCTGTCCTCGTAGCTAATTTCCTCCACTCATGTGTCCGTAGATACTCAATCCTAGTACATTCTCTATACCAAGTTACTCCTAGACCTCCTATTTCCTTTAACCCACAAACAATTACTTAAGTTTTAAATATTCTGCTTTCATCTCCAACCCTCTGCCTCCCAGATCTATAGAAACCTTTCCATCCTTACATTTCCAAAACACATAAACACTTCCTGAGACTGACCTTTGCCACTGTTCCTGCCTCTCTAAAACTCTAGATAACACCATCCATGGCTGACCTTCCTGTCTACACACTCTTGCTGCAGCCTATTTTCTCACCTGTAAATTAACAAATCAACTCTGGAATCCCTTCTGACAGTCTATTAATACCCACCAATATCTCTCAACTCCTAAATCTCTTCTACTGTCTCAGATTCCATCTCTTTAAACTTGTCTTATTGAAAACTCATCTCTCACATTCCTCACCTGTCCTTCCCTCAATCCCTGCACATTTAATTTATCTCTTTGTCTCAATGTTCCCCAGATCCTCTTCACTTCTATCCAAAACTCTCAAAGACCTTCTACCCCAAAACTCTCATACACTAGAGGGTCCTCTAGCTACCTCTGCCTACATTTTTATAAGGATGGCTGAGGGATCAGTCTCTGCTCAGATGGTGTCATTAAAAGACAGGGAAGTGCCAACACCTCCTGAGGCTGTTTGACGAGACCCATGTCTCTGGAACATTAGATAACTCATAATGGAGTCCCAGCTAATTGGAGACCCTCTGATTTGGCACCAAAGCACAGAGTGCTGCCTGCTTCCTGACTTTTGTCTGCAGACACACTGCCTGGACATACTGCTCCCTCCTCCCACCCCATATACCCTCACATAACACAGGTTGCATGTCATTTGGGCTCATTGGATAGTAATTCGATGTTACCTTAGCTGATTGGATAATGTGTATACATAAGACAGTAAAAATACATATTAAACCAAATCTACACCTCAATACTGGTCTCTTGAGTCTGCTTCTCCTCATGACTCTGGCTCCCTCAACCCTCCCCTACTGAGCTGCAAATGAGAGGAAGAAAAAACTCACAAATGGCAGCTTCTTCCTATCAGATGGCTACATCAGACTGACCCTTCCATTATCAATAGTCATCCTCAACCTCCAGCTCCTGTTCTCTCATGATAACCTGTTCCCCACAAATCTCATCTCTCTTCTCACATTTCTACTTGTCTTCTGTCTAAATGATTTCCAAACATCCACTGCCAACTGACGCCCTTAAATTCATTAACTGCCCAGTTGTCTTCAGACATCACACACTCTAAACAAATCCTACACTCCCAATTACAATGCATAATAACTAAACCCAAGCCATCTCCTATCTGACAAACTCACTCTCTTTGACAAACCCTCACTTGGATCAAGGTCATCCAACAAACTCTCTCAATCAACTTCATCAATACATACTTTAATGTTTCCCACTTCTTTCTTTGTGCCTCTCTTCAAAGCCCTCCCTAAGATGCAGTCCCTCTTGCCACTGATACACCAGTTACCAATGCCCCAACCCCACTACTAACTACTTGTCCCCTTGACCATCCAAGTCCCCCTTTAGGAAGCAAAGCCAAGTTTTCTCAACTTTTCCACACCAACCCCAAAATCTGTTACAGACTATCCCTCTCACTATTTGACAAAAGCCTCTCAAATTATATTTTCTTCAACACAACCAGATCCTGTTTCATTAACAGTTGTGCCACAATTAATCTTATATAGGCAATCTAAAATTTCCTGGCTCCTCTCAAGAACTCTCAAACAGACTTCAAATAAGTACTCCTATCAACCAACAGCCTAAGTTTTCCTGCCTATTTCCCATTCCTAAGGGTGGGAATTCCCTCACTTTCCCTGAGATGTCTCCCCATTTCCTTGGTCCTTTCCTCCTTTCCCTGGTCTTAGGACTTAAGACTCTTCTTCCTAACTATCAGGACCATAAACCAAACAATTTCAAATGTACATCTAAGATAAAATATTTTTTTCTATAAACTCCTTAACTTGACCTCTGTCCCTAATCTATCTGTATTGCTGGGAGCCATGTGACTTATCTGGGGAACAAGGCTTGAGAGTAGCATGAACGAATTCTCCTTGTGGCAAGGACCCAGAAAATCTGACCTACTTTGGCAAGGCCAATGGATAGTTCCCTTCATAATTCTGGGCATGACCCCAAGAGCATATATGTGGTATTGTATTCCCCCAAATATTGTGCATGCTAATAAACTTATCTAGGGTCAGAGACAGAGCAGTCACAATATTAAACATAAAGGATAGGCAGTGGTAGCACACACCTTTAATCCTAGCATTCCAGAGGCAGAAATCCATGTGTTCAAGGATACAGCCAAGCATGATGACTCACGCCTTTAATCCCAGGGAGTGGTGGTAGAAAGCAGAAAGATATATAAGGTGTGAGGACCAAAAACTAGAAGCATTTGGCTGGTTAAGCATTCAGGCTTCTAGCAGCAATTCAGCTGAGAAGCATTCTGGACGAGGACTCAGAGGCCTCCAGTCTGAGGAAGCAAGACGAGCTGAGGATCCGGCAAGATGAGGTAGCTGTGGCTTGTTCTGGCTCTCTGATCTTCCAGTGTTCACCCCAATAACTGGCCTCAGGTTTGTTTTATTAATAAGACTTTCTAAGATTCCTGCTACAGCATATATGCTACCTGTCCTTCTTGCTTTCTTTATACAAACCATATTGCTGGCTGCCTCTAGTTTCACTTTCTCAGAGCTACTGATAAAATAGCTATTACAAAAGGAAAACTTCCCCCTGATGAGTCTCCTCTGGGTGAGCCAGAGAGGGTGTTGTTAAAAGTATACAGTGGACCTGATTTAACCCCTAAAACCTTTGATGTTTCAAGTGTGACCATGAGTTCAGGCTTCTTAAAAACAGGATGTTGCCTTTCCAGTGCACCCTGTGACTAGCCTGAAAGAGTCACAGTAGTTCATGACATTGCAAATTTCACATAATTGTTCTCAAGATAATGATTTTAGTCTAGGAGAAATGCTAAAAAGTAGTGATGTGAAGAGTTAATGAGAACAGTCTACAGGGAATGAAGAAGAATCGTAGAAATCCACTGCCCTCATTTCTAATAGTGTGCCAACACTGTAGGAAGTTGAGAGAAAGGGGATATGAGAACCAGGGATGAGCAGCGCCAACTATTAAGAGTAAGTTTACAAATTATGTTGCCTATAGGATAAATGGAAAAACCTGGAAGAGATAGACTGGTACAGAATGTAGAATGAATTAATCCAGCTTTGGCTGGTGAGTTAATTTTGAGAATTCAGACCCTACCAGATGTAAATATGAATCACTAAAGACAAAACTATCTCTCACTCTGCATAGTACTATAAGTGCAAATGTTGCCAACTGGGCATACTCTTCTACCTGTAGGTGTGCCTAGTTCGAAAACTTCCTTTGTCAAGTGCAACACTGCATATGCTTCTCACATTGGAGTTAAGGATCAAATAGATAATGGTTACCAGTGGGAAAGATGGGGGTCCAAGGGGAATGAGGTAAAGGAAAAACTGGCAATTATTGTGACCATTATTAGAAACATAAGGAAACAAATTTGATTGTAAAACTAATTATGCAAACCATTGAACCTGTATAAATAAAAATGGCTCAGGCTATCTGGGGCCACTTGTTTGAAAAAGGTGGCCATAGTTTCTTCACTGTGCCGACTTCACACATCAGTCCCAAGTCATCTGACCTGTTTAGAGTAAGGCTTCCTGCACTGAAGCAACAGATTTCAAATCAACTGCAGACTTCTCCAGCAATTGCAATGGTAGCCCCATCTGTCTCCTCAGAGTCTACATCCCAATCCAGCCTCACAGATTACACTTCCCCAGCCTCAGATGGTCCCATAGAACCTGGACATCAACTGATAAAGCTTGAACTTCCCAACCTTGACCAACAACCCAGCTTTCTTGAATACTCTAACAACAACACCCCAATATCAGTAGAAAGCAGCCAGAGAGATTGATGCCTACTTAACCAATACCCAGACACCCAATAATAATTTTTAAAAAGGTGGGAAAGAAGGGACACTAGCCCACTCAAGGATGTGACTCTGGCAGGCTTTGCCCTTCTCCAAAATTCCCGCTGCCTTGCTAAAAACTGTTATGTTACATTCCTAAAGCTAGCCCCCAAGTTCTATTCCTTTATTTGGCCACTTCCTCCTCCTGAGGCTGACTATCATGGTCCAGTTATCAAAATATTGAAATCAAGCAATCAAAAGTCCCCTTTGGCTCACCTAATTAACATGCCCAATTAAAATTAAGCACCTCATCCTAACATGGTGTTTCCCCTTAGACCTTTACAAACTGCCTGTCTTTATAAACACATCTGTCTCTTCTCTACCCAGAGGCAGTCCTTTGACCTACTCCAGGACAAATACTCCTTACTCCTCTTGGCTGCAGTGGCCCCTTTTCACCCCTCTCCTTTGTTCCTTTCCCCTTCTCCCTCTTCCTCTATCTCCTGTCTTTGTCCCTTATCCCTGCCCTCTGTCCCTCTGGGGCAAATAAATCTCCTTCGTGTTGAGAACTTGGTCTTGGGGGTCCTGAGCTGACATTTTTCCTTTCAATACATACACAAATATGGCTGGCACCAGTGCATTGGAAGCTGTTCAATTAACAGAAAGAAATATATCAAAGAGTAAGGTGAAAAGCCACAAAAAACAAGCATTAACTATGGTAGAGGTGCTTTTAGATACACAGGAGACAAAATATATGCAATATTTAATTATCTATGAAGAAGTGACAAAAATTAGGAATGGAAAGAGTAGATTTAAATTTCAGAGAAACTAATATAGAAAAGCTAAAGAAATGATGGAATAAGTCTTGTTTTAGAAATGAAAATCAATTAATATATATTCACACTTCAACTATTGCTTTGAACCTTGTTATACTGTGGAGTTTGTGGTGCTAAAAACCAATCTATTACACTGCACCTCAAAATGACAATATTTACTACAAGTGTGGACAATAATGTGACAAAGATACCAATGAAAATACAAACTCTACAATTAAAGGCAAGGATAAGAATTTCCTGAAGAATTATAGACTTGGGACACTCTTTTTATTAGCCAAGAAACTAACACTTCCAACGGATAGGATATAGACTAACTAAGTACTGTTCTTAAAACAGCCATGAAGCTGAGAAATCACATCTCAACTGCACACAGAAAAGGGACAACAAACTGTAAGCCAACAGGGCTACATACTCTCAAGCCTGATTTCAATGTTATCCTTCCTTCAGCAAAGTTACATAGGCTGAGAAGAAATGAGGTAGCACTAGAATTTTCATACCTCCACAGTTTCATTACCAAATGTTCAAATACATAAGCCTATGGGCCATTTCTCATTCCAATCACAGGATTCCACTCCTGACCTCCAAAGACTCCTTGCCCTATCATAATGCAAAAACTATTTAGTCCAACACAAAAATCCCCATAGTATTTAATAGTCTTAAAACTGATCAAAACTCCAAAGTCTAAAGTCAATTCTGAGACTTAAGGATAAATCTTACTTGTGTTCTCATGAATAATAATGAAAAAAATAAATAAAAATTTTAAACAGAATTACATATTTCCAACAGTAACACACAATATACATTCCCATGTGAAAATGGGGATATAGTGTGGAAAGAGTATAGCAAAGGAAGACAGAAATCCAGAAGGGAAAGCACTAAATCTTATAGCTCTATATCTGATGTATGAGGTGTGGTATATTCAATCTCAAAGGATTTTGATGACTCCAGCCCTCTAGCTTTGCTGCCCACAACATACAGTTCCTATTTATGCTTGTTCCACTCTCTGTTTGCAGCTCTCCTTGGCAGATGTCTCATGCCTCAGACATCCCCAACATCTTGGGAACATGTGGAAGATCTATTTCTATCCTTTCAAGGAAGATTCACATTGATTCCTGTAGTGGCTCCAACAGTTTACACTACCATCAACAATGAAGAAGTGTTCTTTCCCCAAATCCTTACCAGCATTTGTTGTGATTTGTATTTTTGGCCTTGGCATTCTGGCTGTCTTACAATGAAATCAAAAGAGTTTTACTTTGTGTTTTCCTGATGGGTAAAGATATTGAACATTTTTTTCAAAACGTATTTCTTGGTCATGTGTTTCTTCTTCTGAGAACTCTCTGTTAGTTCCATGTCCCATTTTTACTTGGATTGTTTTCTTGGTGTTTAGTGTTTTAGTGCTTTATATATTCTAGACAGTAATTCTGACAGATGAAAGACTGATAAAGACCTTTTCCTATTCTTTCTGTTTATCATCATGATGATATTCTTTGCTATACAGTCTCATGTGGTCCCATTTGCCAATTTTGATATTAGTGTCTGTGATAGCAGAGTCCTTGTTCAGAAAGTCATCTCTTGGGACAATCAGTCAAAGTATATTTCCTACTTTCTTCTCTATTGGATTCAGAATATCAGGCTGTCCTAGTTAAATATTTTCTACTTGACACAAACTAGGGTCATATGGGAAACTCAAGAAGAAACCTCAATTGGGGAATTGCCTCTATCAGATTAACCTGTGGGTGTGTGTATAAGAGACATTTTCTTGAATAATGATTGATATAAGAGGGCCCCTGCCTCTATTGTTTGACACTTCTGAACTCATGATACTAGGTTTTATAAGGAAACAAACTGAGCAAGTCATGAGAACAAGCCAAAAAAGTAACAATCCTCTGTGGTTCTGCTTCAGTTCCTGCCTCTAGGTTCCTGCTTAATTTGTTCAGTAATGAACTGTGATCAGTAACCATAAGTCAAATAAACTGGCTTCTCTGCAATTTGGTTTCATTCAGTGTTTTATCACAGCAACAGAAAAGCAAACTAGGATATAGCTTTTATGCTGAAGTCCTTGATCAATGTACAGTTGAGTTTTGTACAGGGGTGAGACAATAATCTAGTTTCATTCTTCTATGTGAAATTGCAAATGATGAGTACCATTTGTTGAAGATGTTGTCTTGTCTCCAATGCATACTTTTGGCCTCTTTTTTCAGAATCAAGTGGCTGAGGGAGTGTAGGCTTATATCTGTGTTCTCAGTTCTTTTGCATTGATTAATGTGTCTCTTTTTATGGGGTTTTTATTTCTATAGCTCTGTAGCATAACAAATAACCCATGTTCCCTCTCCTATGTGAATGCTAACTTTGAATCTTCGGACAGGTGTGTTTATATTGAAGTACTTATAGAAGGCAAAAACTAGTAAGGTGCTGGGAGGGTGAGCTTTGAAGGAAGATGAGAAAGAACACACATAGTATGAAGAAGGGGTTAAGTGGTGTAAAGGAATGAGAGAGCAGGGCAGAGAAGGGGTATGGAAAGGAATAAATAATACTAAAGCACTTTGAAAATTTCATATAAAGCTGACTACTTTAAAATCATCCTAAAATGCATAGCTATACATATTTAAAATCGGTTTAAATAGAGTTACACTATAAAGGAGACAGTGATTCCCCAAACATCTTAAGTTATCCATTGTAAAGCCCAGTGCCATGTATGAGCTACCTTTTTTCAAGTTGTTTGTCAGGGGGTCTGCACCAAATGCCCTAAGCATTAAAAGTTATTGCAATTGCTCCTGCTTACCCTCCAGAACTTAATGGAAGACCCTATTGATAAAGACACCACATACTTGAGTAATAATTACATAGAAAAGACAAGCAGGCACTACCTTAGACACATCATCGTTATTGGCTAGATTTCAAAGTACTAGCAGGTGCTGTGCATGATATAAAAGGAGACAAATAAAAGATACTTACCCCACTATGAACACCAAGCTATAATAAAAACTAGCTTGGCGAGATATGCTTAAAAAAGTACTAGCAGGTGCTGTGCATGATATAAAAGGAGACAAATAAAAGATACCCCACTATGAACACCAAGCTATAATAAAAACTAGCTTGGCGAGATATGCTTACTAGTTCAATGGCAGCACTAATGTTTTGACAGTAACCAATAACTTTCTGATTGGATTTTATACCCACTCCACAATGTGGAACTCATGATGATATTGTTAATTGGACAAAAATATCCTGAGTTCACTCAGTGATGGATCATGACCAGAACTTGTAAGCCAAATAAACTGTTTATTCCCTAAGTTGGTTTTGGTCAGTGTTTGGTCACAGATCATAGGGAAGGACCTAATACTATTATTGTGCTTAATAGACACAGTAATAAACTGATCCCTAACTTCTTATCTTTTTGTTAATTACACTAATGCATCTCTCAGCCCTCAGCTGAGAAGGTTCTTTTGGATGGAGATTAATTGGGGCCAAAAGCAGGTCAACATTCAGTGAATGAAAGACGGCAGATTTCCCGTCACTAATTGGGAAGTTTATATTTCACCTTGTGTCCACAAGGTTCAGGAACATTGTGAAAGAAGGAACAGAGATATTCAGAGCCAGAGAAGAAGTTGTCTTCAGTGACACAGTATTTATTGGATACAATAGTACAGTTGCACACATGAAGTCTCAGTGACTGGGAGAACATGTACCAGCCATGGACAAAATCAAGCCAACTGAACTCTCAGTGTGGATGGGGTGGGAGACTCATGAAATCTTATCTTCTTGTGAGAAGCTATTAGCAGTTGGTGGCTGCTGGAATAAAAAAATCACTTTTTGTTAGGCTTATGGGCTCTGAGAGGATACCCAAGCTCCAACATCAGTGCATATAGAGGCAAAACTAAATGGACTCAGTGTGTATTTTTAAAAAAAACAAGGCAGCACATGAAAGTGGGAAGAAAAAGCGATAGTGTTTGAAGAATTAGAGAGGAGACAATTTGATGAAAATACATTACATACATATATGAATATCAAAAAATGTGAATTTAGGTTTAATTGACTATTTCCATTTCTTCATTTGGGGTCTATCTGTTATATTCATTACGTCACTTAACAATTGAAGATCTGAGGTTTGAGAAATTTAATTTTTTATATATTCTCAATATGAGTCAATAATCTGAAGTATATTTGACAGATTTTTTTCTCCCATTCTATGAGTTGTCTTTCATGTGGTATTTATTTTCTTTTCAAGGCAAAAGCTTTCATGTTATCTTACTTGTCAGTTTTTCAGGTTATATCCTGAGTTAATCCAAGTGCTGTTCAAAAGGTACTGTCTTTAGATGTTACCTACACTTAATGCCTGTTTATATCTATATATGTGTGCATTATAGAGGTCATGATCTGCAAATGAGGGGAAAAATATTGTTGCCTTACATAACACTACGTTTTCTCATATCCTTCGAGCTCAGATACTGAAATTGCTTCATGGGTTAGTGTGGGAATGTTGTCAGACAGAGGTGCTGTGGGATGGTCTGTATGTCAAATGTGTTGCTGATTGGTCAATAAATAAATCACTGATTGGCCCGTGGCCAGGCAGGAAGTATAGGCGGGACAAGGAGGAGAATAGAGCTGGGAAGTGGAAGGCTGAGTCAGAGAGACACTGTCAGCCGCCATGATGACAAGCCGCATGTGAAGATGCCGGTAAGCCACGAGCCATGTGGCAAGGTATAGATTAATGGAAATGGATTGATTTAAGCTGTAAGAACAGTTAGCAAGAAGCCTGCCATGGCCATACAGTTTGTAACCAATATAAGTCTCTGTGTTTACTTGGTTGGGTCTGACGGCTGTGGGACTGGCAGGTGAGAGAGATTTGTCCTGACTATGGGCCAGGCAGGAAAACTCAAGCAACACAGAGGAAACAGGCCAGTTGAGGTCAGGAGCATTAGGGTGTGACTGCTGTGCTCAAAAGGGATCAGAGAGCACTTAAGGGCTTTCTGAGAAATGATTCAATTTCTGTTCCTCAGCAAAACCAAGTCTCCTAGCAAGGCCAGGCCTGTTGAGAACCGGACAAACACCCTAAAATATTGCCATCATCCCTGAGATTTTGAAGGCCCTGTCTTAAAGATCTAACATCTCTATATTCTCCTCCTAGTGCTAACCCTGGATGGGAGCTGGGTAATTTAAGCACTCTTAAGGAGATTTGGGAGAGTTTCTTTAACTTAATGTATCAAGGCAAGGCAAGATTTTTTTTAAGCTTGGAAAGTGAAGATAAAATTAAATGAAATATAAACAAGAAACAGTAATGCCTAGTGGGGGAAACAGTTTACAAGAACATTTAATTGAATAAATATCTACCTCACTTTGTTAATAACAGGCATTTCCATAAATCTGGATAAGTAATGAGTCTTGCACAAGCTCAAGCCAGACAAAATTACAGCATCCAGGAAGAGTTGGGCACAAAATCCCACTGCTAGCTGAGGCACTATAGACATCTGATAGCTTCTAGGAGAGGGAGCAATGTGACCACAGTCCAGGGCAGGCCCACTCCCAGGAGTAGTTAGACAACCCAAACTGGGATCAATGCTGAAAATAAGAAGTAGAAGAAAGAGGAACAGCAGGAGGAGGAAATGAAAGCAACTCAAAGTTCTGTGAAAAGGGAGATAAGGCTGGAGAAGAGAGACAAAAATACATCATTTTAAGTTCTCAAATAATTAATAAAAATACGGTTTTTAAAGTGTATGTTCTAAGTGCACCTGAGAATAATTTTTATTGTTTTAAGCTACTGTCTGTAATAATTTTATAACAACAGCAATAAGAAACCCATATACCGGCTTTTTTCTTGTTATTGTTGGTGGTGATGGTGCAAGTGGTGTGTGTGTGTGTGTGTGTGTGTGTGTGTGTGTGTGTGTGTGTGTGTGTGTCCCTTCTTTTGTTTTTGCTGGTGTAAGATTATTTCCTGGGCTTTAATGAGTACAGTTCACTTTTTGGGGTTGGAGTTTTCTTTCTAGTACCTTCTGTAGGACAGTATTTGTAGATATTATTTAAATATTACTTTAATGAAATATCTTATTTTCTCCAACTATGGTGATGGAAAGTTTTACTGGATATAGTAGTTTGGGCTGGCATATGTGGTCTCTTAGAGTCTGTAGCATATCTTTCCAGGCCTTTCTGGATTTTAGAGTCTCCATTGAGAAGTCAGGCTTAATCCTAATAGGTCTGCCTTTATAGGTTTCTTGGTATTTTTCCCTTGCAGCTTTTAGAATTCTTTAGTTGTTCTACACTTTTAGTGTTTTGATTATTATGGAGTGAGGAGGTCTTTCTTTTCTGGTCTAATCTACTGGGTGTTCTGTGTGCTTCTTATACCATAATAGGCACCTCCTTTTTTAGGTTAGAAATATTTTCTTCTATGATTTTGTTGAAAATGTTTTCTGGACTTTTGAGCTGGGATTCTTCTTCCTCTACTCCTATGAGTCTTAGGCTTGGTCTTTTCATAGTGTCCCAGATTTCCTCTATGTTTTATATCGGGAATTTTTAGATTTAACATTTTATTTGACTGGTGTATCCATTTCTTCTATTGTATCTTCAATACCTAAGAAAGATTTTTCTCTTCCAGGTCTTGTATTCTGTTGGTGAAGCTTTCCTCTACAGATCCTGTTTGAGTTCATTAATTTTTCATTTCCAGGATCCCCCAGTTTGTGCGGTTTTTTTTATTGCTTTTATTTCCATTTCAAGTATTGAACAGTTTTTATTCATTTTCTTCAACTGTTGGTTTGTATTTTATTGGCTTTCTTTAAGGGATTAATTTATTTCCTCCAATTGTTTGTTATTCTGGATTCCTTTAAGGTATTCAGTCATTTCCTCTTTCAGGACCTATATCATCTTCATAGAGTTAGATTTAAGATCTTTTTCTTGTGGTTCATTTATGTTGATGTATTCAGGGCCTGCTGTGATGAGGGCCTAAGCCTCATGGGGAACTCTATTGTCCTGTCTGTTATTGATTATGTTCTTATGCTGGTGTCTGGGCATCTAGGTTTAGGATGTTTACAGCTCTAGGCCTGATTTATGAGTTTGTCTGTGATGGGTGGGTGTTTTGTTCCCTGATTTCTGTTTCCTTTCTGGATTTCCAGAGAATGTGATTTCTGTGTGTTGCCTGATTTTTCTGGTCTGCTCAGCTCGTGTGTTCATAGGGAATGTCTACCATGTTGGAGACTGGGATACGATACAGTGATGAGTAGGAGGAGGTTAGGTGATGGTTTGTGTGGTCCATAGATGTCATCACAAGGGGAGGGAGCCTGCTGCTGGTGATCTGTTACAACACTAGGACAAGACTAAGGGATGGGGTCTAGGGGACCAGAGAAGTAGAGAGGAGAAGGTCTACGGGAAGCCTACCTGGTTTTCTGCCAGGCATGGCCTATAGTTGAGCAGGAAGTGCCTCCTGGAGTTGGGGGCTAGCATACTGCAACAAGTGTGTGTGTGTGGGGGGGTGAGGTTAGGAGGGGATAGTCTATAGAATACACAGGAGATGTAGGCAAGAGAGAAGGGAGACTGCAGCTAGCAATCTGTTGCAGTGCTAGGGATAAGACTGAGTGATTAGGTCTTTGGGAACAGAAAGAGCTCTAATCCTGTAATGTTTTAAAGCAAGTACTTTAGTGGAACAACAATTATTTATAAATTATGATTTTATAAAAAGTCTATTTCCACCTACTATAAGCTAGTGTCTTAGAGAAATGAGCCTTTAAGCAACAAAGTATTAAAATAATAAATGGTGATATCTGTCCATCAATTTAAAATGTCTCTACAGGGCAAACATAAAAAATGTTTTTTATTGGATTATTGCTGTGGTTTTCTTTTCAATGACAGTTAATATGTTAATTCTGAATATGTTAATTCTGAACTTTAATAAGGCTGTCATTAATATATTAAAAACATAAATGTTTATGTGTGTCAAAAGTCTTTGTCTTCCATTTATCTGACAAAAGATATCCATCCATTTCATGGTAAAAATATAGGATGGAGAAAGGATGGATGGAAAGAGACACAATTATCTTCTATACTCTAAGGACACATTTGTGCCTCATAATGTAAAAATGAATGTATAGGTACACATTATAAACAGCTCCATAAGAACATGCTACTAAATGTTTTTCTTTATTCTGAGTTATATATCACTTAGAGCATATGATATGATATGGACAAGAGGAAAACAAGGTTCAGCAGTCACAAGAGTTAGCAAACCCAGATGCACAGAGGTGGTGGTGTGTGTAAAGTCGATAGATGATAGTGACAGAGGCACCAACACTACCAATCTCAAAGATAAGGCTGGCCACCTGACAGGACCAGACTTCGGAATAACTGACTGCCTTTGTACCTATTTCTTATGAAGTGTCCTACCTGGAGATAAGATAGGAAATATCTGCAGGGTAATTCAGTTTTCTCAGACCAAAGGCTTTTGAATAAGTTGTAGTTTAAAGATTCTCTTGAAAAGAAAATTTTCAGCATCATACAGAAACACAAACACATAGGATAGCTAAAACAATCCTGAATGATAAAACAACTGCTGGAGGTAACACTATCCCCAATTTCAAGGTGTACTACAGAACTATAGTAATGAAAACAGCATGTTATTGACACAAAAACAGACACATTAATCAGTTAAATCAAATTGAAAACCCATACATAATCCACACAGTCCAAACAACTGAATTTTCATTTAAAAATGCCAAAAACACACACTGAAAAATAAAGACATTATGTTCACCAACTTGTGCTGCTCAAACTGGATGGCTGAATGTAGAAGAATCCCAATAAATCTATTCCTATAACCCTGAACAAAACTCAACTCCAAATGGATCAAAGACCTCAGCATAGAACCAGATAAACTGAATCTGAAAGAGGAGAAAATGAGGAATAGCCATGAACCCTTCGGTGCAGGAAAAGAATATATAAACAGAACACCATTTTTTTTTTTACAGAAAACAACAAAGCTTTATTTATTGACCATGACAATGTAGGCACAAAGTAAAGAAAGTCCCCAGCTCTCCTGTGCTCTGTTTGACTCCACAAACTGGCATTGGACAATGACCAGAATGGTTTTATCTTGAAGGGCTATGGACAAAAATTCTCACCTATAAACAGAACACCATTAACATGGGCACTAAGCTAGACAACTAATAAATGGACCTCATAAAACTTAAAGGCTTTAACAACACAAAACACACCATCATTCAAACAAGTCAGCAGTCTACAAAATTAGAAAACCCTTTTCCCAACTACACATCTGATTGAGGGTTAATGTGCAAAATGTGTAAATAACTCAAAGAACTAGATATGAAGAAAACAAATAACCCAATTAAAAAGTGGGCTATGGAACTAAACAGAGAATTCTCAAAAAAGGAAACACATGGCTGCAAAACACTTAAACAATTGACATCTTAGATGTTTGTGAATTGGATTTCAAGCCTACTTTGCCTACTTTGAGATTTCATGACTATTGCACTAATGAATGCTCAGGCAGCACTTAAGGGCTTTCTGAGAAATGCTTCGGGTTTCTGATTCTCAGCAAAACAAGGCCAGGCCCTAGCGAGACCTGGGTCATTACCCTAAAATATTGACATCAGCACTGCCATTTTGGAGGCTCTGTTTTGGAGACCTAATATTTCTATAGCCTCATCCTATTGCTAAACCTGGATAGGAGTTGGATAACTTAAGACAATTAAAGAGATTTGGAAGAACTTCTTTAACTTCAGTCTTTCAAAGAAACTCCAGACTATTTAAGTTTGGAAAGTGAAAGTAAAATTAAATTAAAAATATACAAGAAACAAGACTGCCTAGGGAAAAAAATAGTTTACAAGGACATTCATTAATCAAGTAAAATCCTGCTTTATTTGTGGTAAGAATAAACATTTCCATGAGTTGGGAAAAGTATGAGTCTTACTGAAGCTTGAGCCACATAAAATCACAGCATAGAGGCAGGAGATGGGCACAAAACTCCACTGTTAGATGAGGAGCCCTTAGCATCTGATAGCTTCTGAGACATAGAGAGATAAGAACCCTGGCCTGTCCACCATACTCTAGTGCAGGCCCCACTCCCAGGAGTAGTTAGGCAACATAAACTGGACTCAATGGGGAAAAAAGAAGTAGAAGGAAGAGGAGCAG
This sequence comes from Peromyscus californicus insignis, assembly GCF_007827085.1. Lineage (NCBI taxonomy): Eukaryota > Metazoa > Chordata > Mammalia > Rodentia > Cricetidae > Peromyscus > Peromyscus californicus. The sequence goes on from NW_026294562.1 coordinate 97,096,831, forward strand.
GAGCAAGAAGATGAAGTTGAGGGGACAATACCAACTCAAAGTGAATGGGTGCAGCAGTGGGGACAGAGGGTAGACATGTGGGGAATTGGGAATGGAGAATCTGAGCAAAATACATTGTGTTAAATTCTCAAATAATTAATAAAAATATGATTTTTAGAGTGTTAAGTTCTAGGTGCACCTGAGAATAATTTTTATATTGTTTGAAGTTGGTGTAAAGCAAAGGATAACCAGACTACAAACCACAGCTACAGAGAAGTTAGCTAACAAGGAAGAACCCTAAGAGGGATGCATGGATCTCCCAGGGAAGAGGAACTAGATGAGATCTCCATGAATAAACTGGGAATGGGGGTGGTGATAGAGGGTAGGGGATGGAGGATAAGAACATAAGGGCATGAAATGGTCGAGCCGGAACAGGGATGGAGTGGGAGAACAAGGAAAGAGGTATCATGATAAAGGGAAACATCATGGGGATAGGGAGAAACTGGGTGCAAGGGAAGTTCCTAGGAATCCAAAAGATGACCCCAGCTTAGACTAATAGCAATAGTGGAGAGGGTGCCTGAACTGGCTTGCCCCAGTAATCAGATCAGTGAATACCCTAACTGTCATCATAGAGCCTTTCTCCAGTAACTGATGGAAGCAGATGCAGAGATTCACAGCCAAGCATCAAGCTGAGCTCCAGGAGTCCAGTCAATGAGAGAGAAGAGGGATTCTATGAGCAAGTGCATTCAAGATCATGATGGGGAAACCTACAGAGACAATCAAACCAAACTAGTGGGAACTTATGAACTTTAGACCAACAGTTGTGGAGCCTCCACAGGACTGGACTAGGCCCTCTGCATAAGCCTGACAGTTGTGTAACTTGATCTGCTTAAGAGGCTCCATGGCAGTAGGATCAGGATCCATCCCTGGTACAGAAGCTGGCTTTTTGGAGCCCACTAACTATGGTGGGACACCTCTCACAGCCTTGAGGCAGAGGGAGGGGCTAGGAACTGCCTCTATTGAATATACCAGGCTCTGTTGACTCCCCATGGGTGGTCTTACCTTCTTGTAGGAGGGAATGGGGGTCGGTTGGTGGAGGGGAGTTTGGATGGGTGGGAGGAGGGAAGAGGGGGATCTGTGATTGGTATGTAAATTTAATAAACAATTTTTCTTAATAAAAAAAGAAATTTCTAGATATGTGCTAAAGTTTGTAAAATAGTTCTATAGTTTCCTTTTGAATATAACTTTGTAAAAAGCATAAATATGTATAGTGATTTCATGCTACTTGTAAATATGTTGAATATAGCTTTGTAAAAAGTGTAAATATTGAATGTAAAAAGTATAAATGTTGAATGTACATTTGTAAAAAGTGTAAATATGTACTAGAACTGTTTTTATTATTCCATCAATATCTGTCTAGTCTGGGCAAATTAGGTAACATTAATTTTTAAAGGATAAACCAAATCAATCACATTAGAAGTATCTTAAAGTTTTCATTACTCTTTAACTTTCAGATATATTTGAACACTTTTTATGATAGCTTAAAATATAATTTTATGATCTCAGTGACCCCTGGAAAACTTAAGCAAAAGTGTCATAATTAGGGGAGCTTTTTTTTCTTCTTTTTAAAAATTTCTTCTCCTCCTCTGTTTCTGTTCAGGAAGAGGTAGGCCTCCCTAAAAAGGTAGGCCTCCCACAATAGAGGTAGTTTGTACAGAAACTCTACTGCTGTGACAGGAACACATGTATATATGAGCTACTTAAACAGCAAAAAGTGTCTTTATAATTAGCATGGGGTTTTTTTGTTTTACTTGAATAGATACTTTGAAGTGAAGTGATTTGAAATAATTTCTTTCTCCAGAGAATCAAAACAGTCTCTTAAAAATTTTACTGAATATCTGTTAGGAGAGAATTTTGATTTAGAAAAAGGCTTGGTGCAGCTAAGACTGTTGTAATCACCTTAGATCCATTCCAAAAAGGATACTCTATCTTTATCATCCACTACTGCTTTAGTGGGTGGTGTGGCAGCTATAGAGATCACTGTGGATTATTTGCAAGTCAGAGCTGAGTTAGGCTCTGTACCCACTCCTGCCAGAGGCTGGTAGTCAAAGACAGACAGATTTCTTTTTGATAGCTTCCAACCTAAGCAGAGTATGTTTGATGGAAAGTGTATCTCCATGACAGGTAAGGAAGATTAATCAGGAAGAATGATCTAAGACAGGCACAGTATATCTGAGGAGCCTGGGGTGGCTTTATTATATCAGGAAGGGGAGGTTGTGGAGGCTCACAAAGGTTTCCTGATGAGATCTGAGCTTGCTTTACCCAGCAGGACTACATTAGAGGATTGCTTGACCACATGAGTGGTTATCAGGTGATTGGAAGGGTCTTCACTTGACTGAGCTAAGGGGACGTCTTTTGCTCCACTCCTTGGCATTCCTATAAATAGCCTTTTAGAAGAGACAGAAGGGGTCAGTGGATAATGATCCAGACCCTCCTGAGGCTATCCTATGCTTCCATTTCTCTCCTCTCTATCCTATTATCTAAATATTTCTCACTTCTCCTTCCTCAAGAGTACCCTGATGTGGGATATGGTCCCCTACAATTTACACAATGGAGTATTACTCAGCTGTTAAAAAAATCATGAAATTTTCGGACAAATAGATGAAACTAGAAAAAAAATCATCCTGAGTGAGGTAACCCAGACCCAGATAAACAAACATGGTATATACTCACTTATACGTGGATATTAGCTGTAAAGGATAATCATGCTACAATGTAAAGATCCAGAAGACTCTAGGGATAAGCTATGGATCTCCCTGGGGAGAGGAAACAGAATAGATTTTGTGGGCAGACTGGGCATTGTGGGGATGGGAACAGAAGGAAAAGAATGGAGGTGGCAGTAGGAGAGAGTTACAGGGAGAGATAACTGGAACTAGGGTGCATTTCAGGGGCAAGGTAGAAACCTACTACAAAGGAAACTCCTAGGAATCTGTGAGGGTGACCTTAGTGAAAACTCCTAGTGATGGGGGATAAGGAATCTGAGACAGCAATTTTATATAACTAGGCTTCCAGTGGAGGGATTAGGACACCAACCCAGCCACAAATCCTTCGTACTACAATTTGTCCTGCCTGCCAGATGAGCAGGGGTAATGGTAGTCCAGAACTTGTAGGAGTGGCCAGCCAATGACTAGTCTAACTTGAGACCCATGCCATGTGAAAGAGTCCATATCTAATACTGCCTAGAGGGCAGTAACAAATTGGATAGCCTAGAGACCTAGGACAGAACCAAACAAGACTGGCACGAATAGATAGATAGATAGATAGATAGATAGATAGATAGATAGATAGATAGATAGATAGACAGACAGACAGATAGATAGATAGATAGATAAATGGTTACATAAATAAATAAATTAGAATAAAAAATTTTAAAAGTCAGTGAAATAATTCCTAATGATAATCTGGTTTACTTAAAGATTGGTACTAACCCAATTGTCATCATAGAAGCTCTATCCAGCAACTGATGGAAGCAAATTCAGAGACCCACAGCAAAAATTAAGCAGAGCTCAGGAAATCCTGTGGAAGAGGAGGGGTTGTAAAAGGAATCAAGGACACAAGAAAACAGTCCACAGAATCAACTAAGCAGGACTCATAGGGGCTTATAGAGACTGAACTGACAATCAAGGAACCAAGATGGGTCTGACCTAGGTCCTCTACATATATGTTATGGTTGTATAGCTTGTTGTTCTTGTGAGATACCTAAAAGTGGGAGCAGGGTAAGTCTCTGACTCTTATCTGCTTTTGGGACCCTTTTCCTCCCACTGGGTTGCCTCATCTAGCCTTAATATGAGGAGATGTGCTTCTAATATTATTGCAACATGATATACCATGTTTAGTTGATATTCCTGAAAGGCCTGCCCTGTTCTGAAAGGAAATCAAGGAGGAGTGGATCTGGTAGAAAGGGCAGATGTGGAAAGGGATACTGAGAGGAGAGAAGTGGAGAAATTGCAGTCAGGATGTTACATATAAGAGTAGAATATATATACTATGTATGTATATGTATATATGTATATATATTCTCAAATATATACATATACATATATACATATATATATGTATGACCTCAAAAATAAAAATAAAATAAATACCAGGGGAAAAAAGATGTTCCCATAGGGAAAAAAGAAAAAAAATGTTAGAGCTAGAAGATAGGAAAGAGTTCCAGACATGACATTGAAGTTGAACTCATGAACTACCAACAACAATGGTTACTTGCACAAAATAGGGCATATACATATATATGTGTGTGTGTGTGTGTGTGTGTGTGTGTGTGTGTGTGTGTGTGTGTGTGTGTGAAGCCATGGAAAGTATGAGGGAAACATGTTGCAAAGAACATGAAAATGAAAAACTCCTAGTAAAACAATACAAACAATCAACAGCAGAGACAGCACACAGAATGGGAGAAAAAATTTACTAACTACCCTTCAGATAAGGAGCTGATATTCATAATTTATAAAGAGTCATGGAAATTAAGTACCAGGGAAACAAAACTGTTAATCAACAAATGGACAAATTACCTGATTAGACAATTTTCAAAACAAGTGCGGTGTGTCAACGGGGGTGACCCACCTGCGAAAGAGAATGACAGGGACAAGGGAGACACGAAAGGACGACAGCAAGACAGTGTGTTCTGATCAAGCTGCAAATTTTATTCTCCTCAGCAAGGCTTATATAGCATGGGAGAGGGCAAGAAGGAGGGAAGGGATGCACGATGTGCCATACATGCAGGTGAAGTGGGACGTGCAGGTGAAGGACTACGTGCAAGTCGTGAGGCTGCTAGGTGCTAAGGTCACTGGTCAGGGCCCATTGTTCTGTTGCTATGCTACCTGACCTTCCTGACCTGTTCTTTATCTTTGGGGGTATCTGGTTTAGGGCAGGGGCTTGTTCTCTGGCCTAGCTCATACTTTTCCATGGTCCATGTTTGGTCCCTGACAAACAAGAAACACAAATGAGCAATGAGTACTTTAGATGTTGAATATACCTAGTCATCATAAAATTGCAAATTAAAATGATGTTGAGCTGACCCCTTGTCAGAATCACTACTATCAGCATATTTGACAATAAATGATAGTATGTGGTGAGAGAAGACTCTTTTTTCACTATTGTTGGGGGTGAAAATTAACACAATCACATGGAAATCAATTTGGATCTTTCTCAAAACCTTAAATATAGAACTTCTACATGACCCAGCTGTTTCACTTCTGGCCATACAGCCAGAGAACTCCATAATCTACCATAGAATTTTCAACCTTATAAAATTTTAATTATTTTGAGATTATAATACATTATTGCCAGGGACGGCATATAAGATGGCTGACGTGCTGCCAGCAGAAATTGGAGAAAAGGGGACCCGAGATCGTGGACCATCAAACCTCTGTGTGTTCCCCTCCAGATCTTCTGCTTAGCATGCCTCTAGAGGGCCCAGGCAGAAATGCCTACTAGTCCAAGGTCATGCTTTATGGCATGCACATGTCATGTCCTCCTCCATATAAATACTTCTTGTAATACTAGTCTTTTTCTTCTATCTGATCTTCATGTTCTGTGTTCCTAGATCAATGGTGATTTCTGTGATACAGGAAAGGAGTGAAGTAAATTTCACAGGAAATTAGACAGAGATGATCACCCAGGCTGGGGTTAAGGCAGTTATGCAGTTCATGGGAAAGAACCCGCAGCCTGGGGAAGCTTTTCAGGCTTGGGTAAACTGTACCGAATGTGTGGTCAACTATAGCACATGGTATGATGTGTATCAACACACTGGACTCAAATTAGCCATAAAGAATAATTCAGTTTCTGAGGATAATTCCAAGGGCATTGTGTAAAACTTGAGATCCTAAGGGGTATTGGCTGAAGACTGTGAATGAAGTAACATATAGATGGGATGACAAACTGAAAGTGTGGGAACCTAGAATAGGAGGAAAATTGTGGCCTCCACCAAGAAAGGGAGATGACAACTTCAATCCAGATATTTTTATTCCTCCTGAAGGAGTGTGGAGACAATGTGGCAAATGATGGAGTGATTGCTACAAGTTTTGTTGGGTTCTTAGATTAATAAGAACTGCCAAGAAAGCTGAGCTCCCTTTCATGGAAGCTCTAAAAATTGTATGAGGTCTTCCTTGGAATTGTTGGGATACAGAAGGACAGAACTTGCTGACTTGCAGGGACAGATTTCTTGTCTGAGGTCGTTGTGGCCCACCAGTCACAGGGCTTGGTGTTTGCAGAGGGCTGAGGAGGAACTTAGGTGGCTGCAGGGGTCTTGAGGTCAGAGCAGGCTGTGTGAGAAGGAAATGACTGTCTGATACATTGACCACTGTTTTTATTTTTACCTTTTTGTGAAATTGCATGTTGCTAGCCTCTGGGTCAAGTGCTCAAACGACTGTATAATCATTAACAATAAAAATAGATTATTCTTGCTTTGGTGTTAAGTCTGGGATAGTTCCTGTGTTTAGTTAAAGATGATGAAGAATATATTGGTGATTTTCTAAGAATAACCTTTGGAATCATGAGAATATTTTGTATTGGGTGATTTCCCCTTTTCTTTCTGTTTCCCCTTGCTTATGATAATAAAAGACTGAGGTCACCAGGGCAAAAGCAGAAGCTAAAGAAGCTAGGGAAGCTAAAGAAACTATAACAAAGAAGCTACTTAGCAACTGCAGAAGCCCAATGTGAACTGTCAGCTTCCAGGAGAACTGTCTCTGAGTCGTTACTGCGCCTTCCAGGTATCCCATCCTTCGGACCCCTGAAACTGCTAAGGCTTGTTCTTGGCACATTATAATTACATAATTATCCTCTTCCTTTTCCTTCTTATACCCTCATGGTTATCACTTATTTATCTACTACAGAAAGTCAACTCATCCAGATGAGTGGATAATGGAAATATGAATATTATTAAACTCCAAAAATGCAATAGAAACATTCCACAAAAAAAATTGACTTAAAATGAATAACACTAAGTGAGATCACATAATATCAGAAAAAAACTCATAGTCTCCCTTAAATGCAGTACTTAGGACATGTGAGAACATTATAGCATGCAGAACAAGAAAGACTAAATACTAGGAGATGAGGAAGGATCAAATGCAAGTAATGGACATGAGTTATGAAAGAAGATATAAAGATTGTTGTTTTTCTAATTCTAACTCCATTGTGGATTTTGTTGGTTTTTGTGAGAGACAAGTATATCAAAACATATTCAACAGGGAAAGTGGGAAATCCAATGTGAAGCCCAATAGCTTCACAAAGCAAATTCTGACTGTATGGAAGTTCAAGGAGGTTTATAGGTAGATTTGGGATTTGATTTATCGTGGGTGTGTATTTTTTTTATTTTTTTCTCTTTTATATAATAAGTTATTTTAAACAACAATTTTTAAAAAGGACTGATGTTCTGGTGAAAGGTGTGACAGGACAGCTTTGATACTTTCCCCCTAGTGAATTGCCCAGAAATCCTTATGTCGGTCTGTGACTGGAGGGCCTTAGAATTCCAGTCCTGAAAATCCTCATTGTTAAAGTGATTTCACTTTGATAATTTCCCATTTCCTGGATTCCTAAAGCTTTCACATAACTGTCTGAGTTCATGCATTCTGGCTTCCTTCCTGGATTAAAGCTTCTTTTCCTGTGGCTCAAAAGTGCTTTCTAGTCTGTTTTATATTTGTTCCCAGGTTACAGCCCTCAGGGCCTTTGATTTGAAGGAACTTTTCTGCTCTGCTCTCTACTCTGCTGTTGTGAGTAAATAATTTCAGAACTTTCATTGTTTACATGGGCAGCACAGCCTCCATTCCTAGCAATAGCCCCTTGGGCATGTTTAGCACATTGGATTGACTATGCTTATAACTTGGAGGAAAGAAGAAAATATTCTCTTTCATCCCAGTGAGCATCCAGGATCAAGGAGCCATCTGCTATCCCTCCAACTTTTCCAGGGAACACATGCCTCTTATATCCAGAACTACTTTTACAGGTTAAAACCTTAATATTATCACTGTCTGCTGTCTCTTCTGTCTTTGGCTCGACAAAGATAATAACTTGGTCTTGACCAATTCTTGCTGGAATGTATCATTTGGTAGCTTTAAAACTTCATGGGACATGGGATGGGGTGAAGAATATATATAAAAAGTTCTATTTTTTAAATCCAAGAGGCAATAAAGTCTGTCTAGAACTTAGAAGACACAAAAATTTTGTAGTTTTACAATATATAGGCAAGCATTTATTTGTTTTCCCTTTTCATTTTGTGTATGCTTATATATTTTCTTAGTATAATGTGGGTGAGAATGAGACTGAGTTCCCTGTTTAGCCTGTACTGGCTTGGATTTATAGCCTCCCATCTTCCTCTGCCTCCCAGGTTTTCAGAGCCACTCTTGTGTCTAAAAAGCCTAAATTTTTCCTGAATAATCAATTCAAAATACACCCAAGAAATATATTTTAGTCATATATATTTTATCTTCCTTGTTTGCAACTATTTGTGACACTCACTAACCTAGCTGTCACCACCAGAGCATACGTTTGTGTAACCAGGGCAGACAGACAAGCTTATTTCCTGTCTGACCATCATGGAATTCTTGAATATCCATATAGCTCATGCACACTCTTCACAGCATTTAGGTGGTCAGTCAGACATTGGCAAGCTTAGATGTCATTTAGGGTGGATTCTACTGCTGTGATCAGCTTTGCACTCCCTCCGATGTCCCTGGCAACACTAATGTTAAGGAAGGTTAAGTATTACCTCTGCCCTTCTAAGAATTTGAAATTTATAAAAGGAGAGAGGAAGCACCACACAACTCCCTCAGCTTTAAGTCACCATATGACAGAGAGCACAGGTGAGGTAGCAACGGTTTTTTGAAGCCCATTAGTACAGGTATTTTCCTCCTGATAATTACTATGGAAGTGGCTTCCTTTTTGTGGGTTCTTAGTCTCCTTAATAAACAAACTTTCTAAATAGGAACAGAAGGAATCTGGGAGATAAAATTACATTTTCTCACTAAGGAATTATTTTTCTAATATCCTAAGCATACCTTCCTACAAATCTGCTTACCTGGCCAAATTATTGACAGATCCAGGTGTACAAACTCTTACTGGAGAGTGCAATAGTATGCTGATTGCTACCTATCTACAACTCTAAAGAGTGGCTATTTTATGTTTGTTTGTTGACTTTTCTTTAAATCTTTTTAATCTAATCTACTACATTATTTTTGTTCAAGCAAATGATTAGCCATGAAAACAAACATACAAATAACACCATATGGACTCAACAGGATATATTTAAGAATATATGCATACATACAAAAGAATATGTGTATGCAGTTACAGTGAAAAAGGAGGCCATGAATTTGAAGAAGAGTGGAAAACTGTTAGGCAGGAGCAAAGGTAAGGGAGAAACATGTTAAATTATAATCTCAAAACAAAAAAAAAGGATAATGTCTGATTTGTATCTCTGAACCAAGGTATACTTGCAGCTGGAAATTTTCCTGTGTCCTGCCTGGTCCTGCAGTTGCTCAGACCCAAATAAACACACAGAGACTTATATTATTTTCAAACTATATGGGCTAATGGCTCAGGCTTCTTACTAGCTAGCTCTTATATCTTAACTTAGCCCATTTCTATTAATCTACATTTTGCCACGTGTTCTGTTGCTGTGGGATGGTCTGTATGTCAAATTACTCTGATTGGTCAATAAATAAAACACTGATTGGTCAGTGGCTAGGCAGGAAGTATAGGCAGGACTAACAGAGGGGAGAAAAGAAAGAACAGGAAGGTGGAAGGAGTCACTGCCAGCCGCTGCCATGACAAGGAGCATGTGAAGATTTCGGTAAGCCACGAGCCACGTGGCAAGGTATAGACTTATAGAAATGGATTAATTTAAGATATAAAAACAGTTAGCAAGAAGCCTGATATGGCCATACAGTTTGTAAGCAATATAAGTCTCTGTGTTTACTTGGTTAGGTCTGAGCGGCTGTGGGACTGGCAGGTGACAAAGATTTGTCCTGACTGTGGGCAAGGCAGGAAAACTCTAGTTACATTCTGTGGCTTTACCTGTGTGTTATTACATGCTGCTCTCTGAACGGCAGAAAGGCATCTCCCTGCCTCTTCTTTCTCTTCTTGTTTCCCTTGGATTTTTCTGCCTGGCTCCATCCTACCCTGCCATAGGCCAAATGGCTTTATTTATTAACCAGCCAGAGCAACACATATTCACAGTGTACAAAAAGACATCCCACAGCATTCCCCCTTTTCTATCTAATCAAAAACAAAGGTACTTTAACATAGTAAAATTACATATAATAGAACAATTATCAAGCAAGAATTCCAGTTTCAATATCTAGTCTATATTTATTTTACAAAATTAAAGAAAATATTCTATCTATCCTGTATTTATGAGTCTAAAGTTTCATATCTAATTTATCTTTTATGATAACCAAGGAAAACTATATCTAGTCTTTAACTACATCAAAGAACCCAGAAGGATATACTATTACCTAAGTAAACAGGAAATGCATTATAAGCAACTTCCAAAATTCTGGAAATGACAGAGACAGCTGGCTACCTGAACAGTTACCCAAAGTTCATTTGCAACGTTGGGGCATCCATCTTCAGCCTATAGCCCTAAAGTCTCTCAGTCACTTGTCTCTGTGTCCTGTAGAATATCTAGCAGTCTCCTCTGGGAAGCAGGAACTTGAAGAACCATTTCAAACTACCCAAAACATTGTAAGATTACAAAGACATATATGACTGTCCTCTCCCTTACATCTTAATGCATGTGCTGAAGAGATGGGATCAGTATTTAAGTACTGCTTGTAATGGCTAACTTTGGTTGTCACCTTCTTTAGGGAACCCTGACTATATACCACTCTTTCAAAAGACCAGAGTTCAGTTTCTATCACATACATCAGGAAGCTTACATGTATCTGAAATTCTAGTACTAATCTGAGTCTACCTGCAGTGTGCATGTGTGTGTGTGTGCGCGCGAGTGCGCACGTGCACGCACGTGCGTGCTTGAGTGCATGTATGTGTGCTCATTTGGAGGGGGTACATGCATTTGTGTTCAAATGTGTGTGAAGTCATAATGTCTTCAAGCACACTCCACTCCATTTACTATACAAGTTTTCTCACTGAACATAGCACTAACCAATTTTTGTTAATTTAAGTAGCTAGCATGCACCTAACTGTCTCTGTCTTCTGAGGGCTGGTATCAGAGACACCCATTATGCCTGTATGACATTTATGTGGATTCTGGAATTGTGTACACAGAAATAACACCCCCAAGCAAGAAGGATGACTTGCAGATAGGCAAGTCTTGTTAAGAGTAAATCAGCCCCTGCCCTCAGCTAAAGACCCTTTTTGAGATATAGCTGACAGCCAGCAGCCTTGCCTTCTCCAGGAAGGATCACACTCTTCATGTACTTCTCTCTGAGAAGCAGGCTGGCCTCAAGGAGACAAATAAGTGGAAAATTAGATGTTATAGGATAACCTTTTTGTACACTGTGAAGATGTGACTTTGTTAAGGTGCCTTCTGATTGATTTAATAAAGAGCTGAATGGCCAATAGCTAGGCATGAGAGAATAGGTGTGATTTTCAGTGAGAGAGCAGACTCCAGATACAAGAGAGGCAGGGAGACACCAGTGAGATGGGAATCAAGTCTGACATACAGAATAAGAGAGGTTAAAAAAGCCACATGACAGAATGTAGATTAATAGAAACAGGTTAATTTAAGTTATAAGAGCTACTTGGGAATAAGCTTAAGCTAAGGGCAAGCTTTCATAATTAATAATTCTCCATGTTATTATTTGTGAGATGGCAGTTCAAAAAAAAAGTATGATTATGTTTGGAGCCCAGTGTAGGGTAGGACCACAGAGACAGAGAAGTCATATCAGGTGGCACTACTGCAGTCACCACCTGGGCCTCTCTGAGAGCACTTATATCATGCTTGGAAATTGTGGGAGGAGCTTGAGTTCACCACTAATGCCTGCAGGCACAAGGCTTGGCTCTCATGGACTGAGTGGGTAGAGTCAGCCACCACCACCAGGACATTTAAGACTTGACTCAAAGGTAAGAAAAATGCCACAGATAATAAAGTCTTAAAAAAGAATAAAGTAATATAAAAAGAATAAGCCACATAAGGATGGGAAAACACAGGGTGTATGGATCCTATGTGGTGCTTTGTTGACGTTGAATTTTTTAAATGCTAATGAACAAAAATTGACAGCTGCTGAGAGATATTGGATGGTGGGAAAACCTACTAAATTAAACCAGTCTGTATATTTTCAGGTTGTCTTAACTTTAGAATGGAAATCAGAAAATATGTTGCCTTGGGGGAGAGGTTTTGCTTTTGTTTCCACAGGAAACAAAAAGTTATGGATTCTTTCAAACTTACTGAAGATTAGATTTGCCTGGGAGAGACATCCTAAAAATCTTGACTACAGACATAAAGAAAAAAAGAAGAAAAACTATAAAACAGGTGATGAATATGCTGGTCCCTCTACACGGGAACAACTCTGAGACTAGATGAGACATGATGAATCTTGTTGTCAACAGAGTCCTCATGACAGTTTTGTTATACAGTCCAAATGAACTGATGCCTTTTACTTCCTCAAACATAAAACAAAAAAATCATCTTTAGCTGACTTATACACAATGAACATTCCATACTTGTGTTAATGCAAATATGTATGTTACCTTTAAAAGTTTATATGTTTTCATAACAAAATGACTAGACACCAATTAAGACAAGGCAAGCAGCCCAAGTGATTCAGCCTCACAGAATGACTCAGTTATAGTTTCCTCAAAAAAAATGTACATCTAGAACAATTTCAAAGCTGGTAGCTGAGATGGTACAGCCTCACAGACAACCCCAGAGGACATTAGATAAGCTCTATGCTTTCCCATAACCCAGAGACTGGACAACAAATGATGTTGTTAGCTCTCCCAGCACTTGACCATTGGCCCAATTTTCTAAGGATCCCCTTGAGATGGTGTCACCCCAGACAACAGGAAGCCATCTAGAGAACATGATGTCCATATTACCAAGAGGTCGGGTGGATGGTTTCTGGTGATTAAGTGGATGTTTGTCATTGTTTAGGGAGGTTAACATTGATCATGGTCAAGGAAAAATTAAATAAGGGAGGTTGGATTCAAGGATCACTTTCTGAAAAGAAAAGGGGAGAATATGGAAAGAATAGAATAAAAGGGTTGATTACTAAATCTATTTTTAAATTAAAAAGCAACTACTAGTCTCAAATACTTTACATTGGTATGGATTTCTGTATATTGATACAAATTTAAGGTTATCTATATTATACTGTATATGTAGTTTCTATTCTTGTTTTACATTGTATCTATGCAGTTCATTTAACAATGTAATATAAATTTCTAGTCCTTATTATTACAAACTATTCAGGATAATTAAGAAATACAGGTTAGTAGTTAGTCATCTAACAATCAAATTTGTGTCCATGTTAGGTATGTTTTCAAGGTCAAACAGAGATATAGTTTAAATAGATAGATGGTCTTCAAATACTTCAGAGACATACAGAATATGACATTTAAGATGTTCTAATAGCATAAGTCTTTTCATAACAATGACATACATCTGTTCCTGGCAGCACCAATCTACTTCAAAAAAAGGATATTGGGCATAAGAGAACCTCTCTACGGAGTTTACTTTCTATGTGGCAAAACAAGCCACTGGGCAAGAAACTGCCCTTGCCTTGATTGCTGTCAATATACTGTCCAAATTGTACAAGCAGGACACAAAAGAAGGGGACTGCCAAACTTTCCCAAGACAAAGTAGGACAGTCCTTCAGAATCCCTGCTTCACAGAAAATTCAGTAAGATATTCTAAGCCTGTATCCCAAAGACAAATTCCCCAATATTACAGAGGAATCTTGACTGACTGTCCAGGTAGCTAGCTGTCTTTGGTACTTTTATAGTTTTTGGAAGTTGTTTTCTCTGTATTACCTGTTTAATCAGGTAATATTATATCCTTCTCAGGTCTCTGATGAGGTTGAAAAATACATAATTTTTCTTTGTTACCAAATTCAGAAAAGAAACTCACAAAAGAGGTGTAAAATATTCAAGGTTGAGAGACATAAAAGCTTAAATTGTTTATCTAAGAAAGTATTTTAATGTCTAAAAAGATATTTTTAGGTTGGTAATAGAAGTTATGATAGAAAGTGATTTAGGTATAAAACTTTGGGCTCACCATGATGACATAGATAATAGAATAATTTCTCTGAATTTGACAAATACAAATGGACTGGACATTGTGAATGTAATTCTTACTTGATAATTGTTCTTATTGTATATAGTTTTATTATGTTAGAGTCAAAACCTTTCCTTTTATTTAGACAAACATGTAGAAATGTTGTGGGATAATCTTTTTGTACACTGTGAAGAAGTGTCTTTGCCAAGATGCATTCTGATTGATTTAATAAAGAGTTGAATGGCCCATAGCTAGGCACCAGAGAATAACAGATGGAATTCCAGGGAGAGAGGGGACTCAGGGAAGAAAAGAGGTAGGGAGACACCAGTGACATGGGGATCAAATCTGATACACAGAATAAAAGAGAGATTAAAAAAAGCCACAAGACAAAACAGATTAATAGAAACAGGTTAATTTAACTTATAAGAGCTAGATGGAAATGACCACAAGCTAAGACCAAGCTTTCATAATTAAATAAGTCTCCATGTCATTATATGTGAGCTGGGGTTCTGAAAAGAAAAATGTCCAACTACAATTAGAGACACAGTGATTATGACATGCTGACACCACAAACATAATTTGGTACTGAATCTAGAGTTCATATTGCCAACTGCTCCACTGAAAATAGAAAACAAGGCCAACCCTAAGGAAAACAGATTTTACTAACTCCAACTTCCATCTTCAAGAGTTAGTGATGTGAAAGAATTTTTTTTATTATTAAGAAATTTTCTATTCATTTTACATACCAACCACAGATCACTCTTTCCTCACTCCTCCTTCCCCTCCAGCTTCCCCCCACCCAATTCACACCCCATTCTTACCTCCTCAAAGTCAAGGCCTCCCATGGGGAGTCAGCAGAGCCTAGTACATTCAGTTGAGGCAGGCCCAAGCCACTCCCCCTGCATCAAGGCTGTGTGAGGTATCACAGGGCTCCAAAAATTCCACTTGTGTACCAGGGATGGATCCTGGTCCTACTGCCAGGGGACTCCTAAAACAATTCAAGCTAAACAACTGTCTTGCCTATTCAGAGGACCTATTTCAGTTCCATGGGGGAATCTACATCTATTGGTCCACAGTTCATGAGTTCCCACTAGTTTGGTTTGGTTGTCTCTGTAGGTTTCCCCATCATGATCTTGATGCACTTGCTCATAGAATCCCTCCTCTATCTCATTGACTGGACTCCTGGAGCTCAGCCCGGTGTTTGGCTGTGGATCTCTGCATCTGTTTCCATCAGTTACTGGATGAAGGCTCTATGATGACAGTTAGGGTATTCACCTATCTGATTACTGGGGCAAGCCACTTCAGGCACCCTCTCCACTATTGCTAGTATTCTAAGGTGGGGTCACCCTTGTGGATTCCCGAGAACTTCCCTAGCACCCTGTTTCTCCCTATTCCCATGATGTCTCCATCTATCATGGCATCTCTTTCCTTGCTCTCCCACTCCATCCCTGTTCCAGCTCGACCATCTGATTCCCTTATGTTTCATCCCCCACACCCCACCCTCCATTGCCCCCCTTAATGCCCACTTTGCTCATGGAGATCTCAACTGTTTCTCCTTCCCAGGACAATCCATGTGTCCTTCTTAGGTTCCTCCTTGTTAGTTAGCTTTTCTGGAGCTGTGGGTTGTAGTCTGGTTATCCCACCATCATCCCATTAAAAGAAGTTTTATGTGACCCAAGAATAAACAAAAATACCTCTCAGTGAGCAATCTTCCTCTTCAATCACAGAGTATCTTATTTTCTTACAAGGTTTAGTTCAACCTGAGACCTTTACCTCCTGGAGCCAGCAGCTGCAATTTCTTTTCAGATAAGCATATTATTTTTTTGCAAGTGACCGTAAGAAAGTTGAAGTGCATGGGAATGACTCTTGTGCCTGTCTTTAGACCTTAGCATACCATGCAAAAGAATTGGGTCGTTAAAATTTGAGGGAAATAACTTGGGATAGGAAGCAAAACAATAGTCTCTGTTCCTTCTGTTTCAGCATGATAAAGTAGACCTATAGTGAAACCTAGCCATTTGGAGGAGAGGAAAGGAGGGAGGGCTATCCCTATGACTTCCATATTTTCACAAAGCTTGTAAACATTAATGAGACACCATATGTACAGATTTCTGCATACTCTTAAAACTATTACCTCAATAATAAATCTAAAATTATTGGAGAATAGAGGAGATATATAGTAAACAAAAATAAATTGATAATTTGTAGGACCAAATAAAATCAAGACCACATGTAAAGAGAGAGACCTTTTAGAAAAAAAAATTGTTGCAGACAATGGAAAGGAACATTTGCAACAGGAAAACTGATCCAAGAATAAGGTCTACAAGCATCTCAAAAGCTAGGCAGAAAAGGATATTTTCACATCTTTATATCATTTCATGGTTATTCTGTGGGTTTTTTTTCATGATAAGGAAAGCACACTTGCCACAGCACACACGTGGAGTTCAGAGGATACCTCTGTGGACTCTCTTCTCTCATTTAACATTTATTTGGGTTCCAGGAATCAAATTTGGGTTGTCAGGCTTATAGGGCAAGTATTCACTGAACCTTATTGCAGGCCCAGAACAGGATCTGTCTTAGATGGGAAAGTAGAAATGACTAGGGGGAGGCCAACATGGGCCTATCAAATACTTAGAGACTGCTTTCTCTGGCTTGACCTAGGAGAGGGAAAGGAAGAGTTAGTTATAACCTGTCTCTGGTAGAGGGTCAGACAGAGTTCAGGAGCTTTAAGGAAAAAGAAACTTAAAGATTTCACAATTCCTATTTGACTTTTAACATATCAGCATGAGTAGATAATTCCACTAATCTTTTATAAGGAAGTGAACTGGAATTTTAATAGGCTATATTTGGCCTGCCTTGAGAAAAAAGGAGGAGGAGCAGACACATGTCCCATATAACTCTTACATAATTCTTCATCCAGTATTTTATACATTTAATTCACATAGGAAGATAATTTTGTCAAGAGTAATTCTTTGCTCTAAGAATCTTACTAATGATTTTATGATGAAATCCAGGGGAAACAAGATCCAACAGTCCCAAAGATCTTGGTCTAGCAACTAGTTAAAGAGATGTATAATGGTAAAAAGAGAAAGGATATTTACTCTATGTGCCCCTGCTAGGCTGAACACATACATGGGAGCCAGTGGCTCCTAAATCTGTCATCAGGGTATTAGCATGGGAGATTTAGATTCAAAGAGAGAGAAAATGTATACAACTGAGCAGTCCTGGTCTAGATATGATTATGCACATCATGGATTCATCAATGTTTCATCTATTAGAAGGTTGTTATGCATGCAAGGTGGTCCCACAAATGGGTAAATTTTACATCTATTCATCTATCAAAGAGAATGGAGCCCAACCTTCATGAAAAACGTTCCTCATCTAGTAGACAGGTGGTATATTCACCTAGATTTTCCACTTCTGAGAGTCAGTGTCCCTCAAGAGGAAATGTTAAGGACAATAACTTATCTGTGTGCCTTCAGCCCAAGTACGCACAATGAAGGCAGAGATGTGATGCTTTCCTCCTACTTCAGTTATCTTGTGGGCAAAAGTAAAGAGTCAGAAAATTGGAACACAAGTACTTAAACACATGAGCCCATGGAGGACACTTCACATTCAAGCACATAATAAGCATCTAGTTTACCTCCTACTTAGTTAGCAAATATGAATAAAGCTTCAATGCTATCTGTATGCAAATGTTTCTGTGAACTTAAGATTTCAACTTCTTTGTGAAAATACCAAGGGATATGATTGCTTGGTTGTTTGATGAATGTTTAGTTTTACAAAAACCCAGTCTTCAAAAATGGCATTAGTCTGTAGCTAGAGTTTTCCTGCCTGGCCCACAGTCAGGACAAATCTCTCTCACCTGCTAGTCCCACAGCCGCTCAGCCCCGACCAAGTAAACACAGAGACTTACATTGGTTACAAACTGTATGGCTGTGGCAGGCTTCTTGCTAACTGTTATTACAGCTTAAATTAATCCATTTCTATAAATCTATACCTTGCCACATGGCTCGTGGCTTACTGGCATCTTCACATGCTGTTTGTCATCGTAGCAGCTGGCAGTATCTCTCTGACTCAGCCTTCCACTTCCCAGCTTTATTCTCCTCCTTGTCCCGCCTACACTTCCTGCCTAGCCAATGGCCAATCAGTGTTTTATTTATTGACTAATCAGCAACACATTTGCCTTACAGAACATCCCACAGCATTAGTCTATTTGAATTCACATGATTTGTTTCACTTCCACACAAGCACTGAGTATTGTCAAGAACACAGATGTTGATCAATTTAATAATAGTAGTATTTCATGATTGCTTTCACTTACACTTCCATGATGACATATCATACAAAAAATAGTTTTCTAAACCAATAAGCAACCTGTAAATCTTTGTGAAGAGTTTATTAGATTCTTTAACTGTGTTGTTAATTTTCATGCTATTGGTTTTTAAAGTTTACTTGTGTTTTGAATGATACCACATTATTAGATATTTTATATTTTCTCCAAGCCTGTGGTATGGCTTCCTATTATCCTTATTTTTCCTTTCACAGACCAGAGATTTTTACATTTAGTGAATGGGGCTAGTCAGTTTTCTATTACTATGGCTATTTATCTGAGAAAATCAACTTAAAGAAAGAAAGCTTGATGCTGCTTGTAATATATGAGAATTGAGTCCATGATCATTAGCTGGTTCCATTGCTATGGCTCTGTGATGAGGCACATCACCACAGTGTGAATGTAGGACAAAGCAAAGGTAACCACTTCATTGTAAAAGAACAATACACAACAGACAGACAGACAGACAGACAAATGAGCCAAAAATATTTTTAAACATTTTTTAACTTAAAAAAAAACAGAATACAGGATTCAAAAGATTGCTTATTAATTACCACTGTCTTTCAAATAGGCCTAACCACCTAAGGTTTACATTATCTCTCAGCAGGAGCACTAAATAGGTAATAAGATCATTAACATGTCACTTTGGGTTAGCAGTTTAGAAAGAAATTTTAACACTACCAATCAATTCTTTTTTTTACTTGGTTTGTGTCTAAAATGTTTTATAATCATACCAGAATTTCATCTAAAATTTCTCATATTTTACTGCTGAAGAGGCAGGAGTTTTATGCTTTACATTTAACTCCATATTCCATTTAAACTTTTCTTTCATTTTGTTTTTATATATATTTGTTAAATTTTTTTGTGAATGTCATACAATGCATTTACATCAAATTTACCTACTTCCACCCTGTCACACATCCCTGCCTTATTGACTGCACATTGTGTCTTCTTTGTTGTTAATTTATTTTTATTTTTTCCAAACTCATAAAGGCCAATTTGTGTTGCCCATGTACTCTTGTCTGTATGTCCATCCACTGCCGTATTGTCAACCTACCAAAGTCCACACCTTTGAAGAAAAATAACTCACTTTCTCAGCAGGTATCAAATACCAATATTGCCTCAGTTAGGAGAAGGAATTTGTGCCTACATCTGCTCTCCATGCTGAGATTTTGTGTCAGGGCTTGCTTTGTGCAAATTCAGTGCATGCTGTCACAAGTATGTTAGTTGACCTAATTACTTCTGTCTGGAAAATAGTTTCCTTGTAATTATCCATCATGTCTGGTTCTTACAATGTCTCTGCCTAATTTCCTGCCAGAATCCCAGAGCCTTGGAATGTGTAGGTATGATAAAGATATCCCAGTTAGGGCTGGGAACTCCACAGTCTCTTATTTTCTGAGCCTTGACAAGGTCTGAGTCTCTTTGTTAATTGCTGTCTAATGCAAAAAAGCTTCTCTGATGAGACTTGAGAGATGCACTAACTTCTGTGTGTAATGGTAAGTAATTAGGAGTCAGTTTAATACTATATCCATTTAGCAGGACAATGGAGTTAGGGTCTCCTCTAAGACCTATGTATGACTTTTCTAGTCACAGGTTCTAGAAATGGTACCAGGTACGGGTATCGTCTTGAAAGGACCTTAAATCTGACTAGAAAGTGATTAATTACTGATGTTACATTCATGTTACTAATATGATGTTACATACCACAAGACATGACTTATTAGAATGACAAGAGATTAATGTTGGTTACAGGTTTCTCAGACAGGTAAGATTGATGATTATTTTTCGTTTGGAGCAGATGAAGCTTCAACTGAACGTATAAAGAGCAAATAAAGTCTGGGAGAATGCAGGTTATTGACATGGCACTGTGAAGTCAAGTAACCGAATACCTCAGACTCACAGAAGCATCAATCTTCTGTCACTGAGGTGCTGAGGCTCAGAGGGCAATGGCAAAACCTTCCTCTGGTCTGAGTGCAAATGTTAACAGTGTGTATAGAAACTATCATTCTCAGCTTCCTCCTCCTGGATGACTGCAGCCTGAGACTGCTCTCCTACAAAGACCTCATACCAAGACTAGCCAAACCTTCCTCCTCTTTCAGATATATAAAATAAACATACTGAGTTTCTGGAATGCAATTGTTCCCTTCCTCAGAGCAAGCATAGTCTATTTGTTCTCAGCTTTTCTGTATGTGTATCTGGGTATCTGTCTTTTCTTCATTTCCTGGTCAGCTTATGTAGGTCAATACCTGATGCCATCCAGAGCACAAAATCCAATAGCATGTTTAGCAACTTCCAGCACTATGAAAGCTAGCCAGCAGAGATGAAGCTCCCAAACAAGTACCAATTTGATCTATCCATGTTCTAAGTATCAGTTATGCAGTGTCTTCCACAAAGGTCTTACCGTCAAATTCTGGAATGGAAACAGGAGCACTAATCATAGCTTGTAATATTTGGGAGTCTATAGGACCACACTATCCAACACTTTCACATTGGGTAATGCAGTACTACACTTCGAATTTTATTTGTTGACCTGTGGTGTCTAGTAAGAGAATGATTTCACACTTACAGTGTAACTCCATTTTAACTCTTTTTAAGTATATGTACATATATGTGTTAGAATGCATGTACAGTAGTAGGTTTCCTAATGGCGTTTTTGAAGAGTCTTCAGTGTTAGTTATGCTTCTATATATTTTCCCCTCTAACCTACTCTTTTATCCCCCACCATACTTAACCCATGCATGTACACTCCATTACTATCCTTGGACCATTTAAATCACTATGTTGTAACTCCCTTCCCTTTAAACATTGCACATGGCCTCTTACTACTTTCCTAAAATTAACACATGCACAATATAGATGGTAATAATTTTCTTAAAGATATTTCCCTTCAAGTATATCATTTAATTTACCCATATTTTGAAAGGTTTCATGTTAGAGATACAGGGGCCAGTCCTTTTCATATAATATGTATTAGAAAGTTATTAATGCCATATAAAGACCCATAGACTGTAGCATGACTAGGAATCTAAAGAAATTTCCAGACCATAAGGCAAAGTGAGGGTTCCATCTCATACATTTTAGAGGAAGAGTTAGGTTCTATACCAGTGATTGATTGGCAGTTCATAGTGCATGCTTGCAGTCAGGCTGTGTGATTCCACGTTGCAGGGGAAGGAAGTCAGTCTGTCAGCCTGTGACTTGTAGAAAAATCTAATGTGAGGGTGAGAAGAAGAAAACTTTAGAAAAACAAGTTAATGGATGAGCTTTGCAAAATTATGTGGCCCTACTCTCTATACCATATCCTTTTTTCCTACCTTCAATATCTTTGTCCCCTTCTTTCTACACATAGATTTTTTTAAGATTTACTTTTTGTTCGTGTGTACAAGGGTTTTGATTGAATGTGTGTATGGGAACTGCATATATATATATATATATATATATATATATATATATATATATATATATATACCTGTTGCTTGTGGAGGACAGAAGTCATGGGGTCCCATACAAGTAGAGTTATAGATAATTGTATAATTCTATGTAGGTGCTGGGACCCAAAGCCAGGTTAAGAGCAACAAAGTGCTCTTAACCTCTGTGCTGTCACTCCAGATGCTCCATGGTTTTTATTGCTATTTTTACATCAATAAGTTATATATTTATAAATAAATGATCTCATTTATCTATATAAATTCTAGACCCCCAAAAAGAAAGAAAATGTGGTATTTGTCTTAACCTGGCTCATTTTATTGAAAATGATCATTTCTTTCTTTACCTATATTCCTGCAAAAAAGTAATTTTATTCTTTATGACATAAAAAACTATATTGTGTATATATGTCACATTTTATTATTCATTCAGTTATTGTGAATGATGTTTTTTCTTGATTTCTTTCTACTCAAGTTTATTGTTAGAATTTGGAAAGTTACTGGTATTTTTAATGTTAATATTGTATCCAGATACTCTGATGAAATTGTTCATAAATTCTAAAAGATTTATGGTGCAGGCTTTAGAATATCTTCGTGTATAGGATTATATCATCAACAGATAGTAAAACATGAATTTCTTCCTTTAATAATTCTACTCCTTATTAATTTCTCTTGCATTATTACTCTAGCCAAGATTTCAAGGACTAAATTCAGAAACAAGTAGGAAAATTGACATGCTTGTCTCAATCTTGATTTTAAAGTAAATAGTATTAGTTTGTCTTCATTTACTATATACTGTTGGCTGTTTGTGAGATGTGGTCTTTAATGTTCAAGTGTCCTCCAACCTTTCTAGCTTCTATATTGTCTACAAGCCTTGATACGCTCTTTTTTTTTTCCAAGACAGGATTTCTCTGTATAACAGTCTTGGCTGTCCTGGAACTCACTTTGTAGACCAGGCTGGCCTTGAATTCACTGAGATCCACCTGCTCTGGATCCCAAGTACTGGGATAAAAGGTGTGCACCACCATCACCCGGCTAAGTCTTGATATTCTATCTTGCCATTCAATCATTCTTATGATTTCCCACTGAACTCTTAAATGAATTATTTTAATTTTTTACTCTTCCTATTTCCTTACTAAAATCCTCTTTCATATCTGTATTGATAGCTGTCTTTCAATTGTCTGCTTTTATTTCTTTATAATGTAATCAATGTATTCATATCCTTTTTATTTCATTGCACATCCTTATATTTCCCTGAACTTATTGTCTAGGTTTTCATCCAATCAACTCTCACTGTCATCTATTACTGAGGAACTGTTCATCTGTTCATTTTTTAGCATGTCTACATAATTGGTACTTTTGTGATTATTAAATTTTCATATTTCTTGTGTTTCTGCATTGGAGCTTGGTTCTCTGGAACTATTTTCTAACATTTTGAAAACTATCCACATGCTTTTAGTTGAGGAATGACTTTTAATTCAAGTATGACTAGACTGTGGAGTTGATATCTTATTTCTCATCACTGAAATGGAGATGTAGCCCACTAGTTCAAACATCAATCTACGTGATCAAGGTAATTAGTATGATATATAGCACATATCTGAGTGCAAAGTACTAATGACATAAAAAAATCACAATGGAAGTGTAGGCCCAGTAAGAAAATATCAATGAAAAAAATCACCCCTTCAATTCCAGTAACTTCTGGAGAATAAAGAAAAAAATATCATTGCACTCTGAGTATTTAATGAAGAAATATGCATAAATACAGTTTTTGAAATTAGAAAAATTTAAAATTCTACTCCAAAACAGTTACTCTGGGTCAGTGGTTATCAAACTTCCTAATGCTGTGACCCTTTAATACAATTGCTCATGCTGTGGTGACACAAAACTATAAAATGACTTTTATTGCTACTTCATAACTGTAATTTTGCTACTGTTTTAAATTGTAATGTAAATATCTGATATGCAGATGATCATAGGTGACCCCTGTGAAAAGGTCATTTGACCTTCAGTTGGGTTGTGGTATACAGGTTGGGAACTGCTGCTCTAGCTAATGAGATGAAGGAAGTGAAGGGTCCAGTGGAAGAAGGCAGTGATACATTTAACCGAAAGGATGACAGGCAGAGAAGTCACAGAAAGCAACACCATCAGAGTAGGCCCCAGTCCAAGCCTCACTTTTTACATGGGTTAAATAATGGTCATGTACTTCTCTACACTAAATTAAGTTGTATTTGTACAAATGAAATGGGACTATATTAATGTTTATTTGTACTTATTAACTAATATTTTTTTCAGTTTGTCTTGCAAAATAATACTAGGTAACAAGTTAAGAGACCATTTTAACCATCACTCTATTGAAGTTAATATCTCTTTGAATGAAAGAAAAAAGAAACAGGACAGCATTGTACATGCGGAGATAGTAAGATATTAGTTATGAAGGATAAAAATAGGAAAATGTGCAAGAAAATAGCATTAGCATTAGAGCACCACTGGGGAAAACAGAAGAATGCAAAGTAAATAGAAGGGGGAATGACAAACTGAAAGAATAGAGATAACAAAGTTACAGCTAAAGTTAGAATGGGAAAAAAAAGTGGTAAGGAAATGCAATTAAAAATCCTAAAATAAAAACATATTTTCCAAACCCATATCAACATGTGCCTTGTGGAAGAGCCTATTACCAAAAACAGGGGTGATATGCAGGCAAGAGAACAGGGCAAGACAAAGCCAACCCCAAAAATTTTAAGATAGCTATTAAATAACAGAAGTATAAAAATCAAAGAAAATTGAGCAAGTGTGCAGAATTTGACTCTACACAGTCACTCATCTGGCACAAACTGGAAGTCTATCTCTAGAAGGTCATTTGCCAAAGCAGGAAGTGCAGATCTGTCTCTACACCATCACTCACGTGGGCACAGGTTCAGAGACTGTCTTCTATGCTACCTTGCTTTTTGCTCTTTAGCCATTTTGCTTGGTGTCGATTTTGGCTACTTTTCTATTGCCATGATAAAACATCATGATGAAGGAAACTCGCTGATGATTCCAGTGCTGATTGTGGTTTGCAGATTTTGATTTTTTTACTTTATTTTTATGTCATTAGACTCCATTCCTCCCTCTGACAATAATGGCTACCACGTGGCTTTCGTTTTCTCTCTTCTTTATCTAACACTGAGAGTACAATGAAAACTTTGGAGAGACTGTGATTTTTCCATTATTATAAATGTTAAAATTGCCATACAAAGTAATGGGCTTCATTATGTTTTCTACATAATGTCAGCATACTATGTTCTGATTGTCTGTCATCTCTGTCTTCACCATTGCTTCCAACCCTGTACGCATACACAACTCTGTACTCTGAGTGGAGAATTCTCTGCATGAGGCTGGACCTTCTGGAATGGACACTGGACTCTCTCATTTAGAATTTGCATTCTAAAGTGTTTAAATTCTGTTTTTGATGCTAAAATCAATGTTTTTATCTCCTCACCCAAATCATTGGATAGCTGCTGTTCAACTATCCCTATGTTGTACTGAAAGATTCTAACATTATATGCCTGAGAGTTATGTGCCATCATCCCAATCTTATGCTTCATTTTAAGTTAATTTTTTAAGGACAGATGTCTGTGTCAAGGTTTTTTTGGTACTGTATGTACATCCAGCAGCGTGATTCTACCACCATATATTGAAAAAAAATCTATATTTTCTCAATGGCATTGCCTTTGATCTTTTGTCAAAAAATAGCTGATTCAGTATGGCAGTTTCTCAGAAAATTGGGAATAAGTCTTCCCCAAGACCCAGCTATACCACTCTTGGGCATATACCCAAGGAATGCTCAATCTTACCACAAGGACACATGCTCAACTATGTTCATATCAGCATTATTCGTAATAGCAGGAACGTGGAAACAACCTAGATGCCCCTCAAATGAAGGATGGATAAAGAAAATGTGGCACATATACACAATGGAGTACTACTCAGCAGTTAAAAACAATGATATCATGAAATTTGCAGGCAAATGAATGAATTTAGAAAATATCATCCGGAGTGAGATAACCCAGACTCAGAAGGACAAACATAGTACGTACTCACTCATAAGTGGATACTAGATGTGAGGGAAGGGATGGTCAAACTGCAACCCACAGTTCCGGAGAGGCTAGCTAACAGGAAAAGACCCTAGGAGGGACACATGGATGACCCAGGAAAGGAGAAGTGGATGAGTTCTACATGAGCAGACTGGGTGTGTGGGGGGGGGGGGGGTGGCAGAGGGCAAGGAGTGGGGCATGAGAACATAGGGAAATGGGAGGGTTGAGCTGGAACAGGGACAGAGTAGGAGGGCAGGGAGGGAGATACCATAACAGATGAGAACATCATGGGAATAGGAAGAGGCAGGGTGCTGGGGAAGCTCTCAGGAATCCAAAAGGATGACCCCACCTTGGTCTGCTGGCAGTGGTCCAGAGGGTGCCTGGAACAGTCTACTCTGGTGACTGGTCTAGCAAATAACCTAGCTGTCATCATAGAACCTTTGTGCAGTGACTGATGGAGGCAGATGCAGAGACCCACGGCCAGGTGCCAGGCTGAGCTCCAGGAAGCCAATCAATGAGAGAGAAGAGGGAATCTGCAGGCAGGGGACATCTAGATCATGATGGGAGGACGTGCAGAGATGACCAGCCACACTAGTGGAAGCCCATGAACTGTGGACTGGTGGCTGTGGAGCCCCCATGGGACTGGACTAGACCCTCTGGATACGTAAGATGGTTGTTTGGCTTGAACTGTTTTGGTAGCACCCAGGCAGGGGGATTGGGATCCATCCCAGGTGCATGAGCAGTCTTTTGGGAATCTGGTGCCTGTGATGTGATGCCTTGTACAGCCTTGGTGCAGTGGGAAGGGGCTTGGACCTGCCTAGGCTCAGTGTGCCGAGCTCTGCTGACTTCCCATGGGAGACCTTGATTTGTGGGATGTGAGGATGTGGGGTGGCTTGGGAGGGAGGAGGTGGGATCTGTGGGTGGTATGTGGAGTGAGTAGAAAATTCCTTAATAAAGAAAAATGAAAAAAAAAGATTAGCTGATTCTATCTGTGTGATTATCTTTCTGGACCCTATTTTTGCCATTCATGCCTTAAAATTCTTGATTCAATACTGTATGTCATTGAATGGCTAATCTTTGTATTAAGTTTGAAGTATTAGTGCTCTGTTTTTCCTTTAGTTTTGTATTGGTACTTTCTGTGTATGTTTTTCTTTCATGTGAACATTAGAGTCAATTTGTAGATATTTAGAAAATAACTTGAGGGGAGTTTTTTGAAATTCATTGATTCTATATGGATTGAGTTGGATACATTCTGTGTGATAGCTGTTCCAATCTGCCAATTCAACTGGATTAAAAGATGCCTAGCCTGGTGACATGCATGTATAGAGACTGTGAAAGTTGTTTCAGACAGGACTGACATGCTGAACAGTGACTGTAAAGAGACCACCCTGAATATGGTTTGATTCCTCAGAGCAGTGAAAACGTGACAAGTGAGGAGGTGAAATGGAATGAAGGTAGCACACAAGTTGGCAAATGTCTTTCTTTTATGAGTAAGTGCTTCTATTTCTGTCAGTAAACATTAGATTCCAATTTCTTCAGACTTCCAGATTGTACTCAATGCTAGCAACACTCCGGGGAACTTGCATGCTTTCAGCATTGATCTGGCTGCTAAAGAATCCATCTTCTTATATCAAGAACCAGGTTCTCTACCTCTCCAATATGCAGATGATCATGGTTGAACTACACAGCTGCTGTCACATAGATAATCATGTCATCTGAGAATGAAGGCAGTAATTTATAAACTTCTCTACGTGTAATTTGTATTTCCTTGTCTTACTTCATTTTACTGCCTAGGCTGTTGAATAGAAGTAATAAGAAGTGAAATCCTTACTTTGTTCCTGACCTTGGCACAAAAACCTCAAGTTTCTCAATATTAACTGCTTTATTACCTGTAGGGTTTTATAGCTATGCTTTAGAAGGCCTAGGAATTCCCCTCTTTTCCTAGTGTGCTGGGACTTTTACTCATGACTACATGTTGGGTTAGTCAGATGCTCCCTTGTATGTGTTCATAATAGTAGGTAACTTTCATACTTTCGTCTACTAGTGTAATGTATTATGTTAGTTCATTTTTAAATATTAACCCATATTTTTTATACATAGAATAAATCCCAGTTGACCGTATTATATAATTTCTTTCATACATTGTTGGGTTCGATTTCCAATATTGTGGTTTCAGCCCGATGTGGGTGGTATCCTAAGTTGGGCTTAGCCCTGAACCATATAAGATTGAAAAAAGCCAGAAAACAAGTATTTAGGTAGTATAGGTGCATTTGTTTGTTTCTGCTATTAATGTGGCATGACTAGCTCTTACAAGCTCCTGCCTCTGTGAATTCCCTGCAGTAATAGGGAAGCTAGACTAAACCCTTATTCCCTTAAGTTGTTTTTGTAAGTCTATTTTATCACAGCAACAGGAATTAAACTAGAACAGCAAGGTGGTAGGAAATAGTCAAAGGTGAGAACTTAAGGAAAAAGCATGAAGGAGTGGTGGGAGATAATAAATTATATCTAATAAAGCATACAATATTTAGTCATAGGATCAATAACCACAAAATTCACAAAATTGGGTCTTGTTTAAAAATTTTTCTTACCACACGAACATTATATCTGTGGTGGTTTTAAAAGATATTTAAAAGGTTCCCCGTAGACTCATGTATGTGAATGCTTGGCCCATAGTAACTATCCTTGCTGGAGAATGTGTGGCCTTGTTGGAGGAAGTGCATCACTGTGGAGGCAGGTTTTGAGGTTTCATATATGCTCAAGCCATGCCCAGTGACAAAGTCACCTCTGCTGCCTATAGATCAAGATGTAGGACTCACAGATCCCTCTCCAGCACCATGTCTGCCTGCATGCCACTATATTTCCCAACATGATGATAATGGACTAAACCTCTGAAACTGTAAACCAGCCCAAATTAAAGGTTTTCCTTTACAAGAGTTGCATGCCTTTAATCCAAGCACTTAGGAGGCAGAGACAGGCAGATATCTGTGAGTTCGAGACCAGCCTGGTCTACAGAGTGAGTTCCAAAATAGGCTCCAAAGCTACAAACAGAAACCCTGTCTCAAAAAATAAAGAAAAAAAAAGAGTTGCTGTAGTCGCAGTGTCTCTTCACAGCTACAGAAACCCTGACTAAGAAAATATCTAACCTTCTAATCCTATCTCGATTTGATAAAGAAATGAAATGTTTCTTGTCAAAATACCCTAATAAAAATAACCTACAAATCAAATATGCAATTTCATTTAACATCCTCTGGAATTGATAAGAAGTTAACAGAGACAGTACCTATATAGTTTAAATCTCTCTAAAAATCAGACATTCCTTTTCCTTCCTTCTATTGAAGACACATTCTTTTCTCATACAATACATCCTGATTACAGTTCCCCCTCCATCTAAACCTCCCAGTTCCTCCCCACCTCCCAGCCAACAGGATTGACTCTCTTTCTGTCTCTTATTAAAAGAGATCAGGCTTCTAAGAGAGAACAATCAAACATGACAAAACAAAATATAATAAGATAAAACAAAAACCATCACATTAAGGCTAGACTAGATAATCCAGCAGAAGGAAAAAAGGCCCAAGATTGGGCACAGGAATCAGAGACCCATTCATTCACATACTCGGGAGTTCCATAAAAACACAAAGCTAAAAGGTATATTGTATACACAGAGGACCTGGTTTAAAATAAAAGGCCCTCATTGGCCTTGTTTTTGTTGCTTCAGTCTCTGTGAGTTCATATGAGCCTTGTTCAGTTGGTTTAGAGGCTTTTATTCCCCTGGTGTCCTCCATCCCCTCTGGCCTCTTACACAGGGTTCACTAAACTCAGAGGAAGAGATTTGATGGAGACAGCCTGCCTACAGCTATGTATCCCAAGGACTCTCTCTGTGTAATGTCAGTCTGTGGGTCCCTGTATCTGTTCTCTTCTGGTATAGGAGGATGCTTCTCTGAAGATGAGTGATTAAGTCACTGATTTATGAGTGTAGCAGATTATCATTGAGTCATTTTATTGATTTTTTTTGCCAGTAATGTTTGATTTTACCCTAGTTATCTGGGATATCTAGTCTCTGGTTCTTAGTCACCCATGCAGTACACGTTATGGGTTCCATCTCATGGAGTGGGCCTTAAGTTAAACCAGACACTTGTTGGCTATGTTCTGTGCCACCATTGCCCTTTCATATCTTGCAGACAGGACAGATTATAGGTCAAAGATTTTATGACTGGGTTGGTGTTTATGTTTCTCTTTTGGTAGCCTTCAGAGTATCATTCCACTCCAAAGACACTAGAAATAGGGAGGAAGGCTCCATGGAGACACTAGCTCTATTTCTCTAAGTTCAGTGAGTTGTGTGGTGTTGTCTTCAGCAGTAGGACCCTGCTGTCAGTTTGCAGAGAGCTAATCATCGTCTTGGCAACAGCCTGCGTTGTTTGTGGATTTCCATGGGACCCTCCTTAGCCAAAACTCAATTGAATGTAACCCAATCCCAAAACTGGAAGACTTGTTTGGTGGAAAGAGATGGCAAGTTTGAGTTCTGTATCCACCATTGTAAGAGAGTTCATTAGTATTGCTTTCAAATATTTTAGTTAGTTTCTACAACACTAGGTGCCCAGAACACCCCTCAAATGCCCCCTAATTCCAGCTGTCTCCTCACATTCACATTCCCTACATCAATCCTATTTCCTCTTCCCTTCCCCATCTGATCCTCCCATTCCTTTCCCAAATGTCCCAGCCCACCCATAAAATACATTCTATTTCTGACTCCCAAGGAAATCCATGTGTTCCCCCAGGCCCTTCCTCTATACTTAACCTCTCCAGCTCTACAGATTGTAGCTGGATTACCATCTGTTTAATAGCTAATATCCACATGTAAGTAAATTTATACCATATCTTTCCGGGTCTGAAGTTACCTCACTCTGGATGATTCTTTTCATTTCTATCCATTTCTCTGAAAATTTCGTGATGTTGTTTTTTGACAGCTGAGTAATACTCCATTGTGCAAATGGACTATGTTTTCTTTATCCATTCTTCTATTGAGGGATATTAAGGTTGTTTCCAATTTCTGAATATTATGGAGAGATCAGAAGTGAACATTTTTTGGCAACTTGTAGGATTAAAAGTAATTTAGATATATGACAAATGTAGTATATGACAAGAGCAGTCTCCTTGCTGAGAATGGAGGATTCTTTGGATATATACCCAAGAGTGGTATAGCTAGGTCTTGAAATAGATCATTTCCCAACTTTCTGAGAAACCACCACACTGATTTCCATAGTGGTTGTAAAAGTTTTCACTCACACCAGAAATGGAGGTCTGTTCTCATTGTTCCATATCCTTGCCAGCATGCATAGCCTCTTATATTACTGATCTTAGCCATTCTGACAGCTGTAAGATGTAATCTTAAAGTAGTTTTGATTTGCATTTCCCTAATAGCTAAGGGATGTTAAACATTACTTTAAGTGTTTCTCAGCCATTTGAGATTCTTCTATTGAGAATTCTATTTAGATATGTATCCCATTTTTAAATTAGATTATTTGGGTTTTTTTGATATCAAGTTTTGAGTTCTTTATGTACTTTGGATATTAGGCCTCTATCAGATTAGGAGTTAGTAAAAATCTTTTGCCATACTGTAGGCTGCCACTTTGCCAGAATGAAGCTGTCTTTTTGCCTTACAGAAGATTCTTCATTTCATGAGGTCCCATTTATTACTTGTTGATTGTAGTGCCTGTACTACGGTATTATGTTCAGATAATTGTCTCCCACGCCAATGCATTCAAGGCTAATCCACTTTTTCTCTTCTATCAGGTTCAGTATATCTGGTATTATGTTTAAATCTTGATCCAACTGGAGTTAAGTTTTGGGCAGGGTGATAAATATGGATCTATTTGTAGTCTTCTACATGCTGACATCCAGTTAGACCACAGTGTGTTCTATCTAGTGTGTATTTCTGTCTTCTTTATAAAAAATCTGATGTTCCTATGTGTTTAAATTTATGTCTGAGTCTTCAGTTAGATTCCATTGATCAATGTGTTTGTTTTTCTGCCAATACCATGTAACTGTTAGTACTATAGCTATGTAATTCAATTTGAATTCAGGAATGATGATAACTCCAGCAGTTCTTTTTTAAATCAGGATTGTTTTAGCTATCCTGAGTATTTTATTTTACCAATTAAAGTTGAAAATTGTTCTTTAAGGACTCTAATGAAGTGTATTAGATTTTGATGGAGATTGAATTCAATATGTTGATTGCTTTTGTAGGATGGGCATTTTTTCCTGTTAATCCTACTGGTCTATAAGCATAGAAGTTATTTCAATTTTCTTGTATCTATTGAGACTTGCTTTATGCCCCAGTGTATGGCCAATTTTGGAGAAAGTTCCATTAGGTGCTGAGAGAAAGGTATATTATTTTGTGTTTGGGGGAAATGTTCTGTAAATATCTGTTAGTTCCATGTGGTTTATAACATAACATCTGTGAGCTCTAGTATTTCTCTAGTTTTGTTATCTCTGGATCACCTCTCCACTGGTAAGAGTGGTATTGAAATCTCCAACTATCATTGTGGGAAGGTCAATATGTGATTTAAGTTGTATTAGTGTTACTTTTACAAACTTTGGTACCCTTGTGTTTGGGGCATAGATCTTAAGTCTTGAGATGTCATCTTGATGGATATTTTCTTTGATAGATATGTAGTGTCAGTCCCTGTCTCTGTTGATTAGTTTTGGTTTGAAGTCTATTTTGTTAGATATTAAAATGGCTACACCAACTTGCTTCTTAGGTCCATTTATTTGGAATATCTTTTTCCAATCCATTACCCTGAGGTAATGTCTATCCTTGATGTTAATGTTTGTCCTTGAATGCAGCAGAAGGAAGGATCCTGTTTTAGTATCCATTCTGTTTGTCTGTGTTCTTATTAGGAATTGAGATCATTGATAATGAGAAATATCAATGACCAATGATTGTTGACTCCTGTTGTTGTTGTTGTTGTTGTTGTTGTTGGTGGTGGTGGTGGTGGTGGTGGTGGTGGTGGCAGTGGTGGTATATGTATCCCTTCTTTTGGTTTTACTAGTGTGAGCTTATTTACTTCCTATGATTTCATGTGTCTAGTTCCCCTCCTTAGTTTTGAGTTTTCTTTCTAGCACCTTCTATAGGGCAGTATTTCTAGATAAATATTGCTTAAATTTGACTTTAATGGAATATCTTATTTTCTCCAACTATGGTGATTGAAAGTTTTGCTGGATATAGTAGTTTGGGCTGGCATCTATGGTCTCTTGAAGTCTGCTGCACATCTGTCCAGGCCTTTCTGGTTTTTATTGTCTCAGTTGAGAAAGTCATGTTTAATCCTAATAGGTCTGCCTTTATAGGTTACTTGGTATTTTTCCTTTGCAGCTTTTAATACTATTTATTTATTCTGTACTTTCAGTCTTTTGATATGTTGTGAGGGGACTTCCTTTTCTGGTCTGATCTATTGAGTATTCTGTATGCTTCTTATACCTTAATAGGCATCACCTTTTTTAGCTTAGAAAATTTTCCTTCTATGATTTTGTTAAAAATATTTTCTGGGCTTATGAGGCAGGACTTCTTCTTCCTCTATCCCTGTTATTCTTAAGTTTCATCTTTTCATAGTGTCCCAGATTACCTGGATATTTTGTGTCAGGAATTTTTTAGACTTAATGTTTTCTTGGACCCATATATCCATTTGTTCTGTTGTATCTTCAATACCTAAGAAAGATTCTCTCTTCCATGTCTTGTATTCTGTTGAAGATTGTGCCTCTAGTTACTGTTTGAGGACATTAATTTTTCATTTCTAGGATTCCCACAGTTTGTGTTTTCTTTATTGCTTCTATTTTCATTTTCATGTCTTGAATAGTTTTATTCATTTCTTTCAACTGTTAGTTTGTCTTTTCTTGGCTTTCTTTAAGGGATTTATTTATTTCCTCCAATTGTTTGTTTGTGTTTTCCTGAATTCCTTTAAGGGCTTTATTAGTTTCCTCTTTTAGGACCTCTATCATCTTCATACAGTTAGATTTAAGATCTTTCATTGTGCATCATCTATGTTGAAATATTCAGAGATTACTGTGGTGAAATAGCAGAGCTCTCGTGGAGGGCTCTGTTGTCCTATCTTATATTGATTATGTTCTTATGGTGCTGTCTAGGCATCTAGGTTGGTATGTTTATAGCTCTAGATGCTTATTCATGAGTTTGTCTTTGTTATATAGGTGATTTGTTCCTTGGTTTCTCTTTCCTCTCTGAATTTTCAGAGAGTATGATTTCTGTGTGTTGCCTGTTTTCCTGGACTGCTCAGCTGATGTGTTCATAGGGAATGCCTGCTGAGGTTAGGGGCTGGGATACAGTGATGAGAAGGATAGAAGGAGACAAGTTGTGTGGTCCAAAAGAGATGTGGTCAAGGGCTAGGAAAGTCAGCAGTGGGTGATCTGTTACAGCACTAAGGACAAGATTAAGGAATTGGGCCTTGGGGAATACAAAGAGATGGAGAAAGGAGATCTGTGGGAAGCCTACCTGCTTTTTCACCAGGGATGGCTTGTGGTTGAGCAGGAGGTGCCTACTGTAGTTTGGGACTGGGTTTACTGAAGAGAGAGTGGTGTTAGGAAGGGATGGTCTATAGGATACACAGGAGATATGGACAAGGGGAAAGAGAGGCTTCAGTTGGTGCTCTGTTGCAGTGCTAGGGAATAGACTGAATGATTGCGTCTAGAGGAACAGAAAGAGCTCTAGTCTCACAATATTTTAAAGCAAGTATTTTAGTTGGGCAATAAGTATCTAAAAATGAGGATTTTATGTAAAGTATATTTCTAACTGCTATAAGCCAGTGACTTAAAGAAAAGTGCCTTAAACATTAAAATAGCAAATGATTATATATGTCCATCAATTCAATATGTCTCTAAAGGACAAACATTAAAAATCTTTTTATTGTATTATTTCTGTGGTTTCCTTTCTAATGGTAGTTAATATGTTAATTATATTAATTCTGAATATGTTAATTCTGAACTTTAACTAGGTTGTCATTAATATATAAATCATAAATATTTATGTATACCAAAATCTTTGTGTTCATTTATCTGCCAAAGACATCAATTTCATGGTAAAGTTACAACATATTCAGATGAGGAAAAAACAAATTAAGAGAGACACAGTTATCTTCTATACAAGTAGGGCACATTTATGCTTCATGTTGTAAAAAGAAATCTTTGGGTACACATTATGAACAGTTCCATAAGGACATACCACTAAATGTTTTTTTTTTTGTTGTTGTTCTGAGTTATCCCCTAGAGCAGGTGATATGGACAGGAGGAAAACAAGGCTCAGCAGTCACAGGAATTAGCAAACCCAGATGCACATAGATGATGATGTGGACACGGTCCACAAGATGATAGTGACAGAGGCACCAACACTACCAATCTCAAAGATAAGGCTGGCCACATGACAGGACTAGACTTTGAAATGTCTGACTGCCTTTATTTCTATTTCTTATGAAGTGTCCTACCTGCAGATAAGATAAGAAATTTCTGCAGTGTAATTCAGTCTTCTCAGACTGAAGACTTTTGAGTAAGGTGTAGTCTAAAGATTTTCTTAAAAGGATAATTATACAAAAACATATAGGATAGCTATAAAATCCTGAATAATAAAAAATTGTTGGAGGTAACATTATTCCTGATTTCAAGTTGTACTATATAGCTATATTAATTAAAAGTAGCATGGAATCATCACAAAAATGGACATGTTGTTCAATGGAATAAACTTGAAAACCAAGACATTATCTGCACACTTATGACCCCTTCATAAAGAAGGCAGAAACACACACTGACAAAAAAGACAATATCTTTAACAACTTGTGCTGGTCAAACTTGATGGCTGCATGTAGAAGTATCCAAATGGTCCATACTTATCACTGAAAAAAACTCAACTCCAGTTGGATCAAAGATCTCCACATAAAACTGATACACTGAATCTGAGAGAAGAGAAAATAGGGAATAGCCTTGAACTCATTGGCGCAGGTGCTGTAGGATGGTCCTTCTGTACGCTGTGAATATGTGTTACTCTCATTGGTTGATAATAAAGCTGTTTGGGCAATGGAGAGGCAGAATACGATTGGGCAGTAAAATCAAACTAGGGACTGAGATGAAGAAAGGC
Organism: Peromyscus californicus insignis; assembly: GCF_007827085.1. Taxonomy (NCBI): domain Eukaryota; kingdom Metazoa; phylum Chordata; class Mammalia; order Rodentia; family Cricetidae; genus Peromyscus; species Peromyscus californicus. The sequence continues at coordinate 97,133,009 of NW_026294562.1, forward strand.
CAAGTTGTGGCAGATGGTAGCCAGCCACCCAAGAAGCAAGATTCTGATGGACCAGTAAGCCATGGGCCATATGACAATGTACTGATTAACAGAAATATGTTAATTTAAATATAAGAGCTAGTTAGTAATAAGCTGGAGCCATCGGCCAAACATTTAGAATTAATATAAGCAATCTTATGGTAATTTGGGAAGTGGTTGACGGGTATCTGAGAACAGGCAGGCTGGATAAAATCCTCAGTTTACACTCGGGAAAAGACTTTATGAACGGAGCACCATAAACACAGGTGCTAAGGTCAACAATTGATAAATGGACATCATAAATTGAAAATCTTGTCCAAGGCAAAGGACACCATCATTCAGACAAATCACCAGCCTACAGAATTGGAAAATATTTTTACCAACTACACATCTGTTGAGGGCTAATATTTAAATATATAAAGAACTCAAAAAACTGGATATGAAAACAAATCACCCAGTTAAAAACTGGGCTATAATTGGGGATTTAGCTCAGTGGTAGAGCGCTTGCCTAGAAAGCACAAGGCCCTGGGTTTGGTCCTCAGCTCTGAAAAAAAAACAAAACAAAAACAAAACTCTGTCTCAGAAAAAAAAAATGATTTTGTATTTATTTTAGCCAGGCAGTGGCGCATGCCTTTAATCCCAGCACTTGGGAGGCAGAGGCAGGCAGATCTCTGTGAGTTCGAGGCCAGCCTGGGCTACAGAGAGTTCCAGGAAAGGCACAAAGCTACACAGAGAGACCCTATCTCGAAAAACCAAAAAAAAAAAAAACTGTGCTATAGAACTAAACAGAATTCTCCAAAGAGGAAACAAATGGCTGCAAAACACTTAAACAATTGACATCCTTAGCAATCAGGGAAATGCAAATCAGAGCTACTTTGAGGTTTCATCTTATACCTGTCAGAATGACTAAGATCAACAAAAGATGTGATAGCTCATGTTGGTGAAGATATGGAATAAGGGGGACACTCATCCATTGATAGTGGGTGTACAAACTAGTACAGTCACTATGGAAATAAGTGTGATGCTTCCTCATGAAGATGGAAATCGATCTACCCCAAGGTCCAGCTATACCACTCATGGGTATATGCCAAAAAAAATGCTATACCTTACCACAAAGATCTTTACTCAACCATATTCGCTGATGCTATATTCATAATATCTAGAAATTGGGAAAAAAAAACAAAGATGTCCCTCAACAGATAAACAAATAAAAAAAGTTGCATATTTACAAAATGGACTATTACTTGACTGTTAAAAATAAAATAAAAGCATGAAATTCATAGGTAAATATATGGAACTAGAAAAACAATCATTCTGAGTGAGGTAACACAGACTCAGAAAGACAAACATGGCATGTATTGTCTTATATATAGATATTAGATATTAAGTCTTTGATAATCAACTTACAACCCATAGAAGCACAGAGTGCAGGTATAGAATAAGGGACTGGGGGGGATATAGATAGATCTAGTTAGGAAAAAAGGAATAGACTAGATAGTTATAGATGGATGGAGGGCTGGAACAGGAGGATCACATGGGGAGGGAGAGAAGAAGGGATAAGGGAGATAGTATGGGCAGAAACAACCAAAACTAAAGACCATTGAGAGGTTGTATGGAAACCTAATATAGTATAAGTCTCCAAAATTATATATATATATATATATATATATATATATATGCGATTTAAATGAAATCTGCAAGTAATGGGAGGAAATAAAGGCCCCATTAGCCATATATTGTCACCAAAAAAGCTTCTAGTGCTGTGATTGGTTTATATCTATGGTTTACATCTAAAATTGAGTTGTTGACCAATGGGGTCTCATGGATATCATCAAACTATGCAGGCTGTTGTCAAAACTAAAGATTGCTCTTCCCAAACAGTCAGCAAAACCCCATTGCAGAAGACATCTGCAGAGCTCATTGAATATGGAGAAGTCAAGTCGGCTCCTATATAGGGCCTTCAACAGTATAATCTAGCATCTTTGGTAAAGGAAGGTACTCTGAATTCTACCAAGAGAAATATAAACACCAATTCACCCACAAACTATTTAATTTTGCAATTTTTATACATATACTCTAAACCAACCATCTGAAGTATTTCTGACAGACTTTACTCCCATTGTATTGATTGTCTTTCATTATGGTGTTTTGTCTTTGCAGGATGAAAACTTTTAAATTTTATGTAATTTCATTTTAAGTGTTTGAGGGTATTCTCTGGGCTAATAGAAGTCTTCTTCAAAAGATCCTTTCTTTAGAATTTACCTGTACTGATACCTGTTTACATATATAAACTTACACATTATAAGCCAGGATCTACACATGAATAAGAGCATATTGTTTTTCTCTTCCTGAATTTGTGCTACCTCACTTAGCATTATATTTTTCCATGACCATCCAGCTCTGATACTGTAATAGCCAAGTGGGTTAGCGTGGGGAATCAGCCAGAGAGAGGAGATAGGCCAATCATGATCAGGAACACTCAGGTGTGACCACTGCACTGAAGAGTGCTCAGGCAGCAATGAAGGGCTTTCAAGTTTCTGTTTCTCAGTAAAACAAAGTCTGCTAGGAAGGCCAGGTCATTGTGAGACCTGGACCATCACCCTAAAATTGGCACTGCCATTTTGGAGGCTTTGTTTTGGCGATCTAACATCTCTATACCCTCATCCTATTGCTAAACCTAGATGGGAGCTGGGTAACTTAAGGCCTCTTGAAGAGATTTAGGAGAACTTCTTTAATTTCAATGTATCAAGGTAAGAACAGACTTTTTAAGCTTAGAAAGTGGAAGCAAATTTAAATTAAATATAAACAAGAAACAAGAATGCCTCAGGCAAAACAATTTACAAGAACATTCTTTAATCAAATAAACATGTGGCTTACTTATGGTAACAATAAGCATTTCCAGCTGATGGGATGAGTATGAGACTGACATAAACTCAAGCCAAACATAATCACAGCAAAGACAGAGGAGTTGGCCACAAAACTCTACTGTTAGGTGAGACACCATTGTCACATGGTAGCTTCTGGGAAATGAAGAGATGTGACCCCTGGTAGGACCACCACATTCCTGTGTAGTCGCCATTCCCAGAAGTAGTTTGATACAATGTGGTGAGATAATACTCCTCATTCTCTATTGGTGGAGGTGAAAAATAATAAAGTCCTGTGGAAATCAGTTCAGATATTTTTCAAAAACTTAAAAATAGAACTACAATATGACTCAGCTATTTCACTCCTGGCCATATACCCAGACAACTCTTTACCCTACCAAAGAAATTTTCACTCTCATGAGTGAAAATTTTTATTATTTTTTAATTTTTTGAAATTATATTATAATTACATAATTATCTGCTTCCTTTACCTCCCTACACCTTCACATTTATTACTCCTATATTCACTAGAGCAAAAAACTAGAATCAAGCAAGATGTCCATCAACAAATGAATGGATAATGAAAATTATAGATATATATGAATACTAATCAGAATAAAAATGCAATAAAAAGTCAATGAAAATTGATGAACTTAAAATGTATAATATTAAGTGAGGTCATGCAATCTCAGGAAAAAAGTCTCATTTTCTGCCTTATATGCATCACTTAGAACATGTGGTAACAGTATAACATGTAGGAAAAAGAACAAGAAAGACTAAATACTAGGATATGGGGAAAGACTGGATGAAGGTAATAAGACACAAGTTATGAAAGAAGATATAAATCTGATTGTTTTTCTAATTCAACTCCTTTGCTGGTGGCCATGCCAGAGGAGCAGCAAGTGATAATTGACTTCGGGACACTAGAAGAAAACTCCCTGATGGGTGACTCTCGGTTAGGCAAGGCCCCTTAGACCACAGACCCTGGAATGTCTTTTGCTTCTGCCATCTTTCTCTGTTATCTGGCATGGTGTGAATGGGTCTGAGGAGATCCCCACTGCCTGTAATGTAGTGTGTTTATCTCATGGAAACAACCCGTTCTACTGCGCACTTTTACTTGTGGATTATTATGAAGATGATCCTTCCTAAGCTGTACTGTCTAATTGATAAAAATAATGTTAGTTTAAATAGAGTTCTGATAATAATAATATAAATTAGTGTAGCATGAATCTTAAAGAGTCTTTATTAATAAAACAAACCCAGAGAGAAGTATTGAGGTGAACATTGGAAGATCAGAGAGACAGAACAAGCCACAGCTAACCTCACCTAGCCAACTTCTCGGCTGGTCTTGTTTCCTCAGACTGGAAGCCTCTATGTCCTCATATCTGAATGGCTCTCAGCTGAACTGTGCTGCTCAAAACCTAAAAGCTTAACCAGCCAAATGCTTAGCCAGCCAAATGCTTCTAGTTTCTGGTCCTCATGCCTTATATACCTTTCTGCTTTCTACCACCACTCCCTGGGATTAAAGGCATGAGTCACCATGCTTGGCTGTATCCTTGAACACATGGATTTCTGCCTCTGGAATGCTAGGATTAAAGGTGTGTGCTACCACTGCCTATCCTCTATGTTTAATATTGTGGCTATTCTGTCTCTGACCGCAGATAAGTTTATTAGTGTGCACAATATTTTGGGGAACACAATACCACCACATTTCCCCTTTTTTGTCTAAAATTTTAAAAAGCTTATAACTAATACAAGAAAAATTATATCCAATAAGTATATACAATATACACAGTCAAGATTACATTAACTATGTCTAGTCCATTAACATTTGACAGATTCAGATAAAAACTCCATTATATATATTAACAATGTCCAGTCCAGTAACATTTGATAAACTCAGACAAAAAATTTTCCTTACTTATCCTATTTAAAACAAGTAGTTCCTTTTTAAAAGTAGATTCCATAATCTCCCTTTTTATCTTATTGTATCCATAGAAGTGTCACACTGCTATAACATATGAGTTTCTACTGAGGAGTCATATAGACTGTGGCTTAGGTTAATGATTAAGAAAAACAATTGAGTCCCTCTTAGCTCAGCTAGCTTAAATTTTTTTAACCTTAATGTTGGGAGATGTGTTCACAGGTTTCTGAATGCATCACAGCTGAAACAAAGCTTTGAAAATAACTTATAGTTAGACTAAGATTTTTTGTCAAATACCTTTTGAGGTGAAAAACCCAAAAAGATAATCTAAAGTTTTAGAAAGGCACATAGTTAATGCAGAACTCTTTAAGGTCAGGGAACAAGAACAAAGCAGCCCAATTATTACTAGCTGATATACTTTTCTTGTCAGAATTGGTTGATGATCAAAGGTGATGATTATTTCCTTGTGCCCATTTTTGCCCTCAATCTCCTAATATAAGAAACTATTGATTAGTGGGTATGCACCCTAAAGACTTAAAGTATAGTTGACTGATTCTTTTTCATGTAAAGAAGTTTAGGTTCATGGTTCCTTATAAAATTACCTTTCAAGATAAGAAATAAAGCAATTGACCCTTTCTTTGTAATTGCAATGGCAGCCTGCCAGTAAAAGATCTAACTGAGAAGAATATGTTGCTTGCCCACATGGTTAATCTATAACAAGTTGCTTGGGTATGAATGTATGTGAGTTCTTGGGATAATTTGTTTTCCACCTGTAGTACATAAAATGTTTAATCATGTAAGGGATATGGAAAACCTACTTTTTTTACAGTTTGTTCTGTATTCATTAATATCATTCACTTGAAAAACAGAACATAACAACATGTAATTCCTATATTGCCTGAAAGATTTTGCTGGGTTATATAATCTGTAAGGAAAAGAATAGAGGTGGAGTAAAAGAGAATTAAAATGGGCTAGAAGGAAAGCATCAAGAAAGAGTGAGTTAAAATAAGTAGAAGGAAAACATCAGGAATGAGAGTGCTGGAAGGAAAACATTAAGGATGCGAGAAGGAAATCACCAGAAAAATAAGGAATAGAGAATGCAAAAGAAGAATAAAGAAAAGATCTGAAGGAAACCACCAAGAGAGTATGTGAGTGTCTTTTTAACTACCCCCTCAGATAAAAAAAAAATCTAATTTGTACTGAAGCCTTGGGCTGTCTAGATACTGGTCCCCCAGGCAGCAACACTGTGTCATGGATTTTGTTGTTGTTTGATCATGGACAAGTGAATCAAAACACATTCATCAGTGAAAGTACAAATTCTGATGTGAATCCCCATAGCATCATAAAGCAAATTCTGACTGTTCAAGGAGGTGTATAGACTTGGGGTTTGGTTAATGTTGGTGTGTAATTTTTTCCAGGTTGTTTTTTTAAATAATAATGTCAAATCAAACAACAACAAAAAGTACTGATGTTTTGGTAACATGTGTGACAAGACGTTGTTGATACTCCCTATCTAGACCCAGAAGTTCCCACTGCAGCTTGTGACTGGAGAGCCTTAGAATTTCAGGCCTGAAACACCACTCCTGACTGCAAAATGATTTCACTTCAGTACTTTCCCATTTCCTGGATCCATGAAAGGCTACAAAGCTTTCACATAACAAACTGAGTCTGTGGACTTTCTTGCTTTCTTCTTGGGTTGGAGCTTCTTTGGCCTCTGGCTTAAAAGTGCTTTGTAGTCTGTTTTATATTCCTTCCCAAGTTCAGCCTCTTTGACCTCTGGTTTGAAGGAGCTTTTCTGTTCTGCTCTCTTTGCTGCCATGCTTTGCTGTTATGTGATTTCAGAACTTTCATTGTTTACATGGGCAGCACAGCCTCCAGTCCTAGCAACAGCCCCTTGGGCATGTTCTAGCACATTGGTCTGACTATGCTTGTAACCCTGGGGGAAAGAAGAAAATATTCTCTTTCATCTGACTGAGCATCCGGGATCAAGGAGCCATCTGCTATCTCTCCAAGTTTTCAAGGGAACAGATGCCTCTTGTATCCAGAGCTGCTTACAAGATTAACACCTAAATGTTAACTGTGTGTTATCCCTTCCTTCTGTCTTTGCCTATACAAAAATAGTGTTGTTAACTGGAGGGACCTTGACTTTGGCCAGTTCTTGCTGGAATGTAACATTCTGTAACATTAAGACCTCTTGAGACATGGAGGGTTGGTGGGGGATATATGTAAAAAGTACTTTTTTTTAATCCAAGTGTGAATAAAGTCTGCCTACAACTTAGAAGAGACAGAAACTGTAATTTAAGAACATGTAAGCAAGCAATTCCTTGTTTTTCTCTTTTCATTTATTTATTTTTGTATATTTTCTTAGTATAATGTTTGTGAGAGAAAGACTGAGTTCCCTGATTAGCCCATGCTGGCCTTGACTTCTAGACTCCAAACTTAAAGGATTACTGGCATGAGCCACAACACTGTAAAAAGACAGGTTTTCAGAAACATTCCTGTGTATAAAAGGCCTACATTTTTTTCTTAAAAAACCAACTCAAAATACAACCAAGAAATATATTTGTAGTCAGGCATTTTTATCTTCCTTGTTTGTTCTGACACTGACAAACATAACCATTACCATTAAACATACACAAGTAACCCAGAGCAGACAGACAAGCTCACTTCCTGTCTGACCATTACAGAATTCTTGAATATCCATATAGCTTATGAACATTCTCTGCAACTGATAGGTGGTCAGTCACACATTCACAGGCTTAGAAGTCGTTTAGGATGGACTCCAGTACTGTGATCAGCTTTGCACCCCCTCCTATGTCCCTGGCAACACTGATGATAAAAATAAGTATCACCTCTGCCCCTCCTTAGAATTTGAAACTTGTGAAAGCAGGGAGGAAGCACCACACAACTGCCTCTCCCTCAACTTTAAAACACCATATGACAGAGAAGACAGGTGAGAAGCAATGCTTTGTTGAAGCCCATTACAACAGGCGATTTCCTCCCACAGAGTGACTAGGAAAGCAGGGATTCTCACTGAACCTGGAGCTAACCAATTCTGGCTAATTTAGCTAGCTAGCTCATTCCTAGCTGTCTCCATCATCTGAGTGCTGGTATCAGATACACCCATTGTGCCTGCATGACATTTATGTTGGTTTTGGAGATGTGCACATTGGTCCTAATCCTTGGATAGTCAGCAATTTGTCCAATTAGTCATCCCCCCAGCACCTGCCTGATTTTCTGACCTCAGATTCTAAAAGTATGACTTTCTTCTCTCATCTAGCTCCCTCTTCCTTAAAGCTACTAAGATCTCCAGCTTGCCTGCCGTTGTTGCTTTTTCACTCAAAGCTCAATAAACCTGGATTCTTAATTTCTTTATGAGATTAGTTACTTATAAACTGGACCCTGCACTCCTTAGTGACACAACTAATGACCTACAGAGGAACAACATTAAACTCCTCCCATCAAGAAGGAGAACTTGGACGCTTGCCCTGCTGAGAGTAAATTCAGCCCCTGCCCTCAGATAAAGCACCCTGTCTGTACTGTAGCTGACAGTCTGCAGCCTTGCCTCCTCCAGGAAGGATCACATTCTCCTGCACTTCTCTCTGGAGCAGCCACCTGGCCTCAAGGAGACAAGTAAGTGGAAGAGTAGGTGGGAAGTGGGTTGGACAGATAAGTACAAAACAGAATAAACAGAACAGACAATGCTAAATAGAAATTGATGGGAAATTTAAGGGAGCTGTTGGAGAAACAATAATTATGGCATGCTGATGCCACAAACATAATTTGGTACTGACTCTAAAGTTCACATTGCCAGCTGCTCCACTGAAAACATGAAATGAAGCTAACCCTGATGAAAACAGACTTTACTGTCTGCGACTTCCATCTTCAAGAGTTAGTGATGTTAGCCAGGCGGGGGTGGCGCACGCCCTTAATCCCAGCACTCGGGAGGCAGAGCCAGGTGGATCTCTGTGAGTTCAAGGCCAGCCTGGTCTACAGAGTGAGATCCAGGACAGGTGCCAAAACTACACAGAGAAACCCTGTCTTCAAAAAACGAAAAAAAAAAACAAGAGTTAGTGATGTGGAAGAATGTTATGTAGGCCCAGAATAAACAAGAAAACCTCTCACTGGGCAGTCTTCCTCATCTAGCAGAGTTTCTTGTTTTCTTACAAAGTTTATTTGGACCTGAGATCTTTACATGTTGAAGTTACATTTTCTTTTCAGACGAACACATTGCAAGTGATGAGGCAAGCTGAAGTGAAGGGTGGGGAGACATGTGCCTCTCTTTAGACCTTAGCATAACATGCAAAAGAGATGGATCATTAAAAGTTGAGGGAAATAACTTAAGACAGAAGGCAAAACAATAGTTTCTGCTCCTTCTGTTACAGCATGATAAAGCAGACCTACAGTGAAACCTAGCCATTTGAAGGAAGGAAGGGAGGGAGAACTATCCCCATGACTTCCCCATTTTCAGAAAGCTTGTAAACATTAATGAGACAATGTTAAGTCCAAATTTCTGAATACTCTTAAAACTATTACACTAATAATAAATCCAAAATTGTAAGAGGATAACGGACTTAAAACTATTACACTAATAATAAATCCAAAATTGTAAGAGGATAACGGACACATGCAATAAGCAAAAAATAACTTGATTATTTGTATGACCAAATAAAATCAAGACCACATGTAAAGAGAGAGGCATTTTTGAAAATTTATTGCACACAATGGAAAGGGACATTTACAACAGAAAAAACTAATCCAATAGTAAGGTCTGTACTATAAACATATTATAAACACCTCAAAAGCCATGGAGAAAGAAATCTTTTCTTATATTTTTAATATCTTGTTGTTATTGTGTTGTTTTTGCATGATGGGGAAAGCTTACTTGCCACACACAAGTGGAAGTTAGAGGACACCTCTGTGAACTATGTTCTCTCCTTCTATATTTATGTGGGTTCCAGGGATCGAATCAGGTTGTCAGGATTATGTGGCAAATACTCACTGAACCATATGGCTGACCCAAAACAGGATCTTTCTTATATGGGAGAATAGACATGACTAGGAAGAGGCCAATATGGGCCAATCAACTACTTAGAGATTGCTTTCCCTGAATTGACCTAGGAGAGGGAAAGGAAGAGTTTGTTATAGCCTGTCTTTGGTGGAGGGTCAGACAGAGTTCAGGAGCTGCAATGCAGATTTTCATTGACTATTTGGCATTTAACAAAAAATCATGAGTAAATAATCACATTAATCTTTTATGAGGCAGTGAACTGGAGTTTTAATGGGCAATGTCTGGCCTGTCTTTAGTTAAAGGGTGTTGGAGCAGACACAGAGCTCTTCTAACTCTTACATAATTCTTTGTTTAGTATTTTAGTTTTTTAATTCACTTAGGAAGGAATTTCATCTGTCAAGAGTAAAACTTGACACTAAGGATCTTACCAAGGCTTAGGATAAAACCCAGGGATACAATAGTTCCAAATATCTTGGCTTAGCATCATGTTAAATAAATGGATAGTGGTAAAAAAAGATACAGGGTTTTATTCTACTTGGCCATGCTGGAATGAACATATACAGGTGAACCAATGGTCCTTAAATGTATCATCAGAGTATTGACATGGGAGACTTAGAGTCAAAGAGAGAGAGAAATGTATGCATAATTGAGCAGTCCTGGTCTGGTTGTGGTTCTATACATCATGGATCCATCAATGTCTCAGCTACTAGAAGGTGGTCACTCAAGCAATGTTGTCCCATAAATGTTAAATTGTTCATCTATTCACCCGTCACAGAGAATAGAGCACGACCATCATGAAAAGTTCTCCTCATCTAAGAAGTAATTAGTTCATCCCGTTGAGTTTTCCTCTTCTGGGAGTCAATGTTCCTCAAGAGGAAATGTTAAGAGCAATACTTACATCTGCATCTTCAGCCCAAGTACAGACATGCAATGAAGGCAGAGGTGTCAGACTTTCATCCTGCTTCAGTTACTTTGTAGGCAAAAGTGAAGAGATAATGTTTTCTTAACAAGGGAGGTATCTAAGTCCACCAGCACCACCAACTGGGAGACAAGTGTTCAAACACATAAGACCATTAAGGACATTACAGACTCAAGCACACAATAGATGTCTTGGTTACCTCCATCTTAGTTAGCAAATATAAATAAACCTTCAATGTCATCTGTATGCAGATGTTTCTGTGAACATAAGTTTTCAACTTTTTTGTAAAAATACTAAGGGATAAGATTGATTTGTTCTATGATGTGTGGGGCATTTATACACCAACCCCACAGTTCCCCAGAGTTTTCTTGAATGAGACCAGCAGGAAATATTAGATAGAAGGATTTAGATTGTGGAGATAATCAGATAGAAAATAAAGGATAGCCTGAGAGGGCCTGGAACCTATTCCAATGGGCCCTTACTGTCTCTGCCCTAAGGCATTTATAGAAACGCCAAGGGGTGGAGCAAAAGAACTCCCCCCAAGCACAGTCAAGTGCAGACCATTTCAGACACCTGCACTCAGGCCCATGGTCCTAATCGTCCTCTGTATGAGGACCTGCTGGGTAAAGCCACGAGGAACCTGAAAATGGACTCCCACAGGCCCCCCTTTCTTTCTTTCTTTATATATATATATATATACTTGTAATTAATAGCTTACAGCAATCTCCATAGCTGTTATACCTCCCATTATGGGAGCAGAGGATGATAAAGATGGCATTTATTTTTTGGATTAGATCCCAGGTGACTACAGCAGTCTTAGCTGCATCAAGCCCTTTCTAAACCAAAAACTTAATGCAACTGCAAACTTAAAGAATCCCTTAGCTTCATCATTACCATTAACAGGTTAACATAAATATTGCTATACAGAGTCACAATTCTCCCAATCTTACAACTCAAAGCAAACTCTTAACAGAACCATTTGAATGAACATAAATGGTGCTACATATAGTTAACAATTTTCTCACTCTTACAACTTTAACTCTTAATAGAATTATTTGAATTTTCTTGCTAACAGAACATAGGAAAAACTTCTGATGTTTACACAAACTTAAATATCTCCTTAACTTCAAACCAGGGTGCATTAGTATGAATAAGTTAACGTAATTTCTGCAAACATACATTCAACCTTAATTCACTCATAATTCCTCCTTTTCTTTATAAATTTTTTAAACAAAACCTCAAACCTAGTTAGAAAAACCCAAACAAATTCCTACAAACCCATATTGAAAAGCAATATTCTCATTCTAACCATTAATACTTTGAAAACTTTTAGCAAAACATCCAAAAGCAATTTCTTTTTTTTTTTTTTTTTTTTTTTTTTGGTTTTTCGAGACAGGGTTTTCTCTGTGTAGTGTTGCGCCTTTCCTGGAACTCACTCTGTAGTCCAGGCTGGCCTCGAACTCACAGAGATCCGCCTGGCTCTGCCTCCCGAGTGCTGGGATTAAAGGCGTGCGCCACCACTGCCCAGCCAAAAGCAATTTCTTAATAAAACTCTTTACACTTTAAAGTAATCTTAGTATACCCATTTGCATTTCTTACTAACAAAACATAACATTAATCCACTCAATTTTTTAATTAAATACACTAAGGAATATTACTTCTACCTTTTCTTTATATTTTTTAAAAAATCTCAAGCTTAGTTAGAAAATCCAAACTTTTCCATTTAAACAGTTTCATTTGTAACAAAACCAGTTCCATACATAATTCCACTTTTACATAAACAGTTCCACAAAACAGTTCCATTTTTAACACAGAACAATTCATGAATCACCAGCATATATGCATACACAAAACTGCATCTTGAGTCTAGGTAGAAACAATAAATTTCTTCATTTAAACAGTTACATTTCTAACATAAATAATTCCAGAAAACAGTTCCCAGGTCATTACTATAAGTAAACTCAAAATTGTCCCATTATAATGAAATCACTATTGTTCATTTCATTTCTTAAGTCTCAAAATCCAAATAATAAATTCTGGTACTAGCCTTCCAAATATGAAGACATCCATAACAAAAATCTTTTTGTAGTTTTATCTCATTTTTTTTAAGTTCAAAAAGTTCAAAAAAAGTAAATTCTGGTATCAGACTTTCACTTCCAAATATGAAGAGATGTTTTACAACCAAAACTTTTTGCAGTGAACATTTTAGTTCAAACAAGAGTCTCTGCAACTCTTGTTCTCAAGCTGGAGACACTTTTAGTTACAGTAACATTTTTAACTGCACCGTTTTTTATTGTTAGCTCAGGTTTTTCTGCGTTGATTTTCCATGGATCTCAGATCTGCAGATGCCTTGTGCTGGTTCTGGCGTCCGCTATTCTTAGCTTCTTAGTGGCTTCTAGAGCTTTTAAAACCACTCAGGCAGGGCAGTGGTGGCACACGCCTTTAATCCCAGTACTCGGGAGGCAGAGGCAGGCGGATCTTTGTGAGTTCGAGGCCAGCCTGGTCTGCAGAGTGAGATCCAGGAAAGGCACAAAGCTACACAGAGAAACCCTGTCAAAAAAAAACAAAAAAACCACAAACAAACAAAGAAAAAAAAACCAACAGACTGCCTGCTTTGCAGTCTACCAGGACAACTAACTTCTGTGTCTCAGGTTCTTTCACCATTAAGCATAGATTCACACTTAATATTTACACTTTTTTACAAACTAACATATAACATATCTTGCAAAGCATTTAGACTCACATTCAATATTTATACTTTTTTACTTCTTATATTCTTATTTAAACTTACATTTACAACTAGCATCTTTACTACTTACAAGCTTATTACCATGTGTCCTAAAACTACCTTAGATACTTCTTGCAAGCTTATATACTTAAAGAAATTTTTATAGATCTATTTTACAAATTTATATAGGGTTACCATTAGCATATATCTAACTTAGTAAACACCTAAAGATTTCTTAACACTTAGAAGAGATTTAACGTTTTCTAACAAGACAGAATAATTTTCTACTTCTTACTCTTAATTATCATCACTATCTCTATTAGAAAGATTCTCTCAACTAGACAGAGTACACAAATCATTTCTAAAGTTCAGAGCTTATAGATAGCTTTGATATTCTAAAAGTTCTTGAAAAACAAGAGTTTAATTCTTTAATGGCTCTCTTAACTTTGGGATTTAGTGACTTCTGTTGCTATGCATTTCAGATGTTTTATAACAATTCTATTAAGAGCTATCTCCGTTTACAGCAAACCCAAAAAGAAAGAAAAGAGAAACTTTGTAAAGAATATTCTGTTTCTGAATTGCTTAACTGACAACTCAGTCAACTTCCCAACAGGAGAAGATAGTTGTCTAAACTGGAGTCAGGTTCCAGACCTGCAGCTTTCAGCAGGTCTGAAAACGTTGTTGAAACGTATTCACAATTGTTTCAAACTCCTCAGGAGTCTGGAAACCCCTTTATATTCCTACTATCCCCAGACTGCAGGATGGAACTTCAATATCAAGAAAATTGATTTAGTTGCTTTTTACACTCATACTCTGATACAATTTTCCCCCTTCTTAATTTTTTTAAAGCTGTATTTGCCATGAGTTCTCTAACAATGGTGATGTTTCTAATAGATTTTTATTAGCCCAATATTTTCAACAAAACTGCTACTATTTAAAGGAGTCAAGAACATAGATGTTCTTTCATGAAACATATCCTTCATTAGCTTACTCTGAGGAAAAGCATTTTCTTTCTTTCTATATTTTTATTTTATAATTAACTTAATTTCACATATCAGCCATGGATTTCCCCATCCTCCCTCTTCCCACTCCCCAGCCCTCCCCCTAATCCACCCCCCATTCCCACCTCCTCCAAGGCAAGGTGTCCCCCGGGGAGTTAGCCCAGCCTGGTAGACTCAGCCAAGGCAGGACCAGTCCCCTCCTCCCTACACCAAGGTTGAGCAAAGTGTCCTAGATTAGGCCCCAGGCTCCAAAAAGCCAGCCCCTGCACCAAGGACAGGTCCCAGCTTCACTACCTGAGGGCCTCCCAAACAGTTTAAACTAATCAACTGTCCCACTTATCCAGAGGGCCTGGTCCAGTTCCATGGGGGCTCCTCAGCCATTGGTTCACAGTTCATGCGTTTCCACTAGTTTGGCTATTTGTACCTGTGCTTCATTTTCATGATTTAGTATTTTCACTTCATTAGCTTTGACTCCTGATGCTATCATTATTAGCAGCTGTGATATTTAGCTTTGATTTCATAAAAGGAACTTTCAGGTAAAGCAACTGTTTTTTAAGACAGATTTTCTGAAGTTTGTTTCCCATCTATAAAGCAGTCATTTCTTTTTGAATGCTTGTTTTTCCTTGTCTCCTTATTAGATTTGCAAAGGAATTACTCATTGCAGGCTATTTTTTCAAGAGGTAAAGAACTGTAATTTCCCATAAATTTCTTCATATCTAAAACAACGTTCAGTGTATAAAGTGCTTTCTCAAGGATTTTAAAGTAGCTTGTTTGCTCTTATAGGTAGTTTTTGTCTGATCTGAGTTCAAGAGGTAAGATTAAGCTTTCTAGCATTTCTTCTCAAAGCAACTTCATTCTGAGCTGAAAAAAACAGTTGGTATGGACATCTTTACCTGAAAAACATTTCCCAGAATGCATTTCTCTTCATCAGCTCACTGTTACAAGGTAGCTTATGGACTTCATTTCCCACAGTTCTCTTCAGGTCTGAGAGCCAACTTCTAGTTCTCTTTTACCGGTCTTACTTTCCTATTGAAAAGTCAAGTTTCTGCTTTCAGCACGGGAGATTTGAACCAAGCGTTTTATGTTTTCAGCTACGGGACATTGGGAGATTTCTCTTCACTTCTCTGCTGTGGGATGGTCTGTATGTCAAATGTGTTGCTGATTGGTCAATAAATAAATCACTGATTGGTCAGTGGCCAGGCAGGAAGTATAGGCGGGACAAGGAGGAGAAAAAGCTGGGAAGTGGAAGGCTGAGTCAGAGAGACACTACCAGCCGCCATGATGAGAAACAGCATGTGAAGATGCCGGTAAGCCACGAGCCATGTGGCAAGGTATAGATTAATGGAAATGGATTAATTTAAGCTGTAAGAACAGTTAGCAAGAAGCCTGCCATGGCCATACAGTTTGTAAGCAATATAAGTCTCTGTGTTTACTTGGTCGGGTCTGAGCAGCTGTGGGACTGGCGGGTGGCAGAGATTTGTCCTGACTGTGGGCCAGGCAGGAAAACTCTAGCTACACTCCTCAGCTGGCTTTAATAGATGTCTCTCTCCTTCATCAGACACTGGCCCCAAATCAGAACCACACCTGTCTCATCAGCATGCATTTGAGGTGGGCATTTCTGATAGCAACTTTCCTGGGTGCTTGTGTTTTTCCTTAGCCAGTCAGTGAAAAACAAAAGCATTTACAACAGAGCTTTTCCACAGCTCCTTCAGAGAGATTTTTCTCCACTGTGATCTTTATCTCATTTTGCTTGTTCCTTCCCCCCTAGATGCAGAGCTTCAGATTTCTCAGGCTGCAACTCTGGCTCTGCTCCTCTGCTAGCTGCCTTTGGAGGTAGGGGCTTTTCCCCCACAAATCTGCCTCAAACTCCAGCAGCTTCCTGGGGAGGAATCTGTCCCTTCTCCATTTCTTCTTCAGAGAGTCTTTTTCCCAGACAGTTCCCAGTTTGGTCTCAATTTATCCCCTCTGCCCCAGAAACATTTCCCAGTGCCACAGTGACAGCTTTTCTGCTTCTGAAGGTAGGGGCTTTAGTCAGTTTCTGTTTTGGGGGTCTGTGACGTTTGTGTTCATAAATCAAGCTTAGCAAGGGAGGTTTTTGCCATATCTAAGCTTGCATTAGGACAGGTGTTTTTCCCTCAGGCCTTTCACCTTACCCAGTCACCCAGTGGGTTTGCTTTTGGCTGGGTGCTCAAGGACAGAGCTTATGCCAGAGGGAATCACCCCTTAGGGCTACATTCCCTCATCTCACTGGGAGTCAGTTTAAACAAAGCTTTTCTCAAAAAGATGCTTTCTGATAGAAAAAAAAAAAAAAAAGCTTTACTCCTGGATACTTCTCTGTGCTGCCCTGGCTGGGCTCTTTCCCCAGACAGCGTTCTGACTCAGCAGCACAACTGCTTCAGACACAGTGCAGCTTTACTGTTTTCCCAGAAAGGTCCTTTCTCTGATAGAAAAGCTTTTTTCAGATTTCTTTTTGCAGCTGTGGACTCTGCATAGTCCCACCTAACAACCCGGGACTTGCAGGAAAGCAGACAACTGTGCCATTCCCATTGGTTTTAACTTTGTTCATTAGCAGTTTTCCCCTGGGTCCTGCACCTTCCTGCCTCATCTGTGCACTCCAGGAAGTTTACAACTGCAGGAACCCTAGTATCCCCAAATACAATGCTAACAGAGTTGGCATCGCTTCAGGGGATATCTGTGTTAGGACGATTAGGAACACCTTTTCATAGACCTCACTCAGGAACAAAACCCCTGATGCCTCAGTTCAGTTGTAAATGAAAAGCTTGGCTTTTTTGCTTTTCCCAGGTAAACAGTTTCCTGCCATATTGGGTTCTTTGTGGTTCTTCACCCACACTCTCCCAAGCGTTTCCCTCAGGGTACTCTAACCCACTGTCTTTTACTAGCTTGAAGAGACAGAGCTTAGAAGATGTTTTAGGAACTCCATCCCTGCCTCCTGCTTTGCAAGGAGGATTTTTCTGGCTTGAAAGAGAACTTAGAAAGGTTTTGCTGTCTTACAAAGTTTGTTGTTTTCCCTTAGAGCTAATCACAGGTGATTTCCATAGTAATATCTTCAGGTGATTTTAATTTGTCCTGAGAGAGAGTTCTGAAAGGTTTAGTTTTTAAGTTTTTAAAGAGAGCTTTTATTTAGAGAAAGATTAGAGCTTTTTAGAGAGATTTTTCCCCCAAGTGTTTCAAGAAAAGCTTTTTAGTTTAAGAAAAAGATTTGTTTTTCCAAGAGAGAGACAGACCAACTTTTTCCAAAACTCCCAAACTTTAAACTTTTTGGCTTCCCACACCCACATCTTTGCCTCAAAGAGAAATCACTTTTCTCCTGCCGCTTGGACTTAGCATATCAGCTGTCCCTAGGCCAAAAGCTTCCATAGGAAACTTTTTTTCTGCTGGATAAGCTCAAAGAAGAGCCTTTTCACTACCCATAAAGCTCAAAGACAGACTTCCCCGCCCCAGTTTGCATTCATAGCCCCCAAAGCTAGGAAATTGAAGAGTTTCTCTGTCTAGTTGCCTTACTTAATTTTTTCTACATGATTTTACACCTCTAAGCTTTTCCCACACTATATTGCTACACTCTAATTCCTTATTTTTCAGATAGAACTTGAGAAAGAGACAGAAGATAGAAATTTTGATGAAGAGATTTCTGTGCTGCAGCATCAAACATCCTTCCAGTCCATTTCCTCCTTTTCTCTTGAGAATAAAAACTCCTGCCCCTTATTAATATTCATATTCCATTACAACACTAGACATGTTCCTTTCCACTGACAGGGCCTAACTCACACTTTAGCCAAAAACTCTGTAATAAAGCTATTATTTTCCTTTGTCTTTAGTCCCATTACTTTGTTTTAGTCCCTGTTCATTTGTCTTTAGTCACTTTTTTTCTTTTTTCTTTAGTCCCTGTTCATGGTGGGATTCTGTGGGGCATTTACCCACCAACCCCACAGTTCCCCAGAGTTTTCTTGAGTGCGAGCAGCAAGAAATATTAGATAGAAGGGTTTAGATTGTGGAGATAATTGGATAGAAAATAAAGGATAGCCCTGAGAGGGCCTGGAACCTATTCCAATGGGCCCTGACTGTCTCTGCCCTAAGGCATTTATAGAAACGCCAAGGGGTGAAGCAAAAGAACTCCCCCCAAGCACAGTCAAGTGCAGACCATTTCAGACACCTGCACTCAGGCCCGTGGTCCTAATCATCCTCTATATGAGGACCTGCTGGGTAAAGCCACGAGGAACCTGAAAATGGACTCCCACAATGATGAATGTTTAGTTTTGCAAAACCCAAAGTTTTCATAAACGGTGTTAGCCTATTTGAATCTACATGACTTGCTCCACTTACTCACAAGCATTGAGTATTGTCAGGAACACAGATGTTATTCAATTTAATAATAGTAAGATTTCATGATTGCTTTCACTTACATTTTGAAAATGACACATCATGTAAAAAATGTTTCCTAAGCCTATAAGCAATCCATAAATCTTTGTGAAGAGCTTGCTAGAGTCTTTGACCCAGTCTTTAACTGTGCTACTCAATTTCATGCTATTAGTTTCTAAAGGTTGTGTTCTGAATGATACTACTTTATTAGGTATTTTATATTTTCTCCAAGCCTATGGATCAGCTTCCAGTTCTCTTCATTTGGCCTTTTACAGTGCAGAGTTTTTTACATTGAGTGAATTGTATTAGTCAGTTTTCTATCTCTGTGACAAATATTGAGAAAATCAACTTAAAGGAGGAACACTTGATGTTGCTTATACTATCGGAGAATTCAGTCCATGATCAGCTGGTTCCATTGCTATGGTTCTGTGATGAGGCACATCACCACAGTGTGAATGTGGAACAGAGCAAAGATAATCAGCTCCTTATTTAAAAAAATACACAGACAGGCAGACAAATAGACCAAAATAAATGAAGAAGAAGAAGAACAACAATAAAAAAAAAACAAGAAAGAAGAGGAAGGGGAAGAGGAGGAGGGGAGGAGGAGGGTGAGAAAGGGGGGAGGAGAACAAGAACTAGAACTAGAACTAGAACAAGAAGAAACAGAACACACTGTTCAGAGGCCTGCTTATTAATGACCACTGTCTTCCAACTTGGCCCCACATCCTAAGACTTACATCATCTCCTACTAGGAACATCAAATGAGTCATAAGCCATTAAGCATGTCACTTTGGGTGGCAGTTTAGAAACAAATTGTAACACTAACCAATCAATGCTTTATTCCATTTGGTCTGTATCTAAAATGTTACAATCATAGCAGGATTTCATCTAGGATTTCTTCTATTTTACTTTTGAAGAGACTGGAGATTTATGCTTTACATTTAAGTCTATGTATATGCCATTTAAACTTTTTTCTTTTTTAAAAAATGATTTATTTATTCTTTTTATGTGCATTGGTGTTTTGCCATTTTTCCTGCATTGATGTCTGTGTGAGGGTGTCAGATCCCCAGGACTGGAGTTACAGACAGTTGTGAGCTGCCAGGTGAGTGCTGGGAATTGAACCCAGGTCCTCTGGAAGAGCAGCCAGTGCTCTTAACCACTGGGACATCTTTCCAGCCCCAAAACTTTTGTTTCATTTTGTTTTTATAAATATTTGTTAGAGTTTTTTTCAGTATTTCATACAATATATTTTGATCCTCTTTATCTACTTCTGCCAACACTTCCTGTCACATCTCTATACTCTACTGACTGAAATTTGTGTTGTCTCTTTTTTATTATTTTTATTTTTTCCAAGCCCATCAGGTCCAATCTGTGTCAAGAAAAAACTGTTTCGCTGTAATTATCCAGCATGTCTGGCTCTTACAATCTTTTTTTCAAATCTCCTGCAAGAATTTTAGAGCCATGGAAGGTGGAGGTATGAGATAGATGTCCCAATTAGGGCTAAGGACTTTACAGTCTCTTGTTTTCTGAGCCTTGATCAGTTGTGAGTCTCTTTTTAAATTGTTGCCTACTGCAAAAGAAGCTTCTCTGATGAGACATGAGTGATGTACTAACCTGTGTATGTAATGGTAAGTCAAGAGTCAGTTTAATAGGGATGAAGCTCCCAAGCAAGTACCAGCTTGGTCTACCCATGTTCTAAGACTCGAGTGTGCAGCATCTTCGAAAAAAAAGGTCTTATTATCAAGTTCTAGGTCAAAAACAGGAGAATTGACCATAACTTGTAATGTTTGGGGGTTCTATAAGACCACTCTAGTCAACACCTCCAAAAAGGGTAATGTAGTTTTTTCAGTTTTATTTTTTGCCAGCCTGTGGTGTCTAGTAGAAGAATGATCACCCACTTACAGAGTAACTCCATTTTAACTCTTTTTAAATATGTGCACATACACATTTTAGAAAGCATCTACAGTAGTAGATTTCCTAATGACATCTTTGAAGGATCTTCAGTGTTAGTTATCCCTCCATATATTCCTTCTCCATCCTGCCCTCTCATCACCCACAGTACTTATTCCACACACACAAAATGAACTATTTTAAATCAATGTGTTGTATCTCCCCTCACTTTAAACATCACCCATGGCCTCTTATTAATTCCCTAAAATTCACACATCTACATTGTAGATGATAATAAATTTCATAAAGATATTTCCATTCAAGTATATCATTTAATTTAATAATATTTTGAAAGATTTCATGTTATGGGTCCAAGGAGTCTGTCCTTTTCATATACTATGTATTAAAAAAGTTATTAATGCCATAGGCAGACAAGCAGACAGAAGCATAGCAAAAACTCTAAAGAAATATCAGGACCACAAGGCAGAGTGAAGGTCCCTTCTCATACATTTTAGAGAAAAGGTTAGGTCCTATAAATGACTGAATGGCAGTCCATAGTGCATGCTTGCAGTCTGGCTATCTCTCATTCCTGGTTACAGGGAAGGAAGTTAAGTCTGAAAGCCCAAGACCTATATGCAAAATCTAATTGAGAGTGGAAAGAGAAAAATTTAGAAAAACAATTTAATGAAAAAACTTTGCAAAATGGCCCTATTAAATATATTCACTCCCTATATCATATCCCTTCTCCACTTCCTATCACCTTGTCCATTTTATTATGCACAAAATTTTCTTAAGATTTATTTATTTTTAGTTATGTGTATGAGTGTTTTCTGCATGTGTGTATGGACATTGCACACATACCTAGGGCTTGTGGAGGCCTGAAGTAGGAGTAGAATTGTTCTCCTTCCCCTGGCCCCCAGACTACCCAGCCAGCCTGTGGTCTTAAGACCCAGGCGAGAACAGAAGCTAGGATATAGGTGGCTGTGAGTACATAGGAGAAACGAAAAGCTTCGAAGTCTGTGCCCAAGGCAGTTTCTTTATTGGGGTAACAGGCTAGTTTATATATAGCTTGAAGACAAAGAAACAGATGAAATACACCTAATTTGCATACACGGGTCATAATGAGGGCAAACAGGCATTATCAAATACCAAAGAATCCCTGTGCAGAGTGGGTGTGGGGGGGGGGGAGTGTACATCACAGCAGCAGAGGTGGTGCATCCCGTAGTTTATCAGCTGACAGGATGTCAGCAAAACAACATGGATTTGCACCGGCTTTCTGGGGAGTGGGGAATGGGGGAGAAGAGGGCGGTAGGAAAAGACTTGTTGGCTTTTGAAATGACATGATCTTTTGTCCCTATGAAGTGGATCCAGGTTTTTCAACGCAAGTCAGGAATGAATGCCTGACTTTTACTATAAACTGTTGAGAGATTTCCATGTGCAGGCATACTCCATGAACTCATTTGATTCTGGAATTCCACACAGGATCTTGTACAACTGGAGTTACAGATGCTACAGGGTATGCTGCCCTGTGGGTGCTAGGAACTGAATCCAGGTCCTCTGTAAGAACAGCAAGTGCTATTAATCTCTGAGCCCCTCCACACAGTTTATTTCTACTTTTATTTCATATAAATTACATATTCATATATAAATTATTTCATTTATCTATGTAAAATCTTGACCCCATAAGAGAAAGAAAATATATTTTTTATCTTTGCTGAGCTCATTTTATTGTATACAATGGTTCCTTCTTTATCCATTTTCCAGAAAACAACATAATTTTATTCTTTATAACTGAATAAAACCACATTGTGTGTATATGTCATATTTTTATTATCTATTCATTTTCTGTGAATAAGATGTTTTTCTTTATTTCATTCTCCTCAAGTTCATTATTAGTATTTAGAAAATTACTGGCATTTTTCATGCTCATATAGTACCCTAATACTCTATAGATAAGAGGTAGATTATTGAATCTACTCTAAAAGAGAGGAGGGGGAGGGAAGGAGGGAGACGGGCGGTGGTGGCACATGCATTTAATCCCAGCACTCGGGAGGCAGAGCAGGTGGATCTCTGTGAGTCTGAGGCCAGCCTGATCTACAGAAGATCCAGGACAGGCACCAAAACACCACAGAGAAACCTGTCTCGAATAAACCAACAAAAAAAGAAAAAAGAAAAAAAGAGAGAGATAGATATAATAGGATAAATGGGTAGATTATTGACTCTACTCCAAATAGAAAAAGGAAAGATATAAAAATGATAAAAGGTAGATTATTGAATCTACTATGAAAAGAGAAAAGAGAGTATATGGATATAATAAGATAAAAAGGTAGATTATTGAATCCACATTTAAAAAGGAACTACTTGTTTTAAATATTTTACATTGGATTGGATTTTTGTATATTGTATACAGTTTTGGAATGGACTTACTAAAATAGGATAAATAGTGAAATTTTTGTCTGAATTTGTCAAATGTTAATGGACTGGACATT
This sequence comes from Peromyscus californicus insignis, assembly GCF_007827085.1. Taxonomy (NCBI): domain Eukaryota; kingdom Metazoa; phylum Chordata; class Mammalia; order Rodentia; family Cricetidae; genus Peromyscus; species Peromyscus californicus. The sequence goes on from NW_026294562.1 coordinate 97,156,230, forward strand.
GTGTAATGTATATAATGGAGTTTTTTGTCTGAATCTGTCAAATGATAATGTAATTCTTGACTGTATATATTGTATATACCTATTGTAATTATATATAGTTTTGGATATAGTTTTCTTACATTAGTTATAAGCTTCTTTTATTATTTTAGACAAAAAGGGGAAATGTGATGATATTGTGTCCCTCTAATATTGTGCATCCTAATAAACTTATCTGGGGTCAGAGAACAGAACAGCCACTAGATAGACATAGAGGCCAGAAAATGGTGGCACTCACACCTTTAATCCTATCACTTGGGAGGAAGAGATCCATCCGGATCTCTGTGAGTTCAAGGCTGCACTGGAAACGACCAGGCATGGTGACACACACCTTTAATCCCAGGAAGTGATGGCAGGAAACAGAAAGATTTATAAGGCATAAGGACTAGAAACTAGAGGATTTTTAAGCTTTTAGGCTTTTAGCAGCAGTTCAGCTGAGATCCATTCTGGTAAGGACTCAGAGGCTTTCAGTCTGAAGAAACAAGATCAGATGAGGAGTTGGTGAGGTGAGGTTAGCTGTGGCTTGTTCTGCTTCTCTGATCTTTCAGAATTTACCCCAGTATTTGGCTCTGAGTTTTTTTATTAATAAAACCTTTTAAGATTAATCTACAATACTCTGCTGAAAGTGTTTTTCAATTAGAAAAGTTTTATAGTGGAGATTTTAGAGTATCTGATGTATAGACTCATATCATCTGTAGATAATAAAACATGGATTCCTTCCTTTCTTTTTTTGTACACCTTATTAATTTCTCTTGCCCTATTACTCTGGCTAAGACTTCAAGGACAGGCTAGGCTAAGCTGTGGTGTTCAGTTGGTTAGGTGTATGTCTTAGTTAGGGTTTAGGTTCCTATGGTAAAGCATCATGACCAAAAGCAATGTGGGAAGGAAAGAGTTTAATTCATCTTACAACTCTGAGGTCACACCCCATCACTGAGGAAAGCCAGGACAGGAACTCAAGGCAGGAACCTGGAGGAAGGAACTGAAGCAGAGGCCACAGCATAATCCTGCTTACTGGCTTGCTCAGTTTGCTTTCTTATGCAACCCAGGACCATCAACCCAGTAGTGGCACTGCCTACAGTGAGATGCCCTCCCACATCAATCATCAACCAAGAAAATGCCCCACAGACCAATCTGATGGGGGTATTTTCTCTATTGAGGTTCCCTTTTTCCAAAAGACCTTAGCTTATGTAGAGTTGACAAAAGCTACTCAGAACAATGAATTAAATGCATGTTTTAAAATTTATGATGGGTTTATCAGGACAAATTCCCTATTGTAAGTAAAGGGTACAGTATCATCGTATCTCTGTTGATGGGTTCAACTGATACTTTCAATATCCTGTAGGAAATGAACACTCTTGTCTCAGTCCTGATTTTAAAGCAAATACTATTACTTTGTTCTCATTTACTATACTGTTGACTATATGTTTCTCAGATGTGCCCTTTCATATGTCCATGTATGTTCCAAACTTCCCACCTTCTATCTTGGCTACAAGCCTTGATATACTGTTTTGTCATTTATCAACTCTTTTGGTTTCCCACTAAATTTTTTAATTAATTATTGGTCTTTTCATCACCAATATTTTATTTTTTTTCTTCCTATTTCCTCACTAAAATCCAGTTTCATATCCTGTGTTGATATCCTTCTTTCAATTATCTGATTCTATTCCTTTATAATTCAATCAATTTATGTCCTCTTTGATTTCATTGCATGTTCTTATATTCACTCTTTGGAACTCTCAAAGCTTTCATCCAATCAACTCTCATTGCCATCTATTACTGCTGAATCGGTCATTTTTAAGCATGTCTATAGTTGGTAAATTTTTGTGCTATCTTGAATTTTCATATTTCTTGTATTTCTGCATTGGTCTTGTATTTCTGGAATTAGTTTCTTGCATTTTAAAAATTATCTATATGCTTTTAGTTTCAGGAATGACTAGAATATAGAGTTGCAGTATTATTTCTCTCCACTGAAATGGAGGTATAGCCCATTAGCTCAAACATCAGTCTATATGTTCAAGTCAATGGTTATGATATACAGCACTACTATGAGAGTAATGTGCTAATGGCATAAACAACCACAACTGATAGGTAGGACCAGTAAGAAAAATTATCAACTTCTAAAAAATTAATCCCTTCAAGTCCAATAACTTCTGGAGAATAAAGAAACAAGATTGCATTGTACCTTGAATGTTTAATGAACACATGTGCACAAATATGGTTGTTAAAAAAGGAAACATTTACCATTTTGCTCCAAACAGTAATTCTAGCCGAAGAAATGAAGAGAGGAAAGTGTCCAGAAGAAGAAAGCAGTGAGACTTGGAACCAAAGGAACAGCTGGCATTGGAGTTACAAAAAAAAAAAAAAAAAAAAAAAAAAAAAAAAAAAAAAAAAAAAACAACAACAACATGAAAGTAGCCCCTAGTCTGAGGCTCACTTTTTGGCATAGGTTAAATAGTGGTCATTTACACAATCCTACACCAAAACAAGATGTATCTGGAAAGCTTGAAATTAAGAGATATTGCATGTTTGTGTTTGTGACATTATTTAACATTTTTGTGCAACTGAATGGGACTATCACAATGTGTGTGCATACTATTTCATTAATAAAATTTTTCAGGTTTCATTGCAAAATAATACTAGGTAACACACTAAAAGATAACTTTACCCATCACTCTACTGAAGTTAAAATCTCCTTGAATGAATAAAAAAGAAATTATATAGCATTGTATATACTAAGATATTAGTTTTGAAGGACATGAGCAGAAAAGAGTAACAGTTAGTATTGGAGCAACACCAGAGGAAAACACTGGAGAAGGAAAAGTAAATAGAAATAAACTGAAACAGTAGAAACAACACAAGTTTCAGGACAAAGCTAATTCAAAAAATTATTAAAACTAGATACTAAATAAGGGAAACATAAAAGTAATGACATTGAGCAGGTGTGCAGAGGTTGACTCTATGTGGTCACTCATCTGAACACAAATACACAGGCTATCTTTAGGAGGTCGCTTGCCTAAAGAGGAAGTATAGAATCTGACTCTTTACCGTAACTGATTGTGGGCATAAGTATGGATCCTTTCTGTAATCTGTCTTGCTTTTCTTTCTTTGGCTATATGTCTTGATTTTTGGCTTAATTTGTATTTTAGTAACAAAACACAATGCCCAAGAAAACACAATGAGTATAGTGTTAATGTGGTTCCCTCTTTCTCTTACAGTCTCTCTCTATCTCTCTCTCTTTCTGTCTCTCTCTTTCAGTCTCTCTTCCTCCCTCCCTCCCTCCCTCCCTCCCTCCTCTTCTCTTTATCTGACACTGAAAGTGCAATGAAGACTTTGTAGGTATTCTGTCTTTTTTTATTATTATAAATGATAAAATTACTATACAAAGTAATGGGTTTTGTTCTGTTTTTCATATAGTGTCAGTATACAGTGTTCTGATTCTCTGCCATCTCTGTCTTCACCCTTTATTCCAATCAGTATACATACACTACTCTGTACTTGGAATGGAAAATTCTCTGCTTGAGGCTAAAACTTCTGGAATGGACACTGGGCCCTATCCTTTACATTGAATTCTAAAGTGTTTCCATTCCATCTTTGCTACTGAAATCAATGTTTCCTCTCTTCACTCATCACAGATTATCTTTCTTTTCTTTTTCTTTTCTTTTTTTGGAGTCAGGGTTTCTCTGTACAGCTTTGCACATTTCCTGGAACATACTCTGTAGCCCAGGCTGGCCTCGAACTTACAGAGATCCGCCTACCTCTGACTCTCGAGTGCTAGGACATAAGTCATGTGCCACCACCGCCCAGCTCACTCAAATCATAGGATAACTGCTCTTCAGCTATCCCTAGTTTGTTTCAACCAATTCCAGTATTGTGTGACAAGGTGTTATTTGTCATCAGTCCAAAATTATGTTTCATTTTAAGTTTTAAAGACAGGGTTCAGTGTTAAATTTTCTTTTTACTGTATGTAGCTTTAGATGTGTGTTTCCACTACCATGTGCTGCAAAAGATTTTCTATCATTTCTCAATGGTATTGCCTTTGATCTTTTGTCAATGAATCACTGGTTCTATTTCTGTGATTATCTTTCTAGCCCTACTATTGTTTGCCATTCATCCCTTAAAGTTCTTCCATCAATACTAAATATCAATGATTGGTTTATCTTTGTATTAAGTCTTGAAGCATTAGTCCTCTGTTTTTCCTTAAGTGTTGTAATGGTACTTCTGTGTATTTTCTTCTTTCAAGTGAACATCATAGTCAGTTGTTTAGATATTTAAAAAATAAATGGAGGGGGTTTGTTGAAAATTCACTGATTTTATATGGATCAAGTTAGGGACACTTGGGGTGATAGTTATTATAATCTGTCAATTCAACTGAATTAAAAGATGCCTAGCTTGGTGGCATGCATATATATAGTCTGTGAAAAATGCTGAACAGAGACTGCACTGCAGGTGACTATGGTTGAACTACCTAGCTACTGTCACATAAGCCAATCTAACAAGTTCCTTTTTATAATATGTGCATGCATATACTGTATGGATTCCTTCTCTCTAGAGATAAAACCCTGCCTAGTGCAAATGCAATTTTAACAATAGGAAACAGAAAGTATTGCTCCATTACTTTACACATCTTTAACCTGCTCCATCAAAAGTTTGTAGCTTTATTCCAGAAAATTTCATATGTATTTTATTATGTTTGCATTATAAACTCATATAGATATTAATGTGCTTTTAATTTCATATCCCACTTATTCTTTGCTAATAGAAGAGGATTTTTCATATTTTTTAAATTTATTCTTCTGTAATATATTACATCCCAATGGGAGTTTACCCTACCACCAGTCCTGACAGTTCCCCTCTCCTCTCTCCCTCAGATCCTCTCCTCCTCTGTTTCCCTTCATAAAAAAACTTGGGGAAATCAAGTGAGCAAAACATAACAAGTTACAATAGTACTAAGCACAAATGCTCATATCAAGGCTGCCAGAAGCAACCCAGTAGGAGGAAATGGGTCCTGAGAGCAGGCAAGAAAATCATAGACAACCCCCACTCCCACTGTTAGGAATCCCACAAGAACACCAAGGTAAGCAACCATAACATATATGCAGAGGACCTAGCTCAGACACATGCAGGCTGTGTGATTGTTGCTTTAGTTCCTGTGAGTCACTATGAGCCCGACTTAGTTGATTTTGTGGGCCATGTTCTCATGGTGTCCTCCAACTTCTGGCTCCTACAATCCTCCTTCCCCTTCCTTTCCTGGGTTCCTGAAGCCCCACCTAATATTTGGCTATGTATCTCTGTATATGCTCTCATCAGTGGGTAGATGGAGCCTCACTGATGATGACTGGGCTAGGCACCAATCTATGAGTATAGCAGAAAATCATTAGGAATCATTTCATTGACTTTTTTCTGGCACTTGTGTTTGGTTCTGTCCTAGGTCTGTTCCTGGTGATCCAGATAGTGATAAGCATGCTCCCCTCTTGTAGTGTGGGTCTCAAGTTTGACCAATCATTGGTTGAACATTCCCACAAGTTCTGTGCCACCATTACCACAGCACATCTTGTAGGGAGGACAAATTGTAGGTTGGCAGTCATATAGCTGGGTTGATGTCCCAGTCCCACTGCGGGAATCCTTGACTGGTTATAGAAGATGGCCAGTTCAGGGTCCATATCCCCCATTACTAGAAGTCTTTGCTAGAGTCATCTTCATTGATTCTAGTCATCTGTCCTAGTACTCTCCAGCTCCATACCTTCCTCCATAACTCCCCTCCTGATCCCACATGTTCCCATCACCACATGCTCCCAGTCCACACACCAAATCTACCCTATTCCCCCTTCCTAGGGAAATCCATTCATCCTCCCTTGAGCACTCCTTGATACTTATAGCCTCTCTGTGTCTGGAATATAGCATGATTATTCTTTACTTAAAAGCTAATATCCATTTATAAGTGAGCACATACCATGTTTGTCTTACTGGGTCTGGATTACCTCAATCGGGATGATTTTTTCTAGTTCCATTCTCTTGCCTGCAAATTTAATGATGTCATTTTTTTAACAGCTGAGTAATACTCCATTGTGTAAATGTACCACATTTTCTTTATTCATTTTTCAATTTAGGGACATCTAGGTTGTTTCCAGTTTCTGGATATTGTGACTAAAGCTGCTACAAATGTAGTTGAGCAAGTGTCCTTGAGATAGGATGGAGTGTTCTTTGGTGCAAGAGTGGAGTAGCTGGGTTTTGAGGTATATTGACTCCCAATTTTCTGAGGAATCATGTGTTAATTTCCATAGTGGCTGTACAAGTTTTCACCCCCACCAGCAATGGAGGAGTGTTTGCCTTGCTCTGCATCCTCTCCAGCATGAGCTATCACTTGTGTTTTTCATTCTAGCCTTTCTGACAGGTGTAAGATGGAATCTCAAAGTAGTTTTGATTTGCACTTCGCTGATGGCTAAGGATGTTGAACATTTCTTTAAGTGTTTCTCAGCCATTTGGGACTCCTCTGTTCAGAATTTTATGGTTAGATCTGTACCCCATTTTTAATTTGATTTTTTTATATCAAGTTTCTTGAGTTCTTTACAAACTTTGGATACTAGCTCTCTGCAGGATGTGGTACTGGTGAAAATCTTTCCCCTTCTGTTGGCTGCTCTTTTGTTCTATTGACAGTGTCATTTGCCTTACAGAAGCTTTTCAGTGTCATTAGATCCCATTTATTGATTGTTTATTTTAGTACCCACACTATCAGTATTCTGTCCTCAAAGTTGAATCCTGTGCCAATGAGTTCAAGGATATTCCCTACTTTCTCTTCTACCAAGTTCAGTGTATCTGGTTTTATTATGTTGAGGTCTTTGATCCACTTGGACTTGAATTTTGTGCAGTTGATAGATATGGATCTATTTGCATTCTTCACATGCAGACATCCAATTAGACCAGCACCATTTGTGGAAGATGCTTTCCTTTTCAATTATGTATTTCTAGGTTTATTATCAGAAATCAGGTTGTCCATAGGTGTGCAGATTTATGGCTGCATCTTCAATTCAATACTATTAGTGAATGTGTCTGTTTTTATTCCAGTGCCATTCAGTATTTATTACTATAGCCCTGTAGTAGAGCTTGAAGTCCGGGGTGGTGACACCTCCAGAAGTTCTTTTATTGTGCAAGATTGTTTTAGCTGCCCTGGATTTGTTTTTCCTTATGGGAAGTGATTTGAATCTGTAGATTGCTTTGGGTAAGATGGCCATTTTTACTTTGTTATAGCCATATGTTAATCTTTCTAATCCATGAGCATGGGAGATCTTTCCATCTTCTGATATCTTCTTCAATTTCTTTCTTCAAAGACTTGAAGTTTTATCATGTAAGTTTTTCACTTGGTTGTTTAGAGTTACCCAAGATATTTTATATAATTTGTGGCTATTGGGATAGGTGTTATTTTCCTGATTTCTTTCTCAGCCCATTTGTCATTTGTATATAGGAGGGCTACTGATTTTTTTTTTTAGTTAATCTTGTATCCAGCCACTTTACTGAAGATGTTTATCAGCTGGAAGAGCTCCCTGGTAGAATTTTTGAGTCTCTTTTGTATGCTATCATTCATCTGCAATTAGTCATACTTTGACTTCTTACTTTCTTTTTTTTTTTTTTTTTTTTTTTTTTGGTTTTTCGAGACAGGGTTTCTCTGTGTAGCTTTGTGCCTTTCCTGGGACTCACTTGGTAGCCCAGGCTGGCCTCGAACTCACAGAGATCCGCCTGGCTCTGCCTCCCAAGTGCTGGGATTAAAGGCGTGCGCCACCACCGCCCGGCGACTTCTTACTTTCTAATTCATATAATCTTGATCTCCTTCAGTTCTATTATTGCTCTAGTTTAAACTTCAAGTATTTCATTGAATAGATACAGAGAGAGTAGACAGCTTCATTTTATTCCTGATTTTGGTAAAGTTCCGTTGAGTTTCTCTCCATTTAATTTGACATTGGCTATCAGCTTGCTGTAAATTGCCTTTCTTATGTTCAGTTATGTCCCTTGTATGCCTGATCTCTCCAAGACTTTTATCATGAAGTGGTGTTGGATTTTGTCAAAAGCTTTTTCAGCACCTAATGAGATGATCAAGTGTTTTTTTCTTTCAGTTTGTTTAGATGGTGGATAACATTGACTGATTTTCATACGTTGAACCATCCCTTCATCTCTGGTATGTACATACTTGACATGTATGATCTTTGATGTAGTCTTGAATTATGCTTGTTAGTATTCTATTGAGTATTTTTGCATCTATGTTCATAAGGTAAATTGTTCTATAATTTTCTTTCTCTGTTGAAATCATGCAGTGTGTGGTTTGGGTATCAGGATCACTGTGGCCTCATAAAATGAATTTAGTCATGTTTCTTCTTTTTCTATTTTATGAAATAATTTGAGTAGTGTTTGTATTACCTCTTATTTGAAGGTCTAGTAGAAATTCTGCACTAAAACCATCTGGCCCTGGGCATTTTTTGTTTTAAGAGAATTTTAATGACTGCATCTATTTCCTTAGGGATTATAGATCTATTTAAATCATTAATCACATCTCTATTTAACTTTTTTAAGGGGTATCGATAGAGATATTTATCCATTTCTTTTAGATTTTCTGATTTTGTGGAGCATAGGTTTTTAAAGTACAACATAAAGATTATTTGGATTTCATAGGTAACTGCTGTTATGTCCCCCTTTTCATTTCTGATTTTGTTCATTTGCATATTCTCTCTTCTTTTTTAGTTAATTTGGATAAGCATTTGTCTTTCTTGTTGATTTTCTCAAAGAAGCAGCTTTGTTTTATTGATTGGGGGGTTATTGTTCTCTTTGTTTCTATTTTATAGATTTTAGCTCTCAATTTGATTAAATAAATGTAAATTAGACAATTAGATGAAGGCATGAAAAACTCTGAAGACTAGCCTCCAAAAAACACTTACACATTAGATCATGTGGATAAGAATTCTTACAGTAGGAACACAGACTAAATACGTATCTGTTCTTCACAGAGCCATGGAAACAACAAAGTGCATCCCTGATGAGTCTCAGTCCAAAAGCATAAAGAGGCAAGATCTCCAGGAGATGCTGACAGAAGTGGGATTGTCTGTTGACTACTGGCTGCCTAAGCTTCAGGAAGACCTGGGTGTGACCTGTGTCCAGGCTTTACAATACTTAGAAGAAAAAGATCTCCAGAAGCTGAAGTCCCAGTCACAACACACATGGGAAAAAAAGGCTCTGGAGAAGCTGCTTGACCTCTCACAGCCAAAAAGTGTTGCAGAGTTCCAGGAGACTCCAGGGGAAATGATAAAGAGCAGACAGAGGCAGGCAGGACAGGCACTGCAGGAACTGAGGACCCTGCAGTCAGAAGGGAAGAACAGACAGGAAGAAGCAGTGAGGAGGAAAGAAGCAGAGCTGAGACAAGCAATGGAGATCCCTGAAGAGTACTGGCCAAGGCCTGAAGTGCCCCTAAAAGATGTCACTGAAACAATGGAGAGGCATCTCAACCACATGGAACAGACACTGGCAAATACTCAAAACTTCTCAGATAGAGACCTGCTAAGATTCACATCTGGTGGGCTGGCCCTGCAGGGAATTTACAAGACCTGCCACCAAAAGGACCTAGTAGTAAGGAGAGAAGAACTACTAAAGGTCCCCAAGGAATTCTTCCTCTCTGGATCTGAGCAAGGAAAACGGATGGAAACAAAAGAATTCACATCTTCTAAAGAAGAATCCCTATTCACTGAAACTGTACAGAAGTTCGGTTTCAGGTTAACACTGTCAGCCAAGGGTGGAGGCTGGGGATTTCATTTAGAAGGTGGGATGGATAAAGTCAAGCATTCAAAATCTGAAGATGCTCACCAATCACATTCTAAGCACTCTTATTTCTGCTCATCAATGTTCAGCTACAACCCACTAGCCTCCATCCACTTTCGCAATGATCAGCTCCAGCTCTCCATTGCTGCCCTTAAGGAACTGAAAATCATTGAAGAAGAGCTGGAACACACTGATGGACCAGACAGATTCCTTGCAGTGAGGAACAGGACTGAAAACTTCTTCAACAGATTTGGCTCTCATGCTAATCAAGGCCCTCTGCACCTTGGGGGACTATACCGCTGGAAGGCTGTTTCAGAGGGTTTTGAGAGTGACCAGCTAGATTGTGTGAAGCAGCAGACAGCAGAGGCCTTGGAGAGTTACATAAGTGGGAGCTACAGTGGGTTTGGGATTAAAGTTGGTGGAGGTATGACAATATCAGACTCACATTCAGTAAGATCCTACAAAAATTCAAGGAATCAACAGCTCCAAATCAAAGTCCAATTATCTGTGGCCCAGATAGGAGGACCACCAGAAGCAAATGGAATTGTTCAGTGGACAACTGGCCTTCTTGCCAGCAATAAAACCTGGTCTGTCATTGACCGAGAATTTCAGCTGGTGCCCATTTGGGACATCATCCTGTCTAACCACAGAAGCAATTTTAAGGACCCCTTTCTGGTGGCTAATTGCCTGGCAGACAACTACTCTGCTCTGACAAGTGTTACTGCCCTTATCCAGGCTGGAGAGGAGTTGCTGAGCTCCATAAATGAAGCAGAACATTTCCTGGATGATGTGAAATCTTGGAAGGTCTCTGACCCTGAAGAACAGCTTAAGAACCTGATGGGTTTCATGCAAGCACTGGCTCATAAAACAAAAGGTTATGATGTTTGGATTAATACATGCCTCACAAATTGGCATCTACAGAATTTTCTCATAAGAACTGTCAACTTTTGCAAAAACTCTTCCACTAAAAAAACTCAGTTTATTAAATCTCAGTTCCGCAGCCTTCTAGAACCTCATGTTTACAAAGTGAAAAACTTTCCTCAGGCAAGTTCAATCATGCAGTGGATCTACCAGGAAGATTCAGAAGAACAGCAAGTCAAAATCACTGAATTGTCTGAATTCTTTAAAAATTTAAAAGAAATCCAAAAAACTCTCACAGAAGCACACATCAAATCTGAGTCACCAGAAACAGTGGAAGAGGCTCAAAGAAAGGCTACACATGATGTCACCACAGTTCTTGATGCCTTCTTGAACTATCTCAAAGAAACAGAGCAGCCAGACATGCAGCTGCTGCTACTCTCCATTGCAGCTGGTGCAGGCTATCAGCTGGAAAGTAATGTTTTCCAGCCTCTCCTTGGGTGTGCTGAGTTAAACTTCCTCCTGGATGAAATACAAGTTGTTCAACACAGATATCAGGAGCTCAAAACTATCTGCACTGACAGAGCACAGGCATTCCTGGTGCTCAAAACTCTGACAACCACAGTTGGAGTCTCAGGCATTTCTCCAAAAGAAAAAGCACAGCGCTTGACATTAACAAGACAGTACATAGAGCACTTATTGTCTACTAAAGTTGCACATGTCCTCACAAAATTTGAAACAGGTCATGATTGGGAGAATCTAGAGAAAAGTTTGAGATTACTCATTGATGGGAACTATGAAGACACCAGCTCTTCTCTGCAGATGGATGAGGTGAAAAAACAGTTGCAAAGTCTCCTGAGTAAAAAGAAAGAAACTTATGAACAAAAAAATGATGACAACAATGAAAAAGAGGGGATAGAAAAAGGACCTTTCCTAGACTTACTCCAGCGTCTAGGTCTAGAACATCACTACCCAAAAAGGATGAGCAGAGCTGACTTTCATCAGATCTATAAGACTTCTGTATACAATACACAGCCAAGATCTGAACAGGAACTTCCCTTTTATTTCCTACAAAAGCTACTGATGCTAGATTGTGGGTTCAGACATCTGGTCTTCAAAGAGGCTAAAAAGGCAGAAAGCCAAGATTCTGCAGGTCCCTCTAACCAGGAAATTGTTGATCCATATGAAGAGTTGTTTGATGACAGGGATGAAGACACTAGTTCTTTGGTCACTGAGTCCCAGCCCCACATTCACCCAATGGACATCCAGATGGCCATTTTTCACTGTGCAGATGATCTTGCCAGGCAGTATATTCTGTCCAAACTTTCCATTTGTCAATTTGCAATCCCCCTTGTGGTGCCAAGTCCCAACACTTCTCAAATTGAGTTCTCTCTCTGGTCTCTCAGACAAATTAGGAGAAGTTGGCAAGAGGCAAGTCAATCACAACAGGACAAAAGCTACAGTCACAAGAAACAGCAGATGTGCCGTGTCTCTACCCCCATTGTATCTTTCTTTAGAGTTGGAAATGGCCTCTCTGCTTCCAAATCTCAGCTTATGAACTCTCTCCTCAGTAGACATAAACATGATGTGTTTTTTCACAGACACTGCAGAGGAACCAGCAAACACTGTCTCCTGATGGAGGGAGTGGTAGAGATCAGCTGGTTCTGTCCTGGGGGCCAAGGCGAGGACATATTTGACAAGTGTGTGGCCTTCACCAATCTTCATGGAGATGCCAAGGAACACAGGAAACAACTCAGCTTCCTGCAGGATGCCTCTTCTCTCATGGTGATTCTCATGTCAGCTTCTGATAACAATAAAGAAAACCAAAATCTTGTCAGACACCTGTGGCAGTCATCAAAACCTCTGATCTGTTTGATTGATGACAAAGAAAAATTCACAACTAATAATTCTGGCAGAAGGGTGAGAATTGGCATTAGGAATAGAAATGAGGCAGAATTAACAGAAGAACTCATGACTACCATCCAACACTTAATAGAAATCTCTGGCACTGCTCTGAGCATAGAAGAATGTTCAGAGATTGCTCGAAAGCAAGGATTCATGATTGATGAAGACCAGAAAGAATTGAAGGAAGCCAAAGAAAAAGCACAGAGAAATAGGGAACTGCTAGAGCAATACAAGTTATCTAAGATAAAAGAAAACTTGCTGCCCCTTCAGGGACAACTGTGGCACCGTTGGTGTAAGAAGGACAAAGAACTCTATCACCTACAAGAAAAAGGGCATCGGAGCATTGAACAACACAAGAGTGAAATTGAAATAGAAAAGCAAAAAATACGAAGGCAGCAGTTTGAAAAGGCCTTCCCTCTCAATGATTTAATGCAGTCTGTCCTAAAAATTCTCCAAGAAGACTCAGAAAATGACTTCAAACTCTACTTCTTATACTGGTTAAGTGTGGTTTTGGAAAATCTAACCATGGAACACTTGGAGACTTTACAAGTAAAGCAACAAATTTTGTGGTTACAGGCAGAAAAGCAAAGGGCACAGAAGAGCAGCTCCATGACACACTGCCAGAAACAGATAGAAGCCATCTCTACTGAGATACTTGACTGCACTTTTGGAATTGAGCACCTTCTCCGTGAAGTTGCCCAGATCTATGAAGCTCTGGAAGAAATTTCCTCCTCTAGAAATAGCCTTTTTCTCTGCCTCCCCCAAATTGCTGCAGACCTGATGATAGCTGGTGTTCCCATTGAGCTGATGGATGGGGATGCTTCATATGTGCCTCTAAAGTGGGTGGCAGCTGTTTTTGACAAGATCTCAGAGAAAATTGGAGACAAAAGGCTGTTTGTTCTCTCTGTCCTTGGCCTGCAAAGCTCAGGGAAATCCACTCTACTGAATGCACTCTTTGGTTTAGAGTTCACAGTCAGTGCAGGCAGGTGTACCAAGGGGGCCTACATGCAGCTCCTGGAGGTAGATGAGAAATTCACAGAAGAACTCAGCTTTGATTTTGTGCTTATTGTAGACACAGAAGGACTTCGGGCTCCAGAACTCAACAACAAATCCCACAATTGGGACAATGAGTTGGCAACATTTGTCACTGGCCTTGCAAACTTGACTCTGATCAATATTTTTGGAGAGAATCCATCAGAGATGCAGGACATCTTACAAATTGTCGTCCAAGCCTTTCTGAGAATGAAACAAGTGAAAATCTCCCCCAGTTGCATCTTTGTCCATCAGAATGTGGGAGAAATTTCAGCAAAATCCCAAACTATGGAAGGACGAAGGAGACTGGAGCAGAGACTGGATGAAATGACAGCATTAGCTGCTGAACAGGAAGAGTGCTCCAACATAACTCGCTTCAGTGATGTAATTAAATTTGATGTCAATAATCATGTCTACTATTTTGCTCATCTCTGGGATGGCAATCCCCCAATGGCCCCTCCCAATCCACGATATAGCCACAATGTCCAGGAACTGAAGACTGGGATTCTTAGGCTTGCCCAGCAGGAATCCAGGGGAAAGATCATGAAGATCTCAGATGTAAAAATCCGTGTTCAAGATTTGTGGAAAGCCCTTGTCAGTGAGAACTTCATTTTCAGTTTCAGGAACACACAAGAGGTCATAGCCATGAGTAAACTGGAAACCATGTATAATCACTGGACCTGGGAGCTGAGGAGTTATGTGTTGGACCTTCAGAATCAGTTGAACAATCAGATTCAGAATGGGAAAATCTTGACACTCACAACTAATGCACTGGAGGGTCCAGTTAACAAGAAATATGAAGCCATCAAGCAAGAATTTGACAAGTATTTTGAAGAAGACCCAGATAGTGAAACATTGGTTCAATGGAAAGCAAATTTTGAACATAAGCTACTAATCCTTAAAGATGCTCTTATTTCAGACACCAGAACAAAAGGCAATGAACTTATCAGTCTTAAAAAAAGCCAAGAAACACTAGATAACAAAAAGTCACAATATGAAAATGAATTGTTAGAGAAAAGCCGAACGTTGGCTTTAAGTGTGAAGGGCAAAGAATTAAGTGATGAAGAGTTGCGTGAGAAATTTAATCAAGTTTGGACAAGTTGGATCTACGATGTGTCTTCTACTGTACCTCATGTCACAGAGCCTGACACTGATGGGGATGCTGAAAGCATTTTTCTATGGCATTTCAAAAAGGAAAAAAATATTGCAGAAAGACTTAAAAAACAGAATGGAGCAATGTTTGTCATCAATTATGATAAGCATGTCCAAATGAAAAAAAATTTTCTTCGATTTTCAAAGAGTTTAGAATCCTGTCATAAAGAATCCATTAATAAAATTACTAATAACATTGATTTAAGATTTAATGAAACAATTAAAAACATTTGGAAGCAAAAGCGTGATTACAGTCAGAATGATTTTCATAAAATTCTGAGGATAATAGAAAATGAACTGAAATCTGTACCTCCTGAGGAAGATTACACATTTACCAGAGACTGCACCATTGACTTATCCTTGTGCTTATTCCAAAGAGCAGCTAAGAGTTTCAAGGAAATGCACAAAGCATTCAAGAGAGCAAATGATCCTGTAAACTATCTGGAGAGCAAGAAAGATGATTTCTTCATGAGTTTTAAGATCTCTTGCCAAGGCGCCACCTCTATCACATCATTTGTTGACTTCCTGTGGCTAAAGCTCACTCCTGCTATTTCTGCCACTATATGGGGCAAAATGTGTCCTAAAGTAGCTGGGGATATGAGAGCCACCTGCCCTGCATTTAATGGAAACAGGGCTAACCTGGAGAAACATGTTCTCATTTCTCTGGCAGAAGAAGAAAACTTTGATAAGTATTGGCAATACATTCATCAGCCAGAATCCTTTTTCAGGAATTACATTAGTGACCACATTAGAAGATACTGTTCAGAAAAAGAAGGTGAAAAAGTAAAAACTTTTTTAAAAATAAGTTTAGGTGACATCAAGCATGCCATCCTCACTGCCATTCATAAGACCACAGAAGTAGCTAAGGATAAAGGCAGCACTGCATCTGGTTGGTTGGATTTGTTCTGTGATCACTTAGGAAGCAACCTGACCTTTCCAAGGAGAGACCTGATAAGTATCGAGCACCTGGAGATAAAGGATACTGAGTTTCTGAAAGAAGCCATGAGTGCAGCTTTGGATCCTGCAATGAAGAAGGTAGAAGAGGACTGCACAAGTAAGCCCATAAATGAAATGGTTCCTGACGTTGAGAAACTTCTCTCTGAACATCTCAGTGGATGTTGGAAACAGTGTCCTTTTTGTAAAGCAATTTGTACCAATACCATTTCCCAACATGATGGAGACCACAGTGTGCCATTCCACCGTCCTCAGGCTGTCAATGGATGGAAATGGTACCGAACAAATGACTTTTGCATTGACCTTTGTACTAATTTAGTAGCAAGTAATTGTTTCCTTGTTTTAAATGATGGCAAGAAATTCCCATACAAGAAATATCGAGAAGCAGGAAGTGAGTATGCCACTTGGAGCATCACCCCAGATTCATCTACTCAGCCATATTGGAAATGGTTTGTCTGTCACTTCAGATTAAAGCTTGAAGAGAAATATGGAAAAAAATTTAAAAATAAAGGAGCTATTCCAGATTCATGGACCAAAATCAGAAAGCAAGAAGTACTTGATGACTTGAAAAAATAACTATTGCCACAAATAGAATACTAACACTGCCTCATAAATTTCACATTAACCTAGGAAGCCTAATATCAATTTAGGCAGCACCTTCAAGATTCTACCTTATAAATGAAATAAGTAAAAACAAATTAATTAGTATTTCAATATTGGAAGATTTGCTTCTAAAAAGACTTTTTCTCTCTTGATTTCTTGTGCTTAAACATAATGTCCTAATTATGTGAATTCATAATAAAATCAAAATTCATTCAAAAGCCTATTTCATATTTTATTATTTCTATATGTGTTTAAATAATTAGTAATTCAGGAAAAGTTGTCTTATTAGAAGAAGATGCTAGCATTTCTGGCTGCCATATATTCCTTTAGAACAACTGAATGGGAAATTCAACTTATATATACATCTGGGGAAATGCTAAAATTTGCTTTAAATTAGTTTAAATGGATGTTTTCACCCACTCTAGTTATGAAAAAAAAACCTTGCTAACTTTCAATGTATCAAACTTCATTGATTATTGAAGATCCCACAGTAGATCAATTTAAGTAGCCTCTGTTCTGGAAAAACTAAACCGGATTTGGTTAGGACAAAGCCATGAATTCAGCACTGCTTGATAAAGCAAGCTCAGATCTCACTAGGAAATCTCTGTTGGTCTCTACAGCTTCCCCTTCTTAGTATAATAATAAAGGGTCACTCAGACCCCTCAGACCCCTCAGATAGACTGTGTCTGTCTTAGGTTGTGTTCTTCAGCTAGACAAGCCTTACCCGTCATGGAGATATACCTTCTGTCAAGCATATTCTGTCTTAGGTTGGCAGCTAACAAGAAGAATGTTGCCCATCCCTGCCTACCAGCCTCTGGCAGGTGGGAGTACAGACCTTCACTTTTCTCCAACTCAGGTCTCTACTAAGAGCTTGCAAGTAGTTGGAACAACCATAGTGATCCCTAGGATGCCACACCCCACCCTCAGTAAAGAAGTAGAGGATGATAAAGATGGAATTTTCTTTTTTGAATGAATCTAAGATATCTATGACAGCCTTAGCTGTGCCAAGCTCTTTTTTAAATCAATAAACTGTTGATACAAATGCATCAAATAAATCACTAAACTCCAGACACAACTGTATGAAACTTAAAGACTCCCTTAGCTTCACCAAACCATGGTTCATTAACAACATAATTCTAGTATGAATTTTACTATACATATTTACAACTATACATATTTACTACATGTATTTACACTTATAAACTTACATTCAAAGGCAAAATCGCTATAGGACTATTTTGCAAACTTTAGCAAACATCTAAAAGAGATCTCTTAATAGAACTATTTACATTTTCTTCCAACAAGACAGAGAGTACATGAATCAAAATCACCACAGTTAAAATTCTTGGTGAACTCAAAACTGTTTCATTTCTGAGGTTTGCAGTTCACAGTCAGTTTTTATAACATCCTTAAAGTTCCACTAACAGTCTGAAATCAGAGCCTAATACATCAGTGGCTCTAGAGTCTTTGTAACCAACCCCCTCAAGCCCAGGATTCGGTGCATGCTGCTGTAAAGGGGCTGTAACACTTGAGGTGATGCCACTCCCCCAGAGCCCTCTTTCTTACCAGGCCTTCCCAGCCATTCTGGAACCAGTGAAAGTGAGTCCAGCAGCAGACAGTTGCCAGCTGGGTGGGCTGTCCCTTTACTCAAACTCATTGCAGCTCCCCTAAATGCCACAATTCAAACAAATGTTGCTGAAAACTTCACTCCCTGCTACAGCAGCACTTTATGACAGTCTTTCCCGGAGAACCTTGCTTCCAGTCAAGGATGGTCACCATAGTAACTGAGCTGCCTCTTTGATCAGCTAGTAGGACTCAGGAACTGCCTCTTAAAGGGGGCACACATTAATTTGCTGCTAGTAAACAGAAGTGGTATGACTCTGGTCTCTGTTTCATTTCAGCTTTTACTAAATAGCAAAAAAAACTTTGTCCCAAACTTCTTCTCAGCAGTCTGGGGGCGCTGTTAGTCTCCTGTTTTCCCCAGACTGCAGGATGGAACATCAATATGGGGAACATTGGTTCTGTCAGCAACTATGGTGTCATCAGAGCTGGCACTCCTCTGTTCCACACACTGCACCAAGCACTCAGTCAGCCATCAAGCTTCATTTGGTGACTGAGCGTACAATTCCCTCTTCTTGATTTTTGTTTTGAAACTGCATCTTAAGACTGCCATGAGCTCTTTCAACAATGCCTTGTTATTGATAGACTTTTATTAGTCCAATGTTTTCCCCCTTTCATCTCAAACACAACCCAAGTTCTTTATTTGCCCTTAAGCTTTTTCCACACCCAATGCAACTTCCCAATATACCAATCACTTTCTCTTGGTTTCTAAAGGGTCTCAAAGCAGCTTGGCAAACAGCATTAGCATTTAACTGCCTCCTGATAGCCAAGCTTTGTTCATCCATTTCCAGTTCCTGGGAGGTAAGGCTAACAAAGCTTGCAGAAAAATGGTGTTTGGGGCCAAAAGAAGGGGCATTTTAACTCCTTAAGTTATTTAAAAGGAATTGGAACATGAGCTCACATTAGCACACCTGCACTACTGTTTGACAGGTGTACCTTCCTAATCAAACTCCCCACCTAGCACTGTCCCCAGATCAGGTGCCTGCATGCACAGGCACTTGGGGCCAGAAGGGAGCCCCTTGGGGCTCACCCCCCGCCAAACCTCACTGGGTCAGTGAAAAAATTATGAGAGTACTTGAAGCAAGAGCCTTTTCAGAGTGATCCCCTCCCAGATAGATCCCCTTTGTCTCTGCCTGTCTCTTCCCCCCAGATCCAGTCCCTGACACCACTACCACTGCTCAGGCTTTCTGCTAGCCACTTTCTGTTCTGGGAGTAGGGGCTTGCATCCCCATTTCTGCCTCATTTGTATGGCCAAATGCAACCTCAGATTTTCCAAGGGCTTATAGACCTCTTACATGTTCTGACTTTCCTATCTGGCCAGCAGAGAAGAGAGAGGGATCATAGAGAATGACAGTTGACTATCATACACTGAATCAGGTAGTAGCTCCAACTGCAGCTGTTTTTCTGGATGTAGTGTCCTTACTTGATCAAGTTCACATCTCCTGGTATATGGTATGCAGCTATTGATCTAGCAAATACCTTTTCTTGGTACTTGTACATAAGGACCACCAGAAGCAATTTGGTTTCAGTTGGCAAGGCCAGCAGTATACCTTTACAGTTTTATCTCAAGAATATATTATCTATCCAGTCCTGTGTCATAACTTAGTTAGAAGGGATCTTGATTATCTATCTTTTCTACCCTATTGAGGACATTATGCTGATTGGACCAAGTGAGCAGGAGTTAGCAACCACATTGAATTCATTGGTAACACACATATGTATCAGAGGATGGGAAAACAAATCCAACCAAAATTTAAGGACCTTCTACCTCAGTGAAATTTTTAGGAGTCCAGTGGTGTAGGTCATGTAGAGATAGTCCTTCTAGATGAAGGATTAGTTATTGCACCTGGCCTCTCCCACCACAAAGAAAGAAGCACAAGCAGGCCAAGAGTTAGTTGTCTTGAGTGAACCTATTTGGATTCTGGAGATATCACATTCCTCACTTGAGTGTATCATTCTGACCCATATACCAATTGACTCAGAGGGCTGCTAGCTTTGTGGGGGACCTGGGACAGGATAATGTTGTACAACAGGTCCAGGCCACTGTGCAGGCTGCTTTACTACTTTTACGATATGATCCAGCAAAACCGTTGGTACTTGACGTGTCAGTGACAGATAGGGATGCTGTTTGGAGCCTGTGGCAGGCCCCTATAAGTGAATCACAGAAGAGACCATTGGGATTTTGGAGCAAGGCAGACAACTATTCTTCCTTTGAAAGACAACTAACTCTTGGCCTGCTATTGGGCCTTAGTAGAAACTGAACATTTTGCAATGGGTCACCAAGTTACTATGTGACCTGACCTGTCCATCATGAGCTATGCATTGTCTGACCCACAAAATCATAAAGTAGGATATACACAGAAACAACCCATTATCAAATGAAGGTGGTATATACATAAATTGACCCAAGCATGTTCTATAGGCAGAAACAAATTACATAAAGAAGTTGTCCAAATGCCTATGGTTTCTACTTTCATTACAATACCACCTGCTGCCAAGCATACACCTATAGCCTCATGTGGTGTGCCCTATGATAAGTTGACCGAGGAAGAGAAGACTAAGGCCTCATTTACTGATAGTTCTGTAAATTATGCACATACCACCCTACTGGGTGGTTTTATGTCAACTTGCAACAAGTTAGAGTCATCAGGGGAAGGAGCCTCCAATGAAAAAATGCCTCCTTGAGATCCAGCTGTAAAGCATTTTATCATTTAGTGATCAATGGTGGAGGGCCCAGCCCATGGTAGGTGGTACCATCCCAAGGGTGCTGGTTCTACAAGAAGGTGGGCTGAGCAAACCATAGGAAGCAAGCCAATAATCAGCTGACCTCCATGGCCTCTACATTAGCTCTTGCCTCCGGTATCCTGCCATGTTTGAGTTCCTGTTCTGACTTCCTTCAGTGATGAATAGTAATGCTAAAGTGTAAGTCCAATAAACCCTTTTCCCGCCAACTTGCTCTTTTGGTCATGGTGTTTCATTGTAGCAATAGAAACCTTAACTAAGACAACCATCTAGAAGTGGACATCTGCAGCATTACAATACTTTTCTCGGACAATCTGAAAAACACCGGAGAAAGGAAATCTTCACAGAGGGCAGAATTTCAGGCAGTACATATAGTAGTACATTTTGTTTGGAAAGAGAAATGGCCAGATTTACAATTCTTCACTGGTTCATGGGTTGTAACAAATGGGTTTGCTGAATGGTCAGGGACTTGAAAAGAGCATGATTGGAAAATTGGTGAGAAAGACATCTGGGAAGTATGTGGAAAAATCTAATCCAAATGCACAAAGGATGTAAAGATACTTATGTTCCATGTCAATGCTCATCAAAAGATGGATGCAACTGAGGAGTTTAATAATCAAGTAGATGTGACAACCCACTCCGGGAACAGTTAGCCTCTTTCACCAACCATTCCTGTCATTCCCAATGGGCCCATGAACAAAGTGGCCATGACAGAAGAGAAGGGGGTTATGCATGGGCTCAATAACATGGATTACCACTCACCAAGGCTCACCTGGCTGAAACTGCTGCTGAGTGCCAGATCTGATAACACCAGAGACAAACAAGGAGTCCTAGTTATTGCACCATTTCTATGGATGAACAGCCAACACCCTGGTGGCAGGCTGACTACATTGGACCACTTTCTTCATGGAAAAGACAACACTTTTCCTCACTGGAGTTGATACTTATTCTGGTTATGGATTTGTCTTTCCTGCACATAATGATTCTGCCCAAATCACCATCTGTAGACTTATAGAATGCCTTACCCACCATTATGGTATTCCACAAAGTATTACTTCTGACCAAGGAATTTACTTCACAGCCAGAGAAGTATGACAGTGGGCCCACAGTCATGGAATCCACTGGTCTTACCATATTTCCCACCATCCTGAAGCAGTTGACCTGATAGAAAAATGGAATGGCCTATTGAAGACACAGTTACAATGCCAATTAGGTGGCAGCAGCCTGAGTGGCGGATCAGGGTTCCCCAGAAGGCAGTATGTGCTTTGAATCAGGGCTCAATATATGGTACAGTTTCTCCCATAGCCAGGATCCCCAGATCCAGGAATCAGGAGGTGGACAGGGGAATAGTTTCATTCACTGTCACCCCTAGTGACCTATTAGGAAAAGTTTTGCTTCCTGTTCCCATGACCCTAAGTTTTTTGGGCCTAGAAGTTTTGGTTCTAAAGGGAGCTCCTACCAGGAGCCACAACAAACATTTCATTGAACTGGAAGCTCAGACTTCACCATGGTCACTGTGGGCTTCTAATACTCCTAAACCAACAGATTAAAGAAGAGCAACAGTGTTGGGAGGGGTAATTGATCTAAATTACCATAGGGAAATTGAATTGCTTCCCTACAATGAGGGTATGGAGTCCAGTAACTCCCTGTAACTAAAGTTAATTGGAAACTACAACAGCCCAATCCAGGCAACATGATAAAGGGCACAGACACATCAGGAATGAAGGCATTGGTTACTCCTCCAGAAAAAGAACCAAGACCAGCAAAGGTGCTTGCCAAGAGTGGAGGAAATATAAAATAGTAGTAGAGGAAGGTAGTTACAAATATCAGCTAAGGCCATATAACCAGTTGCAGAAATGAGGATTTGGGTTGACGTAAGTTCTTCTGGTGTATTTTCTTCATACAGACTGTGGTGGTTTGAATGAAATGGCCCATAGGGAATGGCTCTATTAGGAGGTGAGGCTGAGTTGGAGTGGGTATGGACTTATTGGAGGATATGGTTTTGAGGTTTCAGATGCTCAAGCCAGGATCAGTGTCTCTTTCTCTCTTCCTGCTGCCTACTGATCCAGATGTAGAACCCTTAGCTACTTCTCCAGCACCATGTCTGACTGTGAGCCACCATGGTGACAATGGACTAAACCTCTGAACTGTAAACCAGCCTCAGTTAAATTTTTTAATGAGTTGCCTCAGTTATGGTGTCTCTTCACAGAAATAGAAAAGAAACCCTAAGTCACAGATATTTGTGTTTTCTTTTGATTTCTTTATCATATGTTATAATATCAGTTAGGAGAATATCAATGATTATCATATTTAATTTTGAGATACCAAAATGATATCCCCTAAGGGACATTGTCATCTATTCTAAATTTATAATGTGTTTGTCATTGTATGAGGGATTCATGTTAGGCATAATTATGACCTAGTTAAATATATAATGCATTTGTAATTGTATGTAGATAGTTATGTTTAGACATTATTATTACCTAGTTATTGTTTTCATTTGAAAATTAATCATGATATAAGGAGATATGAGTATGTATCAAGTTGATAAGGGGTGGACTTGTGATAGTTATTCTTGGTTATCAACTTAACTATATCTGAAATTAACTACAATCCAGATATTGAGAGCATACCTCTGATAGATTTTCTGCTTGGTTTGAGGTAGGTGAATCTCCTTCTACTCTAGACATCTAAGGTAGAAAGACACATGCCTTTAATCCAAATCTTGAGGCAGGAAGGCATATCTTTAAAAAGAACCATACCTTCTGCTGAAAGTCTATGTAAGGACGTGGAAAAAGGGCTTCTTCTTCACCTGCTTGTCATCACCTTGCTAGCACATTCATTCCTTCACTGGAAATGGAGCCTACTTATATGGGATTCCAGCACATACAAAATACCAGCGGAGTTATCCACCCTAGTGGAACTGAGCAACTAAATTTGTAGATTTCCCAGTCACAGCTAGCCATTGTTGGATTAGCTGGACTACAGCCTATAAGTCATTCCAATGTGTGTGGGGGGGGGGGGTGTGTGTGGGTGTGTGTGTGTGTGTGTGTGTGTGTGTGTGTGTGGGTGTGTGTGTGTGTACACATATAAATATATAAAGAGAGAAACAGAGAGGTTCTCTAAGCTCCTGTGACTCTAAAAATCCTGACTAATACAGGGCTGCAGTTTATATTGCCATACCAATTGCAACTATGGGTTGGTACACCATATGCCTACATGTAGCTCCTGAAGGAGGAGAAAATCACAAATGAACTTGACTTTGATTATGTGCTACCTGTAGATACAGAAGAACTTCAGGCTCCAGAACTGAACAACAAATCTCAGAACTGAGACAATGGGTTGGCAACATTTGTCATTGGACTTGGAAACTTGATTCTAATCAGTATCTTTGCTGAGAATCCATCAGAGATACAGGATATCGTACAAATAGGCATCTAGGCACTTGTGAGGATGCAACAAGTGAGAAATCTCCCCAGTTGCATCATTGTCTCTCAAGATGTGGGAGAAGTTACAGCCAAAGACAAAACTATGGAAGGACAAAGAAAATTTGAGCAAAGACCAGATGAAATGACTGCAGTAGCTGCTGAACAGGAAGAGTGCTCAAACACAACTGCTTCAGTAATGTAATTAAATTTGATTGCAATTGTCATATCTATATTTTACTAACTTCTGAGACTGCAATTCTTTATTGGCCCCTCCCAATCCTCACTATAGCCCAAAATGTCCAGGAGCTGAAGAATGGGATTCTTAGGACTGCCCAGAAGGAATCCATGGGAAGTATCATTAAGATCTCAAATGTAAAATTTCAAGCTCCAATTTTGTGGAAAATTCTGGTCAGTGAGAACTTCATTTTCAGTTTCAGGAATATACAAGAGATCACAGCCATGTTGTAGCTGAAAGTTTTTCTGGTCCCAAATGGCCCCATGGTCCCATAGTTGTTTATAAAACAATTACTCAGGCTTAATATTATTTACAAACTATATGGTCTATGGCAGGCCTCTTGCTAGCTAGCTCATATCTTAAATTAACTCATTTCTATTAATCTATGTTTTGCCATGTGTTCCATGGCTTACTTGTCTGATGGCATGTTGTTCCTTGAGCAGCAGGCTAGTGTCTCTTTTGCCTCTGCCTTTCTCTTTCCTGTCTCTCTCTTTGGATTTCCCAGTTCTCTAAGCTGCCTTGCAACAGATTTTTTTTCTTTTTTTTTTTTTTTAAGACTATGAGACATGTCTGCTCCTGGCAGCACCAATCTACTTCAGAGAAGATGATGGGCATTGAAGAAACTCCACATGGAGTTTACTTTCATTGTGGCAAAAGCTAGCCACTGGGCAAAAAAAAAATGCCTTTGCATTGATTGCTGACAGTATGCTGTCCAAAATGAACAAGCAGGAGACAAAAAAAGGACTTTGATCCTTGCTAAGACAAGGTAGGAAGGCTCTTTAGAAAATCCTGCTTCACGGATGAGTCTGTCAGATATACTAAACCTGTAGGCTGAAGATGATGCCCCAACATTGCAGAGGAACCTTGGGTGACTGTCCAAGCAGCCAGCTGTTTCTGCCATTTCTCAAATTTTTTGGAAGTCGCTTGTTTGCACTTCTGCCTTATTCAGTTAATATTATTTCCTTCTCAGGTCTGTGAGGGAGTTGAAGATTAGATAATTATAGTTATAGTTTTCCTTGTTAAGAAATTTTCTCACTAAGAGGTGTATAGTATATAAGATTGAAAGACATCAAAAGATAGTTTTTGGTTGGTAATATGGCACAGCCATATCTGAATGGAATGGCAGAAGTCATAAAGCCAGCACAGCTACTTGACAAAGATCCAGCAAAGCTGAGCCACATGATGGCTGCCATGTCACCTTTGGTTTTCATCTCCATCTGTTACAAACTTGGGGCACTTTTAATATTTGTACAATTTGGGGATATTGGATTGATGGAAAATTCCCTCTGAATCATTTATGCCTTCTTCCAGAAATACTGCTTCTAAGCTTACCTAGGAAAGTCCTGAACATACTACCCCCCTCAACTCTTGTGGAGATATCCTTGTCTACTTGAAGGCCTTCCTTATGCCTTGGAGGTTGTGACATATAAAGAAGCCAGAGGTCTCTTCATGTGGCTATGAGACATTCTTGAAACTCTGTCCCTGTACTTACACTGGAACAAGATATTCAAATCAAAGTAAATTCAAAAAAGTAAACAAGATCTGGTGGGCTAGAGGAGTTGGCCACAGCTCAGATTACAAGCCCCTTCCCACTCTACACTCAGACAAATATGTAGCATACAACTCTGCCCCACATAGAGAGACATATTGATGAGCAAAGTACGGAGTGGAAAGATGATAAAAGAATAAGATGTCAGGACCTCCCTCTCTTAAAAGTTAGAGCCACTATAATGTCAAGGAACAACAGAATGCCAAATTCTATAAAGACATAAAAAATAAACATTGTATTATGCCAGGATGTGAATAAAAACTGCATCAGCTTTAGCCTGAGGATTTTCCCTGGGCACTCTGACCACTAAAAGTTAGTAATACGCTACCTGAGACATGGCAAAATGCCCAGAGTGACTTGAATATTTTTGTTTTGGTCTAGTATCCTTGGAGCAACCAAAGCTACCAGCCTGAGAGCAGGCTGTCATGTGCCTCTAGATTCTTAAATATTGGGTTATGGGGTTAATGAGTATAAATGATAACTCTGTTTATTAATGATGTAAAAACCTGAGGGAAAATGATTGGAAATGATAACTCTGTTTTGTCATAGTTCATTAATGATGACTAAAAGATGAACAAAAAGAAGTGAAACACATGTCCAAAAACAAAAATGATATAATCTATGTTTTGAAACATCATGAATGTATCCCTACTTACAAAATTCTGTATAAATAAAGCCTATGAGAGATACAGGTTGTCAGAGTAAGACAAGCCATACTGAGATGTGCTTCCTCTCTGTCCTTCTCTCCTAAAACAAAATTAAAAAGTGTCCCATGTGTGATTCCTCCATCACCACTCTTATACCCACCTACCTTCAGACCCTGCCTTCATCTGGAGCTGGACTTCAGGAGGCAGAGATTCATCCAGATCTCTGTGAGTTCAAGGCCACACTGGGAACAGAGCCAGGCATGATGGCACATACCTTAGTTCCCAGTACTGGATAACCAAACAGGTTTGGAGGTCTATATAGACAAATAGGAAGTGATAGAGCTGGGCAGAAAGAGGAAGTGATGTAGCTGGATGGAGACAGGAAGTGAGATGGCAGGGCACAGAAAGGATATAGGTGTAAGTATACAGGAAGTAGCTTTCTCTCTGGAGACTGAGGAGTTGGTAAGGTAAGGTTGGCTGTGGCTTGTCCTACTTCTCTGATATCTCAGTTTTCACCTCAATATCTGGCTCCAGGTTCTTTTATTATTATTATTATTATTATTATTATTATTATTATTATTATTATTTTGACAGGGTTTCTCTGTGTAGCTTTGCGTCTTTCCTGGAACTCTCTTTTTAGACCAGGCTGGCCTTGAACTCACAGAGATTTGCCTGTCTCTGCCTCCCGAGTGCTGGGATTAAAGGTGTGCACCACCACCACCCAGGTTCTTTATTAATAAGATTGTTTAGCAATTCATCTTATACCATGTGCATACTAGAAACTGTGTATAGCCACTGAACCTGAGAGCTGAGGAGTCTTGTGCTAGAATCACAGAATCATCTGAATAATCAGATGCAGAACTGGAAAATCCTGACACAACCAATACTCTGGATGGTACAGTTAATAAGAAATATGAAACCACCAAGGAAAAATTTGACAAATGCTTTAAAGATTAGATAGTAAAATATTTATTCAGTGGAAAGAAAAATTTGAACCCATATTTAATACCAGAATAACGATAATGATTTTCTAAATATTAGAAAAAAACAAGAAAGGCTAGATAACCAAAAGATACATGATAAAAATGAATTATTAGGGAAGAACAAAAAATGGTTTTAAGTATGAAGGGAAAAAATTCAGTGATGAAAATTGCATAAGATATTCTACCAATTTTGGACAAACTGCAAGCTGCAACTACATGGGACAACTGGTCCTCATGTCACAGAACCTAACATTGATTTGGATTCTGAGAACATCTTTCTGGGGTATTTAAATAAAGGAGAAATGCATAGGGCAAAAACAATAGGGTAATTTTAGAGAAAAGTTTCAAGTCAATTATAAGAAAACATACTGAAATGAAAAAAAAAAAACAAGGTAGAGATAGAACATCCAAATTAACAAAATTAGAAACAAAAAAAGAGGGATATAACAACAGACACTGAGGAAATCCAGAGAATCATAAGGATATACTTTAAAAACATGTACTCCATCCAAGACCCCCGGCAGACTCTGCAATCTCCACGCCCTGCCCCCACGCCCATCCGCCCAAGACCCCAGCCACTTCCTGAGACTTAGAGACCGGCCCCCAGCTCCCATCTTGTCCCGGACTTCCCTTCTGGATGAGAGAGAGAGAGAGAGAGAGAGAGAGAGAGAGAGAGAGAGAGAGAAAGAAGAGCTCCCATCCTGCCCCAGACTTCCCTTCTGGACAAGAGCACCCATCCTGCCCCAGACTTCCTGTCTGGACAAGAGCTCCCATCCTGCCCCAGACTTCCCTTCTGGACAAGAGCACCCATCTTGCCCCAGACTTACCTTCTGGACAAGAGCACCCATCCTGCCCCAGAAATCCCGTCTGGACAAGAGCTCCCATCCTGCCCCGGACTTCCCATTTGGACAAGAGAGCTCCCATCTGGACAAGAGAAAGAGACTTCCTGAATCTATCAGCTCTGTCTGAATCAAGTGTGCTTGTAAGACCAAGAACGAACCACAAGGAGATGGGCAGACGTCAAAGCAGAAATACATATAACAAAATGAAGAGCAATACAGCATCACCAGAACCTAGCCCTCCTCCAACATCTAGACCTGAACATCAAAAATTGGAAGAAGCAGAAGAAAACAGCCTTATGAATGACATCATGAAGAAGGTAGAGGTTTGTGTAGAGGAGAAGACAGAAAAATGGGAAGAACGCTGTAAACAACTAGAGGAAAGGGCAAACAAATTAGAAGAAAACAATAAAGTCCTGGAAGAAAACAATAAAGTACTGAAAGAAAATCAAGAAAACGCAATGAAACAAATGAAGGAAACAGTCCAAGACCTGAAAAGGGAAATAGAAAAAATGAAGAAGACACAAACAGAGGGACTGCTGGAAATAGAAAATCTGAGTAAATGATCGGGAACTTCAGATGCAAGTATAACCAACAGAATGTAAGAGATGGAAGAGAAGATCTCTGGCATTGAAGATACAGTAGAAGAAATAGATCCATCAGTCAAAGAAAACACTAAAGCCAACAAAGTCATCAACCAAAGTGTCCAAGAAATTTAGGACACCATGAAAAGACCAAACCTACGAATAATAGGGGTAGAAGAAGGAGAAGAATACCAACTCAAAGGCACAGAAAATATACTCAACAAGATCATAGAAGAAAATTTTCCCAACTTAAAGGAAATGCCTATGAAGATACAAGAAGCCTATAGAACACCAAACAGACTAGACCCCCAAAAAAAGTCCCCTTACCACATAATAATTGAACAACTAAATATACAGAATAAAGAAAGAATATTAAGAGCAGCAAAGGAAAAAGACCAAGTGACTTATAAAGGCAAACCCATCAGAATAACACCCGATTTCTCAATGGAGACTTTGAAAGCCAGAAGGACCTGGACAGATGTAATGCAGACACTAAGAGACCATGGATGCCAGCCTAGACTAATATACCCAGCAAAACTTTCAATCATCATAGATGGAGTGAACAAGACATTCCAAGACAAAGTCAGATTTAAACAATACTTATCCACAAACCCAGCCCTACAGAAAGCACTAGAAGGAAAATTCCAACCTAAGGAAGTCAGATCCACCCTCGAAAACACAGGCAATAGATAAAGCCACAGCAGTAAACCCCAATGAAGAGTAGTACACACACATTACCACCAAAAAATAACAGGAATGAACAATCACTGGTCATCAATATCCCTCAATATCAATGGACTTAATTCACCTATTAAAAAAAAGACATAGGCTTACAGAATGGATACGAAAGCAGGACCCATCTTTCTGCTGCATACAAGAAACACATCTCAAATTCAAAGATAGACACTACCTAAGAATAAAAGGCTGGGAAAAGACTTTCCAATCAAATGGTCTTAAGAAACAAGCAGGTGTAGCCATCCTGATATCCAGCAAAATAGACTTCAAACTAAAATCAACCAAAAGAGATCAAGAAGGGCATTACATATTCATCACAGGAAAGATCCACCAAGATGAAGTTTCAATTCTGAACATTTATGCCCCAAACACAAGTGCACCCACATATATAAAAGAAACACTACTAAAGCTTAAACCACATATAAAACCCCACACATTAACAGTGGGAGACCTCTACACCCCACTTTCACCACTGGACAGATTTCCCAAATCGAAACTTAACAGAGAAATAAAGGACTTAACTGATGTCATGACTGAAATGGACTTAATCGACATCTACAGAACATTCCATCCTAACAAAAAAGAATATACCTTCTTCTCAGCAACCCATGGAACCTTCTCTAAAATCGACCACATACTTGGCCACAAAACAAATTTCAACAGATACAAAACAATTGGAATAACCTCCTGTGTTCTATCAGACCACCATGGTTTAAAGTTAGATTTCAACAACAACAAAAACTACAGAAAAACTACAATCTCTTGGAAACTGAATAATATTCAACTGAATCACCAATGGATTAAGGAAGAAATAAAGAAAGAAATTAAAGACTTCCTAGAGATCAACGAAAATGAAGACACCACATACTCAAACTTATGGGACACTATGAAAGCACTGCTAAGAGGGAAATTCATAGCACTAAATGCCCACATAAATAAGTTGGAGAAATCTCACACTAGTGACTTAACAGCACACCTGAAAGCTCTAGAACAAGAAGAAGCAAAGTCTCCCAGGAAAAATAGACACCAGGAAATTATCAAAGTGAGAGCTGAAATCAATAAAATAGAAACAAAAAGAACAATAAAAAAAATTAATGAAACAAAGAGTTGATTCTTTGAGAAAATCAACAAGATAGACAAGCCCTTATCCAAACTAACCAAAAGACAGAGAGAGAGCATCCAAATTAACAAAATCAGAAATGAAAGGGGGGACATAACAACAGACATTGAGGAAGTCCAGAGAATCGTCAGGTCATACTTCAAAAACCTCTACTCCACAAAACTGGAAAACCAAAAAGAAATGGATAACTTTCTGGATAGGTACCACATACCTAAGTAAAATCAAGACCAGATAAACTATTTAAATAGTCCAATAACCCCTAATGAAATAGAAACAGTCATTAAAAGTCTCCCAACCAAAAAAAGCCCAGGACCAGATGGTTTCAGCGCAGAATTCTACCAGATCTTCAAAGAAGAGTTAATACCAATACTCTCTAAATTGTTCCACACAATAGAAACAGAAGGAATATTACCTTCTATGAGGCTACAATTACCCTGATTCCTAAACCAAACAAGGATACAACAAAGAAAGAGAACTACAGACCGATCTCCCTCATGAACATTGATGCAAAAATACTCAATAAAATACTGGCAAACAGACTCCAAGAACACATCAAAACAATTATTCACCATGATCAAGTCGGCTTCATTCCAGGGATGCAAGGGTGGTCCGTCAATGTAATACACCATATAAACAAACTCAAAGAAAAAAACCACATGATCATCTCACTAGATGCAGAAAAGGCATTTGACAAAATCCAACACCCCTTCATGATAAAGGTCTTGGAGCAATCAGGAATACAGGGAACATACCTAAACATAATAAAGGCAATTTACAGGAAGCCAACAGCCAACATCAAAGTAAATGGAGAGAAACTCAAAGCAATTCCACTAAAATCAGGAACGAGGCAAGGCTGTCCGCTCTCCCCATACTTATTCAATATAGTACTTGAAGTTCTAGCCAGAGCAATAAGACAACATAAGGAGATTATGGGGATACAAATTGGAAAGGAAGAAGTCAAGCTTTCCCTATTTGCAGATGACATGATAGTATACTTGAGTGACCCCAAAGATTCCACCAAGGAACTGATACAGCTTATAAACACCTTCAGCAACATAGCAGGATACAAGATCAACTCAAAAAAATCAGTAGCCCTCCTATACACAATGGACAAAGAAGCTGAAAAGGAAATCAAAGATACATCACCCTTTACAATAGCCACAAATGACATAAAATACCTTGGGGTAACACTAACCAAGCAAGTGAAGGACCTATATGACAAGAACTTTAAGTCCCTGAAAAAAGAAATTGAAGAAGATGTCAGAAAATGGAAAGATCTCCCATGCTCATGGATAGGCAGGACTAACATAGTAAAAATGGCAATCTTACCAAAAGCAATCTACAGATTCAATGCAATCCCGATCAAAATACCAACACAATTCTTCATAGACCTGGAAAGAATAATACTCAACTTCATATGGAAAAACAAAAAACCCAGGATAGCCAAAAGAATCCTGTACAATAACACAACCTCTGGAGGCATCACGATCCCTGACTTCAAGCTCTACTATAGAGCTACAGTAATAAAAACAGCTTGGTACTGGCATAAAAACTGACATGTGGACCAATGTAATCGAATTGAAGACCCTGACATAAATCCGCACACCTGTGAACATATAATTTTTGACAAAGAAGCCAAAAGTGTACAATGGAAAAGAGAAAGCATCTTCAACAAATGGTGCTGGCATAACTGGATATCAACATGTAGAAGGCTGCAAATAGATCCATATCTATCACCGTGCACAAAACTTAAGTCCAAGTGGATCAAGGACCTCAACATAAATCCAGCTACTCTGAACCTGCTAGAAGAGAAAGTAGGAAGTAGTCTTGAACGCATTGGCATAGGAGACTACTTCTTAAATATAACACCAGTAGCACAGATACTGAGAGAAACAATCAATCAATGGGACCTCTTGAAACTGAGGAGCTTTTGTAGAGCAAAGGATACGGTCAACAAGGCAAAGCGACAGCCTACAGAATGGGAAAAGCTCTTCACCAACCCCACATCTGACAGAGGACTGATATCCAGAATATATAAGGAACTCAAGAAATTAGACATCAAAATGCCCAACAGTCCAATTAAGAAATGGACTATAGAACTAAACAGAGAATTCTCAACAGAGGAAACTCAAATGGCCGAAAGACATTTAAGGAATTGCTCAACATCCCTAATAATCAGGGAAATGCAAATCAAAACAACTCTGAGATACCACCTTACACCTGTCAGAATGGCTAAGATCAAAAACACTGAAGACACCTATGCTGGAGAGGATGTGGAGCTAGGGGAACTCTCCTCCACTGCTGGTGGGAATGCAAGCTTGTACAACCACTTTGGAAATCAATATGGCACTTTCTTAGAAAATTGGGAATCCATCTCCCCCAAGATCCAGCTATACCACTCTTGGGCATATACCCAAGGAATGCTCAATCATACCCCAAGAGCACTTGTTCAGCTATGTTCATATCAGCACTGTTTGTAATAGCCAGAACATGGAAACAACCTGGATGCCCTTCAACTGAAGAATGGATAAACAAAATGTGGTACATATACACAATGGAATACTACTCAGCAGAGAAAAACAATGACATCATGAGGTTTCAGGCAAATGGATGGATCTAGAAAAAATCATCCTGAGTGAGGTAACCCAGACTCAGAAAGACAAACATGGTATGTACTCACTCATAGGAGGATACTAGATGTGGAACAAGGATGACTGGACTGCTACTCACATCACCAGGGAGGCTACCTGGAAAACAGGACCCCAAGAAAGACACGGAGATCACCCAATGACAGAGAAATGGAATGAGATCTACATGAACAGCCTGGACATGAGTGGGGGTAATGAAGGGTGAGGGTCGAGGGAAAGAGAGCTTGGGGGAGCGGGAGATCCCAGCTGGATCAAGAACAGAGAGGGAGAACAAGGAATAGGAGACCATGGTAAATGAAGACCACATGAGAATAGGAAGAAGCAAAGTGCTAGAGAGGCCCACAGAAATCCACAAAGATACCCCCACAACAGACTGCTGGCAATGGTTGAGAGACAGCCTGAAGTGACCTACTCTGGTGATGGGATAGCCAAACACCCTAATTGTCATGCTAGAAACCCCATCGAATGACTGAGGGATCTGGATGCAGAGATCCATGGCTAGGCCCCGGGTGGAACTCTGGGAGTCCAATTAGTGAGAATGAGGAGGGTTTATATGAGCGAGAATTGTTGAGACCAAGGTTGGATAAAGCACAGGGACAAATAGCCAAACGAATGGAAACACATGAACTATGAACCAATGACTGAGGGATCCCCAACTGGATCAGGCCCTCTGAATTGGTGAGACAGTTGATTGGCTTGATCTGTTTGGGAGGCATCCAGGCAGTGGGACCAGGTCCTGTGCTCATTGCATGAATTGGCTGTTTGAAACCTGGGGCCTATGCAGGGTCGCTTGGCTCGGCCTGGAAGGAGGGGACTGGACCTGCCTGGACTGAGTCTACCAGGTTGATCTCAGTCCTCAGGGGAGGCTTTGCCCTAGAGGAAGTGGGAATTGGGGGTGGGCTGGGAGGAAGGCGAGGGGCCAGGAGGGGGGAGAACAAGGGAATCTGTGGCTGATATGTAGAACTGAATTGTATTGCAAAATAAAAAAAATATTAAAAAATTATATCAAAAGTAAAAAAAAAAGCATGTACTCCACCAAACTGAAAAAAATCAAAGATATTGATAATTTCCTCAATATATTCCACTTGCTAAAGTTAAATCAAGATCAGATAAATAATTTAAATAGACCTATAGCCCCTAGTGAAGTAGAAGCAGTCATGAATATCTTACCAAGTAAAGAAAAAAAAAAGCCCAGGTACAGATGCAAAATATACAGTGGAGGATTCTACCAACCAGACTTTCAAAGACTTAATCCTCAAATTATTCCACAAAATTGAAACAGAAGAAACATTACTCTATTTGTTTTAGGAGGCTACAGTTATCCTGATACCAAAATCACAAACTCAAGAAAGGAAGAAAATCACACAATAATTTCCCTTATGAACACAAATGCAAAAATGCTCAACAAAATACTTGCAAATATAATCCAAGAAGACAGCAAAAGTATCCTTCACCATGATCAGATAAGTGTCATCTAAACACCCAGGGAAGATTCAATATATAAGAACAAGTAAATGAAATCCATTATATAAACAAACTGAAAGATAAAAACCTCATGATCATCTCATTAGGTATAGCAAAGGCCTCTAACAAAATTCAACACTGCTTCACAATAAAAATTCTGGGAGACTAGGGATAAAAGGGACATACATGAACACAATAAAGGCAATTTACAACAAGTTTATAACCAACAAAAAATTAAATGGAGAAAAATTCAAAGCAATTCCACTATAAATTCTGCTAAAAATCAGGAACAAGAAAACTCTGTCCACTCTCTCCATATATATTCAATACAGCGCTTGAAATCTTAGCTAAAGCAATAATACAACTGAAGAAAATGAAGAAGACACAAATTGGAAGCTAAGAAATGACAGTATTGTTATCAGCAGATGATATGATAGCATACATAAGTGACCCTAAAACTGCCACCAGAGAATTATCACAGCTGATAAACACTTTCAGAAATGTAGCTATATACAAAATTTACTCACAAAAATTATTAGCCTTCCTTTATACAAATAACAAGCAGATTGAAAAAGAAATCAGGGAAACAACACCTTTCACAATAGCCTCAAATAATATAAATTATTCTGAAATAACTCTAACTAAGCAAGTGAAATTCTTGTGTGATTAAAAACTGCAAGTCTTTACAAAAGAAATTGAAGAAGATATTAGAAGGTAGAAAGATCTCCCAGCCTCATGGACTGGTAGGATTAACATAATTAAAATGGCCATCCCAGCAAAAGCAGTCTAAAGATTCAATATAATCTCCATCAAAATCCCGACACAATTCTTTCAGGACCTTGTAATGACAATCCTCACTTTCATACGGAAAATCAAAAAACCCAGGGTAAGTAAAACAATCCCAAACAATAAAAGAACTGCTAGAGATAACACCATCCATTATTTTAAGCTAGACTACAGGGCTCTATGTCATAAAAACTGTGTGGTATTTGCATAAAAACAGACAAATTTTTCAATGGAATTAAATTGAAGACACAGACATAAATCCAAACACAAATGAACACATGGCTTTTGATAAAGAAGCCAGAAATACACAAAAAAAAAAAGACAGCATCTTTAACAAATGGTGCTGAACAAACTGGATGTCTACATGTAGAAGACTGCAATAGATCCATATATATTTATATTACTTACACAAAACTCAACTCCAAGTGGATCAAAGACCTCAACATAAAATCAGATACACTAAAACTGATAGAAGAGAAAGTAGGGAGTAGCCTTGACAGCATTGGCACAGGAGATGACTTTCTGAACAGAAAACACTGATAGCACAGGCACTAAGATTAATAATGAAACTAAAAAAACTTCTGTAATGACACTGTCAATCAGAGAAAGCAACAGCCTACTGCATCGGAAAACATATTTACCAAATCCATACCCCATAAAGGAAAAACATCCAAACTATATACAGAACTCAAAAAATTAAAAAAAAACAAATAATCCAATGCAAAAATGGAAGGTAGATCTAAATAGAGAATTCTCAGCAGAGTAATCTCAAATGGCCAATGTCAGTATTTTGACCTGCACCTTGGAGACCTGCCTAGCGTCCTGATGTAAAGTCCCCTTTAAAAAAGAAAATTGCCTGTTGCTAGAGTTTTCCCCAGTGTTGTGGGATATTCTGTATGTCAAATGTGTTGCTCTGATTGGTTAACAAATAAAACACTGATTGGCCAGTAGCCAGGCAGGAAGTATAGGCAGGACAAGCAGAAAGGAGAATTCAGGGAAGTGGAAGGCAGAGGCAGAGAGACACTGCCAGCCGCCACTGCCATGACAAGGAAGATGTAAGGTACCGGTAAGCCATGAACCACATGGCAAAGTATAGATTAATAGAAATGGGTTAATTTAAGATACAAGAACAGTTAACAAGAAGCCTGAGCCTTTAGGCCAAACAGTTTAAATAACATAAGCGTCTGTGTGTTTATTTTATAAGTGGGCTGTCGGACTGCTGGGGCTTGGCGGGACCCAGAGAGAAAACTCTCTAGCTACAACTGTCCCTCCCCACACTCTCTCTCCATTCCCACAAGGTGTGCACACTCACACCCCTCCCTTCCTCTCTCTTTCTTTCTGTCTTTCCCTATCTTTCTATCTACTTTACCTGGGGGTGTGAGTAACTGTCCATAGACTGTAGCCTGCTGCTGCATCTGCCTGGTGTGTTTCCCTCACAGGTGGGATACACTGGCCCAGCCAGCTAGAACCTCCTGTGTGCAGTGTCATAACATTGGTGCTGTGACGTGGCCAGGCTTTCCCATTGCGTTTTCCTGCCCTCAGGCAGTCTGAGGAACTCTGGGATCCTGTACCGCCCACAATTTTTCTGACTGGAGGACTGCTGGGAACTCATCACCCTATCAGATCAGTAAGATTCCTCCCTTCCCTTCTGCTATTTCCCACAAGTGAGGATTCATCTCATTTTGACGGTGGTCTCTCGCTTGTACAAGAACCACATGTCTTTCAGGCTGATAGTCCCAAGCCCCTGTTCCTATGCAATGGCATGTGGCAACAGGCTGCAACCTTTCTCCATGATGTATAGCCTTTGGTACAATGGTCCACTGGCTAGCTGCACCATTATCATTGGTCCTCACTGACTCTCTGGGACACTGGAGGTCAGCCCACTCGAACTTTTACCTCACTGTGGAAAATGTGCCAGCCTCTCCTATCCCAGATTCCTACTCATTGCCCACTCCTTCATGCTCCTCCAGTCTCTGCTAAGCAATTACATCATCACCTGTCACCAGGTTCCTTTTTGCAACATGTTCACCCTTTAAAATGCCCACCAGTTCTCTTTGCCTGTCCCTTGCCTCTAATTCCTCTCCTTGTCTGTAATTTTCTCTTAAATCTTTTCTCTCTGTTGCTTAATTCTGTTGCCAGGACCTCATTTGCCTGCTCCACCCTCAGGACCTTGGCCCTACCCACCAGTCGCTGAGCAGAAGGGGTGGCAGACTAGCTGCAGAAATGTCTAGTCATTTAGCTATATTTCTGCTGCTGCTGCTGCCACCACCACCACTGCTGCCACTCACTCTGTTGCCTCAAGCCAGGGGGAGCATAGCCCCCGACCCCACCACCCCACTTGAGAGACCCATGACTTGGGTTCATTCCTCTACAGTCTTCCATGTCATACCACAGCCTGGGGGGGTTCCCTGTCTACCACCAGGCTTCACTGCTACTCCCAGCATGTGAACCCTTTTAAAATGCCCTTCTCCCTCCTGCCTCCACTGCTACTGCCACAACTCAGAGCCAAGCCCCTCCCCCTTCTGGCAGCCTGCCTTCCCTCTGCCACTGCCACACTACTCAGGGCCACATAAACCTGTTTCTGACTGACTTTTAAATGATTCAGTTTATCTATTCCTTATCTATTCACTTTGTTTTGAAAAAGAAAAAAAAAATGTGAACACATGGTCAGGCACCAGAGGGCCATCACTTGGTCAGGCAGATGCCATCTTTACGAAGGTCAAAACAGACAGGTCATATCTCTCTATCACCATATTTGATAAGGGCAATCATGTGGTCAGACACCATCTTTACTAAGGTTAAAGTCAGGTCATCTGGCTTCGCTGCCATCTTTGATGAGATCAGAGCATGTTTCTCCCAAGTCTCTGACCCAATGTGGCAGATCTGCTCCCTCCCACCCATATCAGGCCTGCTTTCTGATTACTTTCTTGCAGCTTTACAGTTTGCTACAATATTCAAGTCAGGGATGAAGAGGCCAGCTTCGTCCTGATCAGCACACCTGTCTATTCCTCACGGTGATATTTTTCTGTCTTCTGGTCTCCCTTTCCAAACTACTAGGATTATGGGTCTAAAAGTTCCAGGGAAGTTCATAAATTTTAACTTTTGTCTCTAGTCCATATTTCAGCAAGCTGGCAAACACGTTGAAGCAGCTTTTGTGGATCATAACCTGCAATGCAGAATGCCAGGCTTCCCTGCTACAGATGTGAGAGAGACTCTTGTCTATGTGATGTAGGTAGATGAGTCCAGCCAAACATAGTTGTTCCCTATCTCTACAGCCAGGACAGATGACCATATACTTCTGATAAATACCCTATTGCCTGCCTCCTTGGGCTCTGACCATCTGTACCCCATTTCAGCTTGAAGCAGCTATGGAGGAGAATGTGTCATCTTGTGCTCCCTATTCCCAAAATAGGATAGAAAGTGGAGTTAAATGTAAAACCCCTGGCATAGGGGACAAATTGGCTACTGAATGCCCATTGATATACCAGGAAACTGGATCCAATATTGCAATAAGATAAGATACTTGACCCTCTTTATGCAGAACAAAAGAGGTATTACATAACCTTAAGAAATTATTATTTCTATATAAATCATTCAGGATTATAATCTGGCTGTACTCAAAGATCAGAACTACAACTACAGGCCCTTAAAAAAATAATAGCAGATTCAAATATCACTGCCAACAGCTTAAAAAATCTCTCTCCTTACTCAAGGCCTATTCAGGCTTAAGAATGTAAGCCTCCTTGTCCTTGTTAACTTCATTAAGCTGTAACTAACTCAGAAAACTGTATATCCAGATTTAATTTATATATGCTCTCTAAGTTAATTTAAATACATCTAACAGATTTTGCTCCCCCAGTCCTCAAACACCTTTAGAGATCTGAGAATATGGCATTTAATCTAAAAGCTTTTTATGACAGAGAGACATGTCAGCTCCTGGCATCATCCTACATCTTCTCCAAGAAGATAGATGGCCACAGAAGAAGTTCCACCTGGAAGCTTATGTCAAGGCCAGTCACACAGAGAAAAGCTGAGATCCTGTTCAGACTGTGAATAATTGGAACAATGGAGGATCTATTGCCTCATACTGCAAAGTCGAAGTGGGCCAATCTCCCTAAATTCTTCCTCCACAAAAAAGTCTGACAATTCTTCTGGGCTTAGCAGCTGAGCAAGTGCTGCCTTTGGGTCGTCTGTCCACCAATGACCACGGAGAGACTTGGGATTGCTGCCTAGGTAGCTGTAAAGCTGTCTCACTTATTCTTAAATATATCATTCTCAGATCTGACAGTGTTTGATGACTAGGGTATCAGTTTAATAGCCCCAATTCCAAGACTACGAGCACCTTGATAGCTCATTAATAAATTTCCTATTAAAAATACAAACAAGTATTCCTCATTCACAGGCTTCATGGTACAAATTTCAGATATAACTCCAGAGGTTCAAAGTTTTAATATTGATAAATGCTATTTAAAAATTAAATTTAATTTAATTTAATTAAAAAACTATTCTTAAGAGTCCTTAAATTTCTATGGATTCTTAATCCTTTTTCTATGATGCAAATCCATTCAAGCTGTCTTACAGATACCTGCAGGCTCTTGGGAAAAGTTCTGCTACTGTATCAAGAAATCTCATCTGATGAAAACTAACAATCTCCAGAGCCCATTTTTTTTTACTCCACCTACTTTTCAATCATATTTTGCAGACTCAGTCCTCCCACCTGACCTCAGAGAAACAGCAGATGACATGGCTTCTGTACTCCTGATTTGGAGTGCCATTCCACCAAGCTCCTGGAACATTTTTGTAGGTTGTTGTTTGACACTTTTGGGGGGTCCACCACCCAGTTCCCCAATAAATCACACAGAGGCTTATTATTACTGAAGAATGACCAGCCTTAGCTTGGCTTAGTTTCTAGCCAGCTTTCTTCAGTTTTACTTGTCTATCTTTTGTCTCTGTGCTTTTCCCATTCTCTAACTTCTGTAAATCTTACTCTTACTCCATAGCTTGCTGTGTAGCTGGGTGGCTGGCCCC
The DNA here is from genome assembly GCF_007827085.1 of Peromyscus californicus insignis. Lineage (NCBI taxonomy): Eukaryota > Metazoa > Chordata > Mammalia > Rodentia > Cricetidae > Peromyscus > Peromyscus californicus. The sequence continues at coordinate 97,196,973 of NW_026294562.1, forward strand.
TGAATTCCTCCTCCTCTTCTGGCTCCTAGCTCTTAGATCTCCCCTCCCAGTTTTCTCCCTCCATATATACTCTCTGCCTGCCAGCCCCACCTATCCTTTCTCCTGCCTTGCTATTGGTCAGTTCTTTATTAAACCACTAGGTGTTTTAAACAGGCACAGTAACATAGCTTCATAGAATTAAACAAATGCAATATAAACAAAAGCATCACATCTTAAAACAATATTCCACTATAGAACATCACTGCTGCAATCTGCCTTCTCAGCTCCCACAAGGAGCAGATGCCTGAGATCTCCCACAATGCATGATTCCCGACTTGCCCCTCCCCACTTTGCCCCTTGCCATTGTGAATCAGTCTCAAGAATTCAGTGCCCTTGTTCCCCCATTTGCTATCCATAACTCACCTATTTATAATAATGATCAAAACAGAAGAATGTTAGTATTTTGACCCACACCTTGGAGACCCTCCCAGTGTCATGATGTAAAAAAGAAAACTTCCCCTCCCCTTGCTCTCTTTCTCTCCAATCCCATAAGGTGTGCACCCTTACTCCCCTTCCTCTCTCTTTTTCTTTCTGTCTTTCCCTATCTTTCTATCAAATAAATTCATTTCAATGTGGATGCAATGTCTTGCCAGAGTCTGCTGACAGTCAGCTGGGTATCTGGGTGGAAGCATGAGGATTGTAGAAACAATGAAGCAGATAGAAAAGAGTCAAGAAGTCTGCCAGTCAATGTCAGACAGTCCCGAGTTTAATTCACAGCCAACTTATATACAGTTTTGAAGGACAGAGGTATAACAATGCACAGCATAGGCATTCAACCACTATCTATCCTGCCTTATGTCAAGGAGCAGGCAGATTCATTTTCTATCGCAACACACCTCTGGCTGGCATCAACAGCCTGCATCTAGCTACTTAGTGTGTTCCTTCCTGTGGGCAAATCAGGAATTTCTCACAGCCATTCAAGTAGATTCTGTGGACTAATCAGGACTTTCTCACAGCCCTGGAGCAAACAAGCTTGAACTCTATTGACTCAGAATAGATTTCATATTCAAACTGGGAAACTGAGTCAGTTGCGGGCTCTCACAATGCCTGGAGGTGCAAATGACTGTCCACATACTGCAGCCTGCTGTTTCTTCTGCCCAGCATGTATCCTTCATGCATGGGAAACCCTGGCCTGGCCAGCTGGGGTTTCCTGTGTGCAATATCATAACAGCCAAGAATACTTAAATAAATATTTAACAGCCTTAACCATTAGAGAAATGCAAATCAAAACTACTTTGAGATACCATCTTATACCTGTCAGAATGGCTAAGATCAAAAATACAAGTGACAGCTCATGCTAGTAAGGATTTGGAGCAAGGGGAACACTCATCCATTGCTGCTTAGAGAGCAAATTCATACAACCACTGTGGGAATCAATCTACCTCAAGACCTAGCTATACCACTCTTGGGCTTATATCCAAAGGACACTCCATCCTGCCCCTAGGATACTTGCTCAACCAGAAACTGGAAACAACCTAGATGTCCCTCAACTGAAGAGTAGAAATAAACAACAAGTGGTACATTTACACAATAGAGTATTTATCAACTGTTAAATAACATCATGAGGGGGCTGGAGAGATGGCTCAGTGGTTAAGAGCACTGACTGCTCTTCTAGCGGTCTTGGGTTCAATTCCCAGCACCCACATGACAGCTCACAACTGCCTGAAATCCAGCTCCAAGTGATTTGACACCATTACACAGGCATACATGCAGGCAAAACACTAATGCACATAAAATAAAAATAAATAAATAATTTTTAAAAGAAATGCCATCATGAAATTTGGATGCAAATGGGTAGAACTAGAATAAATCATCCTGAATGAAGTAACCCAGACCAAGAAAGACAAACATGGTATGTATTCACTTATAAGTGGATATTAGCCATTAAGTAAATGATAATCATGCTATAATCTGTAGACCCAGAGAGGTTCTGTAAAGTAAGGTCTATGGGAGATACAAGGATCTCCCTAGAAAAGGGAAATAGAATAAATTTTAGGGATGAACTGGGGGTAGGTGGGGACAGGAGCAGGATAGTACAGGTGTAGGGATAGGCTGGAGAGTGAGAGTTCAGGAGAGATGGCTGGAATTTGGAGGGTACTTAGGGTTTGTGGAAACCTAGTGCAGTGGAAACTTCCTAGAATCTATGAAGGTTATCCTAATGAAGACTCTTAATAATTGGGGATACAGGATCTCAATTGGTCATCTCCAGTACCTAGGCAAGGCTTCTAGTGGAAGGACTGGACTGCATTCAGTTGAGTTGTGGGCCAAGTGGGTCCAATGAAAATTCACAAACAACCCAGGCTTATGCTAGGACAAAGGGTTTATCTCCTCAAACTGACAGTGGGCTCAACTGATGAGGACAACATCTACACAACTCATTGAACATGGAAACGTTGAACTGGTGCCTACATGGAGGCTTCAGTCCTACATTCTACTTTCCTTGATACAGGAAGGTACTCTACAGGCTACCAAAAGAGAAATCTGTAAACCAAACTAAGCATAAAACCTTTGACCTACAATCTGTCCTAACTGTAAAATATGCTAGGACAATGGTGGCACTAAACTTGTGGGAACAGCCAATCATTGTCTGATTTGACTTAAGACTCACTCCATAAGAAGGGACTCATACCAAGCACTGCTTGGATAACCAAGAACCAGAGACTAGATAGCCCAGGGACTTAGGGTAAAAAACAAACATGACTGGTCTATTTAAAAATTTTTCTAATGAAACTCTGCTATTCTCATAGATCAGTGCCTTATCCAGTCATCCTCAGAAAGGCTTTCTCTGTCAACAGACAAGAATAGATGTAGAAACTCACAGTCAGACCTTATGTGGAGAGAGAGTCTAAATTGGAGGTCTCCATCAAATCTCTCCCCTCAGAGTTCAGCGAATCCTATGGAAGAGAAGGCAAAAAGATTGTAAGAGTCAAAGGGGATGGATGGAGGACATAAGGCGAACACCGGACCTCTGAATCAGCTAAGCAAGGTCCTTATGAGCTCACAGAGACTGAAGCAGCAAGTATGGAGACTATACATATCTATACCAGATCCTCTGCACATATATTATATGAATTAGCTTAGTATTTTTGTGAGACTTCTAACTATTAGAACGATTGGGTATCTTACTCTATTGCCTGCTCTTGGAAATCCCTTCCTGTTGTTGAGTTGCTGTTGTCCAACTTCAATATGAAAGTTGTTTGCTTCATCTTATATTTTGACATATTTGGTTCTTATCTCTTAGAAGCCTAATCCTTTCTAATGAGAAACAGAAAGGGAATGGATCCAGAGAGGAGGGGAGTGGGAGGAATTGGGAGGAGTAGAGGGAGAGGAAACTATAAACAAGATACATTATATTAGAAAAGAATTTATTTTCAACTTAAAAAAGAGAAAAACAAAGTTTTTATACTGATCAAATGCTTATTTGTATACAGAATCCCCATCCTATCTCAGTCTGAAAAATTCTGAAGATTTCACTCATACTTTTTCCTTATTAAATATTATTTAAGAAAATGGTGTGTCAAAAAGACATTTGTATGGGGCCCAGGGCAGCTTAGCCACACAGCTATCATGACAGGCTTAATAAAATCCAGCTAAAAAGTAGGCCTGAGTTTCTCAGCAGCACCCAGATCCAGGAAAAGCCATAAGCTGATGTCACCCAGGGACAGGCCAGCATATAACATTCCAACAGTTACATTAGATTAGATAAGATCACAAGATATCTCTGAGCCCCAGCACACACCTATTCTGCTTTAGTGAAGATACCCCTAAACAAATGTCAGCCAATCAGGTCCTGAAAGGTCCTAGAAATCCCCTCATCTCCAACCTCTACTATGATAAAAAACCATACACCACTCAGGCTTGCAACTCTCCGATCTTGCCATTGCATCAGATATACAGAGTTTCCAAGCTCGAGCTTCAATAAAGGTTCTTTGCTTTTGCTTGTGGATTTGGACTCCTTGGTGGTCTTTGGGGGACTCTGCCACTTGGGCCTAACAATTTGCTTTTAAAGATCATGGATGGACAGTTATAGGCCCACAGGTGAGACTTCTGCAAGCAAGCCTGATAACTACCACCCCCCATTGGACCTTGCAATCTACAAGCTCCATGCTGTCCCCCAAACCCACATATCTGCCAAGACCTCAGATGCTCCCTGAGACATAGACTCTGGCAAGTCCAATTGAACCAAGAGATCTGATTGGACCAAGAATGCCTATTGGACCAAGAGTGGCTCCTTGAGACACAGACACCATTTGTACTGATTGGAGGAAGAGGTGGGTAGACGCCAATGCAAGAATACATTCAACAACATAAAGAGCAATATGGCACCACCAGAACCTAGCAGTTCTACTACAGCAAGACCTGAATATCTCAACGTAGAAGAAGCAGAGGAAAACTCCTTAAAAATACTTTATGAAGATGATAGAGGCTTTTAAAGAGGAAATGAAAAATTCTCTTAAAAATCAAGGAAAAGACAAACAAAAAATTGGAAGAAATCAATAACTCCTTTAAGGAAAGCCAAGAAAAAGCACTCAAACAAGTGAAGGAAACAGTTCAAGATTTAAAAATTAAATAGCAGCAATAAAAAAGACACAAACCGAGTGAATGCTGGAAATGGAAAATCTGGGTAAATGAACAGGAACTACAAATGCAAGAATAACCAACAGAATACAAGATATGGAAGAGAGAATCTCTAGCATTGAAGATATGACAGAGGAAATAGATTCCTCAGTCAAAGAAAACATTAAAGCCAAGAAAATTGTAACACAAAACATCCAGGAAATCTGGGATACCATGAAACAGCCAAACATAAGAATAATAGGGATAAAAGAAGGAGAAGAATACCAGCTCAAAGGCACAGAAAATACATTTAACAAAATCATAGGAGAAAACTTTCCTAACCTAAAGAAGAAAATGCCTATGAAGATACAAGAAGCTTATAGAACACCAAATAGACCGGACCAAAAAAAAAAAAAAAAAAAAAAAAAAAAGAGTTCCCTTGACACATAATAATCAAATAAGGAAGGAATATTAAGAGCTGAAAAAGAAAAAGGTCAAGTAACATATAAAGGCAGACCCATCAGAGTAACATTTAACTTCTCAGTGGAGACTCTAAAAGCCAGAAGGCTGGAAGGACATTATGCAGACAATAAGAGACTATGGATGCCAGCCTAGACTATTATACCCAGGAAAACTCTCAATCACCATAGACAGTGTAAACAAGATGTTCCATGACAAAACCAGATTTAGACAATATCTATCCACAAATTTAGCCTTACAGAAAGCACTAGAAGGAAATATCCATCCTAAGGAACTTAGATGCACTCACAAAAACACAGGCAATAATCTCACACCAGCAAATCCCAAAGAAGTGAAACACACACACACACACACACACACACACACACACACACACACACACACACACATTACCACCAAAAAAAACTCCCAAAATTACCAATCACCATTCATTAATAACCCTTAATATCGACTGGACAGTGGTGGCACACGCTTTTAATCCCAGCACTCAGGAGGCAGAGATAGGCGAATTTCTGTGAGTTCAAGGCCAGCTTGTTCTACAAAGTGAGTTCCAGGACAGGCTCCAAAAGCTACACAGAAAAACCCTGTCTCAAAAAAACCAAAAAAAAAAAACAAACAACTTAGTATCAATGGATTCAATTCACCTATAAAAAGACACAGGCTAACAGAATGGACATGAAAAGAGGATACATCCTTCTGTTGCATATAAGAAACACACTTAAACTTCAAAGACAGATGTAGCACGAATCTTAAAAAGTCTTATTAACAAAAACAAACCCAGAGCCAGATATTAGGGTGAACACTAAAAGATCAGAGAAACAGAACAAGCCACATCCAACCTCACCTTGCCAACTTCTCTGCTGATCTTGTTTCCTCAAACTGGAAGCCTGGGAGTCCTCACCAGAATGGATTTCAGCTGAACTGCTGCTCAAAAACCTAAAACACCTCTAGATCCTGGTTCTCATGCCTTATATACCTTTCTGATTCCTGCCATCACTTCCTGGGATTAAAGGCGTGTGTCTTACTTCAAAAACCTCTACTCCACAAAACTGGAATATCTAAAAGAAATGGATAATTTTCTGGATAGGTACCACATACCTAAGTTAAATCAAGACCAGATAAACTATTTAAATAGTCCAAAAACCCCTCAGAAAATAGAATCAGTCATTAAGTCTCCCAACCAAAAATGCCCAGGACCAGATGGTTTCAGCACAGAATTCTACCATATCTTCAAAGAAGAGTTAATACCAATACTCTTTAAATTGTTCCACACAATAGAAACAGAAGGAACATTACCAAATTCCTTCTATGAGGCTACAATTACCCTGATTCCTAAACCAAACAAACATGCAACAAAGAAAGAGAACTACAGCCCGATCTCCCTCATGAACACTGATGCAAAAATGCTCAATAAAATATTGGCAAAAAGACTCCAAGAACACATCAAAACAATTATCCACCATGATCAATTACTTTCTTTATTTCTTCCTTGACACAGTGGTGATTCAGTTGAGCATTATTCAGTTTCCATGTGTTTTTAGGCTGTCTGTAATTTTGGATTTTGTTGAATTCTAACTTTAAGCAATGGTGATCTGGTAAAATACAGAAGGTTATTTCTTTTTTTTTTTGTATTTGTTGACATTTGCTTTGTGATTGAGTATGTGGGCAATTTTAGAGAAGGTTCCATGGGGTGTTGAAGAAGGTATATTCTTTTGTGTTTTGGTGGAATGTTCTGTGGTTGTCTATTAAGTCCATTTGATTTATACTCTCTGTAACTTCCCTTATTTCTCTGTTAAGTTTCTGTCTAGCATACTTGTCCTTTGATGAGAGTGGAGTGTTGAAGCCTTCTTCTATTAGTATGTGAGATTTGAACTCTCCTCCACTGTTGGTGGGAATGCAAGCTTGTACAGTCACTTTGGAAATCAATATGGTGCTATCTTAGAAAATTGGGAATCACTCTCCCCCAAGATCCAGCTATAACACTCTTGGGCATATACCCAAGGAATGCTCAATCATACCACAAGGGCACATGCTCAGCTGTATTCATAGCAGCATTGTTTGTAATAGCCAGGACCTGGAAACAACCTAGATACCCTTCAACTGAAGAATGGATAAATAAAATGTGGTACATAAACACAATGGAATACTACTCAGCAGAGAAAAACAATGACATCATGAGGTTTGCAGGCAAATGGATGGATCTAGAAAAAAATCATCCTGAGTGAGGCAACCCAGACTTAGAAAGACAAACATTGTATGTACTCACTCATAGGAGGATACTAGATGTAAAACAAAGGATGACTAGACTGCTACTCACAACTCCAGGGAGGCTACCTAGAAAACAGGACCCTAAGAAAGACACAGGGATCTTCCAGTGACAAAGAAATGGAAGAGATCTACATGAGCAAACTGGATGGGAGAGGGGGGTAATGAAGGGTGAGGGTCGAGGGAAAGAGAGCTTGGGGGAGCGGAGATCCCAGCTGGATCAAGAACAGAGAGGGAGAACAAGGAAAAGGAGACCATGATAAATGAAGACCCCATGGGAATAGGAAGAAGCAAAGTACTAGAGAGGTCCCCAGAAATCCACAAAGATACCTCCACAATAGACAACTGGCAGAGAGAAAGCCCGAACTGACCTAATCTGGTGATAGGATGGCCAAACACCCTAACTGTCTTGCTAGAAATCTCATCCAATGACTGATGGAAGTGGATGCAGAGATCCACATCCAGGCCCCAGGTGGAGCTCCAGGAATCCAATCGGTGAGAAAGAGGAGGGATTGTATGAGTGAGAACTGTTGAGACCAAGATTGGAAAAAGCACAGGGACAAATAGCCAAACAAATGGAAACACATGAACTATGTACCAATAGCCAAGGAGCCCCCAACTGGATCAGGCCCTCTGGATAAGTGAGACAGTTGATTAACTTGAACTGTTTTGGAGACACCCAGGCAGTGGGACCAGGACCTGTCCTCAGTGCATGTGCTGGCTGTTTGGAACCTGGGGCCTATGCAGGGACACTTTGCTCAGCCTGGGAGGAGGAGACTGGACCTGCCTGGACTGAATCTACCAGGCAGAGCTGAATCCCCAGGGGAGTCCTATCCTGGAGGAGATGGGAATGGGGAGTGGGCTGGGGGGAGGGGGGAGGAGGGAGGACAGGGGAATCCATGGCTGACATGTAAAATTAAATCAAATTATAAAATAAAAAAATATCAGTTATCAATTAGGAATACAGATGTAACTATGTTGTACATTATAGTATTGTATTTCAACCCTGAAAAAAAAGAATTTATTTATATTTTCTCCATAAAATATAAATGGAATTTATCATTTTATATTTTAATGTTTTCAGTTTTTAAAACAGATTGTTACTCAAGCCTTTTACATGTAAAATGAAGTCCATAGTAAAAGTTTCCTCTAAAAAAAAAAAAAAAAGAAAGAAAGACAGTAATTAAAGACATCCTGGAATTCAATAAAAATGAATGTACAACATACGCAAATTTATGGGACACTATGAAAGCAGTACTAAGAGGAAAGTTCATAGCTCTAAATGCTTCCATAAAGAAGTTGGAGAAATCTCACACTAGCAGCTTAACAGTATACATGAAAGCTGTAGAACAAAAAGAAGCAAACTCACCCAGGAAGAGTAGATGCCAGGAAATAATCAAATTGTGAGCTGAAATCAATAAAACAGAAAGAAAGAGAACAGTACAAAGAATCAATGAAACAGAGAGTTCATTTTTTGAGAAAGTCAACAAGATAGACAAACCCTATCCAAAATAACCAAAAAGCAGGAAGAGAGCATGCAAATTAAAAAATCAGAAATGAAAAGGGAGACAAAACCACAAACAAGGAGAAAATCCAGAGAATCATCAGGTCATACTTCAAAAACCACATACTCCAATACATTGGAAAAAAATCTAAAAGAAATGGAAAGTTTTCTGTATAGGCACCACACAACAAAATTAAATAGAGACCAGATAAATAATTTAAATAGACCTATAACCCCTACGGAAATTGGAGTCATTAAAAGACTCCCAACCAAAAACAAAAAAAGCCTATGACTAGGTGGTTTCATTGCAGAATTCTACCACAATTTCAATGAAGAAATAATATCAATACTCTTCAAATTGTTCCACACAATAGAAACAGAAGGAACATTGCCATACTCTTTCTATGAGGCTACAGTTACCCTGATACCTAAATCACACAAAGGTGCAACAAAGAAAGAAAATTACAGACCAGTCTCCCTCATGAACATTGATGCAAAAATACTCAATAAAATCCTGACAAACCAAATACTAGAATATATCAAAAATATCATCCACCGTGATCAAGTAGACTACATCCCAGAGATGAAGGGATGGTTCAACATATGAAAACCTGTCAATATAATCCACCATATAAACGAACTGAAAGAAAAACAAACATATGATCATCTCATTCGATACTGAAAAAGCTTTTGACAAAATCCAACACCCCTTCATGATAAAGGTCTTGGAGAGATCAGGAATGCAAGGAAAATACCTGAACATAATAAAGGCAATTTACATCAAGTTGACAGTGAACAGTAAATTAAATGGAGAGAAACTCAAAGTGATTCCACTAAAATCAGAAACAAGACAAGGCTGTCCACTTGCCCCATATCTATTCAATATAGTACTCGAAGTTCTAGCTAGAGCAATAAGACAAGGAAAAAAAGTCAAACTTTTAATATTTGCAGATGATATGATAGTATACAAAAGTGACCCCAAAAATGATACCAAGGAACTCCTACAACTGGCAAACACCTTCAGTAATGTGGCAGAATACAAGATTAACTAAAAAAAAAATCAGTAGCCTTCCTGTATACAAATGATAAAGGGACTGAGAAAGAAATCAGAGAAACATCACCCTTTACAATAGTCACAAATAATATAAAATACCTCGGGGTAGCTATAACCAAGCCAGTGAAAGAACTGTATGGAAAGAACTTAGATCCTTGAAGAAAGAAATTGAAGAAGACAGAAAACGGAAAGATCCCCCACGCTCATGGATAGGAAGAACCAACATAATAAAATTGGTAATCTTACCAAAAGCAATCTACAGATTCAATGCAATCCCCATCAAAATACCAACACAATTCTTCACAGACCTGGAAAGAACAACGCTCAACTTCACATGGATAAACCAAAATCCCAGGATAGCTGAGATAATCCTATACAATAAAGCATCTCTGGAGGCATCATGATCCCTGACCTCAAGCGCTACTATACAGCTACAGTAATAAAAACAGCTTGATATTGGCGTAAAAACCAACATGTGGACCAATGGAATTGAATTGAAGACACTAACATTAACCCACACACCTATGAACACCCGATTTTTGACAAGCCAAAACTGTACAATGGAAAAGAGATAGCATCTTCAACAAATGGTACTGCCATAACTGGATGTCAACATATAGAAGATTGAAAATAGACCCTTATCTACCGCCATGCACAAAACTGAAGTCCAAGTGAATCAAAGACCTCAATATAAAACCAGTTACACTAAACCTGATAGAAGAGAAAGTAGGAAGTAGTCTTGAGCACATTGGCACAGGAGACTACTTCCTAAATATAACAGCAGTAGCACAGACATTGAGAGCAACAATAAATAAATGGAACGTCCTGAAACTGAGAAACTTCTTTAAGGCAAAGAACACAGTAAATAGAATAAAATGACAGCCTACAGAATGGGAAAAGATCTTCACCAACCGCACATCTGACAGAGGGATGATCTCCAAAATATATAAAGAATTCAAGAAACTAGACATCAAAATACCAAACAATCCAATTTTAAAAGTGGACTACAGAGCTAAACAGAGAATTCTCAACAGAAGAAACTCAAATGGCCGAAAGACATTGAAGGAATTGCTCAACATCCCTAGTCATCAGGGAAATGCAAATCAAAATGACTCTGAGATACCATCTTACACCTGTCAGAATGGCTAAGATCAAAAACATTGACGACAGCTATGTTGGACAGGATGTAGAGCAAGAGGAACACTCCTCCACTGTTGGTGGCAGTGCAAACTTGTACAGCCACTTTGGAATTTAGTATGGCAGTTTCTCAGAAAATTGGGAATCAATCTTCCTCAAGACCCAGCTATACCACTCTTGGGCATATACCCAAGGAATGTTCAATCATACCACAAGGACACATGTGCTCAACTATGTTCACAGCAACACTATTTAAAATAGCCAGAACCTGGAAACAACCTAGATGCCCCTCAACTGAAGACTGGATAAAGAAACTGTGGTACATATACACAATGGAGTACTACTCAGCAGAGAAAAACAATGACATCATGAGGTTTGAAGGCAAATGGATGGAATTAGAAAATATCATCCTGAGTGAAGTAACCCTGTAGCTAGAGTTTTCCTGCCTGGCCCACAGTCAGGACAAATCTCTCTCACCTGCCAGTCCCACAGCCGCTCAGACCCGACCAAGTAAACACAGAGACTTATATTGCTTACAAACTGTATGGCCATGGCAGGCTTCTTGCTAACTGTTCTTACAGCTTAAATTAATCCATTTCTATAAATCTATACCTTGCCATATGGCTCGTGGCTTACCGGCATCTTCACATGCTGTTTGTCATCATGGCGGCTGACAGTGTCTCTCTGACTCAGCCTTCCACTTCCCAGCTTTATTCTCCTCCTTGTTCTGCCTAGCCAATGGCCAATCAGTGTTTTATTTATTGACCAATCAGCAACACATTTGCCATACAGAACATTCCACAGCATAACCCAGACTCAGAAAGACAAACATGGTATGTACTCACTCATAAGTGGATACTAGATGTAAAGCAAAGGATAACCAGACTGCAACCCATAGCTCCAGGGAGGCTAGCTAGTAAGGAGGACCCTAGGAAGGACGCATGGATCACCCAGCAATGGAGAAATGGATGAGATCTACATGAGCAAACTGGAGGTGAGGTGGGTAATGGAGGGCAAGGGACAGGGGATGAGAGCTTATGGGAGCCAGAGGCTCAAGCTGGAATGGGAATAGAGTAGGAGAGCAAGGAAAGAGATACCATGATAAATGAAGACACCATGGGAATAGGGAGAAGTAGAGTGCTAGGGAGGTTCCCAGAAATTCACAAGGATGACTCCACTATAGACCACTGGAAGTAGTTGAGAAGGAGCCTGAGCTGGCCTACTCTGGCAAATGAATGGCTGAATACCCTAACTGTCATCATAGAACCGTTATCCAGTGACTGATGGAAGCAGATGCAGAAATCCACAGCTGAGTCCCAGGGAGAGCTCCAGGAGTCCAATAGATGAGGGAGAAGAGGGATACCATGAGCAAGGGATATTGAGACCATGACTGGAAAAAGTACAGAGACAACTAGCCAAACTAATGGAAATGCATAGACTGTGGACCAATAGCTGAGGAGCCTCCATGGTACTGGACTAGGCCCTCTGGATAAGCAAGACAGTTGTTTAGCTTGAACTGTATATGGGGCCCCAAGGCAGTGGGATCGGGACCTGTCCCGAGTACATGAGCCAGCATTTTGGAGCCCAGTGCCTATGGTAAGACACTTTGCATAGACTTGGTGCAGGTAAGAGGGGCTGGACCTGCCTCAACTGAATGTACCAGGCTCTGCTGACTTCCCATGGGAGACCTTGCCTTGGAGGAGGTGGGAATGGGGGCTAAGTTGTGGGGGGAAGACGAGGGGCAGGAGGAGGGAGAACTGGGGAATCTGTGGTTCATAAGTAAAATGAATAGAAAATCTCTTAATAAAAAAATAAAAAGACCTGAGGAGCACATAGGAGGACCCCTTTTCTCTTGTTCTCTTGGATAATGAAGGCCAAGCAGCATGAAAGAGTGTGGGACCAGTTCTAAGTCTTCCAGAGACTCTGTGACTGAAATTGCCATATCCCATATCAGTGAGTTGATATCACATATAATCCCTTAATAAATAGATTCATTATTGATAATCTGTGGATTCCCTTTTCCTGCATTAAGGCAGTGAAGGACAGAAAGCTGGTGATGATGTAATTGATCAAGGAGGGCTTGTTCCAGCCCCAGTAAGCAGCAGAACTTGGCAGATTCAGCAAAGTGATTCTGGCTTTTGAATTAGGGGTAAAAGAAATAGGTTATAGAATTTACCCCTGAGATTAAGCAAAGATACTGAGGGCAAGCATGTGTCAAGTGTGTCCCTGAATGGAGGCCTAGTAGAGAGGCCATTTTGTGAAACAGTGAGGTTAAAGCCTGGATTGCCTTGGAGAACCCAAGATGTTAGAGATGCCAGAGTTGTACGATACCTGCCAATGAGAGCTGCTAACAGGAGTAGAACCAGCCAAAGAGAAAGAAGTATGTTGCAGTCAACAAAGTTGGAGTTGGAGATCGGAGAGCATTTTGACATCAGACATGAAGGTACAGGGTTTGGAGTTTTTCCAGCTGGTTTTCTTTCTTGCTTTAGTCCAGTATTCCCTTGCTCTGCTCCCTTCCCTGTGTTTTGAAAGGATAATGTATATCCTATGTCATTATATGTTGGAAGTTTGTGATCTGCTTTTTGATTTTGAATGTACAGGTGATTACAGTTAAGAGACTGCATGAATATGAAAAAGAACTTTGAACTTTGGACTTCAAAACATTGTTGAGACTGTGATAGACTATGAGGACTTTTAAAGTTGGACTAAATGCATTTTGCACAATGAAATTGTTATAATCTTATGGGAGCTACAGAGTGGAATGTGGTAGTTTGCAATTGGCCCCCATAATCTCATAGGGAGTGGCACTATTGTACCCAAAGCAGTACAATTTAAGAGGTATTTGTTCTGGAAAAGAATGAATTAGATTTATTCTGGACAAAGCCATGTCTTCAAGAAACATTATCAAGCAAATAAAGAAAAGATAAATAAAAACCTACTTTCCTGATTTTATTACTATTCTTTTTACTCCCTCTACCTTGGTATTTTTCTGTCATTATAGAAAAAGAAATAATAAATCACCAAGATTGGTACTCAAAACATAATGTTACCCAGCTACAAAACCTGCAACATACAACAGTGACCTGCCTGCAAGATATACTAGTGCAAAAATGGCACAAATTTTGGCAGATTAACCAAACACTTTCTGATTGGATTTAAGACTCACTCCATAAAATGAAATGCATACTGACACTGCTAAAGTGGCCAAGAATATAAGGTAAGATAGGTCTCAGGCTTAGGGGAAAGTCTACTACTATTATTTGGCTGAATAACATGGTAATAAAATGATTACTATACCCATAGATCAGTGCCTTGCTCAACAAAATAAACATTTTCTTATAAGAGATGAGAATTAACACAGAAGCTCACAACTGGGCAATGTGCAGAGAGTGAGAGACTTTGGAGCACTCTGTCCTAAATGAGATGTCTTCACAAATCCTTCTTTTCCAGGCTCAGGGACCTATATAGAAGAGGAGGCTGTGTGATGGCTAAAAAAAAAAAAAAAAAAAACAACCCTCCATTTTATGCTGGCCATCCATCTTGGAACTCACTAGCTGTTTGGCTCTGACTCCATTTCCTGGATTATAAATTCTCAGTAATCCCAGAACCAGTGACACCCCACACACATAAACACACACAGCCAAAAATGTATAGCCATGACCATCTACTTGTTATTTAACTGATTTTTTCGGCTTCTGTAACTAGTTTATGCAGATAGCTAAAGATTATTTTGGGTCACCTTGACCACTTAACATAATAGACCAGTTTTTGTTTGCTTGAGTAGATACTGAAGGTCATCGAAAGGTTTTCACCATAAGAATACTTTCCTCATCCCTCTTTCCATGACAATCTCAAGTTTGGCTCAAAGATTGTTGTCCTGATATCAGCTAATCAATAAAACATTTAATTATAATTGGATTGAGTCTATTGCCTTTTCCAAGGTGTCACAAATTCCATAACATTTGCATGCCCCTGCAAGATCCCTGGGAGACCCTAGACTCAGCACCAGGGATCTAGGATAGGCCCCAGTATACTTTGAAGTCCATGGAGCCCAAGTCCATGGCTCCACAAATTAAAGGTTGCTAGTAGGTGACAGACCCCCAGAAGGATCAAGTCCACCTTGTTAGGCCCCAGAGATCCCATATTGTAATTGCTCCAATTTTACAAATTGAAATCAATATCAAAATTAATAATTGCCAACAAATACGCTGAAGTTCAGGCTGATCAGTGACTTGTTTTCTTTTGTTTTGGAGAGCAGACATTTGGAGAGACAAGGGGAGATCAGACAAAATCATAGATCCAGTCTCCAGGGTAGAGTCAATGTCCTACTGTCCTTGTGGTTTTGGTGTGTAAATGAAGATGACCACTACATGTCTGAATTCATCTGGCCTTCCTGCTTGTGTTACTATGTTGGCTTTCTACATTTTTATCGTAGGGAAAAGGGGCCAGCCAAAGAAATATACCCTGACCCTGAACCCAGAGCCAGCCAAAGAAACACACCCTGACCCTGAACCCAGAGCCAGCCAAAGAAATACAATCTGACCCTGAAATGAGAGCCAATGAAAGAAATACACTTTGACCCTGAAACCAGAGCCAAAGAAACACACCCTGACCCTAAACCAGAGCCAAAGAAATATACCCTGACCCTGAAGCAAAAGCCAAAGAAATACACTTTGGCTCTGACAGAGCCAGTGGAAAAAAAAACACCCTAGCCCTGGTTAAATGGTTAAAAAAAAGGGGGGGCAGTGAAAGAAACACACTTTGGCTCTGAAACCAGAGCCAAAGAAACACCCTTAGTCCCTGACCAGCTGAGCATGAAACCAACCAATCTTTCAGCAGGAAAACCAACCAATCCCTGAGCATGAAACCAGCCAATCTCTGAGCTTTTTCAAGCTCAGGGATTGAAATCTGACCAATTCCCACTCTGAAAATCTTTACCCTGGAAAATCTCCATCCCTAAAAAGCCTGATATAAGCCCTGTGTCTGTTCAGTTGGGGGCTGCCCTTTTCCACCCTGGCAGAAGCAGCCACTCTCCTGGATTCCTCCCTCCCAATAAATCTCTTAAATGCATTTTGGATGAAGACATTCTTTTGCCAGAGCAGAGCAAAGAAGCAATGGACATCTCTGCTGGGAAACTCTTAGCAGAGTAGGGCAGAGCTGAGCTTCCAATGCTCTCTCAAAGAGGAGAAGGATTGCCACATCCTTCAGGGAGACCATTCCCAACAGTCAGGATACCTATCTCTTCACAGATGTAGGTGTAGCCTGACTTCCTGACAGTCAGGATACCTTTCCCTCCAGAGCTGTAACACTTGTGTTATCTTTTGTCTGTTGGACTTTTCAAGTTTGTTGCAGAGATGGAAGTCAGACTAAGCACAGCTACATTGCCCCTAAGCTTCATGCCATATTTTCAGGATTTTCTAGAGGCAGACTTCTCCTGCCTGACTCCACATCAGTCACGTCTCTATGTACACCCTTCTGTTTGCAATCCTTTTCCCTCCCTCTGCTTCTCAAGAATGCATTTTTTTTCTGCTTTCTCTGTCTCCCAGCCAGTTCCTTTCTCTGACCATAGAGCTCTGGCTGCCACCACCCCAACCCTGCCCTTTCCTCCAGGCTGGGATGGTACAAGAGTCCCTGTGCACAGCCCTCTCAGGTACCATACACCCTCTATTTCTCTCCTGCTGTTCACTGTGCTGCTGCAGCTGACCTACACCCAGAATTTCTTATCTCTAGCCTTCTTCATTCTTTGCTTGCTCTGGTCTCTCCCTCTGATCACTGGACTTAGTTTTGCAAGGATTCAGTTGTATTTGGGGTATGGATAATATTGTTTTGTATTGTTCTACTTTATTAAAAAGCTGGATATGAACTTGGGTTATGGTCTCCCTCTCACAAATCAAGCATGCTTATGTAAAAATGTCCTAGGTCAGAAGTTCATCTGACTCTAGGACAAAGAGAGAAACAAAATATCCCAGGAAAAGTCATTATAAGCTTTTTTTTATTCTTCCCTTATACAATATATCTAGGCCACTGTTTCCCCTCCCTCCACTCCTCCCAGTCCCTCCCCCCAAACCTACTATACCCCAGACCCACTCCTCCATGCCCCTTCCCCCAAAGAAAGTGAAGGCCTTCCAGGGATATGAACCAAACTTGGCACAGCAAGTTAAAATAAGACTAGTGACAAACCCTCATATGGGTCTCAAATGCAGGCAAGAGAGTCAGAGATATCCACCACTCCCACTGTTAGGAGTCCTACTAGAACACCAATCTACACAACCATAAGGTATATGCAAAAGACTAGTTCAGACCCAGGCAGATCTGTGTTTGTCACTTCATTCTTTGTGAGACCCTATGAGCCCTCCTTAGGTGGATCTATGGGCTATGTTCACTTGGTGTCTTTGACCCCTCTGGCTTCTACAATCCTTCCTTCCCCTCTTCTGTAGGATGCTCTTGGCTCCACCTAGTATTTGGCCATGGGTCACTGCGTCTGCTCTCATCAGTTGCTAGATGACACCTCTCTGATGAAAATTGAGCTATGTATTGATCTATGAGTTTAGCAGAATATCATTAGGAATCATTTCATTGACCTTTTCCCCCAGTAATGTTTGTTTCTATCCTGGGTCTTTGGGCTGTCCAGCCTCAAGTTCCTGGATATCCAGGCAGTGTAAGGCATGGGCTCCCTCTCCTGACACAGGCCTCAAGTTGGACCAGTCATTAGTTTAGCTGGTCCCACAAGTTCTTTATCTCCATTGCACACGCGCATCTTGCAGGCAGGATAGACTGTAGTTTCTGAGGTTTTGTGGCTGGATTGATGTCACAGTCCTACTATTGGAAGCCTTGCCTGGCTAAAAATGGTAGCTAGTGATTTCTAATTCCAGGCTTATGATATTAACCTGAGAAGAGCAAAGGCTTAATGTTCCATATTTCTGGTATTACAGAGACCCTGGGTGGACTCTAGCCTCAGCCTCCAGGCATTATTCACTCACGTTGGCATGCTTTTTCATCTATCTCTCGAGCTTTGCCATTGAAAAAGAAGGCAAAATCAGTAGAACACTAAAGACGGGAGAAACAGGAGAGACAATGTGTTGAAGAAAGCACCAAGAATATGAGAGGAAGGGGGCAAAGAATGCTCTCTGTTGATAAGGTAATCCCTGCAGAAGAAAAATATAAGTTAAAACTTCTCTCTGTGTAGTGATTATGTTAGATATAAAAAAGAAAAATCTCTTCAGGTTAAGATAAGGAAACAAAGCATCTAAATATATATATTGAGTTTGCTAGAACTGCTAAAGTCCTAAACAATGCTGGTACAGATAGTCATGAAGATGGAGAGTTTTACAGTGAAGAATCATGCCATAGAATTACTAATAACTGGATCCACTCCATGCAGAATTGTGTCAAGTGGAGATAAAGCAAAACTCTTGGTATTTATTTCTCTTTGGGTTTCAGTTGAAAGATGCAAAGTAAAAATCTAGAATAGCCACTTATGAATAGAGAACACCAAGCCCTCTATGAATGTATAAGGTGCCAGGAGGTTCTAAAGTCTGATGATCACACAAAAATATCATTGTGCAAGTTTTGGCAAGCATGAAGAAGCTTTCCTGGGAAATCTCCAATGCCCAATGCCAAGAAACAGTTGCAGCTTGCATGAACATAGGTATGTTGAAACAGTTCAAACAAACAAAAAAAAAGATAGATAGAGATGAAGATGAGAGAGAGAGAGAGAGAGAGAGAGAGAGAGAGAGAGAGAGAGAGAGAGAGAGATCTGGGAAAGTGGTAATAGAGGAAGAACTCAAGATGTAGGCATGCAACAGCATCATCCAGAGCCATGTCTTTCAATGCTCCCTAGGTATTAGTCTCTTTAAAGAGGTCTGGCCTAAGCCAACAAGACTGGTGCTGTATACCAAATACAAAATCTCAAAATCATGACTATTCAAATTTATCAAATGTGGACCGGGAGAGGTGGTTAAGGGTTTAGAACACTTTCTGCTTTTATAGAAGACCTGAGTTTGGTTACCAGTACCCATAATTAGGAGACTCACAGTGGCCTATAACTTCAGGTCCAAGGGGTGTAGTCAGAAGTTTTCTACAGTCCCACCAAGCCCCCACAGTCCTGTGGCCTGCTTATAAAATAATCATTCAGTAGCTTATATTAATTATAACTGCTTGGCCATTAGCTCAGGCTTATTACTGACTAGCTCTTATACTTAAATTAACCCATAATTCTTATTTATGTTTAGCCACATGACTTGGTACCTTTTCTCAGTTCTTCCTTGTTATTTTGCTTCCTCTGTGTCTGGTTGGTGACTCTTAACTCTGTCCTTCCTCTTCAAAGAATTCTCCTAGCCTGCTCACCCTGCCTACACTTCTTGCCTGGCTATTGGCTAATCAGTTATAATTCTGACTACATTTGGCACCCAATGTGGGGCTCAAACCCATGACCCTAAGATTAAAAGTCTCATGCTCTACCCACTGAGCTAGTTGAACTATCTCTTACACTTAAATTAACCCATAATTCTTATCTATGTTTAGCCATGTGGCTTGGTACCTTTTCTCAGTTCTGCCTTGTCCTCTTGCTTCCTCTGTGTCTGGCTGGCAGCTCCTGACTCTATCCTTCCTCTTTCCAGAATTCTCCTTATCTGCTTATCCCGCCTTTACTTCCTGCCTGGCTACTGGCCAATCAGTGTTTCATTAAACCAATGTACAAGAGCATTATCCCATAGCAAAGGGATATTTTCTGGCTTATGTGGACACACACACACACACACACACACACACACACACACACACACACACTTATCAAATATTTGGGTCAAAGAAACAATGTCCTTAGAGACTTGTTGAAAGTAATTGAAGCCCATTGCTCATCTTGGTACTTTAAAACATATCAGCTTATGTTCACAATTAACAAAAAAACACACCTCAAAAATTACCCCATGTGTCAGCCATGACAGTATAGGTACTCAACACTCAGTTAAATGGTCCCAGTACTACATTTTGTTACTCTTCTGAGCAGTTTTAAAGCATTTCAAAGACATTCAACTGAAGAAAAATTAATGAGTTTGAACTTGGTGCCAAAATTAGAGTATGAATCCTGGTGCTGCTATGTCCTGGCCTCCTGAACTTTAGCCAAGTAGTTAAAGCTCTTTATGCCTCTGTTTTCTCATCCAAAATGCTGATAGTAATAGTACCTATCTCTTAGGAAAACTGTAAGGACAAAATGAATCACCTACATAGTCTATAAAACAGCCTCTAAAATATAAAAAGTATTAGCAAATGGTAGCTAGTAGAGGATTGCTACAATTATTATAGTTTGAATAAAGTTTGGATTCCATTCAAAGTGGTAGATGCCTCCACCTAACATTAATATCTAACATAGTCTCATTCTACTTTGTACTAAGACTGACCCTGCATGTGGTAGAAAGAGGAAGAGCATGATTCTGGGGCTAGACAAGGAAAGACCTGTAGTATTCATCCTGATATTTTTCACTCTGTCTTGAATCTGAGATGAGGTACAAAACATCCAACTATGTTGAGGTCATAATGTTAAGAAGAACCCACAGCAGATCATCTTGAGAAGCCTTGTGGAAGGAAGGAGAGATACCCTCATCTGAATATTCACATCTATAAAAAAAATCTTTGTAGATGTAACCAACCTTCTTATTAAATAAGAAACACAGAACCAATGCAAAGAAGAAAGCCAAGAGGTCAGAGCTAAGAGCTAAAACCTTACCCTTCCTCCTGCAGTGGTCCTACCTCTCCGAACTAGAGCTACCCCTGTGTTAAAGTCTTTATATAGAGTTCCTGTTCTGCCTTCTCATTGGTTGTAAACCCAACCACATGACCGCCTCCTCACCGCCTGTCTGTATAGGCCTCCAGGTTTTCCATGATTGGTATTGATTAAAGGCATGTGTATCCAATAATGGCTGTATCCCTGAACACACAGAGACTTACCCAGCTCTGCCTACCAAGTGCTGGGATTACAAGAGTACTCCACCACTGCCCTGCTTTCCTATGGCTTGCTAATAGCTCTGACCCCCAGGCAACTTTATTTATTAACATACAAATAACATTTGAATACAAATAAAATATCACCATACATCTTAGTTGTGGCCCTAAATATCATGTCATTATTGCTGCCAAAACTGCACATTTATGAAGCAAACAGATGGTTGCTTTGTTGTTTTATTACAAAACAACAAATAACTAATCTATCACTTTGCTTTGTGCTTCTTTTTTCTACATATTTTTCTCTATATGTAACTGATGTGGTCTTATTATTTTTGAAGTTCCTATCTCTTTCCCACTTGGAGCTCTAACTTACATTCTTTTAAATTTTAAACTTTCTTAAGTTCTTATTGTTTGTGTGTGTGATGCATATAAATGGATGTTCTTGCCACAGCACAAATGTGGATGTCAGGAGACAATTTTCAAAGATCATAGGTAAATTGAAAAAGAAAGAATTAAAAAGGAAAAGAAACATGACTGGTCCTAGGTATGGTGGAGGATAAAGTTTATTATAGATATGTGGGAGAGCATGGCCAGAGTCAGGGGCATCTGGTAGAATCCAGAGTGTATATGACCAGACTGAGCTATGCCATGTGAGAAGGAGGAGTGGGGAGAGGGAGAGAGGAGAACCAGGAACAGCAGCCAGGAGGCCCAAAAGAGTAGATGAAAGGAGCAGGTAACCAAAATGGTTGGATTAGATAGGGCTGTCCAGCCTCCTGGGCTGTAGGGTTGAGAATAGGGGCAGGATATGCTAGCCAGGAGGAGCTTATGACAGGTAGGTATGCAGGGAGAACATGAAGGCCAGTGTCCATTTTGATAAGTTAAGTAGGCACCTCAGCCATTTGTCCTGGGTTTGAAACCTAACAATAGGACAACTTTGTGAAGTTGGTTCTTGTATTCAATGTTTACCTGGGTTCTGAGCAACAGCACTTTCAACACTGACCCCTCTCACCATCCCTAAACCACAGTTTGTCAAGTTTTCTTTAAGTGTTCCTTGGAGAAAAAGCAACATTCATACAAGTAAACAAAAGAATTAATATATAAATGGATATTATGGTTAGAATAAGGCAAATTACCCCATGTCATCTATACTGTGTAATGTCGCACTTAACAATTAAGTGAATAATTTCCAAAATCTTTGTTCTTGTGTATTAATATCCTTTCTTTTTTATGAAGTTTAAAATGTAGCCAGCATGTTTAGAGATAAAGATCAGATCCAGACCTTTCAGAATCTGTTGTCAACTCCCTGTGTCCAGATGCTAATTCAATTATTATTGTTCTTTCTGCAGTGACCCTTACATTTCTATTCTTATCCTGTCTCTCATCTCAGAACTACAGGAAGCTGACAGGTAGTAACTAGTAAACCCTGACTCCTTTGCCCTCTGGAGACGAGTCACAGTACCTTTGGTAAAATGAGAAGTATTGGCTGAGTTTTGAAATGGGCAGCTCCACAGGAGGTGTTTCAGGGGCATCAGTAAGCCCCATCCACAGTAGTAATAAAACACAAGCTCAAATAGATTCAAGTTCAGAATGAAGCAATAGATGATAATTGATAATGAGGGTTGTAGAGGACAGAGATACACTAAGAGAACTAGGAATGTTAATCATGCAAGGGTGTCTCCTCAATGGAGGAAATAAATCAAATACCTGCATTCCACCCAAAAAGCTGACAGTGAAGGTTGTTAATGACCTGATGACCTCTTTTCTATCTGAGGTACAGACCTCACCCTAACTCCCCAGAAGGATTATTCCAGACTGTTCCCTCCCTAGACTATTACCCATCCTTAGAGGAGATGTCACATGTACTTTATGACCTGCTGACCTCTATGTTACCAATCAGAGACCACATTAGATTCTAGGTCTTCCAGCTATAAAATCTATCCTCATGGCCACATGTAAATTGTAAAGTCACATGTAGTCACACCTTAAGCTTTATTGTGCACCTGGAATTGGAATGATTATGGGAATTATTGTTGCCTAGAAACCCTTTTCCAAATTCTATTGTGTTTAAAATATGCCTACAATGCAATAGACTACCTGACAAGAGCCTCCCCGAAGTCTGGTCCAGGTTTAGGAAGTCAATCTGCACCAGGTTTTCATTCTTATCTCTGTTCAAGGTTTGCTTCCCTGTTTGACACCTGCAGGGAAGCCCTCAGTGGATGCAGGGGATGGTGACAATTTGATTACAATATGAAACTTCTGATGCTATTCCTTGATCATTATATTATACAATAAACTAAACTTATGAAGAATAATCACAAAAGTGTTCTTTCTGGGCAGTGGTGGTGCATGTCTTTAATCCCAGCACCTGGAAGGAAGAGGCAGGTGGATCTCTGTTAATTTGAGGCCAGCCTGGTCTACAGAGGGAGTTCTAGGGCAGCCAAGACTACACAGAGAGACCTTGTCTCAGGGGTCAAAAAGTGTTCTTTCTGGTGCATCAAAATTGAATTATTAGATCAGAAAACAGGAATTATTACAACAAGACTCTTGTAGCTCTCTACTACATATTAAAGCATATATAAAATGAGCATCTTTAAGAAAAAAGTTGTAATTCTATATTTAATATTGTTAGCCCAATGTAATTATAAAAATGATTCAAGTATATTTATCTACTCAGATCTTTGTTAGGCTTGCAACCTACCATGGGAAATGAATTTTTCAGTTTTTCTCTGTTCCCAACTTCAGTGTGCATATTATCAAACTCTCTGAATGTCCTTTGAGTGAAATCTCTTTCCACAACTACGAGTGAGATCTGATTCAACCCCCTGTGCCTCCTGATAACAAAAATGAGATAGGAGAAATATGTGAAGCTCAGCAAAAGCCTTTTTTAACCTAGCCTGTCCTCACCTCCATCTTCTGGTTTTTTCATGCTCTGGTGTAAATAAGTGTTTGTGGATTCATTAACCATCACCAATACAGTTGGCTTTTCCCATTCACCTTCTTTGCAGGTCTTACATGATATACTCTTCCCCTCACTTTGAAATACAGTATGTACTGCTTAAGGCATTAGCCAAAATAAATAAAACATTTAATATAAAAATCCTATATATATAACATTTCATCCACCACATAATATTGAGAGTCTATTAAATGCAGAATATTTGATATTCTAGAACTACCATGAAACAAGTTTGCCTAAAGAAAGCACAGTCTAAAGGGAGAAACAGACACACCCAAGAACAAGTACATAGTAGTCTGATAAGCTGTCTGTTAAGCAAGCTCAGTATGTTTTGGCAGATCAGAAAAATACCCAACCCAGTGGGAAACGAGTAGGAGAAGGCTTCCCAGGAAAGGTGGTACTTGGCTGAGTTCCAAGTGAGTAGGAACTGCCAATGTGAAGAAGGGGAAAGAAAAATTCAGAAAAGGAAAAGGGAAGTCCAAAATATGAATTCATAAAGCAAACCAAAGAACTGAAAGAAGTATCATTCAACAAAAGAGAACCTGTAGTTGATCAGTAGAATGTGAGTGGTGATGGTAGGATGAGCCTCTCCTCAAACTTCTTCTCAGGTACTCTGGTCACAACAATGAGAAAAGTAACTGATACATACTGTAAGAAAAATAGAAACTACCACTTGCTGAGTAGTCAATAAAGGACAATAACTATCCCAGTCACTTTCATGATGCCTTTACTTAATTCTCAAAACAATTGTAGGAGATAAATATAGTTGTGAAACTGGTTTAAAATAAGAACACAGAGATTCTGATAGGTCAAGTCATCTGTCCAATACAATTAACAATGACAATGGATTTAAACATGGATCAGTATGAAGCCAATCCATGTTTTTCCATAGGGAAGATCCTACACTCCAATATTGGATACAATTCAATAGGCAATGAGATACAATTGACAAAGTTTTAAACCAGAAATAATGAAATGCCTCTGGCTTTCATTCGGTCCCACCCTCCTGTAAGCAACAGGTAAGTAGGTGTGGACTGACAGAGCGTGTCAGTTGCTATTACCACAGCTCTCATTATTTAGTCTTTTTTTTTTTTAAGTGAACTATCTTATCTGTTTACAACTGGATCCAGAAAAGCAGAAAAATTTCTACCTGCAAGACAAACCTCCCTGGTCTGACTGAACTGGAAGAAGACCCAGGATTCAAACTGGTGAGAATCCCCATCCCTCAGGACTGACCCCACAGTGAGTTTAGCTTTCCCTTGTCCCAGAGAAGATCAGAACATACATACCTAAGAGAGGTCAGTGGCCCAAGGCTTCTTTCTTTTCTATAGTATGCAGAAAGTCTTCTTGTCCCTGGTCTCTGCTTTCCTTCTCTGACTCCCTCCTTTTCTCCCTCCTTCTCCATCCTCCCCAGATTCTCCTCCAACCTCCCCCTTCTGTGTGTACCTCATCTTCATTCTCCATTGCTCTTCTGCCATCTCTCTTCATTTCATTGTCTTACAATTCAACAAGGTCCTACCTTAAACATATGGCTTTGAGTGTTTGTTCTTTGCTCAAACTTCAGAACCATAAGAGAAAGTCATTATTGAGTACTCCAAAGCTGAACTGGTAATATGAGTGACATGTAGAGCGCACTGGAGGACCAATATGAAGCTGTACTTTGTCTCTCTGAACTCAGTGAGGAATAGAAAATGTGAGTCAGAGGAAAGATCTCTAGATGGTCTCAAGGACTGAGACAGACACCTGACTGAGGCACTAGTAAGTGTGAAACTGATTAATCACAGTCTGTCTCTAGGTCCTAGATTTTTTATCCTCAAAGTGAAAGGTGGACTAGGTAATGTGTATGGTAATTTATCATTGAAAAGATTATTTGCCTGTAAAATTACTAGAACCTGGGCTCATTTGTGGTTGTCATTTTTACTGAAATTAGGCAAAAGATAAAAAACACTGCTGTTCTCATTGTGTTCAACTGTGCCATTTACCATCTTCATCCTAAAATGTTTATGTGAGTCAAATCCTGTACCTATGTCCTCCAGCGAACACCAAACGCTTTATAAGTTCTTGAATTCCAAACACAGAGTACCTGGCCTGTGCAAGCATAAGCATAGTTTAAAATTTTTAAAGATATATTTTCAAATCAGAATAGGTAAGTTTGACTTTAAAACCCTACCCAGACATGAACAGGAACAGATTCCATAGGTGGTGGTACATGGCTATTCTTTCTTTTTTTCTTTTATGATTCTTATTTTATTTAAAAAATATTTTTTTCATTTTACATACCAACCACAGTTCCCCCTCTCTCCCTTTCTCCTATTCCCCCACTTCCCCCATCCCACCCCCCATCCACTCCTTAGAGGGGGTAAGGCCTCCTTTGGGGAATCAACAAAGTCTGGCATACCAAGTTAAGGCAGGACCAAGCCCCTCCCCCCTGCATCAAGGCTGAGCAAGGTATCCCATCATAGGGAATGGGCTCCAAAAAGCCAGTTCGTGCACTGGGGATAAGTTCTGGTCCCACTACCAGGGGCCCCCCAAACAGATCAATCCACATAATTGTCACACACATTCAGAGGGCCTAGTTTGGTCCCATGCAGGTTCCCCAGCTGTCAGTCCAGAGTCTGTGAGCTCCCACTAGCTCGAATCTGCTGACTCTGTGGTTTTTGCCATCATGATCTTGAGCCCCTCTTGCTCATATCATCCTTACTCCCTCTCTTCAACTGAACTCCAGGAGTTCAGCCCAGTGCTTGGCTGTGGATCACTGCATCTATGGCAATTAAGATAGTCACTAATCTGATTATAGGGGAAGGCCAGTTCAGGCACCCTCTCCTGGAAATTTCCCTAGCACCAGGTTTCTCCCTAACCCCTTAATGGCTCCTTCTATCAAGATATCTCTTTCATTGCTCTCCCTCTCCATTCCTTCTCCAACTCGGCCATCTTGATCTCTCATGTTCCCATGCCCCATCCCCTCCCTTCTTTGTGAATAACAAAAACTAGAAGGATAAAATTAAAACTATCAGTTATAGTTTGGCTGGAACCATCACACAGTTGATCATGTTGAAACTTGCAACTATTATCTATGTGCTGATGATTCCATATTCTAAATATTCAGTCCATAAAATCATCTCAAACTCAGGACAATGTGGCCAGTTTAATACTAGGGTTTGGGGGTTTTGTGGTCGTTGTTGTTGTTGTTTTCAATGTTGATGTGGAAGTTAATTGCATTGGTTATAGAAACAAATTTTCACAAATTTATGGACAAATTGTACTTCTGATTCTTGTATTTTATATATACATTCATAAGACTTTTTAATCTATTCACCTAAACACTATATATAAAGTACCTGACAAAACTGCAAAGTATTCATGTTACTCATTATATTAATCTGGAATGCAGTTTATCAAACTGAATTAACCATCTTCCTCCATAACTACCTCCAAACCTGCTCAAACCTGTGTCAATTCTATAAACACTCCTCCACCCAGTAAATAGCTGCATAAAGTTAGGAGGCACTTTCAGAGTCTCCTATACTTACATTTCTACAAATAACAATTTATGCTTATTAAACACTTAAGAAGGCTTTATTTTAGTATATTTTTTCTAATCTTTCCTAACACAATCCTTGACCTTTATCATTTCCTACTTGGACAAAACCACTAGAGATACCAAATATGTCTCATTTCTCAACTTCTCCTCCCTGGATCTGTCTGGGTGTTGGATAGTTTTAGGTCAACCTAACATAGGCTAAAGTAGTCTGAGGAGAGTTCCTCAGTTAATAAAATGCCTCTATTTCTCTCTGTTGTACACATTCTATATATTCTATAATCTTTGCATCATGTGAGAAGAATCTATGACCAGATAGCATTTTTATGATATGCTATGTTGTCTTTTAAACAAATAAAACAGATTATGCTGGGTGCTTTATTTAATCAAGTGAGCTCTTAAAAAAATTCAAGAAGCACCCATCAGGTTGTTGTGGAGGAAGGCGGTTGATTCAATGTAATTAATTAAGATGGGCTGTAGGCAAGTTTGTAGCACTATTTCTTAATTACTGATAGATGGAAGAATGGCCCAGCCCATGGTGAGTGGAGCCATCTCTGGACTGGTAGTCCTGGGTTCTATAAGAAAGCAGACTGAGCAAGCCATAGGGAGCAAAGCCAGTAAGCAACGTCCCCCATGGCCTCTGCATCAGCTCCTGCCTTCAGGTTTCTGCCTTGAGTTCCTGCCATGACTTCCTTCAGTAATGGACTATGATCTGGAAGTGTAAGCCAAATAAACCCTTTCCTCTCCAACTTGATTTTGGTCATATTGTTTATTACAAGAATAGAAACCCTGACTAAGTCAGTCTGCTTATTCTCATTTTCTTCTAAAAACCGGCATTTTACTCAATGCTAAAATCCTTCTTTCTGATCCATATGTATTTTCTTCCCAAGTGATCTTACCTGTCTGCTGCCTTTAAGTGCTGCCTTCAGTAGTGACTGAAAGCCCCATACCTTCAAATACTGATGACTTCAAACATTATTTCTGAAATGAACTGGTCCATTAAATGATATCTCTACTGTATTAACCTACTTAACATCTCCACTTAGCTTCCACTCCACTAATAGGTATTGCATACTAAATATGATGCCAATCTGCTTGTGTGATAAGCCCTGACCACCACCAATTCTATTTGCTTTGGTCAATATCTTAGAAATTATCTGTGTTTGTTTTTAATCACTATAAAACAAATTATCAAAACACTTAAGCCACTTAAAAATTCACATTAGTATTTCACAGTTTCTGTGGGTGAGGAGTTTGTATGTGGATTACCTGGATCATGTACTCAAGATCTCATAAAGCTGTAATCATTGTTACTCAGGCTATGATTCTCACCTCAAGTTCAGGGTTATTGTCCAAGCTCATTTATACTCTTAGAAGAATTCAATTTCTTGCATCTATAGGGTTGAGTTGTCTTACTGGGTTTTAGCTTGAGATCACTCTCAGCCTCTGCACATTGCTTCCAGTTTCTGGACACAAAGCCAATGTAGGCAGTTTGCCTCATGCTCTCCTCTACATGATGGGAAATGCACCTGCTACTGCTGCTTAAATTTTTAAGGGCTTACCTGATTAAATAAAGCACCCAGTAAAATTAACTTTGTGATAAAAGACAACATCACATATCATAAAAATGCCATCTGATCATATATATAGATTCTTCTCATGGTGAAGTAAGAATTATAAAAGATATAGAATGTATACAGCAGGGAGAATCTTAGATGGCATCCTGCATAGCTTTTTGTCAATTTGACACAAGCTAGGGTCATCTGGGAAGAGAGTATCTCAATTGAGAAAATGCCTCCATCATACTGGCCCATAGGCAAGACTGTGAGGCATTTTCTTGATTAATGGTTGATGTGGGAGGGCCCAGAGTACTGAGAGTTGTACCACTCCTAGGTAGTGGGTCCTAGGTTGTATAAGAAAACAGGCTGAGCAAAATGTGAAGAGCAGGTAATGTTCCCTCATGGCCTGTGCTCTAAGTCCTGCTTCCAGGCTCTGGGTTTGAGTTACTTCCCTGACTTCCCTTCATGATGGGCTGAAAGCTTAAGATAAAATAAACCCTTTCCTCGCCAAATTGATTCTGGTCATGATGTTTACTAAAGCAATAGAAAGAAAACAGAACAACATCTTACAGTCATGCCCACTATTTCACCCTAGACTTTTAACCTTAAATTCCATACCCAAACCATCAATTCCACTTTTCTATAACTATATATAAAACTTGAATTCAACCATTGCTTATCTTCCTGGCTAAAACTCAATCTATTCATCCCATTGCTTATCTTCCTGGATAAAACTCAGTCTAATTCATATCCTCTTTAGAGCACTACAACAGTCTCTTATCAGTGTTATTCTCATGTTTAAAGTGTCCTAATTGCTTCCCATTGTACATAAAACAGAACCAAAAATCCATATCATGACCTTAAAAGATGCTATATGAATCAAGACTCTCTGACTTTCATCTTCCTAACCTGTTTTTCAATTTTCCTTAGACTCCACTATCTCTTATTCCATCCCCCAAACTATAAAACTGGGTTCTATTTTAGATATTTCCTGCCTTTTTCCTATTCTTGGAAGGTACTTCTCCCATTTCTTCACATTGTATCAGCCTTCTTATCTGTTTTCAGGTCTAACCTAACTAATTACATGATCAGAAAACTTTTTTCCTGACAAACTCATACCTAACCCACATCATTCTTCCATGACCTTAATAATGGAAATAATCATTTTCATATTCCTATTGTCTCTTTATTTCCTTTCTCCACTTCCACCAAAATCCTGTCCTACACTGGAATACAAGCATTTTCTGGAAAGATATTTTTGTGTCTGTTTTCATGGTTGAAAATACCACACAAGTATCTTGGCATAGTATATACTGAGTGCTAAACAATCACTTTGGAGTTACTTTTGAAAATGAAATCCAAAAAATAGTAATAATATATATAATATTCATGTTTAAGTCCAGATTCTATATATGAAAGAGGACATACTATGTTTGTCTTTCCTTTTTCCCTCCTACTACCCTCTCTCCTTATCTCCCACATTCCTTTTAGATCCTTTCATCCATTGTGATAGTTACCTTTCTTCATCTGTTCCTAAATATATGTTTTTAATCCAGATTATTCCTGTGAGAAAAAAACATATTTGTCTTCTTGTATTTTGATTGTTTAACTTGATGATGTTCAGTTCCATATATTTTTTTCAAAATGATATAATTTCAATCTTTCTTAAAGCTGAAAAAGCTCCATTTTGAGTGTGTGTGTGTGTGTGTGTGTGTGTGTGTGTGTGTGTGCGTGTGTGTTACATTTTCTTCATGTCTATTGATATGCATCTGATGGTTCCATATCTTGACTGAATAATCCAGCAATAAAAATGGATGTGCAAATGTCTTAGTTACTGTTCTATACCATTCTGATATGTTCCATGATCAAGGGAACTTATAAAAGGAAGCATTTAATTGTGGGCTTGCTTACAGTTTCAGAAGGTTAGTCCATGATTATCATGATGGGCATGGTACTGGAGCAGTAGCCAAGAGCTTACATGTTGAGAGAACCACAATAAAGAGAGAGACAGCTAACTGGAAATGACATGGGCTTTTGAAACCTTGAAGCCCACCCCACCCCCCGCCCCAGTAACACACCTCCTCCAACAAGGCCATACCTTTTTTTTTTTTTTTTTGGTTTTTCAAGACAGGGTTTCTCTGTGTAGTTTTGGTTCCTGTCCTGGATCTCGCTCTGTAGACCAGGCTGGCCTTGAACTCACAGAGATCCACCACCACTGCCCAACAAGGTCATACCTCTTAATTCATCCACTAAGTGGGCACCAGACATTCAAATTATGAGCAAATGGGGGACATTCTCACGCAAACCATCACACCAAGTATCTCTGGTATGCTGTCTTAGATCTGTTGTCATTTGATTTCTTAATGTTAGCCATTCTGGCTGGGGTGAAGTGAAATCTGAATATAATTCTAACTTGTATTTAAATGATGGCTAAGGATACTGACAACTTTTTCACTCATTTATAATTTCTATATTTCTTTAATATTGTAAAATGTTTGGGGACTAAATATGTTTAGAAACTAATTCTCTCTCAAGCATACATATGGCAAACATTTTCTCCATGCCATAGGCTGTCTCTTCATTTGGTTGTTTCCTTCACTATACAGAAGTTTTCAGTTTGATGGAATAGCATTTGTCAATTCTTTTAATTATTTCTTGAACTATTGAAATTATATTCAGAAAGTCCTTGCCACTCCCTATATCTAGAACAGTTTTGTTCAAGTATGTAGCCTTTATCACTATATAGTTTCTGCTGATCCAAAAAGAGCACATAAGAGATCTTTTCATTTTCTAGTGTCCTTAGTTTCTTTCTTTGTTGTTTTAAAGTTTTCACTGTAGATCTTTTGTCTCTTTATATGGGTTTATTACTATCTATTTTATCTTTCTTGCTATGTTAGTAGTAAATGAGACTTTTTTTGTCCTGGTTATGTTTCTCAGCAAGTTCGTTATTGGTGTGTGTGTGTGTGTGTGTGTGTGTGTGTGTGTGTGTGTGTGTGTGTGTGTATAAAACGTATTTTTCATCTCCAATTAATTTGAGTCTTCTCTCCAGTCTTCTCTCATTTTTATTTAGTTTAAATAGAGATTGGTCAATTTTGTTTATTTTTAGAAGCACGAATTATCTGCTGTTTCATTGATTTTTATATTGATTTTCTGTTTCATTAATAGCTGTCCTAATTTTTCTTTCTTTTTATCCACTGCTTTGGGGATTAGTTAGTTGTTGCTCTTAGAGCTTGAAGTATGCCGTTAAGTTCTTTTTGATATTACTCTGATTTTTTTTTAACATAAGTGCTCCCAGCTGTAAACTTTTATCTTAGAACTGCCTTTTCTATATCCTAAAGGTTCTAAAATATTATGCTTTCATTGTCATTCATTCTAGAAACTTTTTAATCCTCCTCTGATTACTTTCATGACCCAGAATTCAATCAAGAGTGGGTCTTTGCAACATCTGCTGTCTGCTTCAGGAGGAAGGTTTTCTGATGATGGCTGAATAAGGCACTGATCTATGATTATAGCAGAATATCAGTAGGAATGTGTGTGTGTGTGTGTGTGTGTGTGTGTGTGTGTGTGTGTGTGTGTGTGTGTCTATGTGTGTTTGTGTGTGTATTTGATTTTTTTTTTGGAGCAGTAGTATTTGGGCTTTCTAATCTCTGGTTTGTGGCAGGGTCCTGTGTTATTCCCTTTGTGGGAGGGGGAAGTAGGCACAGATTCAACAACACAAACTCTGAGAAGATGTTGAAACAACAAGCTCAGTTTATTCAGGAAGAAGCATGCCTTATATACCATCCACCCCCCACCCCCACCCCACCTGCCCCAGGGGAAGGTCTGATGAATACGCATCAGCTGGTGTGACATGGCTTCCTCTCATTGATCTACATCATCTCAGCTCATGTCTCAGCTGCTGTTGCTAAGGCCCTTCGACAAACTCAGGTTGGCTCCCAGGAAGTATCTTATTACCAGGTTGGCTCTCATTACTGGTTTGGGTCAATTGGCCCTCAGGCCTGTTAGGGCTGAGTCATCCCACACTAGTTAGTAACCAAAAAAGTACCAGGTTCTATCTCATGGAGTGGGGATTAAGTCAAATGAGATATTGATTGGCCACTCCCACAGGGTTTGTGCCACAATTGCCCTAGCATATCTTGCAGACAGGAGAGATTGTAGATCACAGGTTTTGTGGAGGACTTAGTGTATATATTTCTCTTTTAGTATCCTGAAGAGTACCTTTCCTTACCACAGACACTAGAACATAGGAATGAAGATTCTATGTAGGCACCAGCCCACCTCTCCATGTTCAATAAGTTGTGTGAGTGTTATGTTTAGCAATGGGGCCACACTGTCAGTTTGCAGAGGGCCACTCATTGTCTTGGCAACAGACTGGGTTGTTTGGGTGTTTTCCTGGGACCCCTTTGGTCAACAGCATTGAATGCAACCCATTCCCAGTACTGGAAGCCTCATTTAGTGAAAAGAGATGGCAAGCTGGGATGCCATCTCCCCCATTATTAGGAGACCTCATTAGAAACACCTTCATATAATTTAGTAAGTTTCCACGGCACTAGGTTTCCATACCAGGTGACTCAAATACCCCTTCGTTCCACCTGTCTTTCCCATTTTCCCTCTGCCAATCCTATCTCCTCTCCCCTTCTCCACCTGATCCTCCTTTTCCCACCCCCTTGACCCCAGTTCACCCATAAAATCTATTTTTTTTTACTCCCAGGGAAATACAACTCTACCTCATCCTTTCCTCTGTAACTAACCTCTCTGGGTCTATGGAATATAGCTTGGTTACCATTTATTAATTTGCTAATATCCACATTCAAGTGAGTGTATACCATATTTATTTTTCTGGGTGGGTTATATCACTCAGGATGATTTTTTTTCTAGTTCTATCAATTTGCCTGCAAATTTCATGGTCACATATTTTAACAGTTGAATAATACTCCATTGTGTAAATGTACATTTTCTTTACTCAATCTTGTGTTGAGAGACAAGTTGTTTCCCATTGCTGGCCATTATGAATAGAGCAGCAATGAAAAGAGTTTAGCAAGTGTCTTTGTGGTAAGATAAAGTGTCCTGTGGATATATACCAAAAGTTGTATAGCTAAGTCTTGAGGTAGATCAATTCCAACTTTCTGGGGAACTACCATATTGATTTCCATAGTGGCTTACAAGTTTGTACTCCCATCAGTAATGGAGGAGTGTTCCCCTGACTTTACATCCTCACCAGCATGAGCTATCACTTGTGTTGTTGATCTTAGCTATTCTGATAGGTATAAGATGGAATCTGAAGGCAGTTCTCATTTGCATTTCCCTGATGGCTAAAAATTATGAGTGTTTAAGTGCTTCTCAGCCATTTGAGTTTTTCTTTTGAGAATTCTCTGTTGGCTGTTTGAAACCTGGGGCTTATGCAGGAACGCTTGGCTCAGCCTGGGAGGAGGGGACTGGACCTGCCTGGACTGAGTCTACCAGGTTGATCTCAATCCTCGGGGGAGTCTTTGCCCTGGAGGAGATGGGAATGGGGGGTGACCTGGGGAGGGAAAGGGAGGGGGGTGGGAGAGGGGAGAACAAGGGAATCCGTGGCTGATGTGTAGAATTAAATTATATTGTAAAATAAATTTTTTTAAAAAATTGCAAAAGTACAACTATAAAAAAAAAATTAGTGTGAGGAAGTGAGAGCATTTCTTTTCTCTAAAGGGAATCAGTCTGGTGAAAAGAGAAAAGTGTCAGATTAGTTGACCAAAAATAAACAAAAAGCAATGAAGAAAAAAAAGAGAATTCTCTGTTTAGATAGATATGTACCCAATTTTTTAACTGGGTTATTTGTTTTATTAATATCTAGGTTTTTGAGTTCTTTATACATCTTGGATATTAGCCCTCTATAAGATGTGAAACTGTTGAAAAATATACATTTTCCCACTCTGTAAGCTGCCATTTTGTCCTATGGATGGTGTCCTTTGTCTTGCCAAAGCTTCTCAGTTTTGTGAGGTCCCATTTATTAATTGTTGGTCTTAGTATCTGTGCTAATAATGTTCTGTTCATAAAGTCTTTTGCTCTGCCAGTGAGTTCAAAGCTATTCCCCATTTTCTCTTCTATCATGTTCACTGTATCTGATTTTATTTTGAAGTCTTTGATCTATTTGGACTTGAGTTTTGTGCTAGGTGATAAATATGGGTCTATTTGCATTCTTATACATGCAGATATCCAGTTTGACTAGCACAATTTATTGAAGATACTGGGTTTTTTTCCAGTGTGTGTTTATGACTTCTTTATAAAATATCAGGTGGATTTATGTCTGGGTCTTCAATTTGATTCTATTGTTCAATGTGTATGTTTTTATGCCTATATCATGCTGTTTTTATTACTATGGCTTTGTAATACAACTTGAAATAGGGAATGATGAGACTTCTAGCAGTCACTTTATTGTTCAGAATTGTTTTAGCTATATCCTGGTTTTTTGTTTTCCCATATGAGGCTGAGAATTGTTCTCTCAAGGTTGTGAAGAATTGTGTTGGAATCTGATGGGGATTTCATTGAATCTGTAGATTGCTTTTGGAAGGACAGCCATTTTTACTATGTTCATCCTATCAACCCATGAGCATGGAAGATCTTTCCATCTTCTGATATCTTCTTCAATTTCTTTCTTCAAAGAATTGGAATTTTTATTATATAACACTCTCACTTGGTGAGAGTTAGTCCAAGACATTTAATATTATTTGGGGTTTTTGTAAAAGATATTGTTTCCCTGATTTTTTTTCTCAGCCATTTGTCATTTGTATACAGAAAAGCTACTGACATTTATGAGTTAATTTTGTATCCAGACACTTTGCTGAAGGAGTTTCTCAGTTGTAGGAATTCCCCCAGTGAAATATTAAGGTCACTTATATGTACTATCATCTCATTTGAAAATAAAGATACCTTGACTTCTTCCTTTTCAATTTGTATCCCTTTGATCTCCTTCACTTCTCTTATTTCTCTAGCTAAGACTTCAAGTACTATATTGAATAGATATGGGGAGAGTGTACAGCATTGTCTTGTTCCTAATTTTAGTGGAATTGCTTTGAATTTCTCTCCATTTTAATTGATGTTGACTATTGGCTTTTTGTAAACTGCCTTTATTATGTTGAGGTATGTTCCTTGTATCTCTGCTATGATTTGAATAGCTGTAGCCCCCATAGACTCATATGTTTGAATACTTGGTCCATAAGGAGTGGTACTTTTTGGAGGTGTGGTCTTGTTGGAATAGATGTGGCCTTGATGGAGGAAGTGTGTCATGGGGCAGGCTTTGAGGCCTTATATGCTCAAGCTGCTTTCAGTGTGTCACAGTCTCCTTCTGCTATCTTTGGATCAAGATGTACAACTCTCAGCTCCTTCTTCAGCACCATGTCTGCCTGCTCACTACCATGTCCTGCCATAATGATAATGGACTAAACCTCTGAAAATGTAAGACAGCTCCAATTAAATGTTTTCCTTTGTAAGAGTTGCTGTGGTCAGCCGGGCGGTGGTGGCGCACGCCTTTAATCCCAGCACTTGGGAGGCAGAGCCAGGCGGATCTCTGTGAGTTCGAGGCCAGCCTGGTCTCCAAAGCGAGTTCCAGGAAAGGCGCAAAGCTACACAGAGAAACCCTGTCTCGAAAAACCAAAAAAAAAAAAAAAAAAAGAGTTGCTGTGGTCATGGTGTCTCTTCACAACAATAGAAACTCTAACTAACATACCCTGCTCTCTCTAAGACTTTTAATCATGCTGGATTTTGTCAAAGGCCTTTTCTGCATCTAATGAGATGTTCATGAGGTTTTTGTGTATCAATTTGTTTATACGGTCAATTACACTGATTGATTATCATATATTGAACCATCCCTGCATCTCTAGGATAACGTCCACTTGGTCATGGTGGGTGATCTTTTAGATGTGTTCTTAAATTTGGTTTGCATTTTATTGAGTATTTTGGCAACTATGTTTATAAGGGAAATTTGTAATTTGTCTTTCTTTGTTTAGTCTTTAGGTGGTTTGAGTGTCAGGATAGCTGTGGCCCCATAAAATAAATTGGGCAGTGTTCCTTCTATTTCTATTTTGTGAAATAATTTGAGGAAGATTGGTGTTAACTCTTCTTTGAAAGTCCAGTAGAATTCTGCACTAAGACCTGGACTTTTTTTTTTTTTGATTACTTCTATTTCACTAGGAGTTATAGATCTGTTTATCTGATCTTGATTTAAATTTGCTAAGTGGTACCTATTGAGAAAATTATCCTTTTCTTTTAGATTTAGAATTTGATGAAATCTCTGGAATTTCTGGGTGTCTGTTGTTATGGAACTTTTTTTAACTGAACAAATTCATTTTTATTTTTTAAAATATCAGAACTTTGAAAACAACCTGAACATTCAGCTATACCAAGAACAAAATGCAAGTAAAAAGTTTTGAAAACTGTGTTCAGCATTGGAGAAAAGTACCTTACAGTACCAGGCTTACCTCCTTTGTCTGTAGAGCAGGACAGGCACACTGGCCCACAGCACTGGGGTTTGGTTTCTGCTTCTTTATTTTCTGTTTTAACTGCCTTAGCTTAAAATAACAAAAAACAAACAAACAAAAACCCACTCAATTCCCACCCTGGGATTGTCTATAAACTAACACACTGAAATGTCAGTGAAAATAAAGGCATCAGATCTGAAAGCAAAGCAAGATAAGTAAGTGAGCTTAGATTCCAGGAGCACACAGCACTGTATAACCTGCAAACAGTCCCTCACACTTGGGCTTCACTAAACATAAATAAATAAAAAGACAATCAAAACCATAATACAAATCAAAAATCTGAAGTGCAGCAACTTTGCCAAGCTCCAGAACTTTGTGTCTGAGCAAATGGTAATTTATCCCCAGGCCCTTCGTCCTACACTATTAAAAGTCCGTTTATCTCAGGGCAAGCCTCAAGAAGTCACCAGGATTCTCTCCTCCCTTTTCCCTTAAGTGATACTAACACATATCCTTTCAAGATGGTTTCAATCTCAGACCTGAGTTAATGTGCCAAAACTCCTGAGGATGCTCCAGCCCCGTCTGCATTAGCGAGGTGCTGCCTATTGTCTGCTTCTCCCATATCCTCTTGGTCTGGCTTACCGAGCAAGCCTCTAGCTGAGAAGAAATATATTCTCACGTCACTGGCTCTTTAGCTACTTGTGCCAGGAACCATAGTATTTATACTACTTCCTAACTTGTTTTAAGAGTTAAGCACAAACCTTTTTCCCAACCTAACGCTACAGCCACTTCTCAGTCCCCACCTGGACAGTTTTGCAGTGCTCACAGGTCGCTTCTGCCCTTTACAATCTCTACCTGTGGGGAATTCCTAAAAGCACAACAAACTGAAAGGACAGCTTGGACAGCAGTCCAGTGAAACCATGGGGCAGTAGATGTTCGTGGTCATTTATGTACTAGTTATATGAAGTGACTCAGCAGAGTGATTCCTCATCCCTAACCTTACAAGAAACACCCATGGGTCTGCACCTACAACAGTCCTCTTCTACCTCACATCTTCTCTACAGAAACTGCATTGATGGGCCATCAGATTTGCTCTGAACATTAAAACAAACATAATAAGAAAAACACAAAACATATGTAGATGAAATTCTAAATGGTCTTATTAAATAAGAAACATAAAGCCAAATACAGACTTAAAGCCAAAAAAATCTGAGCACTAGCGAAGAGCCAAGACTACCTTTAGCTTACCACTCACCCCGCCGTCCTTCCCCAGAGAGAGAACTTCTCCCTGTGTGACTTGTCTTTTTATTGCTTTTCTGTTCTGCCTTCTCATTGGCTCTAAGCACAGCCACATGACTTCCTCGTCACTGCCTATCTATACAGACCTCCTGGTCTCTATGGTTGGTACTGGGATTAAAGACTCAGGTCACCACGCTTGGCTGTGTCCTTGTGTGCTACCACTGCCGGACTTCTGCTTAGTGGCTCGCTTTCACCTCTGATCTCCAGGCAACTTTATTTATTAACATACAAATAAAATCACATTTCAGCACAAATAAAATATCACCATAAACATACAAAGCCATCACAAAGTGATTCCCATATAATTCAGTGCCACTTCTCTGTGTGTACAATGAAGCGGCAGGGACAGCTGAGCTGTATGTAGCACATAACTTCCTCAGAATGAGAATGTCCTGCTGATTTCCCACTAAGATGCTGTTCAGTTCCACATCAGTTGGCAGTGCTTAAAGGGAAACTAGAGAAAGTAATCAGGAGGCAGAGGTCAATGCCTTCTTCCTACCACCCTCCCCTAGGTAACAGTGCATGGGTCTGTACACTCTGACATGAAGGCCTGGAAGGGCTCTAACAAAACTGTCTACAGCAATTGTGAGATCAGCATTAAGCAGCACACAAGAGCCAAAATATATTATCACAATTTTACAAGGAACCACAATAGCTTGTGGCAGAACCCCAGCTGAGACCTACCTCCCCCACAGAATGGCCTATGAGAACTCATTTTCATTTGACGTGGGTCCTTCTGAGACTTGACTTTCAAGTTCAGGTTTAGCTTCTCCCTCACTCCCCACCTGAGTTTCAGACCTTGGATTTCTCTGCCCCAGCTCCTCGTTGCTCTCTGGTGCCACCTGCTGGTTATTTTTCCCTTCTGCAGGATCACTTTGATTCAACTTGCCATCAGGTTCCAATTTTGCTTCTTTGCCATTTCCCAGCTTTGGGTGAGGCTGTGAGTCTTTTGCACTCTTCACTACCTCTTGGAGGTTGTATTTTCTGAATAGCACATAAACTTTCACAACATTCAGGCAACACACAGCTTTGATGATTTCGACTACCACTGTGTACTCTGGATTAGTGAGATCCACTTTCTTTTCTGAATTGAGGCTGCCCACTATTCCCGCCAACTCTTTAATAACTTCTTCTCTATTTATATGGCTGTTATTTCAAGATTTGTAGACAATCTGAAATGTCCCTTTCTTTGGGGCTTTAAATCAGGGCGCCAAAAATGTTTTTGCATATTTTTTCATATCTTCTAAGAAAGCTTTGCATGTGCCTGAGATGGGCAACATTCACAGAATAACACGTATCTTCTTTTTCTTGGTTTTGTACAGATCCTGGAGAACGTGATGCACTAATTTCTCAGGTTCTATCCCAAGGGTCCTAATAAAGACTACATTATTTGCTCCGCTCTCCATTGACTGGAATCTTCTCAGCCTCATCTCTGTAGAAGCCTTAATGTCACCAACTTCTTTCTTCAAGGCAGCCCCAACATCATCATCTTCTCCCTCACATCCAGAGGGCTGCTGGTCCTTGTCCATAAACTTTTCAAGCCCGTACATGTCGTCGCCATACTCGTTAAGCAGGCTGTAGGCCTCTGAGCACACTTGTGCTCCTTCATGTTGCAGGTGATGAGGATGCCCTGCAGACCTGGCTCCAGCTGCTGGGGCCGCCTGCCTCACAGCGCCAGCCTGCTTGGTCGGGAAGAACTGGGCCTTGCCTTTGAGCTTTCTGACGGGCTGAGGGGACTACTAGGCGGCCCGCCATGCTGTGTCCTGGAACTGTTTTCATTTATGATTTTGTTAATTTGAATATCCTCTCTCTGTCTTCTAGTTAGTTTGGATAAGGGTTTGTCTATCTTATTGATTTTCTCAAAGAATAAACTCTTTGTTTCACTGATTCTTGTATTTTTTCTCTTTCTTTCTAGTTTATTGATTTCAGCCCAGAGTTTGATTATTTCTTGTCATATACTCCTCTTGGATGTGATTACTTCTTTTTGTTCTAGATATTTTAAGTGTGCTGTTAGTTTCTGATATGAGATCTCTCAAGTTATTTTATGTAGGCACTTAGTGCTATGAACTAGCACCATTTTCATTGTGTCCCATAAGTTTGGGTGTGGTGTGTATTCATTTTCATTGAATTCTAGAAAGTCTTTCATTTCTGTCTTGACCCATTTTTCATTCAGTAGAGAGTTGTTCACTTTCCATTAGTCTGTAAGTTTTCTGTTGTTTCTGTTGTTGTTGATATCCATCTTTAATCCATAGTGATCTGATAGAATACAGGGAGTTAGTTCAATTTTCTTGTGTTTGTTGAGACTTGCTCTGTGACCTAGTATGTGGTCAATTTTGGAGAAAGTTCCATGCGGTGGACAGAAGGTATATTCTTTTGTCTTTGGGTGTAATGTTCTGTAAATACCTTTTAGGTACTTCTGGTTTATGTCTGTTAGCTACAGCCTTTCTCTGTTTTGTTTTTTGTCTAGATGACCTGTCTATTGATGAGAGTTAAGTACTGAAGTCTCTCATTATCAGTATGTGAGGGTCAATATGTGATTTAAGCTGTAATGGTATTTCTTTTACAAACTTGAATGCTGTGGTAGTTTGAATGTAATTGGCCCCCATAATTTCATAAGAAGTAGCACTATTATGAGATTTTGACTTTGTTATAGTGCATATGGCCTTATTGGAGGAAGTGTGTCACTGTGTGGGTGGGCTTTGATGTTTCCTATGCCCAGGATACTTCCCAATATCTCAGTTATTGCCTGTTGCCTGCAAGATGTAGGATTCTCAGCTGCTGTCTGCCTGCACACCACT
The DNA here is from genome assembly GCF_007827085.1 of Peromyscus californicus insignis. Classification (NCBI taxonomy): domain Eukaryota; kingdom Metazoa; phylum Chordata; class Mammalia; order Rodentia; family Cricetidae; genus Peromyscus; species Peromyscus californicus. The sequence continues at coordinate 97,238,554 of NW_026294562.1, forward strand.
ATGCTTCCCATCATGATGATAATGGACTGAACCTCTGAAACTGTAAGCAAGCCACCCCAATTAAGTGTTTTCTTTATAAGAGTTACCATGGTCATGGTGTCTCTTCACAGCAATAAAAACCCTAGGACAGAAGTCCTTGTGTTTAGATCATAGATATTAAGAATTAAAATGTCAGCTTAGTAGATATTTCTTTGATGAGTATGTACTGTCCTTCCCTAGGTCCTGATTAACTTTTGTTTGAAATCTATTTTGTTAGATGTTAAAATGGCTATACCAGCTTGCTTCATAGGTCTATTTGCTTGGAATATCATTTTCCAACCCTTTACCATGAGGTAATGTCTATCCTTGATATTGAGGTGTCTTTCTTAGATGAAGCAGAAGGATCGATACTATTTTTGTATCCATTCTATTAGTCAGCATCTTTTTACTGGGAAATTGAAATTTTATTGAGAAATTGAGAGATATCAATTACCAATGATTGTTGATTCCTGTTATTTTGGTGATGGTGCTGCTGCTGTCACTACTGGTGCTTGTGGTAGTCATGGTAGTGTGTGTGTGTGTGTGTGTGTGTGTGTGTGTGTGTGTGTGTGTGCATGCAAGTGTACTTCCCTTCTTTTGATTTTACTGATCTTACATTATTTATTCCCTTTCATGGTTGTAGTTAACCTTAGGTTAGAGTTTTCCTTATAGCACCTTCTGTAGGCCTGAATTTGTAGATAAATATCATTAAATTTGGCTTTAATATGGAATATCTTATTTTCTACATCAATGAATATTGAAAGTTTTGCTGGGTACAGTAAGTAGTCTGAGCTAGCATACATGGTCTTCTAGAGTTTTCAGCACATCTGTTTAGGCCCTGCTGGCTTTTAGAGTCTCCATTGAGAAGTCAGGTATGAGTCTAATAGGTCTGCTTTATGCTACTTTTTTCCCCTTGCAGCTTTAACTATTCTTTCTTTGTCCTGCATGTTTAATGTCTTGATTATTATGTGGCAAGGGAACTTTCTTTTCTGGTCCAATCTATTTAGTGTTCTGTATACTTCTTGTAACTTTATAGGCATGTCCTTCTTTAGGTTAGGAACATTCTATAATTTTGTTGAAAACATTTTCTAGGCATTTGATCTGGGTTTCTTCTCCTTTCTCTATTTCTATTATTCTTAGGTTTGGTCTTTTCATAATGTCTCAGATTTCCTGGATGTTTTGTGTAAGGAGATTTTCAGATTTAATGTTTTACTTGGCCAATGCGTCAATTTTTTTCTATCGTATCTTCAATACCCAAGATTCTCTCTTCTATCTCTTGTAATCTGTTAATGAAGCTTTCCTCTATAGTTCCTGTTCTAATTCTTAAATTTTTCATTTCCAGAATTCCCTCAGTTTGAGTTTTCTTTATTGATTCTATGTCCAATTTTTGTCTTGACAGTTTTATTCATTTCCTTCCACTGATTGTATTCTCTTGGATTTCTTTAAAAGATTTATTCATTTCTTCTTTAAGGATCTCTATCATCTTCATAAGGCTGTTTTAAGGTCTTTTTCCTGTGTTTCAGCTTTGTTGAAATATTCAGAGCCTTCTGTGGTATGGTTACTGAGCTCTAGTAAAAATATATTGTCCTGGCTTTTATTGGTTGTGTTTTTATGCTGGCCTCTAGGCATCTGGAATTGGGATAATTATGAGTCAAGGTGCTGGTATCTGGTTTTGTTTTTATTGGTTGGGTGTATTGTTTCTTGGTTTCTGTTTCTTCTCTGAATTGTAGGAGAGTGTGATGGCTATGTGTTGCCTGATAGGAAATGTTCTGTGGACTTGATAGGTGTTGCCACTAGGGATTCCAGGCAAAATGTGTTCTGGGTATTGGGAGCTAACAATTGGGAATGTGGAAAGGTTGGGGGTCTGGAGGAGTTCATAGGAGGGAGGTGATCAGAATGTTCAACTGGGATCCACTTAGTCTCCTTGAAGTGGGGGGAAATAGTAAAAAGAGGTCACTCCAGAGGTCTGCTGTAGAGTTAAGGATGAGACTCATGGGTTGGATCTAGCAGAACAGAAGAAGGGAAGACATACAGACAGCCTACCTGCTTTCCTAGGAGGAGTGGCCTATATATTAGTAGGGAGTGCTTGCTGGAATTGGAGGCTGGGATAAAGCAACAAGCAGTGAGAGAGAGTGATTAGAAAGGGAATGTGTGTGGGAGCCACAGGAGAAATGGCCTTTGGAGGGAGGAAACCTGCAGTAGGTGTTCTGTTGAAGAGAGACGGTTGAGTATTGGGTTTGGAGGAGACGGGGGATTGGCTTATGTCTTCAGTTAACTTACTTGTATCCCTGGCCTGCAGCTGGTGTGACCCCATGGAATTCTTGATAGCGTTGGAGGCTGGGATACTGGGATAAGTTTGGGAATGGAAAAGAGATCTTTGTGATCCATTAGGGATGGGGTTAGAGAGGAAAGGGAGAATGTACCAGGCATTCTGCTGCAGAATTGGGGTGAGACTTGGGGGAATTGGGACTGGAGGAGCCAAAGGAGAGGTGGAGAGCTGTAGTCAGCCTATCTGCTTCCCTGGCAAGAGTCTATTATAACTTCTTGATGTACTGTTCCCTTTATTAATATGCAATGGCTTTCTTCGTTTCTTCCAACTAATTTTGGTTTATAAACTTTTTGCCAGTCATAAAAACAGCTGTTAACATGAATTTTTTGCTTTGATTTTCTTGGTCTAATGACATCCATGCTGTCACTTTCAGTCACCTTTCTATGTGCTTTTTGCCAGAGATTGTTTCTTAAAGATTCTGAGCCTTTTTAAAATACAAACAGTCAATCTGCATTTTGTGTGTGTGTGTGTGTGTGTGTGTGTGCGCGCGCAGGTGCCCCAAACTCACATTTCACAAAATACTGTTGCATAGTGCATCAAGTAATGTTACATTCAAAAGCATTAAAAATGGATAATGTCACTAAGATTGTAAATTTCATGAGGATCAAGAAATCTTTGCCAATTCTAGGTATTCCTAATCCCTTAATAGATACTATGTGGTAGAATTTAGACTGTAAGATAGTTAAGTCAAGGCCAAACACTGACAAGATTTTATGATTTGTGACATATCAAGTCATTTATGATATCAAAAGTAAAAGTTGTAGCAGAACTTGATGATGGAAACTTGCATATTTAGCATTATTAGTGAATTTCACTGTTCATTTAAATGGATTAAACATATGTACTCAAGATGAAAACCAACTTCTAACCCTATCATCAGTCAACATAAACAACATAGTTGCTAATTTTCAAATGGGAAACATAGAGCTACAATTTGACATTCAACTTAAAGAAAAAATTGATTTTTTTTACTATACTTCCACATGTCCTGTCTTCCAAGAGACAACTATCCTTTATCTTCACAATCACACCTTATTCATGCAATTGCTTTTTTGACAATACTTACATATGTGAGACATTATTTTCTTTCTTTTTTAAGATTTACTTTATTTTTAATAATGTGTACACATGTGTTTCTGTGTCAGAGTAGGTACACATGAGTTCAGTTACCCACAGAGGCCAAAGGATGAAATCATATTCCCCTGGAGCTAGAGTTACAAGCAGTTATATGTCACCCAACATGTGTGCTAGGAACCAAAATTGATCCTCTGGCAAAGCCACAGCACTCTCCAGAGCCATGAGCCATTATTTTCAAGAATTAAGTACATGAAGAATAAAACTATAACCAAATATATTAGAAGAACCTTGAGAACCCACTGAAAGTTATAGCCACATCCACCAAACTGATATTGATAAATCATTTTCTCAACTACAATGTCAAATATCTTACTAGTTTTATATTGCTCTCTTTTATCTTGTAACAAAAATATCAAGTTCTGATGAAGTTCTATTACTTAGTGTTAAGTCTCAAACCAGAGACAAACAGCTAACTGAGGTGCCTATCTGATATATTAAAACAGACCTGGCCAACAGGTCCTCCCAGCATCCCTCAGTCCTTCCAGTTACAGAGTTATCCTGGCTGGCATACCCCACCCCCTACCCTAAACTTCTCCAGCCCAGGGACTAAGCTGGACTTGCCCTTCCTCAAGCTGCTCTTCCCTATATAACTCAGCCACTTTGGCTATACCAGTCCTTTTTTCCCTCTTTGGCCTCTTGGCTCCTGGCTCTCCTCTCTTGCCTCCCTGGCTGGCGGGGGATGGGGAGGGTTGGGGGGGTGGGGGTTCCCAGAAGGTGTCAGACAGGAAGGCAAAACATGCAAATAAATGAGAAGGAAAACCTGGTGCAGATTGACTTTCTCAACCTGGATCAGACTTTGGGAAGTCTATTTCCAAGCAGTCTATCACATTGTAGGCATATTTTAAAAAATAGAATTTGGAAAAGAGTCTCTAGGCAACAATTCCCATAATCATTCCAGTTCCAGGTGCAAAATAAAGCTTAAGGTGTGACTACATAAAAACTTTCACAAAGTACATGGCACCATGAGGATGGGTTCTGTAGCTAAAAGGCCTGAAATCTAATGTAGTCCCTGACCAATAGCATAGGGGTCAGCAGGCCATAAAGTACATGTGACATCTCCCCTAAAGTCGGGTATTGGTCAAGGGAGGGAAGAGTCTGGAATAATCATTCTGGAGAGTTAGAATGAGGTTTGTCCCTACAGATAGTAAAAACATCACCAGGTCATTAACAACCTCTACTCTCAGCTTTCTGGATGGAATGCAGGTATTTGATTTTATCTCCTCCACTGAGGAGACACCCCTGCATGATTAATGTTCCCCATTCTTTTGATGCTTCTCTCTGAGTACAAGGCCCTTGTACCCTCTATACCTCTCTCCTTTCCCGTAACAACTCTCCTCACCTGGCCCAGCTTAGTCTGGCCATGTTCACTTCAGACTCTCCCAGATATCTCTGTCTCTGCCTCTAGCTATGCTCCCTCTTTTATCTACAATAAACCTCTCCTCCATAATACCTAGAAGCTTCCTGTCTTCCTTTGTTATTCATTTTTTCTTAGATATATTCATTTTCTTTATTAGTGATTATAAACTTAGGATCTGCTTGATAATTCCTAAGAATCACATAGGATTGTTACGTGAGATTATTTTTGGTTATCTGTGGTAGTGAAATTACACAGAGATATTTTTCATATCAACTTTTATTAATTTATTTTTTACAAACCAACCACTGTTTCCCCTCCTTCTGTAGATATAATAGTCTTATTAAGTAAGAAATACAGAGCCAAATGCAGAGTTAAAAGCCCAAGTAGCTAAGAGCTGATACTAAAAACCCTTTCTTACCCTTCGCTGCCGCTGCTATCCTTCCCCTGAGAAAGAGGTCTACTTCCTGTGTGTCTGTCTTTTTATTGACTTTCTGTTCTGCCTTCTTATTGGTTGTAAACCCAACCACATGACCTCCTCATCACTGCATGTCTATACAGACCTCTAGGTCTCTATTCAGAAGAGGGCAGGCCTCCCATGGATATCAACCAAACATGGCATATCAAGTTGAAGGCTAGATGATACAACCCAGTATGAGGAAAAGGCTCCCAAAAGCCAGCAAAAGAGTTAGAGACAGTCCCTGCTCCCACCGTTAGGAGTCCCACAAGAAGACCAAGCTACACATCTGTCATGTATATGCAGAGGGCCTAGGTGAGTCCTATGAAGGCTTCCTGGTTGTCATTTCAGTCTCTGTGAGCCCCTAAGAGTCCAGGTTAGTTGATTCTGTCAGTCTTCTTGTGGTGTCCTTGACCCCTCTGGCTGCTACATTTCTTCCTCCCTCTATTCAGAAGGATTCCCTGAGCTCAGCCTAATGTCTAGCTGATGGTTTCTGCATCTATTTCCATTAATTGCTGTATGAAGCCTCTTTGATGACAATTTGGCTATGCAAAAAACCATGAGTATAGTGGAATATTATTTATGAATCATTTCATTGATTTATTTTTTCTTTGCCAGTTGTGTTTGGTTCTATCCTAGGCCTTGGGCTATCCAGCCTCTGGGTCTTAGTGTAGCAAGCAGTATCAGGGGTAGGCTGTCTCTCATGGCTTGTGTCTCAAGCCAGACCAGTCATTGGTGTACCAGTACCACAATTTCTGTGCCTCCTATACCCCAGCACATCTTGTAGGCAGGTCAAATTGTAGGTTAAAGGTTGTATACTGTGTTGGTGTCCCAATCCCTCCCCTGAAAGTCTTGCCTGGTTACATGAGTTGGCCAGTTCAGGATCTGCTTTCCCCATTGCTAGGAATCTTAGCTAGGGTTACCTTCATAGATTACTGGGAATTTCCATCACACTAGGTTTCTGCTCACCCCTGAGATCACCCCCAATTCCAGTTAGCTCTCCAAGTACTCACTCTCTCCATCTTTCCCCAACCAGGTCTTTTCTGTTTTGGTCCTTCCCAATTCCCTCTCTATTCTCTATTTCCCCTTCCCAGGGAAATTCTTATGTCCCTCCTTGACACCTCCATGTTACTTACCTTTTCTAGGTCTGTGAACCATGGTTCTCCTTTACTTTACAACTAATATCTACTTATGAGTGAGTACATACCATGTTTGTATTTCTAGGTCTGGGTTATCTCACTCAGGATGATTTTTTTTTCTAATTCCATCCATTTGCCAGCTAATTTCATTATGTCATTGTTTTTAACAGATAAGTAATACTCCATTTGTAAATGGACCACATTTTCTTTATCCATTCTTCAGTTGAGGGGCATCACATTGCTTGCAGTTTTTGGCTATTACAAATAAAGCTGCTATGAACATAGTTGAGCATGTGTCCTTGTGGTATGGTAGAGTGTCCTTTGGGTATATGCCCAAGATTGGTATTGCTAGGTCTTGAGGTAGGTTTTGATTCCCTATTTTCTGAGAAACAACCATATTGATTTCCTGGCTGTACAACTTTGCACTTCCACTATCAAAGAGGGGTGTTCCCCTTGCTCCACATCTTCTTCCACATGCACTTGTGTTACTGATTTTAACCATTCTGACAGATGTAAGATGGAATCTCAGAGTTGTTTTGATTAGCAGTCCCTGGGTGACTAAAGATGTTAAACATTTGTGTGTGTGTGTGTGTGTGTGTGTGTGTGTGTGTGTGTGTGTGTGTGTGTGGTTTTTTGAGACAGGGTTTCTCTGTGTAGCTTTGGAGCCTGTCCTGGATCTTGCTCTGTAGACCAGGCTGGCCTAGAAGTCATAGAGATCCACCTGGCTCTGCCTCCTGAGTGCTGGGATTAAAGGCATGTGCCACCACCATACGGCAATGTTGAACATTCTTTAAGTGTTTCTTGGCCATTTGAGATTCTTCTACTGAGAATTCTTGGTTTAGATCTGTACCCCCATTTTTAAATTGGATTATTTGGTTTGTTGATGTCCAGTTTCTTAAGTTCTCTATGTATTTTGAAAATCAGCCCTCTTTTGGATGTGGGGTTGGTAAAGATCTCTTCCCATTCTGAGGTTGCATTTTTGTCCTATTGATGGTGTCCTTTGACTTACAGAAGATTTTCAGTTTTACAAGGTCCCATTTATTAATGGTCAGTCCTAGTACCTGCACTATCAGTGTTACATTCAGGAAGTTGTGTCCTGTGACATTGTGTTCAAGGATATTCCAATCTTTCCCTTCTAACAGGCTCAGTGTATTTGGTTTTATGCTGAGGCCTGTGTGTTTGTGTGTGTGTGCGCGCATGCGCGCATGCACGCACAATTTTTTATTTTATTTTATTTTTAATTAATATTTTTTCATTTACTTTACATACTAAACACAGTTTCCCCTCCCTCCTCTTCTCCTGTTCCCTCCCCCTGACTCCCTACTCCCCTCTTGCCATCTATTCCTCCTCCTTATGTGGAGGTCTTTGATCCACTTGGACTTGAGTTTTGTGCAGGGTGATACATACAGATTTATTTGCATTCTTCTGCATGCTGAATTCCACTTAGCTCAGCACCATTTGTTGAAGATGCTTTCTTTTATTCCATTGCATAATTTTGTGGGTTTACATCTGGGTCTTCAATTCTATTCCACTGATCCACCTGTCTGTTTTTATGCCAATACCATACAGTTTTTATTACTATAGCTCTGTAGTAGAGCTTGAAATCAGGGATAGTGATACCTCCAGAAGTTCTTTTATTGTTCAGGACTATTTTAGCTATCCTGGTTTTTTTATGTTTCCATATGAAGTTGGGTATTGTCTTTTCAAGGTCTCTAAAGAATTGTGTTGAAATTTTGAAAGGGATTGCACTCAATCTATAGATTGCTTTTTGTAGGATGGCCATTTTTACTATGTTAATCCTACTAATCAATGAGCATGGGAGATCTTTTCGTCTTTCTGATATCTTCTTGAATTTCTTTCTTCAAAGACTTGAAGTTCTTGTCATGCATGTCTTTTAGTTGCTTGGTTAGAGTTACACCAAGATGCTTTACATTATTTGTAGCTATTGTGAAGGGTGTTGTTTCCCTGATTTCTTTCTCAACCCATTTCTCATTTGTATATAGGTGGGCTACTGATTTTTTTAAGTTTATTTTGTCTCCAGACACGTTGCTGAACGTGTTTATCAATTGTAGGAGTTACCTAGAGAATTTGGGGGGTCACTTATGTATACTGTCATATCATCTGCAAATTCCAATACTATGACTTCTTCCTTTTCAATTTGTATTCCCTTGATCTCCCATATCACTCTAGCTGAAACTTCAAGTACTATATTGAATAGATATGGAGAGAGTATACAGCCTTGTCTTGTCCCTGATTTTAGTGTAATTAAATTAAGTTTCTCTCTATCTTATTTCCTGTTGGCTATTGACTTGCTGCTTATTACCTTTATTATGTTTAGGTATGTCCCTTACATCCCTGATGTCTCCAAGACTTTTTTCATGAAGGGGTGTTGGATTTTTGTCAAAAGCTTTTTCAGCATCTCATGAAATGATCATGTGATTTTGTGGTTTCAGTTTGTTTATGTGATAGATTCCATTGACAAATTTTTATATGATGGCCATCCCTATATCTCTGGAATGAAGTTTACTTGATCATGGTGGATATCTTCTTGATGTGTTCTTGGATTCACTTTGCAAGTATTTTATTGAGTACTTTTTGCATCAATGATCCTGAGGGAAATTGGTCTCTAATTCCTTTCTTTGTGGAGTCTTTGTGTGGTTTGAGTATCAAGGTGACTATGGCCTCATAAAATGAATTTGGCAACGTTCCTTCTGTTTCTATTTTGTGAAATAATTTGAGGAATACTAATATTAGCTCTTCTTTGAAAGTCTGGTAGAATTCTGCACTAAAACCGTCTGGCCCTGAGCTTTTCTTAAGAGACTTTTAATGAATGCTTCTATTTCCTCAGGGGTTATAGGTCTATTTATGTTTTTATCTGATATTAATTTATCTTTGGTAAGTGGTATCTATTGAGAAAATTATCCATTTCTTTTAGATTTTCTAATTTTGTGGAGTACAAGTTTTTAAAGTATGACCTAATGATTCTTTGGATTTCTTTAGTGTCTGTTGTTATGCCCCCTTTTTGTTTCTGATTTTGTTAATTTGAATATTCTCTTTTTGTCTTTTAGTTTGGATAACAATTTGTCTATCTTGTTGATTTTATCAAAGAACCAACTCTGTTTCATTGATTTTTTGTATTGTTCTCTTTCTTTTTATCTTATTAATTTTAGCCCTCAGTTTGATTATTTCCTGCCATCTACTCCTCTTGGGTATGTTTGCTTCTTTTTGTTCCATTGCTTTGGGATATGCTGTCAAGTCACTAGTATGAGATCTCTAATTACTTTATCAAGGCACTTAGTGCTATGAATTTTCCTCTTAGCACCTCTTTCATTGTGTCCCATAAGTTTGCATATGTTGTGCATCAATTTTCATTGAATTCTAGGAAGTTCTTAATTTCTTTCTTATTTCTTCTTTGACCCAGTGGTCATTCAGTAGAGAACTGTTTATTTTCCATGAGTTAATGGCTCTCTGTTGTTTTTATCATTGTTAAAATCCAGTTTTAATCCATGGCGGTCTGACAAAGTACAGAGGTTATTTCAATTTTCTTGTAACTGTTGAGATTTGTTTTGTGACCAAGTATGTGGTCAATTTTGGGGTAGGTTCTGAGAGGTAATGAGAAGAAGGTATACTCTTTTGGTTTTTGGTGAAACATTCTGTAGAAGTCTGTTAGATCAATTTGAGTCAAAACATCTGTTAATTCCATTATTTCTCTATTAAGTTTCTATCTGGATGACCTGTCGATTAGTGAGAGTAGAGTGTTGAAGTCTCCCACTATTAATGTCTAGGGTTTGATGTATTATTTATGCTTATAATGATATTTCTTTTACAAAAGTGGGTGCCCTTGTATTTGGATCATAGATGTTCAGAATTGAAACATCATCTTGGTAGGTTTTTCCTTTGATAAGTATAAAGTATTCTTCCCTATCTCTTTTGATTAATTTTGGTTTCAAGTCTATTTTTTTAGATATTAAAATTGCTACACCAGCTTGCTTCTTGGGTCCACTTGCTTGGAAAATATTTTTCCAACCCTTTACTCTGAGTTAATGTCTCTTTGATGTTCAAGTGTATGCAACAGAAGGATGGACCCTGTTTTCACATCCATTCTGTTAGCTTGTATCTTTTTATTGGGGAATTGAGAACATCTATATTGGGAGATATTAATGATCAATGATTGTTAATTCCTGCTATTTTATTGTTGATTGTGGTGGCAGTGTGAGGTGGTGTGTGTGTGTGTGTGTGTGTGTGTGTGTGTGTGTGTGTGTGTGTGTATGTGTGTGTGTGTGTGTGTGTGTGTGTGTGCGTGTGTGTGTGTGTGTTTGCTTCCCTTTTGGTTTTGCTGGTGTGAGATTTTGTATTTCCTGTATTTTCATGGGTTTAGTTAACCTCCTTAGTTTGGAGTTTTCCTTCTAACACCTTCCATAGGACTGTATTTGTAGGTAGACACTGTTTAAATTTGACTCTGTCATGGAATATCTTGTTTTCTCCATCTATGGTAATTCAGAGTTTTGCTGGGAATAGTATGCTGTGCTGGCATCTGTGGTGCATTAGAGTCTGTAAGGCATCTGCCCAGGCCCTACTGGCTTTTGGAGTCTCCATTGAGAAGCTGGGTGTAATTTTAATAGGTCTGCCTTTATATGTTACTTGGCCTTTTTTCCCTGTAGCTTTTAATATTCTTTCTTTTGTTCTGTCTAGTGTTTTGATTATTATGTGGTGGGGGTACTTTCTGGTGCAATCTATTTGGTGTTCTGTAAGCTTCTTGTACCTTTACAGGCATCTCATACTTTAGGTTAGGAAAGTTTGCTTCTATGATTTTGTTGAAAATATTTTCTGGGCCTCTGAGTTGGGAATCTTCTCCTTCTATTCTTATTCTTAGGTTTGGTCTCTTCATAGTGTCCCAGATTTCCTGAGTGTTTTGTGTCAGGAACTTTTTAGATTTAATATCTTCTTTGAACACTGTATAAATTTCTTCTATCATATCTTCAATGCCTGAGATTCTCTCTTCCATCTCTTGTACTCTTATTGGTGATACTCACATCTGTAATTCCTGTTCACTTTCCTATATTTTCCATCTCCTCGATTCCCTCTGTTTGTGTTTTCTTAATTGCCCTTATTTCCATTTTCAGGTCTTGAACAATTTTATTCATTTCCTTCCCCTGCTTGTGTTTTCCTGGATTTCTTTAAGGGATTTGTTCATTTCCTCCTTAAGAGCCTCTATCGTCTTCATAAGAATGGATTTAAGGTAATTTCTTATGTTTCTGCTGTGTTTGAATATCCAGGGCTTGCTGTAGTAGGATAGCTGGGCTCTGGTGGCACAATATTGGCCTTGACTGTTATTGATTGTATTCTTATGCTGGTGTCTAGTCATCTGGGTTTGAGGTTATTTTCAGTTTAGGTGCCGATTTCTGAGTTTATTTTTATTGGAGGGATGCTTTCTGGATGTTTTCCCCCTTGATTTCTGTTTTCTCTCTGATATTCTGGCCTGAGTGACCTGTGGTTCTGGTGACCAGCGAATTTTCAGGTTCAGTGATATGTCTCCATTGGGGTACTGGTAGCCTTCTTGGTCTCTGAGATTTTAGGTGTTCACTTTGTTTCTGGGGTTCTAGAAACTGGTGTGGTCCCTGGAGTTCCAGGTACCTCAGGTTCCTGGTGTCCTAATACCAGTGTGGCCTCCAGTAGCGCAGGTGTCTTCTACCAGAGTTGTGAGCCAAGATATGGAGTCCAGAGAAGGGGGTGCTACTGAGGACTGCTGGGTGGGTTATAATAGATATTAGTGGACAGTGAGTTGTATCTTACCTGGAGTTCCTAGTACCTTCATGGCCTCAGGTATAGCAGGAGTTATCTGCCACATTGTGGGCCTGGATATGGAACCCAGGGGAGGAAATGCTGTTGGGGACTTGGGTTCCTAGTACCTGTGTGACCTGCAGTAGAACAGGAGTCTTCTGCAGGGGTTGTAAGCTGGGATATGGAGCCCAGGGTAAGGGTGCTGTTGGGGACTGATAGGCAGGACTTAGGGGGTATTAATGGGAATTATGGTATCTTATATGTAGTTCCTAGTACCTGCATGACCTCCTCTAGAGCAGGAGTCTTCTGCTGGGGGTGAGGAGACTCTGGGCTAGGGTATGGAGCCCAGGGGAGGGTAATTAGTATTTTTATATTCAATGTGTGACCAAAGACAATTCTCTTTTGTCTAGTGTGGCCCATGAAGCTAAAAAGTTGACCACTCATGCTTTATACTGTATGCTTTTTAATTTTATTTATTGAATGTGCTGGCTAGTTTTACAACTTGATATCAATTAGAGTCGTTTGGAAGAAGGAACCTCAGTTAAGAAAAGAGCCCACCACAATGGACTGTGGTTGAGCCTGTGACACATTTTCTTGAATGATGATTGATGTGGAAGAGCCCAGTTCAATGTGGGCAATGCCACCACCAGGCTGGTGGTCCTGGGTATTATAAAAACACAGACTAAGCAAGCCATGAGAAGGTAGCCTATAAACAACATTCTTTTATAGCTCTTTTCAGTTCCTGCCTCCTGGTTCCTGCCCTGAATTCCTGCCCTATCTTCCCTCAGTGATTGGTGGTAATCTGTGATATAAAATAGCTTATTCTTCCCCAAATTGCTTTTGATCATGGTGTTATAAAAAAGCAATAAAAAAATCCTAACTTCATTCATCTGTGTTTGTATCCTCTTTGAAGTCATTACCACTTTCAAGAATAACATTTTGAATTTTTTGTTTAAGATTTACCCATATATACATGCATATATATATGCATGTATATATATATATATATATATATATATATATATATATATATGGATTTGGTAATTGAAGAGGTATAATCTGCTGGAGAAGTCATGTTGACTTGTTTTCCATGTTTCCTATGTTTCTGCATTACAATTTTTCTACCGGTTGGTTTTGATATCTCTTCCAACTTTATTTTGGGAACATTCTAGTCAGCAACCTACACTTAAATGATTAATCCCCACAGATACCTCTGATTGAGAGTTCTCATGCAAGTCTTCTGCTTTGAATCTGTGTGGATAGAGCCATGGACTACTAATTCATTTTTTTCTGAGTCACCCTTCCGTTTTCTCTGCAGTTTTCAACTGATATATCATTACCTTCATGATTTCCACTGTTCTTTCACTTTTTCTCTCTGGGATAGAGCTATCCTTTTATCCATATAGTTGTCATACAATGTATAATAAAGGCAGCTTCTAATCCTCCCTTTTATACTCAAAGAGGATTTCAAAAATCTAAGTAGTCTTAATAGCATTTTTAAAGATTTATTTTTATTTCTATGTGTTGGGTATTTTGCTTGCTTGTATATTAGTACACCAGGCTCATCCAATGCCCACAGAGGCCATAAAAAGGCATTGAGTCCCCTGGACCTGCAAATACTCTTAACCACTGAGCCTTCTTCCCAGCCCCAAACATAATTATTCTTTTAATTCTTCCTATGCAATGTTAACTTTCAAATCATAATTTCTATGAACCTTTTATTTTATCTTGTCATAGTTGTCTATGTATTTTAATTATTTTCCTTGACTAGATAGCAGGCACTATAAAATAATTATTGAGCATCAGCTACATTCTGAGTAATATAAAACACTTCACATAATTAATTTTTAACAAAATAAATAAGTTGCATCTTATTTTATATACAAGAAACCCAAAAGATACATAGACTACTATTCCTAAGGAAACAGTCTGTAAATAGAAACATTATGGGTCAAACACATCTGTTCAGTCCCAGAAACTGTCATCCTTCCATTATACTAATAGGAAATAAATACCCACTCTCCATATCATCTCTCAGCTGCAAGATGGGTTTTTTTTCTGTTGTCTTTTCTGCCTCTTCTCATCCATTCTTGCTCTTCTTCTCTGCAGTGACAAATCTGAATTTTCTCACCCAACCTGCATCTTTATCTTTTTACTCATACTGCTTTATTATTTCCAGTCCATGCTGCCACAGTTGATCAGCTAGTGTGAATACCACACTCTTTCACCAAGATCATCCCTGCAGACTCTGGCCCAGGCTGTCTTCAATATTTCTACTCAAGGTAACCACATCTCTCTTTTAAAACTCCATCAAGAAAGAGAAGATGTCTTACCCAACTTTTTAGGCCATTATCTCACAACATACTATCTTATCAAGTACACATTATACAGAAGTTATAGAAGTACTATATATAAAGAAGCTTGATTTCAACAATGAGCCACCTTGGGAACATTAGCGGTAATAGGGAAATTTCATCTTCTAACTTAGCTGTGGAGATCTTTGCCTCAGCCATGTTAAGACTTATATTCATCTGACTTGTTATCAAGTGAAACATTGCTCCCAAAAATACCTTGTGATTATTTGAGAGATGTATCAATTTCATCTAAATTATTAATAAAATTAGGATAGAAGGCTTTCTAGAAGTTTATTGCATATTCTAAGGACATACATTCAGCTAAGTGGTCCATCTCTTATTTTATGACTATCAGGTTTATGGAATATGTCTGACATAAAATGTTTATTGATATTCTGTTAGACTTTCAGATAGACACAAATCTTGAAGATAGTATTAATGACTACATTTATGAACACACCTTGACTGAGA
Source organism: Peromyscus californicus insignis (assembly GCF_007827085.1). Lineage (NCBI taxonomy): Eukaryota > Metazoa > Chordata > Mammalia > Rodentia > Cricetidae > Peromyscus > Peromyscus californicus. The sequence goes on from NW_026294562.1 coordinate 97,253,594, forward strand.
AAAATGCATTTTGTGGGTATCTTGGAAAGACAGTGAAGATGTGCTTTTGAAGACGGTGACCTGGAAATCAATGCCAACATTTCTACTGGTTCCCACTGAGGGTTTTCTGTGTTCACACTACTTAAGTGTTTAGTGTAGTCATTGACTGTTGGAAGGAAGAAAGGGAAGTAAGAAAGCATAGAGAGAGGGAAGGAGAGAGGGAGGAAGGGAGAAAGGGAGGAAAGGAGGGAGGGAGGGAGGAAGCAGCCAATGGCAGAACACAGTAGCTCAGATAAGGTCATTCTACATTCAACTCTACCCCAGATGATATTTTGACAGCTCTTGTAACTGAAAGGAAATACCTTTAGTGACAGAATAAAGTTTATCACCAGAAAATATTACTTACATAAATCCTTGCAAGAAAGTTTCTCAAAGTATGAAGCAAAAGATGGAATAAATAACATGATGTGATAAGAAACTATATTGAAGAAAATTATAAATTATCATTAAAATATTCAGATCTTACTACATAATGCAACAGAAGACAATATTGGAGACAAAGATGGCAAAATAAAGTTTAGCACTGTATTGAGGAACTGTGAACATCTCTTTGGAATATGCTAAGGAACTTGATGTCTAAATAAATAGATTAAAATTCATGTTATAAGTGCCTTCAAATAATCAAAAATATATGTGCACTATCTTATACTTGTTATACACTTAAAGTAACTATATGATAACATATTAGACAGTGTTGGAAGCTTCAAATGAGCAGAATTCCAACTTGAAGAGATAATTCATGTCATCAGTCTTCTTGTGCTAATGTAAAATAGTAGTTTTTCTTTAATAATATGAGAGCGGATTCTTCCCATGAACCATCTACCTGGAAGAATTTTTATGGAATTGGAGATATGCATTAATGGGTAAAATACATACTGTACAAGCATGAGGATCTGAGTTCAGATCCACAGAACACTCATAAAAACAATACATAATACCACACATATATAATCTCAGTGATACTTTGGGAAGATGGAAGGCCAAGACAAGAGAATCCTCAGGAGTTTATAGGCCAGCTTGCTTGATGTATGCAGTAACAAACAATAAGAAAGTCTGGTTTATTGGTGGCCTTTGGGAGAGCTTGCTCCAAGGCTGCCTCCAGGTTATACAAAAAAATATCCAATAATGTAACAAGGGCTAGACTTTTCTATCTAAAGAGAAAAATAAGGAAATACATTTTCTGGTGGTTACTTTCTCTTTTAATTTATCTTGAAAAATCCTCTCTGAAAATCTCTGTCTCCACATAGTTATATTCCACATTGTTACATTCTCCATACAGCCACATATCTGCACATTCTTCTGCACAGCCACAGGTCTCTACATACAGTTATTTCTTTTCTATACAAATTCATCTTCCTTGTCTCCATACAGTTACAAATCTCCACACAATTACATCTCTCTCCACACAGCCATAACTATACATCTCATTTACATAGCTATCTTTTCTTTCTGTCTCCACATAGCACATATCTCTTCACATTCTCCATACATTCATTATACACATTCTCCACATCTCTCTATAGTTTTTCCTCCATTTAGCTACATGCTTTTATACTTCCCTCCCATTTCTCTTTCTACATCTCTCATACTTCTCTCTCTGTACATTCAGCTACATCCTTCTTTTGGCTAGTGTGCGCCCGTGCGTGTGTGCATGCACGTGTGTGTGTGTGTGCGCGCACGCACACACACGCACACACACTTCAACAGTCAAATTCTGGACAATTATATGTTACATTTTCAGGGTTCAACCCATTCTCATAACACATGATAAGTCACTAGTTTCTCTCAGGCTAGGAAGGTCATGCTAACTGGCTGTGAGTAATTAAGCACATAGCCTGAGCAATATCACAGAGAGTGACATTGAAATTCAGGACTTAAACAATAAACAGTTGGCTGAACTTTGAGGCAGGGAGTATGTGCAGAAAGTCAACTGCTGAGGGAAACTGTACAGGGAGCCATATCTCATTGTTATCAGCCTGACTTTGGTTCAACAGACACTTGGGAATCTGTCCTTGAGCAAATCATCTTCAGAGGCAACTTAGTCTATTTTGGATTTGCTCTGAGGTCTTAGCTAAATGTGTAAAAGGCTGTCTTTTGTAGCCAAGAATATTGTTATATTCCTATGTTAGTTTGAGTTATGAAAAATATCCGAGTATTATTTATATTCATCAGAACTATACAGCTTAAGCAGAAACCATCTTTCTGACCATCCGCAGCTATGTGTGTGCCCAATAGATGGAATATTTTCATGAGATAAACACACAAGCAATGGAAAAATACCCATATCTGTTTTTAGGGAAGAAATGTAGTGATACATATATAACGGCAATCTAACAAGGCAACTCCATGTAGTTTATCTGGTAGTTAAGAGGTTTATTTCTGGGTAACTTACAACCAATAAAGGGGTCAGTTACAGGGACTGGGAGAGGTGAGGTGCAATCCAGCATGATTCTCAGGAGAACTCTGACTTGGTCTGCAATCCAGCATCCAGGACCATGAGGAGCCAAGAGAGCTGGCATGTATGCACCTTGGGTCTTAAGTGGTCCTGTCTTGGCCACACCCCAGGGGCAGGTCTTAGGTAGGTGTGGCAGTTACTGGCTGCCTCACTAGGGGCAATGCTTCAAAGTCAAAGCTGGAACAGCTACCCATTACATACATAAGAGAAATTACAGACAGAAGTAACCAGTCATTTATAGACAGTGACCCCACTGGTCTTTACCAAGTGGGGCTCCCCATCAGAGAATTATTCATCTGGTGGGTCGACCTGTTGAATACTAGTTGTCATCTGCTTTATGCTCCCATGGCCTCTGGCACTGGTTCAAACAATAAGGAAGTTGAGGACCAACACCTGAGGTTGTTTTCCTATATCAATATATACACCATGTGCAGGAACACACACATACACTCAATGCACAAATTTTAAAAACCAAAAAGAGAAGAATGGAGATATGTCTCCATGGTTAAGAGCACTATCTGCTCTTCCAGCATTCAATTCCCGGCAAGCACATAATGGCTCACATCTATAATTCCAGTTATAGGGGGTTCCAACATCCTTTTCTGGCTTCCACAGGCACTAGGAATGCATATTGTGCACAGGCATACATACAAGCAAAACACTATACATATTAAATTATTTTTCAAAAAATTTTAAAATTTTTCAGAAGTTAGAATTTCAGGGATGCAAGAAAGGTTCAACAAATGTAATATAACACATAACAGAAAAAGAAGTCACATGATCATATGTTGCAGAAAGTCTATGATTATATTTACTATTCCTTCATGAAAAAGTCCTGAAGACACTAGCAAAAGAAAGAATATACCTCAACATAAGTGTCTCATTTGTTTTTCTATTGCTGTAAAAAGACACCATGACAAAGGCAATGTCTTTAAAAAAGTTATTTAATTGTGAGCTTGCTTATAGTTTCAGAGGATTAGTCCATGATCATTATAGCAGGAAGCATGGGAGCAGGCAGGATGGCATGGCATGGGGCAGTAGAGGTTAATGGGAGTATGAAACATTGAAAGAGTTAAGGACCTTGTAGTTACAAAGAAATCAGAAACTGATTCACCTTATCCCTAATTTTGGCCTCAATTTTTACATACAAATAGAATCTCCTAAAATATTCACCAAAGACATGCAAATAAAATATACTCAAATGGTTTCATTTTTCTAAGGTCACATTCACTACAACTACTCTTTTTAAAAAAGGAAAAAAATACATACCTGGAAAATGTCTACTTTTCTTCACTTTTCATCATAACACAAACCTTTGTAAGACCCACTCAATTCCCCACAGACATTATCTAATACTCTCAAGAATTCTACAAGCAGAACAAAATAGTATGGAATCAGGAAGGAAAACAAATAGCTTTGAATCCTTGATGAAATCTTTTTGGTGTGTGTGATAGAAGAAATTTAACTTTCATAAACAGGAACTTCATAGTAATAAACAACTCTAGCCAGGTGTGGTGGCACATGCCTTACTATTATATATGTAAGGAATGGGGAGATATTTTCTGAACATCAAAGTTCTGTTTTGTTTTTCAGCAAGACAATCTGATCTCACATTGTGACAGTTAATGTTGATTATCAACCTCACAGGATCTATAATACAAAGAGACAAGCCTCTGGTTATGTCCATGAGGGATTCTGTAGATTAGGATTATTAAAATAGAAGGACCCATCCTGAAGTGTGTGGCACTATCCCATAGACTTCCTCCTGGACTGGATAAAAAAGGAGAAAACAAGCTGAGAACTAGCATTCTCTCTCCGTTTCCTGACCATGATGAAATGTGACCAACCACCTCAGTCTCCAACCATCACAACTTCTTTGCCATGATGGACTTCAGCTTCCCTTGAGCTGTTAGGAGAAATAAAGCTTCCTCCCTTAGATTGTTTTTGTCAGGGATTTGTCACAGCAACAAGGATACTAATTAATAAACACCTCTACTTCTCCTTGTCTGATTAGTCTTCAAAATATGTCATAATTTCAATCATTCCTGTGATTAACCACAGTGATCTTTCCATTTCAGGTCAGTAACTACTGGTCCATCATTTCTTCAGGATCCAGCTTTACAAAATGGAACACAGTTGGAAGGCATTGCTTCTTAACATCCTTGAAGATCTTACAGAGGAAGAGATGGGAAAGTTTAAGTACCAACTGAAAAATATAGATCTTGCTAAGGAATACAGCCACATTAAACGAGGGACTCTGCAGAAGGCAAACACAGTGGCACTACTTGCTGATACACTGATCCAGCACTATGGAGAAGAATACTCCATGACTGTGACTCATGATGTTCTGATAGCCATAAACCAACGGAATCTAGCAGAACTGATTATTCCACAAATGGAAAAATGTGAGTCTTGAATTAATCATCCCTCTCTTTGCTAGATATGTCTAAAACATTCCCTGAAATCACCCTATTATGAATAATTCAAGAGATGTTGCCAGAATGACATCTAAAGGGAGCTATGTTTTGTGGTGGTGTGAAAACAATAATCTAGAGCCAGTGAATAAGCTCTGTGAGCTAAACACTTGCCACACAAGACTGACAACCTAAACTCAATCCCTAGAACCCATGTAAAGGTAGAGGAAAGAACCAACTCCATTAAGTTGTCCTCTGACCTCCAGATGCACACACAGCGAGGACATACATCATCGTCACCATCATCATCGTCATCATCTACTAATAATAAATAAACTTAAATTTATATAATATAAAACAAACTATTTTAAAAAGAACAATTTAATGCATTCACATTATGGTGCCACTACCATCTTTGTCTAGTTACAGAAATTTCTCATTACTCTAAAAAGCCTAACTCTAAAAAAGCCTAACTCAATAAGGAGTTTCTCCCCACTCCTCACTCTCTACTCTTTCTACATACTAGAAAACAGCAATGTTATGTATATATATATATATATATATATATATATATATATACATATGTGTGTGTGTGTGTGTGTTTATATTATAGTGTATGTAATTCTTTGCCTTTGAGCTTCATTTACATTGTGATAATCACATTTTATAGCTGAATAGTATTATTTGTATATATTTTAACACTTTATTTTTCCACTCAACTGCTGATGGATATTTAAATTGTTTCTACCTCTGATCTATTGTGAATAGTGCTATTATTAGTATGCCCTTATGAGTACTTGCTAGAGTACCTGTGTTCCAGTCTTTTGGGCAAACATTTAGAAATACAACTTCATATATATATGCATATGTGTATATATTATATAATATATATATTAGAAGTTAATAAATATCTAATATATATTATTTTGTTGGTGCTATGGCTCAGTGGGTAAAGATGTTTGCAATGCAAGCCTGACAACCGGAGCTCAATCCCCATAACCTACATAAAGGTGGAAGGAAAGAACTGGTTCCACAAAGTTGTTCTCTGACTTCCATATATGCACCATGGCACACATCTTCCATCTGCACCAATAAAAATAAATAAAATCTTTTTTAAGTTTAGGAATTATTTACAATTATGTGTGTGTGTTTAACTTTTTAAGGAAACATCAAACTTTTCTACAGTGACTGAACAATTTTGCATTCCCTCCAGCTATGTACAAATTTTTTATTTTTTACCACTTCTCTAGCATCTTTTATTTTCTGTTTTTTTATTATAGGGATCCTATATGAAGTGTTAAGTGATTCCTCATTGTAGTTTTGATTTGTAAGAGTATTTTGTGTACTCAATGGCTACTTTTATGCCTTTTTTGGATAAATGACTATTGAACTCTTATGCCTATTTTTTAAATATGTTGTTTGGGAATTTTGTTTGTTCGCTATCAAGTTGTAGGAGAGTCTTAAATATTTTAAACATTAGGCCCCCACAAGAAAGTTTGAAAATATTTTCTCTCTTCCCATATGTTGCTTTTTTACAATGCTGTTTCCTTTACTGTGCAGAAGCTTTTAACTTGGGGTAGTCTTACTTGATGAATTGTTATTATTATTATATTATTGTGTCATTTTTATGCCCCACACCTCTAATCTGATGAGATGGTTATTCATATGTACTAATCATTCCTTTTTTAATTTTTTTCACCGTACATACCAACCACAGTCCCCCCTCCCTCCCTTCCTCCTACTCTACCCCACCTCTCCCCCAACCTCCCATCCACAACTCAGAGAGAGTTAAGGCCTCCCATGAGGAGTGAACAAAGTCTGGCACATCAAATTGAGGCAGGCCCAAGCCCTTAGCCCCTGCATCAAGGCTAAGCAAGGTATCCCACCAAGGGAATAGGCTCCAAAAAGCCAGTTGATGCACCAGGGATAAATACTAATCTCACTGCCAGGGGCCACACACACAGACCAAGCCACACAACTGTCACCCACACTCAGAGGGCCTAGTTTGATCCCCTGCAGGTTCCACAACAACAGGTTCCCCAGTCAGTCCAGAGTTCATGAGTTCCCACTAGCATGGGTCAGCTGTCACTGTGGGTTTCCCCATCATAATCTTGATGCCCCCTTGTAACCAAAAGTTTCTCTAGTCTCACCCAGCCCCACAGTTCCTCAGCCACTTATAAAATAATCATTCAGAGGCTTAATATTAATTTTCAATTGCATGGCCTATGGCAGGCTTCTTGCTAGCTAGCTCTTTTATCTTAAATTAACCCATTTATATTAATCTATGTGTTCCGTGGCTTTACCAATCTGCTGGCATCCTGCTTCTCCTTTGGCCTCTCTCTTCCTGTCTCTCCCCTTGGATTTTCCACCTGCCTCTAAGGTGCCTTGCCATAGGCCAAAACAGGCTGACTTATTAGCCAATGGGAGCAACACATATTCCAGCATACAGAAAGACATCCCACAGTACCCCTACTCATACAATCTCTCTACCCTTTTTTCAACTGGACTCCAGGTGTTTGGACCAGTGCTTGGCTTTGGATCTGACAATTAGGGTAGTCACCAATATGATTACAGGGGAAAGCCAGTTCAGGCACCCTCTCCACTATTGGTTGGAGTCTTAGCTGGGGTCATCCTTGTGGATTCCTGGGAATTTCCCTATCACCAAGTGTCTCGGGAACTCCATAATGACTCCCTCTATCATGATATCTCTTTCATTGCTTTCCTTTTCCATCCCTCCCCCTACACAATCATCCCATTCCCTCGTGTTCTGATCCCCCATCCCCTCCCCTCTCTAATCCCCCACCCCAGTTTACCCAGAAGATCTTATCTATTTCCCACTCCCAGGGCAATTCATGCATGTTCCTCTTAGAGTCGGTCCTCCTTGTTACATAGTTTCTCTGGGGTTGTAGATTGTAGCCTGGTCATCCTTTGCTTTACATCTAATATCCACTTATGAGTGAGTTCATACTGTGATTGTCTTTCTGAGTCAGAGTTACCTCACTCAGGATGATTTTTTCAAGTTCCATCCATTTGCCTGCAAATTTCATGATATCATTTTTTTTTTTTTACTGCTGAGTAATACTCCATTGTGTAAATGTACCACATTTCCTTTATCTATTCTTCAGGTGAGGGTCATCTCAGTTGTTTCCAGGTTCTGGCTATCATTAATAATGCTGCTACAAACATAGTTGAGCAAGTGTCCTTGTGGGCATGATTGAGCATCCTTTAGGTATATGACCAAGAGTGGTATTGCCAGGTCTTGAGGTAGATTGATTCCCAGTTTACTGAGAAGTCGTCATACTGATGTTCAAAGTGGCTGTGTAACTTTGCACTCCCATCAGCAGTGGAGGAATGTTTCCCTTACTCCACATCCTCTCCAACATAAGTTGTCATCAGTGTTTTTTATCTTAGCTATTCTGACAGGTGAAAGATGGTATCTCATAGTTGTTTTGATTTGCATTTTTCTGATGGCTAAGGATGTTGAACAATTCCTTAAATGTCTCAGCCATTTGAGATTCTACTGTTGAGAATTCTCTGCTTAGATCTGTACCCCAGTTTTAATTGGATTGTTTGGTGTTTTGATGTCTAGTTTCTTGAGCTCTTTGTACATTTTGGCGATCAGCCCTCTGTCAGATGTGGGGTTGGTGAAGATCTTTTCCCATTCTGTTTTGTCATGTTGACCATGTCCTTTACCTTACAGAAGCTTCTCAGTTATAGGAGGTCCCATTTATTAATTCTTGCTCTCGGTTGTCTGTGCTACTGGTGTTATATTTAGGAAATGGTCTCCTATGCCAATGCATTCAAGATTGCACTCCCAAACAGCGGTGGAAGAGTGTTCCCCATGGGGAATGATTTTTTTAATGTGTTCTTGAATTTGGTTTGCTAGTATTTTATTTAGTATTTTTGCATCAATATTCATGAGGCAGATTGGTCTGTAATTCTATTTGTTGCATCTTTGTGTGGTTTGGGTATTAGGGTAACTGTAGCCTCATAAAAAGAGCTTGGCAGTGTTCTTTTTGTTTATATTGTATGGAACAATTTGAGAAATGTTGATATTAGCTCTTCTTTGAAATTCTGGTATAATTCTACACTGAAACCATCTGGCCCTAGACTTTTTTTTTTTTTTTTTTTTTTTTTGCTTGAGAGACTTTTAATGACTACTTCTATTTCCTTAGGGGTTATAGGCCTATTTAAATTATTTATCTAGTCTTGATTTAATTTTGGTATGTGGTACCAATCCAGAAAATTGTCTATTTCCTTTAGATTTTCCAGTTTTGTGGAATACAGGCTTTTGAAGTATGACCCGATGATGCTCTGTATTTCCTCAGTGTCTATTGTTACGTCTCCCTTTTCATTTCTGATTTTGTTAATTTGGATAGTCTCTATCTGCCTTTTGGTTAGTTGGGATAATGTTTTGTCTAACTTGTTGATTTTCTCGAAAACTAATTCTTTCTTTCATTGATTCTTTATATTGTCTCTTTGTTTCTATTTTCTTGATTTCAGCCCTCAATTTGATTATTTCCTGTCATCTACTCCTCCTGGGTGAGTTGCTTCTTTTTGTTCTAGAATTTTCAGGTGTGCTGTTAAGTCACTAGTGTGAGATTTCTCTAAATTCTTTATGTGGGCACTTAATGCTATGAGCTTTCCTCTTGGTACTGCTTTCATAGTGTCCCATGAGTTTGGGCATGTTGTGCATTCGTTTTCATTTAATCCTAGGAAGTCTTTAATATCTTTCATTATTTCTTCCCTGATCCAGTGGTGATTCAGTTGAGTGTTGTTCAGTTTCCATAAGACTGTAGTCTTTCTGTAATTTGTGTTGTTGTTGAATTCTAGCTTTAAGCATGGTGATCCAATAAGGTACAGGGGGTTATTCCAATTTTTTTGTATCTGTTGAGGTTTGCTTTGTTACTGAGTATGTGGTCAATTTTAGAGAAGGTTCCATGAGGTACTGAGAAGAAGGTATTTTTTTGTGTTTGGGTGAAATGTTCTATAGATGTCTGTTAAGTCCATTTGAGTCATAACATCTGTTAGTTCCCTTATTTCTCTGTTAAGTTTCTGTCTGGCAGACCTGTCCAGTGGGTGAGAGTTAAAGTCTCCCACTATTACTGATGTGCAATTTAAGCTTCAGTAATGTTTCTTTTACAAATGTAGGTGCCCTTGTATTTGGGGCATAGATGTTCAGAATCGAGACTTCATCTTGATGGATTTTTCCTGTAATGAATATGAAATGTCCTTCTCCATCTCTTTTGATTAATTTTGGTTTGAAGTCTATGTTGTTAGATATTAGGATAACTGCACCAGCTTTTTTTAGGTCCATTTGATTGGATAATCTTTTCCCAATCCTTTACTCTGAGGTAATGTCTGTCTTTGAGGTTGAGATTTGTTTCTTATATGAAGCAGAAAAATGGACCCTGTTTTCATACCCATTCTTTTAGCCTATGTCTTTTTATAGGTGAATTGAGTCCATTGATATTAAGAGATATTAATGACCAGTGATTTTTAATTCCAGTTATTTTTGGTTTGGGTGGTGGTGCTTGTGGTGGTGGTAGTGTGTGTGTGTGTGTGTGTGTGTGTGTGTGTGTGTGTGTGTGTTTCCCTCCTTTGGGATTTGCTGGTGTGAGGTTATCTATTGCCTGTGTTTTTGTTGGTGCAGCTAACTTCCTTGGGTTGGAGTTTTCCTTCTAACACTTTCTGTAGGGTTGGATTTGTGCATGGGTGTTGTTTAAATCTGGTATTGTCATGGAATATCTTGTTTTCTCCATCTATAGTGATTGAAAACTTTGCTGGGTATAGTAGTCTGGGCTGGCATCCATTGTCTCTTAGTGTCTGCAAAATGTCTGTCCAGGATCTTCTGGCTTTCAGAGTCTCCATTGAGATGATGAGTGCAATTCTGATAGGTCTGCCTTTATATGTTGCCTGTCCTTTTTCCTTTGCAGCTCTTAATATTCTTTCTTTATTCTGTATGTTTAGTGTTTTGATTATTATGGGGCAAGGAGGGTTTTGTTTTGTTTTGTTTTGTCCAGTCTATTTGGTGTTCTGTAAGCTTCTTGTACTTTCATAGGCATGTCCTTCTTTAAGTTAGGAAAGTTTTCTTCCAGGATTTTGTTGCATATATTTTCTGTGCCTTTGAGCTGGAATTATTCTCCTTTTTCTATCCTTATTATTCTTAGGTTTGGTCTTTTCATGGCGTCCCAGATTTCCTGGATGTTTTGTGTTAAGAATTTATTGGGTTTAACATTTTCTTTGACAATGAATCTATTTCCTCTATGGTGTCTTTGACACCTGAGATTCTGTCTTCCATCTCTGTGTATTCTATAGGTTATGCTTGTATCTATAGTTCCTGTTCATTTACCCAGATTTTTCATTTCCAGAATTCCCTTGGTTTGTGTTTTCTTTATTGCCTCTATTTCAATTTTCAAGTCTTGAACTGTTTCCTTCAGCTGTTTGATTGTGTTTTCTTGGCTTTCTTTGAGGGATTTTTCCTCCATTTCTTTAAAGGAATTTTTCATTTCCTCTTTAAGGGCCTCTGTCATCTTCATAAAGTTATTTTTAAGGTTGTTTTCTTTTGCTTCATCTGTGTTGGGATATTCAGGTCTTGCTGTTGTAGAATCACTAGGTTCTGTGGTGCTATATTGCTTTTTTTATGTTTTGAATGTATTCTTACACTGCCATCTACCCATATGGGTTGGGGTAGTTATAGGTACAGGTGTTGATTCTTCCTCCAATCAGTGCAGGTGCCTGTGCCTCTGGGGTCACTGTCCCTCCAATCGGTGCAGGTGGAGCTTTGCCTCCAGGGGCTTCTGATGCCACAGGGTACAGTTGGCCTGCTGACCCAGCTACTGGGCTGCAATGAGTGGGGGATGGGCATGGGATGTACCTAGCACCTAGAGCCTAGAGTGGGGCTGTCCAGCCAGGAGACTAGTCACTCACCTCTTCCTCTAGTTGGTACAAGTGGAACCTATACCTCCAGGGGCCTCTGATGCTGCAGGGGTCATTGGCCTGATGACCAGTTGCTATGGCTGGGATGGGTAGTCCACAAACTGTTCTGCAGAGGCACAGAAGCAGAAATCTCAGAGTCCGTGTAGCTACACAGAGTGCTGCCACTGGGACTTCCTAATCATTCTTATAAAATAAAACATTCATGTCTTTTCTTGGGTCACACCTGAGAAATAAATACTAACGTTAAATTTATCTGGGCTAAGTTGTTTATGTCAAAGAGATTTATGAATAGATAAGACACCTTTTAATACTATATTAACTATGAAATTAATTAACATTATTTTACCCTTAAAGCTGGATCTTCCATGGGAAAGTCTAAAAAATGGACAAACAAGAGAAAACAAGACAATGAAGCAAAAGCAGATGAAGATAAATGGCCAAAGGTTTGTAATCAACTCTGGGCCAAGTATTTTTGCCCTTGAAAGGAGTGAAATAGCCAGATCATAAAGATATCCAAAATCTTAGAGGCCTAGGGGAAACTGTATCCTACAATGTACCAAAGTCAATCTGTGTCGGTACCAACATGTCTCCAAGGAGTCAGAATTGAAGGAGAGCCAAGTTCTAAAGAAATCTAGCCCTCTGTTCATTCATTTCTGAGTGCCTATGTGCACAGTGCTTAAATTTCCTGAGCCATTTTTTCTCTAAAAATGGTGTATCCAAATGATGAAGCATAATTGAAAATTCAGTCTAAAGTTACTGAATAAACTCATTTCATTTTCTTCACTAATCACAGTTTTTTTTAATTCTGTGCATATATTCTGTTATCTTATTGCATACAACTCTCACATAAGTTTGCCTTGATTCTTCTGTTCTATTTCTAGGAATCTCCACATTGTCTGAGAGAAATCCAAATCATTTCAGAATAATAGTATGCAAAATATGTAATAAATATCTATGATGTGGTAGGTTTCTCTTCACTTCTCTTCAGATTCCATTTTATTCCCATGAACTTTTTCTTTTTATCTGCTACATCAGTTCAGTAAAGTCTTTCTTTCCCTTTTATCCCAGGAAAATCTAGCAACTTCTAATTCTGTTATGAGTGCATTTTAATTTGTTGTCATGCCTTCACTTGCATAATAGTGCAGTCTGGTTAACCATTTAATCATTTAAAACTCTTTGTTTTGAGCCCTTTAATGCTGAGTTCTGAATTATGTTTCATTCTTTGTCAAACCATTGCCAAACAGAAAATGAGATAGATTTTTGTAAATTAGTAATATATTCTTACATGCATAAATTGTTAGATTAAACAAGCCTTTTTATTATAGAGTGATAACAAATACTATCACTATTTCTGTTCCTTTCTAGAAGTTTCAAAAATTAATTACTTCAATGAAACCCAATGGATCTACTACTAACCCTGCAAAACCTCAAACAATCAGTGATATTGAAGAAACAAAAAAAAATCACCACTTTGATGACTTGATCCAGAGGCTTAATCTAGAATGTTATTATCCCAAGAAGATGACCAAAGTTAATTTTCTTCTGATAAATAAGATCTCATTCCTGGGTATTCAACCTAAAGCTGAGAGGGAACTACCATATTGTTTTCTGGAGAAGCTATTGGTATTGGATTATAATTTAAGATTCCTTGTTTACAGAAAGACAATTTCAAATCTGTCCCAGGCAGTGACTATAGATTCAGAAAGAAAATTGTCAAGATTTGAGGACTTTTTTATGATTAAGGAAGGACATTCAGCCTCAGTACCAACTTGCATTCACCCACTGGACATCCAAATGGCAATTTTCCACTGTGCCGATGACTTCACAAGACAATTTATTTTAACCAAACTTTCCACTTGCCAATTTGCTCTCCCATTTTTGGTGCCCAATCATTGCAATTCCCAAGTTGAATTCCCTCTTTGGTCTCTTGGACAAATCAGAAAAAGCTGGAGGGAAGTGGAAAAAATAGGTTGGGAGACAAAAATTAGGAAGTATGATAACCAACTGATTAGCTCACAGCCTACACACATTGTATCATTCATAAGAATTGGAGATTTTGTCTCGACTTCTAAGTCACAGATTCTGAATTTACTCCTGAGTAAGGGAAAATATGACCATTTCTTTCACAATCATTTTAGGAAAGGCAACAAGAACTGTCTGTTAATGGCAGGGATGGTGGAAATCTGCTGGTTCTGTCCAGGTGGAAGAGCTGAGGACAGATTTGAAAACTGCATTGCCTTCACCAATCTCCATGGAAATGCTGAACTATATGAAAAGCAAGTTAAGTTCTTGCAAGAGGTCTCCTCAGTCACTGTACTCCTTCTGTCAGCTTCAGAAAATGCTTCAGGAAGTGCAAAAATGAGCACATCTATTCTACATGAATTTTGGAATCCACACAAACCTCTCATCTGTCTGTTTGAAAATGTAGAAAATATTCTGGATGAGAAGTATGCTCCTCACAAAGTAAGAATTGGCATCAAGAGTCTAAACAAGGTAGAATTAGCTGATAAAATCACAGTTACATTAGCACAGTTACTGAAAGAATCTACATCGCCATGCAGTTTGAATAACTGTGCCAACATTGCTAGGAAGTATGGATTTATCATTGATGAAGACCAGAGACACTTCCAGGAAGCAGGAAAAAAAGCAGACAGCATTGTAGATCTCTTAAGAAAAGTGAAATTATCTCAGATAAAAGAAAGCCTACTGCCTCTTCAGGGACAGCTATGGCATGATTGGTGCAAGAAGGACAAGGAATTCTACCAACTTAGAGAAAAGGGGAACAAGACCATTGAACAATACAAGAATGAGATTGAAAAGGAAAAGCAAAATATACGCTGGGAACAATATCACAAAGTAGTTCATCTTAATGGCCTGATGGAGTCATTTTGTCAAAGTCTTCAGTCATACCCAGAAACTCACACTGAGCTCTACTTCCTGCAAAGACTGAGTTTGTTAATAGATCAACTAATCAAGACAGACTTAGAAAACCTCCACCAGAGGCACAGATTTCTGATGACTCAGGTGCAAACAGAGAAACTGAAGCCATCAAAGGCAGACTCCATCAGACGCTGGGAGGCTGATCTAGAAGCTGTTTCCAAAGAAATCTGTGATTCTACCCTGGGACTTGAGCATCTTCTGAGAGAATTGGGCCAGATCTATGAAGCTCTGGAAGAAACTTCTTCCCAAACAAATACACTGTATCTGTCTGTCCCCCAAATGGCTGCTGATCTGATGGTGTCTGGGTTTCCTATTGAGCTAATGGATGGGGATACTTCTTATGTGCCCTTGAAGTGGGTAGCAGCTGTTTTTGACAAGGTCTCTGAGAAACTTGGAGACAAAAAGGTGTTTGTTCTTTCTGTCCTTGGCCTGCATAGCTCAGGGAAGTCCACTCTGCTGCATGCCATGTTTGGGTTGCAGTTCAGCCTCAGTGCTGGGAAGTATACTCGGGGTGCTTACATGCAGCTCCTGAAGGTAGAAGATATATTCAAAGAAGAGCTGGGCTTTGATTTTTTGCTTGTTGTGGACTCAGAAGGACTAAAGGCTCCACAGCCCATGAACAAAGCACAAAGTAAGGAAAATGAGCTGGCAACCTTTGTCACTGCACTTGGAAACTTAACTCTAGTCAATATTTGGGGGCCAAACTTATCAGAAATACAAGGTGTTCTACAAATAGCTATTCATGCCATTCTCAGGATGAAACAACTGAGTATTTCCCCAGGTTGCCTGTTTGTTCATCAGAATACAGAAGAAACCATAGATACAAATCAAAGTATGGCAAGGCGACAGCAGCTGCAAGAAAAATTGGATGGAATTACACTTGCAGCAGCTCGATATGAACAGTGCTCAGATGTACACTGTTTCAGTGATGTCATTAAGTTTGACATCAGAACCCACATCCATTATTTTGCTCATCTGTGGGAAGGTTATCCCCCAATGGCCCCTCCTAATCCCTGCTATAGCCATAATGTCCAGAAGCTAAAAAGCAGGATTCTTAAGTTTGCCAAGGAAGAATCCAGGGGAAGTATTTTGAAGATATCAGAATTTAAAGTCCGAATACAGGATTTATGGAAGGCCTTGGTGAATGAGAACTTCATCTTCAGATTCAAGAACACCCAGGAAGTTGTGGCTATGGATAAACTGGAGACCACATACAGTGGTTGGACCTGGGAGCTGCGAAACTTTGTGCTGGACTTGCAGAATCAGCTAACCAAACAGATTCAAAATGGGTTAGTTCAGGAGATTGTGAGAAGTTCAGTTGAAAGCCAACTTGTGGGTAAACACGAAGCCATTAAGCGAGAACTTGAAAAATATTTTCAAGAAGACCAAGATAGAGACATATTGGCTCCATGGAGAGGAAAACTTGAAGATGATTTGAAGACTCTTGAAAAGGAACTTGTAGTAGAAACCATCAAAAAATGTGAGGATGTAATAAATGGAAAGAAAATTCAAGACCTTTTAAAGGTGCAAAAAGTAAAAATTGAACATAAGTTACAAGAAAAAATCAGAGAAGTGGCCACATCTGTCAAGAGCACTGAGTTGCATGAGAAGGAGCTGAGAGATATGTTCAACAAAATCTGGTCAGAGAACATCTCCATCGTTCTGCCTCCCTCACTCTCATTTGCTGATGATCCTAACATTGATGTTGACCTAGAGAACATTCTGCTGCAGCATTTTAAACAGCATCCTCATATTGTCAGTAAAATTAGATATCGTGGTACAAAGAACCCATTTTCTATCAACTATTCTAAACATGTTATTACTTCTCAAACTTCACAAATAAATGCACCTTCTGTGGAAGATTTTGAGACAGACATCATAATGAACACAACAGCTCACATTATGAAAATGGTTAAAGAAGTCATAAATCTAAGAGAACAAAACAACCAAGGATACAGTTCTAGTTACTTTCATGAAATTCTCCAAGTGATTGACACTGAGACTGCAGCTGCAACTCACGGACTGGCATTTGCACTAAGCAACAGATACAAACTAGAGCTTGCCCTGGAGCTATGCCAAGAGGCAGCAAACAGTTTTAAAAGGATGTCTACTGCATTCAAAAGGGCAAATAACCCTGTCCTACATCTAGAGAGCCAAAAAGAGGAAAGTTTTAATGATTTTAAGTTATTCTACAAAAACTGCTCAAACACTGATTGATTTCCTCTGGTGCAAAGAGTTTTTCCTACCCTATGAATTAGTATAAATACTCAAAATCCTTGTCAATTTCCTTGTCATCTGTTGCATTCTCTTCTGTGATGAGCGTTTTTGTAACTCAGACAATTAAATCCAACCAATTAAACACACAATTTGGATCTATCCTAGGAGTTTAGAATTAGTGAATTGTCCTGTAAGTAATCTCCAAACTACTATTTTACCAGAAGTTAAATATTTAAGTTAAATATTTATTAAAAATACAGAAAATAGGCTATTCATTTGTATTAACTATTATAGCAAGCAATGCAAAAGTATATGATGAATATAAATAATAATAAAATCAAAGAGGCTGGAGAGACGGCTCAGAGATTAAGAAGACCCAACCAAGTTCAATCCCTACCATTCATATCAAGTAGCTTGAAACAAATTGTAACTTTAGCTCCAAGGAATCTAATGCCCTCTTCTGGCCTCCACAGGGGGACACACACACATATACAAAATAAAAATAAATAATAAATCGAAAAAAATAAAATGTTAAGCTTGGTGTGGTGGTGGACCCCTTCAAGACCAGCACTTTAAGAAGTAGAAGCAGGCTGATCTCTGTGAATTCAAGACCAGCCTGTTCTACATAGCAAGTTCCAGGACAACCAGAGCTATATACAGAGACTCTGTCTCAAAAAACTAAATAAGTAAATGAGTAAATAAAAATATAAAATAAATTTAGTTTAATTTAAAAAATAAAAATTTTCATAGCCCCTCTGCATATATGTTATATACAGTTGTGTAACTTGGTCTCTGAGACTCCTAACAGTGAAAGCAGGGGCTATCTCTCTGTTACCTTCTTTTGGAACCCATTCCTCCTACCAGATTGCCTTATCCAGCCTTAATAGAAAAGGAGATGCCTAGTCTCACTGCAACTTGACATAGCATGGCTGACTGATATCCATGGGAGGACCACTCATATCCGAAGAGAAACAGTGGAGGAGGAGTGGATGGAGGAGGGGGAGGAGGAACTGGGAAGAGGACAGGGAGGGGAAACTTTGGTGGGGATGTAAAAACAAAAAAAAAATTTAAATTTAAATTAAAAAAATAAAAATACATAACTATGCATGTATAGAACTACCTAACTTACTTACTTCTTTTTTTCTTTTTTCTTTTTTCTCTTTTTCTTTTTTGTTTTTACTTAATTCTCAGTTAAATCCATACTATAAGGCAGGGATTTAGAGGGCTGGAGATAAAGAGTAAGGGACATAGCTTCTGGACTTTACTGTGAGCAAAGGACAGCTTCATTAATAAAACCCGTGTGTGCTGCTCTACTGCCATCTTGTGATCATTTTTTTCCTGATCAGCCTCAAGTCCCTCGATCCTAAGATTCACATGTTTTGTTTAAGCACTGCTTAAAAGGATGAAATGAAAATTTCTCTGGAAACTAATAATGACGAATAAGATCTGCTATGGAAATGATTGACAGAGAGATAGGGAACCGAAGAAGGAGAGCTTAGCTTGGTCTTGGTTGGGAGAACCACCAGAGAATGCCCTTCAGTAGAGGAACGTGAGAGCTGAATCAAATCTAGGAGAAAGAGAATTTTCAAGCAGAAGAAAATTTTCAGGCAGATGTTGCAATATAAGATGAAATAGAACTATTGCACTTGGGAGAATCTTGTTATTAAAAACAACAACAACAAAAAGAACTGGTATGTCTTAATAACATTTAGTAGGTGATAAAAGTGTTGAAATATGCTGATGAGGACTAAAAACGTGTTAATATAAGGTCTTGACTAGAAAAACTGGGGAGCAGGAGTTTCTAAATGAAAATAACACATGCTGGGGAGAAGTGAAAGCTTGAGTGGCATAACTTACTGCTGGAGACTGAGAAAAGAAACAGGGGGAGGAGAAGAGAGAGGAGAAAGGAGGAAAGTAGAGAGGAGGGAGAAGGGGAGAGGAGAGGAGGGAAGGGAAGGGATGGAAGGAAAGGAAAGGGGAGCAGAGGGATAAACATTAGTGAATTTAAGTTTGGGAAGATGACATTAATAATAATAATAATAATAATAAGCTGGATATAGTGGCACACACCTTTAATGCCAGCACTCAAGAGACAGAGGCAGGTGGATCTCTGTGAGTTTGAAGCCAGCCTGGTCTACATAGTGAGTTCCAGGACAGTCAGACCTACATAGTGTTACTCAACTTTAAAAAATGGGGATGGAGAGAAGAAAATAATAATAATAATAATAATAATAATAATAATAATAATAAAGCAAATCTTAAAAAATTAACCATGTCAAAAAACAGAATAAGTTCATTTCTGTCTCATAGGATTCAGCATTTAAAAGTTTATTTATTCACTTAGAGGAAATTTGTTAATGAAATCTAGATATATAATTTCCCTGTCTTTGGTGGGATTAGTTAGCAATGTGTCTTAGTTAGGCCTTTTTCATTGCTGTAAAGAGACACCATGACCATGGCAACTCTTACAAAGAAAACATCTAATTAAGGTGGTGGCTTACAGTTTCAAGGGTTCAGTCCATTATTATCATGACATGCAGGCAGATGTGCTGCGTACATCTTGACCAGAAGACAGCAGGAAGTAGACTGACTGTCACACTGAGTGAAGCTTGAGAAAAGAAACCTCAAAGGCCACCCCCATAGTGACACATTTCCTCCAACAAGACCACACCTACTCTGACAAGGCCACACCTCCTAATAGTGCCACTCCCTCTGGGGGCCATTTTATTTCAAACCACCATACAATTGTCACAGTTTTTTCAATAAAATGCAATTTTGTATTTTAAAAATATTAATAAAAATATTGAGCTTCATATGCCTTATGTAAATAGAATAATTTATGGGAATAAAATACAACTGAAGAAGATATGCACAGCCCACCTGATGCCATTCCACTCAGGCAGATGGAAGCCACACACAGGCCAGCCTGGGTCTTTAAGGCTTGGGGTGGTGGGAAAACATGGTGGGTGCTATTATGATGTGTGGTTGAGAAATGGGAGAGAAAGAGAAGTGGAATGGTTCACGTGCTGTGGAAAGAGAAAGAAAGGAAGAAGTGAAGGTGGTGAGGAGTAGGCTGATGTGGGTGGTCTGCTTTCTACCCAGGGTCCTGGTGATATCTGGGCCTGGGCTACTACCACGGGCCATGTCTGGATCCATGATCCTACTGCAGCCAGGTTCTGTGTTGACATCCATGGCCCATGTTGCCACCACAGGCCACAAGGATGCCTAGCGTCTAGGCTGCCACTGTGGCCATTTAGGTGTCCAAGACCTGTGCTGCCACAGGAACCATACTGATCTGTGTGGTCTGCACTGCCACCCAGTGTCATGGCAGCCTCTGGGACAAAGCTGCAGCTGAGGCCCATGTCTGGGTCCATGGCCTTACTGCAGCCAGGGTCTGAGTTGATATCCTTGGCTCTTGTTACCACCAAAGGCTGTGAGGATGTCTGGGGTCTGGCTCACCAACTGAGACCTTGTTGGTGTCCAAAAGTCATGCTGCAGCTGTGCCATACTGATCTAAGTGGCCTGCTCTGCCACCTGGGGCCAAGATGACCCCTAGGCCCGGGCTGTTACCAAAGGCCTTGTCTGTGTTCATGGTCCTATCATAGCCAGGGTCAGTGTTAATATCCATGGCCCATGTTGCCACCAAGAGCTACACAGAAGGTTGGAGTCTGGATCACAACCTGTGGCCTTGTTGGTATCAGAGTGCTATGCTGCCACTAGACTCATGCTGATCTGAGTGGCCTGTGCTGCCACCCATGGCCATTGTGCAGGTCTAAGCTGCTGCTGAGGGCTATGTCTGAATCAGTGGCCCTAGAGCAGCCAGGGTCTGAGTTGACATCCATGGCTCCTGTTGCAACCAAGAGCCATGTGGTTCATCTGACAGAGGGCTGATCTCCAAAATATATAAAGAACTCAAAAAGCTAGACTGCAAAATACTGAATAATCGAACTAAAAAATGGGCTACAGAGCTTAACAGAGAATTCTCAACAGAAGAATCTCAAATGGCTGAAAAGCATTTAAGGAACTGCTCAACATCCTTAGTTATCAGGGAAATACAAATCAAAACAACTCTGAGATACCATCTTACACCTGTCAGAATGGCTAAGATCAAAAACACTAAAGACAGCTATGTTGGAGAGGATGTGGAGCAAGGGGGAACACTCCTACACTGTTGGTGAGAATGCAAACTTGTACAGCCACTTTGGAAATCAATATGGCAGTTTCTCAGAAGATTGGAAATAAGTATTCCTCAAGACCCAGTTATACCACTCTTGGGCATATACCCAAGGAATGCTTAATCTTACCAAAAGGACACATGCTCAACTATGTTCATATCAGCATTATTCGTAATAGCCAGAACCTGGAAACAACCTAGATGCTCCTCAACTGAAGAATGGATTAAGAAAATGTGGCACATATACACAATGGAGTACTATTCAGCAGTAAAAAAAAACAATATCATGAAATTTGCAGGCAAATGTATGGAACTAGAAAATATCATCTTGAGTGAGGTAACCCAAACTCAGAAGGACAAACATAGTATGTACTCACTCATAAGTGGATATTAGATGTGAAGGAAGGAATGGCCAGACTGCAACCCACAACTCCAGAGAGGCTAACTAACAGGGAAAGACCCTAAGAGGGACACATGGATGATCCTGCAAAGGAGAAGTGGATGAGATCTACATGAGCAGACTGGGTGTGGGGGGGTGGCAGAGGGCGAGGAGTGGGGGATAAGAACATAGGAAAATGGGAGGGTCAACCTGGAACACGGACAGAGTGGGAGGGGAGGGAGGAAGATGCCATGATAAATGAGGACATCATGGGAATAGGAAGAGTCAGGGTGCTGGGGAGGCTCTCAGGAATCCACAAGGATGACCCCACCTTGGTCTGCTGGCATTGGTCCAGAGAGTGCCTGGACTGGTCTATTCTGGTGACCGGTCTAGCAAACAACCTAGCTGTCATCATAGAGCCTTTGTCCAATGACTGATGGAGGCATATGCAGAGATCCACAACCAGGCACCAAGCTGAGCTCCGGGAATCCAATTGATGAGAGAGAAGAGGGATTCTGTAGGTGAGGGATGTCGAGTTCATGATGGGAGGATGTGCAGAGATGACCCACCACACTAGTGGAAGCCCATAAACTGTGGACTGGTGGCTGTGGAGCCCCCATGGGACTGGACTAGGCCCTCTGAATACAGAAGACACTTGTTGGGCTCGAACTGTTTGGGGGGCACCCAGGCAGGGGGATAGGTATCTGTCCCTGGTCTATGGGCAGGCTTCTGGGAATCCGGTGCCTGTGGTATGATGCTTTGCACAGCCTTGGTGCAGTGGGAAGGATCTTGAACCTGCCTAGGCTCAGTGTGCTGGGTTCTGCTGACTCCCCATGGGAGACCTCAATTTGGGGTATGTGGGGATGCGGGGTGGCTTGGGAAAGAGGGCTGGATGTGGGAGGAGGGAGGACGGAGGATCTGTGGATGGTATGTGGAGTGAATAGAAAATTTCTTAATAAAGAAAAATGAGCCGGGTGGTGGTGGCGCACACCTTTAATCCCAGCACTCAGGAGGCAGAGGCAAGCGGATCTTTGTGAGTTGGGGCCAGCCTGGTCTACAAAGTGAGATCCAGGAAAGGCACAAAGCTAAACAGAGAAATCCTATCTCGAAAAACCAAAAACAGAAAAAAAGAAAAATGAAAAAAAAAAAAAGAGTCATGTGGTTGCCCAGGGTCTAGTTAGCCACCTCAGAACATGTTGGTGTCTCAGTGTGGTTCTGATTCTCCCTTGGCTCATTGGCTTCCTGGGATCATTGGCTCCATTGGTCCACGGGGATGGAGGGAGCAGAAGCAGGTAACAGGGTTCGGTCGGTTGTGGGTACAAAAGAGCCCTCCTGGAGACAGACTTTGGTGAATAGGCTCAACTTTATTCCAGAGTACAAGGAATATATAGGATTGGGAAGCCTGGAGACAAACCCTAATTTGCATTAAGTGCCATGCTCTTATCACAAGGCTTTGTATGTGGCAGTAGGGTCCTATAGCAGAGCTCCTAGCACAGGAATCTGTGCCAAGAGTGAAGCTAAAGATAAATATCAGGCATCTGGCTTAGAGGCAGCTTTCAGATAAGGTCAGTCCCCCCAGGCCCAGGGACATTTTCCAGATAAGGGCAGGTAGAGAGCAGGAAGTTTCACTGGGGAGGGAGGGAATCTCCATGTCGCCAAGCTTTTAGGGAAAGTTGTCAGGCCATGAGAGACTGCAACCTCTTACCAGTTGGCAAGGCCCTCCAACATCCAAGGGTCATGCTACAACTGGGGTCATACAGATCTGAGTGGCCTGTGCTGCTACCAAGTGCCATGGTGACATCCAGGCCAGAGCTGCAGCTAAGGGCCATGTCTAGGTCTGTGGCCCTCCTGCAGCCAAGGTCTGTGCTGATGTCATGGTTCCTGTTATCATAGAAAGCCATGTGGATGCCCGGGGTCAGGACCACCACCTGGGGCCATGTTGGTGTCTGAGGGCCATGCTGTCACTGGGGCCATGCTGATCTGAGTGACCTATGCTGCCACCTGGGGCCATGGTGACATCCAGGCCTGGAATTCTGCCAAGAACCATGTCTGGGTCTGTGGTTCTACAGCAGCCAGGATCTGTGATGAAGTATGTGGCCTGTGTTGCTACCAAAGGTCACATGGAAGCCTAGGGTCTAAGATGCAACCTCTGGCCTTGTTGGAGTCTGAGTGCTATGCTGCAGCCAAGGCCATACAGATCTGAATGGCCTGTGCTACCACATAGGGCCATGGTGTTATCCAGGCTCAAGCTGCTGATGAGGGCCATGTCTGGGTCCATAGTTCTACTATAGCTGGGGTCTGTGTTGATGTCTATGACCCATGTTACCACAGGGGGCAATAGGAACCATGTGTGATGAAATCTGAGGGTCAAGTTGAGCCAACCTATCCATTTCCTGGCCCTGGGAAAGCCCTGTCCCTCACTGGATGCTACAGCAAGAGAGCTGGGCCTGATCCTCATGGGAGAACTGGTCCCCACACTTAGGAGAAATGGCCCAACCTTCACCACAGCCATGGGAGAACTGACCCTGATGGCATGAAAATAGAAGAGTTGGCTCCACCCCTTGCCTGAGGAAGGTGGCCCCAGTGGCCCAGTCTGACCAGCTCAGGTGCCCACCCAGACCCACATCCAGTGCTTTGGGGTAGCACATCCTAACATTTACCCCATCTATGTCCTGCTGGAGCACAAAAAGGGACTGGCCCTGTGGAACAATAGCTGCAGAATCTCCATGATTTGGGGTAGCCTCAGTATATCTAAGAGGAGTTTTGATGAGGGCCCAGTGGTGATGGTATACCAGAAACCAGATGCCTTGAACCAAACCAATGACTTATTGGAATAAACATTTGCAAACAAGGCTGATTGAATAAAATAGTATACTGTGTGTGGTAATTTGAAGGTAATTGCCCCCCATAATCTCATAGCGAGTGGCACTATTAGGAGGTGTGGACTTGTTAGAGTAGGTGTGGTCTTGTTGGAGGAAATGTGTCACTGTGGAAGTGGGCTTTGAGGTCTCTTATATGCTCAAGATACTGCCCAGTGTCTCAATCCACTTCCTGTTGCCTTCTAATCTATTAAACCAGCACCATGTCTGCCTGCATGCCACCATGTCCCACCATGATGATAATAGACTAAAGCTCTAAAACTGTAAGCCACCACATCAATTAAATGTTTTCCTTTATAAGAGCTGCTGTGATCATGGTGTCTCTTCACAGCAATAGAAATCCCAAGACACTGTGTGACACACCATGGCTCCCAATGCCACTAAGATGAATGAAGAGGTGTTGCAGAGGTGGGAAAGACAGAAGAGGAAAAAGGTTTTTTTGGTTGGTTGGTTGGTTGGTTGGTTTGGTTTGGTTTGGTTGGTTTGGTTTGGTTTTAATTTTTTTAACTGTCTTTTGCAGGGATGCTGCAAGAGTAAGGGGCAAATATGGGGGGACTAGGAAATGAGCAGAATTGGGGTGTATGATGCGAAATCCCCAAAGAATCAATAAAGAAATTACGTTAAAATTTTAAAAAACACAACTGAAGATACTAGGAAAGACAGAAAGACATATAGGCAAATATCTAGGAACATGAAAATGTTATGGATATTGTTAACCATGGTATACCACCTTATAAAGCATCTCCCTCCATTTTGGTTAAACAACTTTTCCCTGAAATAACACCCTGCTTCACACAGCTTTCCTTCCTAGCTAAACTCCTTGCTCTGATCAAGTCTAACTTCCCCAGGTGACACCCAGGTCCTCTTTCTTTGGTGGAAAGCTCATTTCCCAACCCTATAGCCCTGGTCAAGGGGCACTAACACTCATTAATGGTAATTCTTCACTTCCACATGGCCAGGCACCTACAGGGATGGAAGTCTAGAAACCATCCAATGATTCTCCCCTTAGAAAAACCCACTGTGCTTCCATGTGTATTTCCTCCAGGCCAAACTTCTAGATCAGAACAAATACCAAATTCTCAGTCTACTCAAAATGGTTAAGTCTATCTTTACCCACCCACTTCATTACTGACCTGTAACTATTCCTTAGAGCCTGTCCTATCTGACTAACCCCTTGAGTTATATTCTTTTCAAAGCTAAACTATGTTCAATCCTCAGACTTCAAGACAGCTTACACAGTCAGCAAGAATTCCTTCAGTTACACCTTTATTCATTCTTCTTCCCACCACCAAGAGAGGAAGGTCCCACCCTGCCCACATCTCTCCCTTGCTTTTCAGCTCCCAGCCACAAGTGTAGAACATTAAAGTATGCCATGATTAGCAATCCAGTTAGCAGCACTCCTCCATAACCTCTACATCAGCTCCTATCTCCAAGTTTGTGCCTTGTTTTGAGTTCTCGCCTTGATGATGAACAGTGATGTGGAAGTATAAGTGAAATAAACCCTTTCCTACTCAAGTTGCTTTTGGTCACAGTGCTTGATCTCAGCAATAGAAACCCTAAGACAACCTATAAGAGGAATACCTATTCTCCCATAGGAACCTGATCTCTCCTCAGAGCCCCTTCCATGCTACTGTTTTCCTATGGCATTAATAGCTCTTCTAATAAATCTCTTTAAAATCAAAAACAGAAACAAACAACAAGAAAAAAAACAGTCCATAAGCTGGACATGGTGATACATGTCTTTAATCCCAGTCCTCAGGAAGCACAGGCAGGCAGATATTTTTGAGTTTGAAGCCAATCAGGCTTATATAGAGAAATCCTGTCTCAAAATAAATTTTAAAATAATAAAAAAAAAAAGACAGTCCATCTCAGTGTTCCTCTTAAAGTCCAAACCTGAAACCTTTCAGAAATAAGTTGACATCTATTATGGCTAATTTTAAAAGCTTAAAGAAAAATTTTTGCACAGAGCCTTCATTTAGATATTAGTTTAATGTTCAATTTCTGAATTGAAGCTGTATGTCAACTGAATTATTTCCAAGAATTATTTACTAACTTATCTGAAAAAGCAAGAGAGTGCATTAATTTCTTAAGATTTGTCTATGGAAAAATAATAACGTCTATATCCTGCTTAATGTTGTTCCATCTTCTTTCAGCAAAACTCTCTTAAAGCACTGAAAATGGTCAACATTGGTGAGTTATTAGAAAAACCCTGAATTTAGGACCATTCACATAAAAGTTAAAAGTGGAAGTGAGAAACTCATATTTGTAAGGAAGAATTATACCCTGACCTTTGAGCATAGCACATAAAGCACTTAACGGCTAATAATTCAAATGAAGAGATAAGCACATTTTTTTCTACTCTGGTGAAAATAACTGCCTCAAAATTCTTATCTAATTCAAATTTCAAACCGTTGAAGCAAATTAAATTGCTCTATATACCTTCTGGTGGGCAATTTTTAGCCTAGAGATAATCACATCTGTCTTTCATATCATACACAACAGCATTCAGAAAATGTCTGATGTATTTTAGATACTCAGAAAGATAAACTTCATTTCTAATTTAGAATTTTCTCACTAATTTTTAAAATATTTTCAGATCCTTCCCTTATCAAAGCACCAGTCTTCTGTCATTTAAGAAGGGTCAAAGAATGCTATAATAAAAAGCTTTAATGTAGGCATGGTATTTGTATATAATCAAAGCTGCACCACCCTTTTAGAGTAATTTTATGTTTTATTTGTTTTACTGTTAAATTTTAATGATCTTTAGTCCACCATTATTGCATAACAATACAGACTTTTTTAACAATCTAAAATGCTACCAGAGCAATGAGGCACATTTTTTAGTTGATACACAAAGGCATCAAAAATTAAAAGAAATGAAGATTGCACTTTCAAAAGTTCCTTGGAAACGAAATGGGGAGACAGTTTTTAATAAATATGTAAAAGGTTTAGTAATCTAGGAATCACATTCTCTTTATCAGAAAAGATAATTCAAATCCAAGTACCCTTTGATAAATTAGTTTTGTATCATTGTACCCAGCACATGCCTAAAAACCATTTAAATGGAAGCTCTAAGATCTGTTTGTGCATGTCTATACAGGACATACAAATGGTATTTCCTTACCACCTTACAAAGTTGTCAAAATTAAATTGTAAAAACTATAATTTATTGATATAAATGAAAACAAGTACACATATGAATGAAATGTCGCCTGAGGAAATTAAGAATTGTCGATCTGATATGGCTTATGTTCCCCAAATATTCATGTGTCTAGACATGATGTCCAGAATGACAACATCATGAAGTAGTGGAACTTTTAAAGGCAGGGCCTACTAAGGTCAGTAGAATTAAGAGGTGTTTTTTTTTTCTTATCACCCTTACTAACTCTGATAAGAGTATTGCTCTAAAAGGAGTAAGCTTGGTCCTATTAAATCAGGATGTGACCACCACTGCTTGACATGGTGGGATACAGCCCTCACCAGAACTCAGCTGATACAGACACAAAAGCATGAAATGAGTAAACTTCTTCTCTCTATAAAGTTATCTGTGCCAGATACAGTAAACACTGAAAAAAAAAATGACAACCCAAAATGTTTTCAAGTTCACAGGACTTATTTAATCTTTAGAAAATATCAGTATTGGTGATTTCATTAAAGCAGAAATGTCTTAATGTCTTTCATCATTAACTGTGACACAAATGCATGACTTTTCATGCCTGTGATTACTATCAAAGTATTATAAAATTAATTAGCCAGAAAAATAATTTAAAATAATGACTTATTGTTTATTGTCTCATCTTCATGAGCAATCCAAGCTTATGTCTTAATAGTAAGTGAGTTGGGATGGGTGCAGTAGGTCTTTCTTGTCAAAATTTTGCTGTTTCAAATAATGTGATTGTATACATAAGTGACCCAAAAATTCTACCAGGGAACTCCTACAGCTGATAAGCACCTTCAGTAATATGGTAGAATACAAGATTAACTCAAAAAAATTAAGCCGGGCGGTGGTGGTGCACGCCTTTAATCCCAGCACTCGGGAGGCAGAGCCAGGTGGATCTCTGTGAGTTCGAGGCCAGCCTGGTCTCCAAAGCGAGTTCCAGGAAAGGGGCAAAGCTACACAGAGAAACCCTGTCTCAAAAAAACAAAAAAAAAAAAATTAATACCCCCCATATACAAATGATAAATGGACTGAAAAGAAATCAGAGAAACAATACCCTCTACAATAGCAGCAAATTATATAAAAATATCTTGGGGTAATGCTAACCAAACAAGTGAAAGACCTGTATAACAAGAACTTTAAGTCTTTAAAGAAAGAAATTGGAGAAGATATTAGAAAATGCAAAGATCTCCCATGCTCATGGATCAGTAGGATTAACATAGTAAAAATGGCCATCTTACCAAAAGCAATCTACACATTCAATGGACTCCCCATCAAAATTCCAACACAATTCTTCACAGACCTCAAAAGAATACTCAACTTCATATGGAAAAAAAAAAAGCCTAGGATAGCTAAAACAATCTCGTATAATAAAGGAACTTCCAGAGTTATCACCATCCCTGATTTCAAGCTCTACTATAGATCTACAGTAATAAAAACAGCATGGTATTGGCATAAAAACAAACACATGGGGCAATGGAATTGAATTGAAGACCCTAACATAAATCCACATATCTATGAACATCTGATTTTTTACAAAGAGGACAAAATTGTACAATGGAAAAAAGAAAGCATTTTCACCAGATGGTCCTGGCATAACTGGATGTCGACATGTAGAAGAATGCAAATAGATTCATACCTATCTTCCTGTACAAAACTCAACTCCAAGTGGATCAAAGACCTCAACATAAATCCAGTTACACTGAATCTGACAGAAGAGAAAGTGGGAAGTAGCCTTGAAGGCACTGACATAGGAGACCACTTCCTAAATATAGTACCACTAGCACAGACACTGAGAGCAAGAATTAATAAATGAGACCTCCTGAAACTGAAAGGCTTCTGTAAGGCAAAGGACACTTCAATAAGACAAAAACAGCAGTCTATAGAATGGGAAAAGATCTTCACCAACCCCACATCTGACAGAGGGCTGATCTCCAAAATATATGAAGAACTCAAGAAACTAGACATTGAAACACCAAACAATCCAATTTAAAAATGGGCTATAGATCTAAACAGAATTCTCAACAGAAGAATCTCAAATGGATGAGAAACAATTAAGGAGGTGTTCAACATCCTTAGTCATAAGGAAAATGCACATCAAAATGACTCTGAGATACCATCTTACAACTGTCAGAATGACTAAGATCAAAAACACTAATGACAACCTACATTGGAGAGGATGTGGAGTAAGGGGAATACTTCTCCACTGCTGGTGGGAGTGCAAACTTGTATAGCCACTTTGTAAATCAGTATGGTGATTTCTCAAAAAATTGGGAATTAATCTATCTATCTCAAGACCCAGCTATACCAATCTTGGGGATATACCCAAAAGATGTCTACCATATGACAGGAACACTTGCTCAACTATGTTCATAGCAGCTCTATTCATTCAACTCTATCATGTTTATTGCTGCTCTATTCATAGTCAGAAACTGAAAACCACCTAGATGAACCTCAATTGAATAATGGATAAAGAAAGTGTGATACATTTACACAATGGAGTGTTACTCAATGGAAAAAAAAAACGATATAGTGAAATCTGCAGGCAAATGGATGGACCTAGAAAAAATCATCCTGAGTGACATAACTCAGACCCAGAAAGACAAACTATGTATGCACTCACTCATAAGTGAATATTAGGTATAAAGTAAAGGATAACCAAGCTACAGTCCATAGCCTCAGAGAGGCTAGGTGATGTGGGATGTCCTTCTATATGCTGTGAATATTTGTTGCTTTTATTGGTTGATGAATAAAGCTGCTTTGGCCTATGGCAGGGCAGAATATAGCTAGATGAGAAAGCTAAACTGAATACAAGGAGAAAAAAGGGTGGAGTTGAGGCAGACACTATCCAGCCACCCAAGGAGCAACATGCCAGCAGACCAGTAACACTGCGGCCATGTGGAAACACATAGATTAATAGAAATTGGTTAATTTAAGTTGTCAGAGCTAGCTAGAAATAAGCCTGCATGATAAGCCAAACAGTTTGTAATTATTA
The DNA here is from genome assembly GCF_007827085.1 of Peromyscus californicus insignis. Lineage (NCBI taxonomy): Eukaryota > Metazoa > Chordata > Mammalia > Rodentia > Cricetidae > Peromyscus > Peromyscus californicus. The sequence goes on from NW_026294562.1 coordinate 97,284,182, forward strand.
TTAAGCCTCTGAGTGATTATTTACAAGTGGCAAATGGGACAGGGAACTGGAGGGCAGGACACAGAAAAGCTTCTGGCTATAGCTAAGTAACAGCTACAGCTAAGGAGGGCCCAAAAAGGGACACATGGATTTCCCTGGGAATGGGAAATAGAAGAGATCGCCTGGGTAAACTGGGGGTGAGGCCAAAACATGAGGGATTGGATTAAGCAGGTTGGAGGCAAGACAGAGGGAAAGAGTAATCAGATGTCTTGATGGGGGGGGGGGGGCGCGAGGGGGGGATTAGGGAGAAACCTGGTGCCAGAGAAACTTCTAGGAAGTCACAAGGATGGCCCCAGCTAAGACTCCTCACAATAGTGGAGAGGTGCCTAAACTGACCATCTCCTGTAATCAGATTGGTGACTTCCCCAATTGTCATCATAGAGCCTTCATCCAGTAGCTGATGAAGGCAGATGCAGAGATCCACAGCCAAGCATTAGGCTGAGCTCCAGGAGTCCTGTTGAAGTGAGGGAAGAGGGATTCTATGTGGGGGGAGGGGAGGTGTCAAGGTCATGATGGTAGAACCCACCAAGACAGCTGATCTGAGCTTGTGGGAGCCAACGGACTCTGGACCAGCAGCTAGGGAGCCTTCATGGGACCAACCAAGGCCCTCTGCATGTATGTGACAGTTGTGTAGCTTGGTCTGTTTGTGGGGCTCCCCAGCAGTGGGATCAGGATCTGTCCCTGGTGCTTGAACTGACTTTGGGGAACCTTTACTTCATGCTGGATTTCTTCACCCAACCTTGATGCAGGGGAGGAGCTTGGTCCTGCCTCAACTTGGTGTGCCATGTTTTGTTGATGCTCATGGGAGGCTTATCCCTTTCTGAATGGAGACAGAGGAGGAGTGGATAGGAAGGGGAGTAGATGGGGAGTGAAAGGGGTGATGGGACTGGATGAGAGGAGGGAGGGAAAACTGGTCAATATGTAAAATAAATGATAAGAAATTAATTAATAAAAGTTGTCATGGTCATGGTGTCTCTTCATAACAATAGAAATCATAGACAGTGTCATTTTACTATTTTACAATTAAAATGAGTACAAAAACAAAAGACAAAAGATTTCAAAGTCATAGCACTGATGTCAACTAATTATTTCAAAAAACAAAAGATTTAAGGGTTTAGTATTAATGTCAATTGATTAATTTCAAATAAATAGTTTCATTTTTAACATTGCCTGAAGGAGTCATATTTCCATTGGATGACTGTAAATGTTTGGTTGAATATTAACTATTATAACTTAGGTTCAGCGTTTTCTTTTAAAATAAGTATTCCTTAGAGTAGTCATCTTCTCTAACTGGGAAATTATGAAAGATTTTCTTTATCTCTGGGTAATTAGCCAGTAAAACAGAGATTGTGCTTCACCAAGGCAATCCCTGTTATCTTTGTTAAATTTTGATTACTTTAAAAACAAAGTCCACTCTATTAAAACAATTACAACTTTTTTAAAAACTGTGCAACTTTTTATATTTGTGTTTTAAGTCTCTGAATAATGATTTCAGTTCAGTAAATGATTATTATGTCCGAGAAACATGTGATCTTATTAGGTTGTTGCTGTGCTGTTTCTTTTGTGTTGTCTTATTTTGTTTATAAGATGGCATCTAGTCATATAGTTCAGGCTGACCTGGAATACACTAAGTGTCCCAGGCTGGGCAAGAACTCATCATCTTCCCACCACAGCCTCACAAGTACCATGATTACAAGTGTGTGACAGCAACTCCTGGTTAGTTTAGGTGTTTTGTTTTGTCTTGTTCTATTCTTTTTTGCTGTATTAGTTTGGTCAAGTGGTTTTTGGGGTTTTTGTGCTTGTTCGTTTGTTATTTTGTTTTTGAGACAGGGTCTCTCTACATAGTCCTGGCTGTCCTGAAATGCACTATGTAGACTAGGCCAGCCTCAAACTCATGGAAATCCACCTGCCCATGCCTCCCAGGTGCTGGAATTAAAGGCATGTGCTACTATGCCCCTATTGGGTCAAGTGTTTTTAACCCTTGATATTTTTGCCAAACTTGCTACCTAAAATCAAATTCTAGTTTCTTGAAATTAGTAGCTGCCTTTATGTGATGTGATGTAGCATGAATCTTAGAGAGTCTTATTAATAAAATCAAACCCAGGCAGGTATTGGGGTGAAATGCTGGATGGTCAGAGAGACAGAACAAGCCACAGCTAACCTCAGCTGGCCAACTTCTCGACTGGTCTTGTTTCCTCAGACTGGAAGATTCTGTGTCCTCATCCCAATGGCTCTCAGCTGAACTGCTGCTTGAAATCCTGAACGCTTAACCAGCCAAATGCTTAACCAGCCAAATGCTTCTAGTTTCTGGTCCTCATGCCTTATAAACCTTTCTGCTTTCTACCACCACTCCCTGGGATTAAAGGCTGCTTTCTGGGATTAAAGGCCTGAGTCACCATGCCTGGCTGTTTCCAATGCGGCCTTGAACTCACAGAGATCCAGAGGGATTTCTGTCTCTGGAATGCTAGGATTAAAGGCGTGTGCTAACATTTTCTAGCCTAAGTATCTTGTGGCTTTTCTGTTCTCTGACCCCAGATAAGTTTATTAGGGTACACAATATTTTGGGGAACACAATACCACCACATTTCATCTCTTTTTGTCTAAAATTAAAAAAGGCTTATAACTAATACAAGGAAAATTATATCCAGTAAGTATATACAATATACACAGTCAAGATTACATTAATGATGTCTAGTCCATTAACATTTGACAGATTCAGATAAAAAAAAACTCCATTAATATATAACAATGTCCAGTCCAGTAACATTTGATAAACTCAGACAAAAAATTTTCATTACTTATCTTATTTAAAACAAGTAGCTCCTTTTTAAAAGTAGATTCCATAATCTCCCTTTTTATCTTATCATAATGTACTAAACAAGAAGAGTTGGGATAACAAAGAAAATACACTTTTCCCCAAAAGAGAAACAATGAACTATAGTATGAATCTTAAATGGTCTTATTAATAAAATCAAACCTGAGGCCAGTTATTGGGGTGAATGCTGGAAGAACAGAGAAGCAGAACAAGCCACAGCTACCTCACCTCGCCAGTTCCTCAGCTGATCCTGTTTCCTCAGACTGGAAGCCTCTCAGTCCTCATCCAGAATGAATCTCAGCTGAACTGCTTCTTGAAAGCCTGAATGCTTAACCAGCCAAATGCTTCTAGTTTCTGGTCTTCACGCCTTATATATCTTTCTGCTTTCTGCTATCACTCCCTGGGATTAAAGGCTCACTTTCTAGAATTAAAGGTGTGTGTCACCATGCCTGACTGTTTTCAATGTGGCCTTGAACTCACAGAGATCCAGAGGGATTTCTGCCTCTGGAATGCTAGGATTAAAGGTGTGAGTGCCACCATTTTCTAGCCTCTGTATCTAGTGGCTGTCCTGTTCTCTGACCCCAGATAAATTTATTAGGGTGCACAATATTTTGGGGAACACAATACCACCACAATGGACAGTTTTAGAAATCACAAAGGAATGTTAGAACAGCTGCAAAGTGCAAAGGAACAGAATGATGACTGTAAAAAGGAGTAAGCAGCACACAGTTCAGCAGGAAGCTCCCTAGTGAAGAAGGAGAAACAGACATCTTGTCCAAACGAGAAGTCAAAACTATAATCATGATGGCAAAAGTGAAAGTATCCTAAAGGGAGACTGTATCCAAGGCTATCAGACTACTCAAACAATGAACTCCAGAGAATTGGGATGTCTCCTCAAATCTCATGCTGAGGCCCTGGTGCCAGCCAGAGGAGAAACAACTTACAAGACTACCGTTCAGAACAGACTAAAGCAGAGGCAATGATGGGTTAGTGATGGGGGGACCATTCCTTGACCATGCTACTTAGTTATGATAGCTCTTGCCCTTTATTTAAACCTAAACTTACTACAGGTACCCACTACAGTGATGGACTTAAGGCAATCACTGGATCTCTTTGTCCCTTTTCCCTGTATAACCCATTGAATAAGTCTTCTTTTTCTACTTTTCACTATTAATTAGGTTTTTTCAAGGCATAGGCAAGAGTATTCTGGAAGGGAGTCCAACAGCTCAGGAACTAATTCTAAGAACTATTTCCATGAAATTATAAAGTTTCTGCATAGCAAAGGAAACAACAAACAGAGTAAACAGAGTCTAAGTCTGGAAAGTGTCCCAGCATGTAAAAGCACTTGCTGTGCAAACTTGACAGCTTGAGTTTGTCTCTCCAAAGCTATGTGAAGGCAAGACACAATGGTGTGTGTCTTTATAGGCTTAGCATTCCTGCGGCAATATGGGAAGAGGAGACAAGAGAATACCCAAAAGATCACTGGGCATCTAATCTCTATGCATCACAGTGCAAAAAAGAGAGAGAATCACAGTGTAAGAGAGAGAGAGAGAGAGAGAGAGAGAGAGAAACCCTATCTCAAACAAGGTAAGGACTGGCCCTTGAGGTTGATCTCTGACCTTCACACATGTATATTGGAAATATGCATTTTTACACATGAACATGTATACATACACACATCAAATGCACACATATATAAAAGTAAATTTAGAATATTTAAGAAACAGTCCACATAATAGGAGAAAATTTTTTTATTTATTTTTTTAATGCTAAATGCCATTTATTGAAGGAGGGAGGAGGTCTTAAATACAGGCTTATAGCACAATGGGAGAACCCCGGAGGGCAGAAGTTTGCTACCGATGTTTTACAATCTTGCATCTAAGCTGTTAATGCCCATTATGCAGGATACACAGACAAGGAACTTCCCTTAAGCATTCAGGAGGGTGAAACCGGGAGGGAATTAGCATAGGGGGGATATCAAGGTCAAGGTCAGCAAGCAAGGAAACAGTTACCCAAAACGGGGGCCAGGGCCCTACAGGTCCAATTAGAATGGGGATCATTAAATAATAATAAAAGATGGCAACATATGCTGGTGAAGATGTGGGGAAAGGAACTTTTCTACACTGCTGACAGGTTGTAAACCAGTGTAGCAACTATGGAAATTGGTATAGACGTTTCTCAAAAACTAAAAAAATAAAATAAAGCCTCCAAATGATCCAGCTATACTACTGCTGGATATATATTGAAAGGAACCTAAGAACACCACACATCCATGTTTATTGCTGCACTTATTCACAGTAGCCAAGATATGGAACCAAACTAGATCTCCATTAATAGATGAATGGATAAAGAAAATGTGGCATGTATACCCAGTGGATTTTTATGAGTGTTTTGCTTACATGTATTATGTGCATCACACTCACATACGGTGGCCACAGAGGCAAACAAAAAGAATGTCAGATACTCTGTAACTGGAGTTACAGACAGTTATGAGCCACCATGTAGGTGTGTGGAATTAAATGGGGGTCTTCTGGAAGAGCAGCAAAAGCTTTTAACTACTGAGACATCTCTCTAGCTTCAATTTTATCTTTCTTCATGTCTGAAATAAAACTCCATTGGGTAAATGCTGAAGATAATTCAGTGGTAAAGAGCATTGACTGCTCTTCTAGAGGACCTGAGTTCAGTTTTCAACACCCATATTAGATGACTCATAATATCCTATAACTACAAGGGAGCCCATTCCCTCTTCTGGCCTCAATGGACACCTGCACACAAATGACATACACACACATATATTCACATAAACACAAATAAAAATAAATAATAAAAGCCTTTATAAAAAAACATGAATGAAATTTTATCATTTGTAAGGAAATGGGTGCAACTGTATATTATTATTAAGTGAAATAAATACAGATTCAGAAAGAAAAATATAATGTTTTCTCTCATGTAGGTCTGCATGTATGTAAATGAAAAGACAGACTACTATTTGGATGGAGGAAGTGAACCAGCAGGAGAAGACTGCTGCGGGATGTCTTTCTGTATGCTGTGAATATGTGTTGCTCCCATTGGCTAATAAATAAAGCTGTTTTGGCCTATGGCAAGACAGCTTAGAGGCAGGCAGGAAATCCAAGAGAAACAGGAAGAAGAAAGGCAGAGGCAGAAGAGGTGCTGCTAGGCACCATCAGGAGAAGCAAGATGTGAAAGTACCAGTAAGCCACAAAGCCATGTGGCAATGCACAGATTAATAGAAATGAGCAGAGTTAAGTTGTAAGAGCTAGCTGGCGAGAAGCCTGAGCCATTAGACCATACAACTGACAATTAATATTAAGCCTCTGAATGATTATTTTATAAGTGGTCACGGACCACATGGTCAGGCAGGACCAGAGAAACTTACGACTACAAAAGACAGGTGAGAAAAGGAGGGAATTACAGAATGAATATGAGCAAAACATAATGGTATACAGGTATGAAGATGTTGTAAAGAAACCAATTATATTATATGCCAACTACAAATTATTAATTTTTAAAATTCTAAATTCTTTCTCTTGACTTCAAGTTAAGATTAGAATTTTCTAGGTAGGTTATTTGAGCATCCCAAAAGTATATCTCTATTAATTTTGAAAGAAGTAATAGAGATTAAACTAGTCAAAATTATTTGATAAATTATGTGGAAGATATAAAATAACAAGTAATGTTAAAACTTCTTTGGTTTTAGTTTTATGGGAATAAATAGGTCATTGTTTCAGATGATATAATCAAGTTTTAGAAACCTAATATTCCTAATAGAGATGTGCAAAATAAAACATTATAAATTAGGACAACAAAAGGTGACTGGGGATGTGGCTTTCTGAAAAAAAAAAAACAACTTGTTTATCATGCACAAGGCCCTGTATTTGAGCCACAGCTCTATTGAAAATTTTTCAGACCATAGGAAGGAATAGAGTACAAGTTAGCATTCTTCCACCTCTCCCCCTCCCCTCCTCTCTCTCTCTCTCTCTCTCTCTCTCTCTCTCTCTCTCTCTCTCTCTCTCTCTTTCCCTCTCCCTCTCTCTCTTCCTCTTTCTCACACATACACGCACGCAAGCACACACACACACACCTCCTCCTCCTCCTAGCCTTACATTTATGTTAAGCTGTGTAGAGAGCCGTGCACGGCCGCGCCTCAAAGATGGCGCTGGCATCCGGCTTCCTCCTTCCCAATGGCAGGTGTTCTCTGGGATAAACAACTCCTTATTTGGCTTGAGCGTGGAATCTGGCTTGCTTTCGTATGTCTGACCCTATCGGCATTGTCCACGTGGCACTACGGGGTTGGTTGCCCAGTGGCTATAAAGGGCGTGGGCTGGCTTTCCCCAGAGGGAGAGAGAGAAGATGGCTTTCCCCGGGGTCAGAAGATTGTCTCAAGGTTCCTGAATAAACTGCTTGGAGAAGAGCCTGGTGTTGCGTCTTCCTTGCTGGTCAAGGCGGACGCGACAAAGCTGCTATAATTTCAAAATGGTGTGTAATAATCAAAAGGGTTTTTATGTGATTCATAGTAACCACAAAGTAAAACCTATAATAGATATATCAAAAATAACAAGGAGCTAGAACATACTGCAATATAAAATCACTTGACCACAGAAGACTGTAGAAGGGAGGGGAAAAAAATCAACTATTCAAAAAACTAGAAAACAAATAACAAGGAGTTTCAAGATAGCAGACAATCTCTAGGCTTAGTTCGCCAGCATCTGCAGAATAATCTGGGGGAAGCTGAAAAACAAAATCAGAAAAGCAGCAAACACTCTAACTAGATGGTGGGAAAGGTCACACCCAGGACAGTAGCAATAGCAGAACAAGACCCTGGAAAAACCCATCCCCTTGGTGCTGAGTGCTTGGCCCTGGCAACTAACAGCAGCAGTATTTTAACAGGACTTCAACTACCACAGAGGCCCAGCTTCTGCTGACCCTCTGTGAACCATACCAAGTGCTATAGGACTATGTATTGAAACCTGACAACATAGTATTGCAAGATTATGGAAAAGAAACTTTAACTGAGTTATTAACAGCATTCAGCAAGTTTGTTATAGGTCTGTTTTTAAAACATGGCCAACAGATATATGGGAAAAAGTTAATCATCATTAATCATCAGAAAAATGAAAATCAAACTCACAGTAAGCTATTACCATGATAAAATATATAAATATTACCACTACTAAAAAGACCCAAAAAAGTTTGTTTGTCAAGATATAAGAGAAATGGGAAGGTAAGTAGGAATATAAATCTGTAGTTTGAAGTTTCTCCAGTCCCATCTGGCTCTGTGGTCCTGTGTTTCTCCGGTCCCGCCCAGCCCTGGTCCCTTGGCTGCTTATAAATAATCATTCAAAGACTTATATTGATTACAAATTATATGGATTATGACTCAAAATTCTTGCTAGCTAGCTGTTATAACTTAACCCATTTCTATTAATCTATAAGTTGCCACATGGCCATGGCATTACTGGTCTGCTGGTATCTTGCTGCTCCTTTGGCAGTGGCTGGCATCTCCCTCTCCATCCTTTTTCTCTCTATATATATCTGCTTGAATTTCCCCCTGCCTCTAAGCTGCCTTGCCATAGGCCAATCTCCTTTTCTGTCTAATCAAAAAGGAAGGTTTTAACTTTAACATAATAAAATTACATATAATAGAACAGTTATCAAGCAGGAATTATCTAGTCTATTTGTATTTGGCAAATATCTAGTCTGTATATTTGGCAAAATTAAAGAAAATATTCTATCTATTCTATATTTGTGAGCCTAAGTTTTCATATCTAATTTATTTTTTATCGTAACCAAGGGAAATTATAACTATCTAGTCTTCAGCTATATCAAAACCCCCAGAGGATATAATATTACCTAAGTAAACAGGAAGAGCATTGTAAGCAACTTCCGAAAATCTAAAATGACAGAGATAGCTGGTTGCCTGGACAGTCACCCAAAGTTTTTCTGTAACATTGGGGCATCTATCTTCAGTCTACAGGCCTAGAGTCTAGGCATAGCTTCCAGGGAAGCAGAAATTTTTAAAAATTGTCTCACCTATTGGCAAAGTTAATCAGTCACTTCTCCCTGTGTCCTACAGAATATCTGGCAGTCTCCTCTGTGAAGCAGGAACCTGAAGGACCATGTCGCCTTGCAAAGTTCAGTGGTCATCTTCCTACGGATCCTGCATGTCCAATTTATGTAACATACTGTCAAGTAGTCCAGGCAAGAGCAGTTTCTTGCCCAAATGACTAACTTTGCCATAAAGAAAGCAAACTCCATAGAGAGTGTCTTTGATGCCCATCTTCTTCTTTGAAGTAAATTGGTGCTGCCAGGAGCAGATGTGTCTCATTCTCCAGAAAAGTCTAAGTTTTTAAAACATTTTAAATACCATATTCTGTAGGTCTTTGAAGTATTTGAAGATTACCTATCTAATTGAAATATATCTTTGTATACCTAAAAAACTTAACATGACTATAAATTTGACTATTAATTTGTATTTCTTAACTATTTCTTAACATTTTAAGTGAGTTGCATAAGCAGAATACCTTAAACAAGAGTAAAAATATACATACAGTATAACAAAATTAACTTCAAATTTCTATCAATAAACCAAAATCCATAGCAATGCAAAACATTTCAAACAAGTTGTTGCTCTTTAAAAGGAGATTCAATAATCTATCTTTTTATCCTATCACATCTATAATCCCCTTTTCTTCTTTAGAAAGAGATTGCATTTATAATCAACTCCCTTCAAATAAAAATAAACATTTATAAGCAATATTTTGGGAATTTGGACACAGCTTCTTATACTGATTGGGAGTACTGGCAATCTTATGGGGATCTTGAGAAAATTCAAGATAATGGTCAAGTCCTGGGAGAGGTAGCTGTATCATTTGTTGTCCAGTCTCTACATAATGAGAAAATGCAGGGCTTGTCTCAAGTCCTTGCTCAAGTAGTCTGTGAGGCTGGATCATCTCAGCTAGCCATCTCAAAATTGGCCTGAGCAGTTTGTAATCCAAAGCATGCATCAGTATAGCTGTCATGATAAATAGTATATATGTTCTTCAAAATGTAAATAGAACTGCCATGTGATGTAGGAGTCTCACTACTAGATATATTTTCAAAGGAAATTACATCCATGTAATGGGAATGTAACAAAACTTGTTACAGCAGTATCCATAGTGAAATTAATCTAGGAGTTAATCAAATGATGAGTGGATAAAGAAAATATACACAATGGAATAACATACAGGCATAAAAGAAGATGAACTCCTGCTATTTGTGAAAATATAGATAAAACTGCCAATCATCATGTTGAATAGAATAAATCAGACCATGCTAAGAAGGATAAACTCATGGCACAGGGGTAAAAGAATTTCCAGACCAGAAGTGCTATAAACATTTTAATAGAGAATATACTCTGTGAACAGAAACACAGTAGTTGAATTCTCAGGATCATCCCTCTGAGAGGAAATAAAATCCTTAATTAGCAGAGTTTTGATTGAGGGGTTCTGGGTTTGGTTTGGTTTGGTTTAGTTTGGTTTTGAAAGGTGATAAGCTAAAGGCCTCTAGCTAGTCATAGACAGTCCTCGGAAATGTATACTGTATTTGTAGACATCCTGTAATTATACCTCTGTAGGTATAATTGTTTGTATGATGTCTCTAAATTAAATCCAGAAATATCTCTTTCCATTAAATGTGATTCTATTTCCTAATAGCGTGCTACAAAGGGACCACAAAAATCTTGAGACTGAAGAGATGGAACATGGATTAAAAGTACTTGCTGCTCTTACAGAAGACCAGGGTTTGGTTTCCAGCACACATCAGGATGCTGACAGCTACCTCTAACTCTAACTCTAGTACCAGAGGATCCAATGCCATCTTCTAGACTCCACAGATACCAGGCATGCACATGGTACACATACATACCTGCCAGCACTCATATATATATATAAAATAAAAATAAACAAATACTATTTTTTTGCTAAGTTTCTTCCTGGACCTTGTTTGGAAGCTATACAAACATGGGAGAATTTAACCGACCTCCCTTTGAACACCACTAGATAATCCTCTTTTTCATCCCCTGGGGTCCTACATAGGACCTGGGATAATACTGTGTTCTGCCTTCTTGCTGGTTGGAAGCTTGACATTTGGACTAGTTCACTACTGCATTCTGAGAGTTCTGAACCATCCCTGAAAGTTTCCCTGATAATCCCATAGTCATGCTTAACAACTGAAATTAATCCCAATCTCAAAATATATGAAATTATGAGTATTTCCATGAGGAAGTGTCTGAGTGTTCACTTTTGCCAGTAGTGGAGGGCAATGATGTGGAATTTTAAGTTAAAACTGTAAACTGGTAAAGTTTTAATAGCATAGCCAATTAGACCTGCTATGATTTCACAGATAGAAGCCACCTCTAAAAGGAAAATTAAAACATTTGTTCAACAAAAACATTCAATGAAACATCACAGAACTTTAGGTCTTTTTTTCTCTTATAAGGGTATGTATGTGTGTGGTATTGAACAAAATTAATGCTGTACTTCTCTCTCTTCTGATTTTTACTGCTTATAGAAAGCTTAACTTAAAAGGTGGCTGATGTTGGTGCTTCTCTACCTATTGCATCCAAACACACTAAGAAAGAGTCTTACAGGAAAAGAAACAAACTGAATGCATTTACAGGATCAGAGAACAGTCTGGTTGCAGGAATACTGGCCAATAAATAATAGACTTGGCTACCCAAACTGTTCCAAATCTTCACATTTTAATGGATCTCTGGATTGGGTTATCCTGACTTGTGTTGCCAGGCTAACTAGAAAAATGTAAATATATAATTCTGTCAGGTCATTTTCTTTGGAGCTATTGTTCTGAATTGCCATCATGGCTCAAAGAGAGCCCAGGACCAGCTGGACTAAAATTCTGTTATGATATCTTTATTACCTGAACTTTGAGTTGTTTGAATTAGATCAGTTAGGTTTATGGGACACTTGTTAAGGTGTGTACTTAAACTTCTTGATAATTTTTAAACCTAAGAATCACAATAAAACATAAGCACATCACAATGAAACCTTTCATAAAAAAATTAACCAGTTTTTCGGTTGTTTTTTTTTTTCTGCTCTGAGGATAAATTCAGTCCCCTCTCACACAAAGAGCCAAACCCTCAGCTGAAGCTGTGAGTTAGCAGACTATCAGCCTTGGGGAAAGAGCCTACTCTCCATGCAGGTCTCTTGGGAGCAACATGCTACAGGAATTTGGCCTCAAGGAGACAAGTAGGTGAAAAGAATATGGGAAATGGGGTAGACAGAGATACCACAGACCTAGAGATTAAAATAGAAAAAGAAGCTGACTAAAATGATCAGAGAGAACAGGCAGAGGCACACAGAGATTAAGACATGCTAAAAACACAAAGATGAAGTTAGCATAACCAATAACGTTTAAAAAAAAAAAAGCTGGGTATCAGGGCACAGGCCTTTAATCTCAGCACTTGAGAAGCAGAGGAAAGCTAGGTATCAGGGCACAGGCCTTTAATCTCAGCACTTGAGAAGCAGAGGAAAGCTAGGTATCAGGACACAGGCCTTTAATCTCAGCACTTGAGAAGCAGAGGCAGGCGGATTTCTGTGAGTTTGAGACCTACAAACTCACAGAAAAAAAAAAAAGCCTACAGACTGAGTTCCAGGACAGCCAAAGTTACATGGTAAGACCCTATCTCAAAAAAAAAAGTGCAAATCAGGAGAATAAGAAGGATAAATTTTTTGGTAACTTGGCATATCAAATGAAAACAAATCCAGAATAAGACATTTTATTTGAAAGAAGTATTAGAAGGGGAAGGGGATTGCTGGAATAGATAGAACAATACAACCATAAAGGTTTAAAACATCTCAAAGGCTATGAAGAATAGGAATTTTTTCCCTAGGGGAAGGCTCAACACAACTAGAAAATGCCTGATAAAGAGCAGTGGGATCATCTGGTGATGTTTTTCCCAAAACCAGCAGATTCGAGGGATCCTTAAGGAGGCCTTCTACACCGTTTCAGAGGGTAGTAAATCAAACTTCAGGATCCTAGAGGAAGCTTAACCAATGTTTGGTCAAGTTAACAAGCAGTTTGTTTCCACTGATCTTGAAGGATAAATAGTTCAGCTAATCTATGAGGCAAAGAATGGGGACTGTGACTGGCCTGTTGCTAGAAATAAAGGGGGGCATGAGTTACATCTAAGTCATATGAGACTCTGCAATAGGCACTTTATCAAAGCACAGAAGAATGAATAGATTTTTTAACTATAGTTATTTTCCAGGAACAAAGAATTCAAATGAGTTATAACATTGCTATTACATATCAGGTGAATAGCAGGGACTATTGTTGCTAGCACAGAAGAGAGCTAATCATTTGACCAGTATGGTCCATGGAAGATATCACAAAGACAAACTTACATTGAGATAGGAATATAGAGCCTTAAGCAGAGAAGACATGAAAGTAACCAGGCAATATTGTACAAGGTCAACAAACACCATGAAGAGGAAGGAAATTGGCAGGAGTATGGCATTTAAAAAAAGAGTATACTATTGTAGTCCTTAACCAAAAGGTTGGCTCTGGATATGAAAGTAACCCGCATTAAGGGAAAATGAAATAATATATGTAGAAGTTGAAAAATGAATTTATTTACAGTTTTAGCAAAAACTGGGGATGTCAGGAGTAATATCACAGGGCAGCATGTGAAGACAGTCACCAGCATCCTGATGAGTTCACTTTAACCTCAGGAACTTTCTACTCAGGTAAAACTGGATCCTTAACTACACTGCACAAAAGACTTCAGGATGAGCCAGAGTAAAACAAAATGAGCTTATTAAATATTTAGACATAGAGACATAAAGAAAGGCCAGACAAGGATGTCGGATTCCCAAGAGAACATCACTCTTAGGTGTCTTTACAACAGCTATATATACCATCCTGCAGCTTAGTTACATTCCTCAAAGGATATCACTTATATCAAGGTTTAAGATTAAGCTAAGCTTACCTTTTAAGAAAAATTTAAAAGTTAAATATATAATTAAGCTGGTTTACTTATTTTCATCTTAAAGAATTTTCAGTTTTGTGAATGAAACTGTATTTTTATGAGGTACATTCCAGATTTGGAGAGGAGAAGTGATAATCTGACAAGCTCAAAATTACAAGCATTCTGGTCCTAAGTAAATATAGTTCATTCGTCAATGCTTTTATCCAGTTTGAGATATCTTCAGAAAAACAGATTGTATAGTTAATTTTGGCTTTATCGGTTGTATTGAAGTTTTTTGATACTCAAGTCATCAGAAAAGTCAAACTAGATCCCAAAGTAAAATACTTCTTTTTTTTCTCATAGCCCATTAATTTTTCTTGTCTTTTTCTCTAGCTTTTAGTTTCACTTCTGAAACTTTGATCCTTTAATTTTAGGAATTGGCAATGATCAAAGATCCATTTTCTAAAGCTTGTTCAGGCTGAATGTCCATCCTGCCTATAAGGAATCAATAAATCTATCTGCCTGATCTAAGGAAGATCTGAGAGAGTTTGAGCTTAGAGATCTGAAAATCTTCATTTGATAGGAATATGAAAAAAATGGAGTCATGATTTGAGATGTCAAAACAATACTACATTGTTAACTTTAATCCCTTTTTCTAAAGGCATAGTAATGACAGTAGCTATTTTTAGACTAAGTTATGATATCACTTAACAATTATTTTATTGTTTTGTTTGGGACAAGAGACTCATGTTTCCCTTGAATTCAACAGTCCATTTTAGTCTATATCCTCACAAGGAGGCCCGTTTCTTTTTGGTGTATGAGATATGATTGCATTAACTTTGGGGATAAGAATACTCTGTTGCCCCCTGGAGTGGTGCCTGTATAGAACATACATCTGCCCATTTTTTTCTCTGTACAATGAGGGAATTTTCCTAAAAATTCTCTTAAAAAATTCCTAAAAATATGTCTGTGCCTAAAATAACTCTCAAAAACATAATACAAGCAAAAGACGTTCAGTGTTAGGTAACCATACATAAGAACTGTTACAGGGATCCCACAAGAGATGACCACTCATACACAATTTATAGCCAATTGAAAGTCTTTATTCCAGCCAGCTTGAGGGGTGAGGGTTGCACAAGCAGGCAGTTTAACAGAAGCTAAGATAAGTTGGCTGGGGCATCTTGGCCTCAGGTCCTAGAATAGAGGTAGATAATTATCCATGGGATTCTCTATCAAGATCAAATTCTAGTTAAACCTGAAATGGCCTCATCAAGAATACAAGACAAAGGAACCTCAGCACCGTCTTGTCCTGTCCCAGAATCACTTTCTGCAACCACTTAGCTTTAGTTACTTTTGGAAAAGCTAACAAAAGTGAAACCCAGGCTACAAACACATGATTATTCTGCTTTAGCTATCCTGGTCAAGGTATAGTCCTCATCATTGATTCATAATTTTTTAGGCTCCAGTCTGTCCAGCAAGGTGGTCTGGGGGAAATTCCAATTCCTTGGGGTGCCCTGCTTCAACAGTCTAGATAGCCAAAGTAAGGAAGCATTTTTTTAGAATGCTCTCATACATTCTGGGCAATCTGAACACAAAACTTTTTGATGTTTTAACTTATGGTCAAACTGATACAGAAGAAAGTGGTTGGAGGTTGGAAGGCTGATTGATTACTGTTTCAACAATTGTGGCGAGTTTAGAATGTTTCAGGTTCACAGCCTAATTACAACTTACCTTGGGATATCTTTAGCCCCCTAAATAGCCTTTCCCACCTCTGCTCAGACCCAACATCCTGTGGCTAACAGATGAAAGCTTTTTGGAATGTGTTAACTTAAACCTAGCTTCTACCAATCAAAAGGCTGAGTTACCAGTTAGCATCGAGGCCTATAGATGAGATTTCTACATTTTGCTTTCATTGCCTATTTAATGTTTCCACCAATGTATTTGAAAATTTTCTCTATTTATGACTTTCTTTGTTATGTTGTTATAAAAACTTCATGAATTTGTTCCTGAAGCTATGTTCCCAAGCCGTAATCACTCATATTAGTGGAAGAGGGCAGTACTAGGGTTGTGTTGATCAGGTTCATTCTCTCTGCCATTAAAGAATTAAAAGGCAGGAAAATTCTTGAGCACAACAGATAGCAGAAGAGAAATTTCAAACAGCAGACAGAATCAGCAGTTGAAGAAAGATATTTACTGCGAATGAGGAAATGCATGCACACAGCCTACAGGATGGGGGAAATACACGACTCAGAAAGGCAAAAATTCCAGTCTCTTCTTGAGGGCTAAAGTTTTTTAAAGCCTCTAAACAGTCTTCCTCTCCTACAGTTGGTCAGTTTGAAGAAAGATAGGACAGTTGATTGGACCAGAACTGTAATGTAACATGTCCTGATCCAGCCTTGACTTGTTGAGCCAGTCCACCAGCAGGAGGTCTGCGGCTGGGAGACAAAAGTCCACATGGCCTTTGTTTTAAGATGCCAAGCTTTTGATTCAAGTCAACAGGATGAGGAAGAAGTTAGCCATCTTGGAAATTCATCACCTTTATTACCTCTCCGTATCTAGCTGCCTACCAAGGAGTCTGTCTAACTCCTTGTCTCTCAATATTTGTCTCCAGAATAAATTCTTACCCCATTCGAGGTGAGTGTTGTGTTTTTGTGTTGCTACATCAATGACACCAAAGCCACCTAGGCTAGTGGCTTCTATGTCATGTATATTGTAACCTTAAAGAATGAATGTCACAGACAACATGAGGATGAGATTTTAGAAGAGTTCTAAAACTCTTTTTTTCCAGTTCATGGATGAGAGTTTAACAGAAAGGAAAAAGGCAGAGCTCCTATATAGCAAGAGAGTATTGCCAGTGGGCTGCTCGCTTAGGAGATTTCTATAAACCTTAATGGCAAAAACTGAGTAGAAGAGACGAGTTGGTCAGTGCTGTTAGCCCACCCATGTGGTGTCCTTGGACTAAAATTTTGTTCCTACCTTCATGTATAGTTGCTATGCTCACTAATGTTGCTAAAAAAAAAAAAAAAAAAAAAAAAAAAAGGAAAAGAAAGATAATGAAAATTCAATGAAAAGGAAAGAGAAGAAGTGACTTGCCCACAATGCCAGCCTTTATTTGACAGAAAAAAACTACAGAGAGGGTTCCCATAAAAATCAGGGCCTGCCATCTACTTACAAGTTGGGATAATTAAAGAACAGAAGGAGGGCAGGAAAGAGGTTAAAATTTTCCAATTTGGGCACAGTTTGGCCATTGCTGGGGTAACCAGTAAGTAGTTAGTTAAAGATTGTTAGATGTGCTGGGCAGTGGTGGCACACGCCTTTAATCCCAGTGCTCAGGAGGCAGAGACAGATGGATCTCTGTGAGTTCAAGGCCAGCCTGGGCTACAGAGTGAGTTCCAGGAAAGTGCAAAGCTACACAGAGAAACTCTGTCTCGAGAAAAAAAAAAAAGAAAGAAAAAAGATTGTTAGATGCTCCATAAACATCTATCCTAAATGGCCATGATTTGGGGAGCATGAGGCAGGGAAGGCAAGAATCTAGGGAAACTTTAGTTTACCTTAGTCCTGGAAACCAAATTACTGAAGTTATGTAAATTATCACCATTCAACCAAAATGGAAATAGTTTTACAAAACAGCATGGTCCTGACTAGCAAATAGAAAACAAGAGTGTGAACCAGTACCCCTAAATATTTCTAGCATTTCTGGCCTCTGGCAAGAACAGAATCCCCATACACTGTCCTTTTACTTACTTAAAAGATAAAGGGTTCAGACAGAATCTGTGATACACATTATTCTGAGCTCCCCGCTTTAAAATCTGGGATACTCCTTTTTCCAAATTCACCTTTCTGTAGCAGACATTGTAAACATTTCTGTGCCATGTTGCCATTTTTCCAATGTGACATAGCCCCAGTGCTCAGGGGGTTAGTTTTCCTCCTTGGGCATCTGGAAGATCTCTGAGCATATTACATCTCCTTATCTTTATTTCCTTACAGAGTTTTATAGATAAAGTTAGATAGTACACCATATTGCATCTCCTTATCAAACTTTAAAGATAAGATTAGATATATAATTTTAAATATAGAGTCAGTCAGATACACCAACCCACTAAGTATATGTCAACTCTTTACTAAGCCCTAGAGGTCTAACTACCTACTGCCTCTACTTTACCTGAAGCATTTAAGAAAACCAAGCAGGAGACAGAATATTGTGGTGTTTTGCAAGTCTAGGCTTAGAAAAATGAGACAAACTATTTGTCTTAAAGAAATGCATTTCTGTTAGTGTCTGCAAGGAGCAGGGGGTTGTTGGGTTGATGGATGGAAGAGACTCGTACTTAGAAAAGTTCATTGTCTTTGATACATTCTTTGAAGGATATGAAGGGCAGAAACTGAATGGAAATAAAAAAAAAGAAAAGAAAGGAAAAGACATGACTGCTCCTAGGTATGGTGGAGGAGAAAGTTTATTATAGATATGTAGGAGAGCATCGGTAAAGGCAGAGACATCTGGGGGAATTCAGAGTAGACATGACCAGTCTGAGATGTGCTATGTCAGGAGGGTGGAGGAGAGGGCAACCAGATGCAGCAACCAGGAGGCCAAAGGTGCAAAAACAGGTGGTAATCAAAATATCTGGATAGGGAAGAGCCTCTGGATGAAGGGCAGCCTAACCCCTGGGCTGAAGAGTTCAGGGTAGAGGGTGGAGTACAGTAGCTATACCTTGTAACAGGTAGAGACCTAGGGATGCTGGGAGAACCTGGAAGCCAGGTCTGCTTTGATATGTTAAATAGGTACCTCAGTTTGTCCTTGTTGTACCCAGAGTCCCCCAAAGACCACAAAAAGACCAAACCCAATGCAAATATCTTTTTACTGTTGTGAGTTAACCCAGGCCTCTCTGTTGATCTGACACAGCAGTAGAGCAGGAAAGACCCCGAGTAGCAATGGAGCAGGGTTTTTATGGGGGATGGTTAAAGCAAGGGGGGTCTTGAGGTCTTCAGACTATATAGGAACAGACTCAAGATTGGTTTATTCGAGTGGCAATCATGTTAGTTACTTTTAATTGGCTAGGGTTAGTTGGAGGTTACAGTTATCCATTTTGGGGGCAGGCCTGGACAAGTCCCAGGCTTTGTCTTTGAGCTGCTATGGAGGCTGGCTGGCCTAGCAAGTACTGACTGTTGGGGCTGGCTCAATGGCCAAGGCTTGGTGCGTCCTATCTCTCTATCCCTGTTGGCAGGGGCATCAGTGATTCATTGTCTTTTACTCATGGCCCTCCCAGAAACTACTTGCTCAAGTCTGAGGAAACTGAAATTGAGGCCTGCTCTCTGAGAGAAGACTGAGCAGCCTGTTAGGGCATCTGCTTGTTCCTTTCAGTCCTGGGTTTGAAACTCAACAGAAACTCTCTTTAAAACTCACCTTCAGGCCTGATCTCCTGTGGCCCTGTTAAAATACTTAATTTGCAGGTTAAAAACACAACTGCTTGCACAAAGGAAGAAGCAGCTACCATAAGTGTCTCTCCCTGAGATTTTAGAGCCATATAACACGGGTTGATTGTACAGTTTAGGCAACTGGGAGGAAGATCTGGTTGGCAGGGCCTTGTTTACACTGCACGTCAAAGGCTGACAAAGGAAAGGCTATTCTCTGATAAGATATGGCTCCTATATTTTAAGTGTATTTTAGTTTATTTCTATAGTTTATAGTCTGTTCTGTTTCATATGGCAATTTGCTACTGAGTAGGGGATCACAGCCAGAATTAAGGAAGACCAATAAACAAAACCAAAAAACTATGAAGGATTGAAGTCAATGGTGTAAATGTTTAACAATCAACTTCCAAACAAAGGAAATTCCAGGATTGTAACATTTGGCTATTTCTATTATAAAAAGACATTCTTCTTCTGTTGCCAATTTCAAGTTCCCAACTCCACTGGAAAGTTGGGAAAGCATGCACATTAGCACCTAATTCTACATCATATCCATTATACATATACAACAGACCAAAGTAAGCTCCAGAACACAGCTATTAATAGGTCCATGGGAAGCAATGGGCTTTAAGGTTTTTTGTTTTGTTTTGTTTTTGTTTTTGTTTTAATTTTCTACATTTTTTTATTAAGAAAAATTTTCCATTCATTTTACACACCAATCAAAGATCCCCCTCTTTCCTCCTCCTGCCCCCCTTCAGCCTCCCCCTCCTAACCTACCCCTTACTCCTCCCCACAAGAAGGCAAGGCCTCCCATGGTGAGGCACATCCAGTAGAGGCAAGTCCAAGCCCCTCCCCCTGCCTCAAGACTGAACAAGATGTCCCATCATAGGTAGTGGGCTCCAAAAAGCCTGCTCATGAACCAGGGTTGGATTCTGATCCTACTGCCAAGGGGCCCCCCCAAGCAGATCAGGCTACACAACTGTCTCACCATGCAGAGGGCCTAGTCCAGTCCTGTGGGGAGGCTCCACAGGTATTGGTCTAAATTTCTTGAGTTCCTACTAGTTTGGTTTGGTTGTCTCTGTAGGTTTTCCCATCACGATCTTGATGTCCCTTGCTCATAGAATCCCTCTTTTCTTTCTTTGACTGAACTCCTAGAGCTCAGCCTGGTGTTTGGCTATGGATCACTGCATCTGCTTCCATCAGTTACTGGAGAAAGGCTCTATGATGACAGGGTATTCACCAATTTGATTACTGGGGTAAGCCAGTTTAGGTACCCTCTCCACTATTGCTAGTAGTCTAAGCTGGGGTCATCCTTGTGGATTCCTGGGAAGTTCCCTAGCACCTAGTTTCTCCCTATCCCCATGAAGTTTCCATCTATCATTGTATCTCTTTCATTATTCTCCCACTCCATGCCTGTTCCAGCTTGACCATCTCGTTTCCTTATGTTCTCATCCCCCATCCCCTACCCTACATTGCTCTTCCCTCATCCCCAGTTTACTCATGGAGATCTCATCTATTTCCCCTTCCCAGGGTGATCATGTGTCCATCTTTAGGTCCTTCTTGTTAGCTAGTTTCTCTGGAGCTGTGGATTGTAGTCTGGTTAGCCTTTGCTTTACATCTAGGATCCACTTATGAGTGAGTACATACCATGTTTGTCCTTCTGAGTCTGGGTTACCTCACTCAGGATGATATTTTCTAGTTCCATCCATTTGCCTGCAAATTTCATGATGTCATGGTTTTTCTCTACTGAGTAATACTCCATTGTGTGTATGTACCACATTTTCTTAATTCATTCTTCAGTTGAAGGGCATCTAGGTTGTTTCCAGGTTCTGGCTATTATAAATAATGCTGCTATGAACATAATTGAGCATGTGTCCTTGTGATATGATTGAGCATTCCTTGGGTATATGCCCAAGGGTGGTATAGCTGGGTCTTGAGGTAGACTGAGGTAGATCCCCAATTTTCTGAGAAACTACCATACTGATTTCCAAAGTGGCTATATAAGTTTGCACTCCCACCAACAGTGGAGGAGTGCTTTAGATTTGCAGTACCAGACATGATGTCCCTCTTGTTGAGCAGTTCTTAAGTTCAATTAGAGAGCTATTGGTTATTGATAAGGTATTTGTTACACAACTGCAGCCTTTAAGTCATGCTGGTTGTGGTGGTCCATAGCCATCATAACTAGGTAGGACTGTTGGTTGCTTCTATCCTTTAGAAGCTTGCATAGTTCCTTCTGCTAACATTAAGGCTAGTTCTCAGGGAGGAATCTTTCAGGTCAGATCCAGCTCAGGTCCTCTGGGCCTTGTGTCTGAAGTACATGGTATCTTCAGTAATAGGGGGTTATCTTCTATCTTTAAGTGTGTGGAGAGTAACAAAGGGTATAGAAATAACCCACAATGCTTTGGGAGGTTCTTGGACAACCCTGACCTCAAGAGGGCTTCTCAGCTCCTCATGCCTTTTGTTGGGGTTTTTATTAGATTGTCTATAGCTTGGAGAAGCATTGTCAGCCCAGATGGGAAATTTTCTTTTAAACTATATATGTATATTTATATACTGACATGTGTGTTACAGGTATTTTTTATTACATTTTTCATTTATTTTAGGTACCAACCACAGTTTCCCTCCCTCCTCTCTTCCCCTTCCCTCCCCTCCCCTCCCATCTATCCACCACTGCCATCCACTCGTCCTCCATTCAGAAAGGGGCAGGCCTCCCATGGGAGTCAACAAAGCATAGCATATAAAGTTGTGGTGGGACCAAGCTTTCCCCCTGCATCAAGGCTAGGTGAGAAATCTCAGCATGGAGGATAGGTTCTAAAAAGTCAGCTCATGTGCCAGGAATAGGTCCTGATCCCACTGCTAGGGGCCCCACAACAGACCAAGCTACACAACTGTCACCCTCATGCCTAGGTCAGTCCCATGTAGGCTCCCTAGCTGTCGGTCCAGAATCCATGAGCTCCCACTAGCTCAGGTCAGCTGTCTCTGTGAGTTTCCCCATCATGATCTTAACCCCCCTTGTTTATACAATCCCTCCCTCTCTTCAACTGGACTCCTAGAGCTCGGCCCAGTGTTTGGCTGTGAATCTCTGCATCTGCTTCCATCAGTTACTGGATGAAAGCTCTCTAATGACAATAGTCACCAATTGGATTACAGGGGAAAACCAGTTCAGGGACCCTCTCCACTAGGATTCTTAGCTGGAGTCATCTTTGTGGATTCCTGGAAGTTTCTCCCTAACCCCAAAATATCTGTTTCAAAATAACCCATCAAGATATCTGTTTCATTACTCTCCCTCTCCATTCTGCCCCAACTCGACCAACTCGATCCCTCATGTTCCCTCCCTTCCACCACTATTACCACCTCCCCCCTCCACCACCCCCTATAAATAACATAGCAGTGTTATTTGTAATAGCTAGAACCTAGAAACAACCTAGATGCCCTTCAACCAAAAAATGACAAAGAAAATGTGGTACATTTACACAGTGGAGTATTACTCAGTGTTAAAAAAAAAAAAATGATGGAACAAGAAAAAGTCATCCTGAGTGACATAACTCAGACCCAGAAAGACAAACATGGTATGTACTCACTCATAAGTGGATATGTAAAGCAAAGGATAACCAGACTATAATCCACAGCCCCAAAAGAAGCTAGGTAGCAAGGAGGACCCTAAGAGGGAAGCATAGATTTTCTGGGAAGGGGAAATAGATGAGATCTCCTGGTAACAGATATTTTTAGGTAGAAAGTTAATAGCATGATTCCTTGTGACTTTTTCAGATATCCATACTATTACTTTATCCTTTTTCTTTATTTATCTCCTTCCCACTTCCTTAGAACCCTCTCCCATTTTTCCCATTTCCTCCTTCAGTTCACTTGTGCCTTGTTTGTTATCCCCCTCTCTATTGCTACTCTCTTTCTCTCTCTCTCTCCGTGCTAGGGAACCTCAGATGAGACAGAACAAGTGCTGCTTGTCTTTATGTGTCTTGTCTCACTCAATATGATCTTTTCTAGTTTGTTCCATTTACCTGAAAGTTTTATTATTCCATTTTTCATTAGGGCTGAAAAGTATTCTGTAATGTATATGTACCACATTTTCATTATCCATTTGTTGGTTGAAGGATATTTAGATTATTTCCATTTCCTAGCTATTGTGAACACAGCAGCAATGAACATGGTTGAGCAAGTACCTGTGGAGTAGGATATCAAGTCCTTCAGGTATATGACAAGGAGATACATAGATAGCTAGGTCATATAGATTCACTTTTAGCTTTTTGAGGATTTTCCACACTGATTTCCAAAGTGGCTGGACCAGTTTGCAATCCCACCAACAGTGAATGAGGATTCTCTTTCCCCCGTATCCCCACTACCCAGCATTTGTTGCAAGTTGTTTTGTTGATCTTTGCCATGTTGACTGGAGTAGGATGAAATCTCAAAATTGGTTGTTGTTGTTTCTTTCTTTTATCTTTGAGATTATAATACAATTAAATCATTTCCTCCTTCCCTTTTCCTCCTCTAAACCCTTCCATATATCCCTCCTTGCTCTTTTTCAAACTCATTTTTTTCATTGCTGTTATATACATATATACAACAATCAAAGTTGTTTTGATTTGAATTTCCTCAATTGTCACAAATGATGAAAATTTTTTGAGTTTTTTTTGTTGTTGTTATTTTATTTCTTCTTTTGAGAACTTTCTGTTCGGATCCCAAGCCCATTTTTTGAATGGGTCATTTGTTTTCTTGCCTAAGATGTACAGCTGGCAAACATTCTCTCCCATTCTGTGGGCTTCCTCTTCACCTGATAGATTTTTTTCTTTAGCTGTTCACAACCATTTTAGTTTTATGAAGTCCCATTTATCAATTGTCATAATTGTTAGACAAATGAAGTCCTATTTAGAAAGTCTTTTCCTATCCTTACCTATATGATGTAGGGTACCACCTATGTTTTCTCTAGCAGATTCAATATTTCAAGTTCCACTTTTATATCTTTGATCCATTTGGAGTTAGATTTTTATGCAAAGTGATAAATACGGGTCTAATTTTATTCTTTTGCATGTGGACATAGAGTTTTCCCCAGCACCATTTGTGATAAATATGGGTCTAATTTTATTCTTCTGCATGTGGACATATAGTTTTCCCCAGCACCATTTGCTTTCTTTTCTCCAGTATATGTTACATTCAAGAGCTGTGGTTGTATGTACTCATTTGGGGTCTTTGATCTTGTTCCATTGGTCTACATGTATGTACTGTGGCAGTACTGTATTGTTTTTATTGCTATGGCTCTGTAATATATCTCAAGATCTGGAATGATAACCCTTCCAACATTGTTCTTTTTGCTCCAGATTTATTTGTTTGTTTGGTTTGGTTTTTGTTTGTTTGGGGTTTTTTTGTTTCTTTTTTGTTGTTGTTGTTGTTTTTAGCTATTCAGGGTCTTTTGTGGTTCCATATGAATTTTAGGATTGTTTTTCTATTCCAGTAGAGAATGAGATGGGGATTTTTATTGGGATTGCACTGAATCTGTAAACGGCTTTTAACAAAATGGCTATTTTAACAAAATTAATTTTACCAATCCATGAGCATGGAATGTCCTTCCATTTTCTAATGTCTTTATCTCTTTCTTCAGATATTTAAAGTTTTCATTGTAAAGGTCCTTCACTCCTTCTTTAGGTTTGTTTCTAGATATTTTATTTTCTTTGAGGCTATTATGAATGGGAATGTGTCTATGATCTCTTTCTCTATGTGTTTGTTGGTGGTGTATAAAGAAGCTGTTGAATTGTACAAGTTGATTCTGTATCCTGCCACACTGCTGAATTTTTTATTGTCTCTAGAAGTTTTCTGGTAGAATTTTGGGAATCTCTTGTCAACTGTAACTAGGGATAATTTGACTTCTTCTTTTCCTATTTGTATCCTTTTAATTTCCTTCTTTTGCCTTATTGCTCCATCTAATGCTTTAAGCACAATATTGGAAAAGAGTGAGGGCAATTCACAGGTCTGTCTCATTCCTGACTTCAATGGAATTTCTTCAAGTTTTTCTCCATTTAGGATGATGTTGGCTGTGGGTTTCACATCCATGCCTTTTATCACACTGATTGAAGGATATTTCTCCTAGTCCTAATCTTTCTGTGAAGGCATGTTGGATTTTGTCAAAGACTTTTTCTACATCAATTGAGATGATGGTGTGATTTTTGTCTTTAATTCCTTTCATATGGTTTGTTACATTTATTTACTTGTAAATGTTAAGTCATTTCTGCATCTTGGGAATAAAGTCAACTTGATCATGGTGGGTAATCTTTTTAACATGTCTGTATTCAATTTACAAATATTTTATAGAGCATTTTTTAATCTGTGTTCATCGGGTATACTGGCCTGTAGTTGATTTTTTTTTATTGTTGTCATTGTGATACTGGCTTCACAGAAGGAGTTTGAGAATATGCCTTCTGTTTTTATGGGAGGGGGTGTTTTTTTAATAGTTTAAAAGAATTGGCTATAGATCTTCTTTGAACATCTGGTAAAATTATCCTGTGAATCCATCCGGGCCTTTAATTAGAAGGCTTTTAATTGCTATTTTATTCTACTCATTTGTTATGGGTCTGCTTAGGTTGTTGACCACTTCTCGATGTGATTTTGGTGGGTTGACTGAATATAGAAAGTCAACCATTTCTTTTAGGTTTTCCAGCTTAATGGAGTCCAAATTTTAATTATAATTCACTTATAATATTCTGAATTTCTTTTGTGTCTGTTGTAATATTTCCCTGTTCATTTCTGGTTCTATTAATTTGTGTCCTCTCTCTTTCTTCTGGTTAGTTGGGTCAGTGATCTGTCAATCTTGTCTTCTCAACTATTAGATTTATGGATTCTTTGTATTGTTTCTTTGTTTCTGCTTCATCGATTTCAGCTCTAATTTGTATTGTTTCTTGCTGTCAAGTGGGTTTGGATTTGCTTTGTTCTTGTTTTTCAGATTTTTTTAGTTCATCATTGTTTATTTGTACTCTTCTGGCTTTTTAGCAAAGGCATTTAGAGCTATAAATTTCCCTCATAGAACTGCTTTCGATGTATCCCAGAAGTTTTGTTCTGTTCTTTTCATTTCCATTTAGTTCCAGGAAATTTTTTATTTTTCTTGATTTGTTCTTTGACACATCCATTCATTATTCAGTAATGAGTTGTTTAATCTCCATGAATTTGTGTATTTATTAGAGATTTGTTTGTTGTCAATTTTAAGTTTTATGGCTTTGGGATCAGATAGGATACATGAAATTATTTCAATCTTTCTGTACTTGTGAAGATTTGTTTTGTGATCCAGAACATTGTCTATTTTAGAGAAGATTCCATGTGCTGCTGAATGTGTACTCTTTGGTTTGGGGGAATAATGTTCTGTGAATATCTGTGAAGTCCATTTAATGTATTATGTCATTCAATTATAATGTTTATGTTTTTTCTTAATTTTTTTGTCCAGATGAGCTGTCTGTTGGATAAAGTTGGGAATTAAAATCACCAGTTACGCCGGGCGGTGGTGGCGCACGCCTTTAATCCCAGCACTCGGGAGGCAGAGCCAGGTGGATCTCTGCGAGTTCGAGGCCAGCCTGGGCTACCAAGTGAGTCTCAGGAAAAGCGCAAAGCTACAGAGAAACCCTGCCTCGAAAAACCAAAAAAAAAAAAAATCACCAGTTACTAACAGGATGATATTATCTGTGCCTTTACATACAGTAGTACATATTTTATGAACCTGGGTGTACCAGAGTTTGGTGAACATATGTTTAGGATAGTAATGCCAGCTTGGGTAATGTTCCCTTGAATAGAATGAAGTGTCCTTCTTTATCTAATCTGAGAAGTTTTAATTTGAAGTATATTTTGTCAGATACTAGGATAGTGATGCCTGCTTGCTGGTCCCATTTGATGGAGTACTTTTGTTCATTCTTTTGCTCTAATGTCATACTTATTATTAAAATTAAAATGTGTTTTTATAGACAAAAGATAGATGGATTTTGTTTCTTGATCCATTCAGCCAGACTGTCTTTTGATTGGAGAATCAAGATCATTAATATTTAAAGTTATTATTGAAATGTCTGTGTGCTGATTGCAGTCATTGTGTTGCCATTTCTAGTGATGTTGTGTTCCCAATGGTACTTCGTTTTAGTAATTATGTCTTCATATTTCTTTTTACAGCCTCTTAACTATGTCTATTCCTTTCCTCAGCCTGAAATATTGCTCCCTATACTTTCTTTAAGTTTAGATCATTGGATATAATTTTTAGGGTGCTTAGATCATGGAAAGTTTTATTTTTTCTTCAATTATGGCAGGTAGTTTTGCTTGATATATTAGTCTAGTTTGGCCATTATGGTCTGATTCCATTTAGGACTTGGAATACATTGCTCCAGGCTCTTCTGGCTTTTGAAATTTCCACTGAGACATAAGCTGTTATTCTGATGGGTTTTACTTTATATGTGAATTGTGCTTTTTCTCTTGCAGCTTTCAACACATTGCCTTTGTTCTAAATATGTAGTTTTAACTATGATATGCTATGGGAATTTTCTTTTCTGATCTTGTCTATTTGGTATTCATTGTGCTTCTTGAATTTGTATGAGTATGTATTTCCTTAGTTTTTGAAAGTTTTCTTCTATGACCTTGTTGAAAACCTGACCTATGCCATTGACCTGGGATTCTTCTTCATCTATGCCTGTAATTTGAAGGTTTGGTCTTTTAATGGTGTCCCACATTTCCTATATGTTCCTTTCATGTGGGTTTTTTTTAATTTTTCATATTCTTTGCTTATTATATCCAGATCCTCTACTTCAAGTTTTGATATTCTGCCTTCTGATTGATTGATTCTATTTGTAAGTCTTTCACTTTAGTTTTCTGGTTATGAGGTTTTTCAATTCCATCTTCACTCTTCTTCAATATTTTTACCGCTTCATTGAATTCCATTTTCAAATTCTG
This sequence comes from Peromyscus californicus insignis, assembly GCF_007827085.1. Taxonomy (NCBI): domain Eukaryota; kingdom Metazoa; phylum Chordata; class Mammalia; order Rodentia; family Cricetidae; genus Peromyscus; species Peromyscus californicus. The sequence goes on from NW_026294562.1 coordinate 97,312,348, forward strand.
GATTGCCTTTGTCATTTCCATCAGCCTATGTTTGTGTTTTCCTGGGTATCACTCAAGTGTTTATTCTCTTTATATTCTTTCTCTTTAAGTTCATTGGGCTACTTCTTTATGTATTCTTTAAATTCAGTGATTTGATGATGTTTATATTTGTTTGTTTTTTTAAAAAAAATCTGTGTCCTGGGGTTCATCTAGTTGATTCTCATTGGCAAAATTTTCTACAGGAGTGGGGAGGGGGGAAACTGCCTTCATCTTTCATACTGTTTGTATTTTTGTGAGAAGATTTGGGCATGTGGATTTCTTTTACTGGTTCTTTGTCCTATATGGACAAAGCAGATTGGGGAAGAACAGAGGATGTGCAGGTCAGGTTGGGCCTAAGGGATAAATAGGCTTTGGTGGAATGAAGTCCAGTGGACACAGGAAACTGAGTTGTATACAGTATGTGTATCCAGGTACAAGCCTGGATTTTAAAAAGTTGATCTGGAGGTTGAGGAGGGTGTGTGGAGGGGAGAATCATTAGATTCACATAACAAAACCCTGGAGAAGGATGTGCAACATCTGGTTGGGTAGAGAGTTTGGAATGTGGAGTAAGGGGTTCTGTAGGTCAGAGGCAGGCAGAGTTGGGTCTGGTAAAAGCCTAGAGGTCAGTTGTGGCGCTGGAAGTGGTGGCCAGAATAGACCAGGGCACAGAATATGAGACCCAGGTTATACTGAGGATGGGGAGTGCATGGAGAGAAAGAATAGACGAACTCAGCCTACTAGACCCTGCAGAAGAATGTGCAGGATCTGGCTGGACAGAGGTTGCATCCCAAGCCCAGCTTTTTACATGGGTGCTAGATATTTGAACTCAGGTCCTTATAGTCTTTCCAACGAACCAACCTACTAACCAAGGGCTCTTTTTTGCTCCACCCCCTCCTCTAGTTTTCAAGCTCTGACCTCAGAGTCTATAACTTCTCCCTAAAACCTACCCTTTGTGATTCATAATATCAGTATTTGAATTCATGAGACAAGAATCCAAAAGTATGTCTCAGGGTGGCTTTGATGACTATCAAGTTTTCCAGGACCCTAACATCCCCTCCCCAGCTAATCCCATCTGACTCGAGAGAAGTTCTGTTTTTGAATTTTGTCAAACTCAAAAATACCCCATTTCCCCATATCGTAACGTTTCTAATAACTCTTTTAATCAAAAGGACAGTCTGAACTACTGTCCCTCTTGAACCCTGAATCTGAGACCTTACAAGGATGGCTTAGATTATGTGTTAGTCAGGGAAGGGTTCTCTAAGAAACAGAATTTATGAAAAAATGTATGTGGGATTTATTAAAATGGCTTACAGGTTGTAGTCCAGCTAGCCCAACAATAGTTGTCTACCAGAAGGTCCAAGAAACCAGCAGTTGTTCAGTCCATGAAGTTTGATGTCTCAGCTAATCTTCAGCATACACTGAATCCCAAAGAAGTACACTCTATGGCAGCGAAGGAATGGACTTGCTAACTAGAGCAAGAGCAAGCAGGCAAAGAGCAAGCTTCCTTCTACCATGTCCTTTACATAGGCTTCAAGCAGAAGGTGTGGCCCTGATCAAAGGTGGATCTTCCCACCTCAAAAGAGCTGTATTAAGGGTACATCTTCCCACCTCAAAAGATCCAAATTAAAAATGGGTCTTCCTGCCTGGCATGGTGGCACACATCTTTAATCCCAGCACTCAGGAGGCAGAAGCAGGTGGAACTCTGTGAGTTTGAGGCCAGTACCAGGACAGCTAGAGCTGTTACACAGAAAAATCCTGTCTCAAAACCAAAAATAAAAAATAAAAATAACAACAAAAAAATGAAGTAGGTCTTCCTACTTCAAATGATTAATAAAAAAAATCCTTGACAGGTGTACCCAGTTGCTTGGGTTTCAGTTAATTCCAGATGTAGTCAAGTTGACAGCCAAAAATACCCATCACAGGTTATATAATGACATCCTGCCTTTAAAACAAATGTTCTTCACTGTGATGGTTAATGGTACAGGATGAGGAAGTTGTTCTATTTTCACTGCTATAAGTCTCCCATTGTGATGAGGAGCAGCTGGATTCATGGGCACTGCATCCTTGTCCATGGGGTGTGTCCTTTCACTGGGACAGCAGTTGTCTTGTTGCTCTTTGTCCTTCATCATCACCCTGAAGGAAAGTCATGTCTTTTACAGTTATTTTCAGAGAGTTTTCAATGAGAAATTTTACAAGAGAAATCTTTTTGGAGATATTTTTTGCTAATCCTGAGTTGCAGAAACTAGGCAGACATAGGATGCTCGAGGCTATGCAAACAGATAAGCTGTCATCTGATTAACTGAAGAATTTCTCTCAATAATGTGTACACTCTGAAAAGTAGTGAATGGCATTTGGTTGGGGAAGCTACTCTAAAAGACTCTGCACTGAAGCTACTTAATTTCTCAAAATAAACATTATTCCAGTTTAATATATTTTCCCTCCCCTCATTCCTGGTGGACTCAACCATTTCCTGTGAGTTATTTAGAAGCCAAACACTGTGCTCTGCACATGCTATTGCTCAGGATGGCCTTAGAGGAAAGGAAGATGAAAGAGAGAAAGGAAAGAGAAAAAAGCAGAAGATATCTTATTATTGTACAGATATTAACATTATTATTATTATTATATGATTTTGTTCAAACTTATATATCAGGACATGTGTGTGTATCTGTGTATGTGTGGGCTAATGGTATGAACATCTGAATATTTTAACAAAAATTTAAATGATTTAAATTAAAAAACAAATGTTCTTGAATTTACACATTTGTGACTATTCTAATTTTCCTTTTGTTATTTCTAATTTCATTCCATTATGATCAAAGAAAAAAAACCTTTTATTACTTTAGTCTTTTAAGATTTATTGATATTACCTGATGCTTAGCATATGGAAAATGTTCATGTGCCCTATAAAATAATGTGTATCTTGTTCTAGGGTGGAGTGTTGTATATACATTCAGTTTTACTGGATTATGCTGTTGTTTCCGTCCTCTGGAGTTTAAGTAATCTCGAGAATTTAGACTTGCCTTGTAAGTCTTTTCTTCTGAGGCTATCACCACAATTGTCCTCTATACTTTATTCATGATAAGTATGAGATTTCATAGCCTATGCATCCAATTTCTTCCAGCCTCTATTACACAACTCCAAGGTCATCTCTAAAATTTGGCATTTTTGTTATAACAACTGACTCCCCATTTATCTAATATCAATTTTGTCTTCATCCCTTGAAGGTTTCCATAACAGAATACCTTAATCTAGCTTGGAGATTAAGAAATCCAAGATCAAAAAAAAAAAAAAAGAAGTCCAAGATCAGAGTGCCAGCATCAGGGTACAAAGAAGCAAATGAAGTTAACCTAGCTCTTTTATAACAGCATTAATCTCATCCTTGAAAGTGTGACATTTTGCCAGGCATAATGGCACACGCCTTTAATTCCACTGCTCAGGAGGTAGAAAAAAGTAGGTCTCTGAATTCAAATCCAGGTTGATCTACATAACTAGTTCCAAACCAGCCATCTTAATATTGTACAATGGCAAGTGAGTTTAAATGTGAGTTTAGGGGAGGACAAACACTCAAACCATGGCAAATGGGTTAACTAAAAACACAACAAAAACATAAAGAAGGCAAGAACCTAAAGGAGACACACCAGGGGATACAAAATGAAATGAGATTGAAGGCAGATTAAGAGAGTAAATTATTAGTATACTAAATTCATATTCAGAGAAAAAGAAATAAATAGGGCCCTTGCTGTCCTGGACATATGGTAGTATAATTCAATAGGGCAAAAATGATAAGAGAAAAGGAAATTTCAATAAGTATGAAATTAAAGTGTGAAATCTTATCTCACTGACTGCTTTGGAGGCAATGAGGGAGAGGTTTCCATAAAATTGATAAATTACTGGATACAGGGAAGTATTTGTATCTACATACATAGGTGTGAATGTTATTAATAAATAGTTCTTCATGTGATTCAAAGATACTAATAAAAGAAGGATAAAGAATAAAATTAACTAGCACAAAACAAATTAGTAGTGTTTCTAAATGCCAGGAAAGAAATTTAATATTGTAAAATGACCAACAAAGATGTGGCAGAGCCAGGCCAGGTGATTCACACTGGTAATCCCAGAAGTAAGGAAGCTAAGGAAGGAAAATCATGAGTTAGAGTCCAGCCTAGGCTAAATAGCAAGTTCCAGGCCAGCATGAGCTGCATAGTAAGATCCTGTCTGAAGAGGAAGGGAAAAGTGACAGAAATAAGAATGCAACCAGTCAACAGGGCTTTCACAAAAATTAATAAAGAAAACATAATCAACTGATATCACTTGATTTTAAAAGCATCAAGCAAACTCAAGTATGTTATCAAATACCATCCTTCAGGTTAATTCCCTCAAAGCATTTGATTCTGTGCAAGGGGAAGCTTGAAAATCTGGCAAAGTGCCATGTAACACAAATCTTAAAAGGTCTTATTAATAAAAAACCTGGAGCCAGGTACTGGGGTAAATTCTGAAAGATCAGAGAGACAGAACAAACCACAACCAACCTCACCTTGCCAACTCCTCAGCTAATCTTGTTTCCTCAGACTGAAAGCCTCTGAGTCTTTACCCCAATGGATCTCAGCTGAACTGCTGCTAAAAAAGCTTCTAGTTCCTGGTCCTTATGCCTTATATACCTTTCTGCTTCCTGCCATTACTTCCTGGGATTAAAGGCGTGTGTCCTTCCCAAGCAATGACATGAGATCTCAAGTGCTGGGATTAAAGGTGTGTGCCACCATGCCTGGCTCTGTTCCCAGTGTGGCCTTGAACTCACAGAGATCCAGACGACTCCCGAGTTAAAGGCGTGTGTGCCACCACTGTCTGGCCTCTATGTCTAATCTAGTGGCTGACTCTGTCCTCTGATCCCCAAATAAGTTTTATTTATTAGAGCACAAATAAAATATCACCACAGTGCCAGGTGGTGGTGGCACATATGTGGTGGTATTGTGTTCCCCAAAATATTGTGCACCCTAATAAACTTATCTGGGGTCAGAGACAGAACAGCCATAATATTAAACATGAGGATAGGCAGTGGTAGCACATGCTTTTAATCCTAGCATTCTAGAGGCAGAAATTCATCTGTTCAAGAATACAGCCAAGCATGGTGACTCACACCTTTAATCCTAAGGATTGATGGTAGAAAGCAGAAAGGTATATAAGGGGTGAGGACCAGAAACTAGAAGTGTTTGGCTAGTTAAGCATTCAGGCTTTCGAGCAGCAGTTCAGCTGAGATCCATTTGGATATGAGGACTTAGAGGTTTCCAGTCTGAGGAAACAGGATCAGCTGAGGAACTGGCGAGGTGAGGTGGCTGTGGCTTGTTCTGGTTCTCTGATCTTCCAGCATTCACCCCAATACCTGGCTCCAGGTTTGATTTTATTAATAAGACCATTTAAGATTCCTGCTACACACATACCATTAATCTCAGCACTCAGGATGCAGAGGCAGGTGGATCTCTGGAGTTCAAGGCCAGCCTGGTCTACAGAGTGAGTTCCAGAACAGTCAGGGCTGCACAGAAGAACCCTGTCTCAAAAAAAAAAAAGAAAAAAAGAAAAAGAAAAAAGAAAAGAAAATCAGGCAAAGTGACAGCTCACCATAGTATCCAACAAGACGATGCAGGCCATGCTGAGAACACCCACAATGATATGCTGCACACACACACAAATAAAAAGTTGTTTTAAAATACACTGGAACAAATACAGAAAAGAAAAGACTAACAGAGTTGAAGCATTAATAATTCGCCCCTCTAGCCACACATCTGACACTTCCTAAGGTCAGGACACAGACGAGACTAACTGCACATCTGTTTTTCACAGAGCCATGGCAACAACAAAGTGCACCCCTGATGAGCCTCAGCTAAGGAGCAGAAGGCAAGATCTCCAGGAGATGCTGACAGAAGTGGGATTGTCTGTTGACTACTGGCTACCTAAACTTCAGGAAGACCTGGGTGTGACTTGTGCCCAGGCCTTACAATACTTAAAAGAAAAAGACCTCCAGAAGCTGAAGTCCCAGACACAACACACATGGGAGAAAAAGGCTCTGGAGAAGCTGCTTGACCTCTCACAGCCAAAGAGTGTTGCAGAGTTCCAGGAGACTCCAGGGGAGATGATACAGAACAGGCAGAGGCAGGCAGGACAGGCACTGCAGGAACTGAGGGTCTTGCAGTCAGAAGGGAAGAACAGACAGGAAGAAGCAGTGAGGAGGAAAGAAGCAGAGCTGAGACAAGCAATGGAGATCCCTGAAGAGTGCTGGCCAGGGCCTGAGGTGCCCCTAAAAGATGTCACTGAAACAATGGAGAGACATCTCAAGAACATGGAGCAGAAAATTTCCTACAGCGGAAACCTCTCCGATAGAGATCTGGTAAGATGGGCGTCTGGAGGGCTGGCATTGCAAGGAATTTATAAGACCAGCCACCAAAGAAGCCTGATTCAGAAAAAAGAACAGCTACTCAGTGTCCCTAAGGAGTTCTCACTTGTTGGTCCAGAGCACGGCACATGGATGGAAGCAAAGGAATTTTCCTCTTTTCAAGAACAAACCATGTTCACACAGACTATGGAGAAGCTGGGTTTCAGTTCAACCTTCTCAGCTAAAGGTGAAGGGTGGGGCCTTAGTCTAGAAGCTGGTGTGGGTCAAAGTAAACATACAGAATCTGGGGATGCCTACCAATCACATTCAGAGCAATCTTATTTCTGCTCAGCCAAGTTCAGCTACATCCCACTGGCCACTTGCCACTTTCACATCCATCAACTTCAACTCTCCAAGGCTGCTCTCCAGGAGCTAAAAAGTATTGAAGAACTCCTAAATCAAACTACACACCCAAATGGAGTCCCCTTACTGAGGCACAGGGCTGAAAACTTTTTTCACAGGTTTGGCTCTCATGCTAACCAAGGCCCACTGCACCTGGGGGGAATCTACTGTTGGAAGGCCATTTCAGAAGGTTTCAAAAGAGAGCAACTGGCTGATATAAAACAGCAGGCAGCAGAGTCCTTGAATATTTACATAAGGGGCAGCTATGGTGGCTTTGGAGTTAAAGCTAGTGCAAGTTTGAATATGTCAAACTTGCATTCAAAAACAGCATCTGACAGTACAAATCATCAAAACTTTCAAACAAAGGTGAAACTCTCTGTTGCCCAGATAGGTGGACCAGCAGAAGCAGATGGAGTTGCCCAGTGGACAGCTGGTCTTGTTGCTAGCAATCAAACATGGTCTGTCATTGACCGGGGACTTCAGTTGGTACCTATTTGGGACATAATCCTCTCTAGCCACAGAAGTGATTTTAAGGACGCCCTCCAAGTGGCTAACTGCCTGAAAGACAGCTACACTGCTCTGACTGGACTCATTGCTCAGATTCAGGAAGGAGAGGAATTTCTTACTGCTGGAAAAGAAGCTAGACTTTTCCTAGAGGATGTGAAATGCTGGGAGGTTTCTGATCCAGAAGTACAGCTTAGTAAGTTGATAGACTTCATGCAAACATTGAGTCAAAAAATAAAAAGTTATAACATTTGGATTAATACATGCCTCACAGATTGGGATCTGCAGAATTTTCTAATAAACACTGTCAACTTTTGCAAAAATTCACCCACTTATAAAACTCAGTTTATTAAATCTCAGTTGTGCAGCCTTTTAGAACCTCATATCTACAAAGTGACAAACTTTCCTCAGGCACAATCCATCATACAATGGATCAATCAGTCAGAGACAGAGGAAGAACAAGTCAAAATCCCCTCATTTTCTGAATTCATTAAGACCTTAAAGAAAATCCACAAAAATCTGATGGAAGTCAATATAAAAAGTGAGTCCCCAGAAACAGTGGAAGAAGCTAAAAGAATGGCTACATATGAGGTGACCACAGCTCTTGGCTCCTTCTTGAAGTACCTCAGAGAAGCAGAGCAGCCAGACATGCAGCTGATGCTACTCTCCATTGCAGCTGGTGCAGGCTATCAGTTGGTAAACAATATTTTTCAGCATCTTCTGGGGTGTAATGAGTTAAACTTCCTCTTGGATCAAATACAAACTGTCCAACAAAAATACCAAGAACTTAAAAATATTTGCAGCTACAGAGGCCAGGCATTCCTGGTGCTCACCGCTCTCAGAGCCACAGTTGAAATCACAGATATTTCTACAGAAGAGAAAAGACAACGTTTGACATTAATAAGACAACATATGGGACAATTGTTGTCTGAAGAAGTTGCACATGTTCTCATGAAACATGGAGCACATCATGATTGGGAAAATCTGGAGAACGATTTGAGATTACTCGTTGATGGGGACTATAAAACCACTATCCTTTCTTTGAAAATGGATGAGGTAAAAAAACAATTGCAAAGTCTCTGCTATGAAAAGAAAGAGCCTTATAAACAGCAAAATAATGAAAACAACAAAAAGGATATGATAGAAAAAGGACCTTTCCTAGACTTACTCAAGCGTCTAGGCCTAGAACATCACTACCCAAAAAGGATGAGCAGAGCTGACTTCCATCTGATCTATAAGACTTCTGTACACAACACACAGCCAAGATCTGAACAGGAACTACCCTTCTATTTCCTACAAAAGCTATTGATGCTAGATTGTGGATTCAGACATCTGGTCTTCAAAGATGACGAAAACATAGAAAACCAGATCGCTATAGTTTCTTGTGATCATGAAAATGAAGATTTTGATCCATATGAAGATGTCATTAAAGAAAATGACAGTCCTACCTATCCTTCAGACACTGAGTCCCAGCCCCACATTCACCCAATGGACATCCAGATGACCATTTTTCACTGTGCAGATGATCTTGCCAGGCAATATATTCTGTCCAAACTTTCCATTTGTCAGTTTGCACTCCCCCTTGTGGTACCAAATCCCAACACTTCTCAGATTGAATTTTCTCTCTGGTCTCTCAGACAAATTAGGAGAAGTTGGCAAAATGCAAGTAAATCACTACAGAACAAGAGCTACAGTCACAAGAATCAGCAGATGTGCTGTGTTTCTACCCCCATTGTGTCCTTCATTAGAGTTGGAAATGGCCTCTCGGCTTCCAAATCTCAGATCATGAACTCTCTTCTCAGTAAACATAAACATGATGTATTTTTTCACAGACACTGTAGAGGAAGCAACAATCACTGTCTCCTGATGGAGGGAGTGGTGGAGATCTGCTGGTTCTGTCCTGGGGGCCAAGGTGAGGACAGATTTGACAAGTGTATAGCCTTCACCAATCTTCATGGAGATGCCAAGGAACACAGGCAACAACTCAGCTTCCTGCAGGATGTCTCTTCTCTCATTGTGATCCTCATGTCAGCTTCTGATGACAATAAAGAAAACCAAAAACTTGTCAGACACCTCTGTCAGTCATCAATACCCCTAATCTGCTTGATTGATGACAAAGAAAAGGCCATAGCCAATAATTCTGGTAAAAGAATGAGAATTGGCATCAGGAATAGAAATGAGGCAGAATTAACAGAGGAGCTCTCAAACGCCATCAAACATTTTCTAGAGCTCTCTAATATTGCTCTCAGCCTAGAGGACTGCTCACAGATGGCTCAAAAACAAGGATTCCTTATTGATGAGGACCAGAGAGACTGCAAGGAAGCCAAGGAAAAGGCAGAGACTATAATGGCCCTCCTGGAGGAATCCAAGTTATCGCAGACAAAAGAAAATTTACTACCCCTTCAGGGACAACTTTGGCACCTTTGGTGTAAGAAGGACAAAGAATTCTATCATCTGAGAGAAAAAGGGAATCGGAGCATTGAACAACACAAGAGTGAGATTGAGACGGATAAAAGGATAATTCGATGTCGGCAATTGGAAAAAGCCTTTCCTCTCAATGATTTAATGCGCTCTGTTCTTGAAGTTCTCCAAGAATATTCAGAAACTCATAACAAACTCTACTTTTTGCAGTGGTTAAGTCTGTTTTTTGATAACCTGACTACAGAACACCTGGAAAAGCTACATGAAAAGCAAAGATATTTGTGGTTAATGGTACAAAGAGAAAAGCAAAAGGAACAGAAGAGCAGCTCCCTGACACTCTGGCAGAAGCAGATAGAAGCCATCTCTAGTGAGATTCTTAACTGCACTTTAGGAACTGAGCACCTTCTACGAGAAGTTGGCCAGATATATGAAGCTCTGGAAGAAATTTCCTCCTCTAGAGATAGCCTTTTTCTCTGCCTCCCCCAAATTGCTGCAGACTTGATGGTAGCTGGTGTTCCCATTGAGCTGATGGATGGGGATGCTTCTTATGTGCCTCTAAAGTGGGTGGCGGCTATTTTTGACAAGATCTCAGAGAAACTTGGAGACAAAAGACTGTTTGTTCTCTCTATCCTTGGGCTACAGAGCTCAGGGAAGTCTACCCTACTGAATGCATTGTTTGGGCTGCAGTTCACAGCTAGCGCAGGCAGGTGTACTAAGGGGGCATACATGCAGCTCCTGAAGGTGGAAGAGACATTCACAGAAGAACTTGGCTTTGATTTTGTGCTTGTTGTAGACACAGAAGGACTTCGGGCTCCAGAACTCAACAACAAATCCCAGAATTGGGACAATGAGTTGGCAACCTTCGTCATTGGCCTTGGAAACTTGACTCTGATCAATATTTTTGGGGAGAATCCCTCTGAAATGCAAGATATTCTACAAATAGCCGTCCAAGCCTTTCTAAGGATGAAACAAGTAAAAATCTCCCCCAGTTGCCTCTTTGTCCATCAAAATGTGGGAGAAATTACAGCTAAAGACCAAAACGTGGAAGGACGAAGGTGCTTAGAGCAGAGACTGGATGAAATGGCAGTAACAGCTGCAGAACAAGAAGAGTGCTCAAATGTATCTCACTTCAGTGATGTCATTAAGTTTGATGTCAATAATCATGTCTACTACTTTGCCCACCTCTGGGATGGCAATCCCCCAATGGCCCCTCCTAATCCTCGTTATAGTCACAATGTCCAGGAACTAAAGAGTATAATTATTTTGACGGCCAAACAGGAATCCAGAGGTAGCATCATGAAGATCTCGGATGTCAAATTTAGAGTTCAAGATCTGTGGAAAGCTCTAGTAAATGAGAACTTTATTTTCAGCTTCAGGAACACCAGAGAGATCATGGCCATGAGCAAGCTGGAAACTATGTATAACCATTGGACCTGGGAGCTGAGGAGTCACATGCTGGACTTTCAGAACCAGTTGATCAATCAGATTCAAAATGGGAAAGTTCAGACACTCAAAACAAGTATATTTGAGGCTCCAGTCACAGAAAAGTATACAGCAATTAAGCAAGAACTTGAAAAATATTTTAATGAAGATCCAGACAATGAAATACTGGTTCAGTGGAAATCAAATTTTGAAAATAAACTAATAATCCTTAAAGAGACACTTATTTCAGACACCAGAAGGAAAGCCAATGAACTTATTCATTTAAAAAAAAATCAAGAAAGGCTGGATAAGAAAAAGTCAAGTTATGCAAATGAAATATTGGAAAGGAGCAGAAAGTTGGCTTTAACTGTAAAGGGTAAAGAATTAAATGAAGAAGAATTATATGAAAAATTCAATCCACTTTGGAAAAAATGGGTCTGTGATGTGTCCTCAGATCTTCCTCAAGTCATAGAACCTGACATTGACACAGATTCTGAAAACATTCTTTGGGACTATTTCCAAAAGGAGATAAACATGGTGGACATACTAATGAGAAATTCTGGAGATAAATTTCAAATAAATTACGATGAACATGTAAAAATGAATAAGAAGTATAACTTCATGACTAGAACATTAAAAGTCTGTGATAGGGAATCCATTAATATGACTACTGACCATATTATTTCAAGATTTAATGAAACTATCAACAATATTCATAAGCAACAGTGTGATTACGATACAAGTTATTTTCATGAAATCCTGAGAATAATAGAAGAAGAAGTAAAATCTGCACCTACTGAGGGAAGATACACATTTACAAGCAAATATATCATTGAGTTGTCATTATGCTTATTCCAAAGAGCATCTAAGAGTTTTAAGGAAATGCACAAAGCATTTAAGAGAGCCAATGATCCTGTGAACTATCTGGAGAGGAAGAAAGATGATTTCTTTATGAGTTTTAAGATCTCCTGCCAAGGTGCCACCTCCATCAAAACATTTGTTGATTTTCTTTGGCACAAGCTCACTCCTGCCATCTCTGCCACTATAAGGGGGAAAATGGTCATTAAAATTGCTGGAGCCATGAGAGCCAACTGCCCTGCATTCAATGGAAACAGGGCTAACCTGGAGAAACATGTTCTCATTTCTCTGGCAGAAGAAGAAAACTTTGATAAGTACTGGGAGTACCTTCATTACACAAAATCATTTTTTAGCAGCTATATTGAAAGCCATATTAAACAATACTGTTCAGATGTCGGAAGTGAAAAAATAAAGACTTTTTTAAAAATAAGTTTAGGTGACATCAAGAATGCCATCCTCTCTGCTATTCATGAGTCCACAGCAGTAGCTAAAGATAAAGGCAGCACTGCTTCTGCCTGGTTGGATTTGTTCTGTGATCACCTGGGGAGCAACCTGATCTTTCCAAGAAGAGACCTGATAAGCATCGAGCACCAGGAGATAAAGGATATGGAGTTTCTGAAAGAAGCCATGAGTGCAGCTTTGGATCCTGCAATGAAGAAGGTAGAAGAGGACTGCTCAAGTAAGCCCATAGATGAAATGGTTCCTGACATTGAGAAAATTCTCTCTGAACATCTCTGTGGCTGCTGGAAACAGTGTCCTTTGTGTAATGCAATTTGTACAAACACCATTCCCCACCATGAGGGAGACCACAGTGTGCCATTCCACCGTCCTCAGGCTGTCAGTGGATGGCATAAGCATAAAACAGACCACTTTGTCATTGACTGCTGTACTAGTTCAGTAGCAAGTGACCGCTTCATGCTTTTAGGAAATAACCAAGAAATCCCATATAAGAATTATCGGCAGGCAGGAGGGGATTATGCCACATGGAGCATCACTCCAGACTCATCCACCCAGTCATACTGGAAATGGTTTGTCTCACATTTCAGATCAAAACTAGAGGAAAAATACCAGAAAAAATTTATAGACACAGGTGAAATCCCAGAGGCATGGGCCAAAATCACAAAGGAGGATGTGCTCAATGACTTGAAAGAGCAATAATATGCAATGAGTAACCCAATATCAAAGAGTTACAGCATACCTAAATAATTCTAAAACTCCTCCTCCTAACAAGAGTCCCCAGTATTTGCATTTATAGGATGAAATGTATAAAAATCTTGAAGCTTTCCCTATAAAATATTTTTAATCTCTTTGTCTTCTGGTTTAAAATCAAAGTATCATAGCTAGGAAGATGGCTTGGAAGTTATAAGCAGTTCTTGTAGAGGACCTGAGTTCAGTTCCTGGCATCCACTTGGCAGCTCACAGCCATCTGTAACTTCAGTTCCAGGAAATTTGATGCCCTTTTCTGGCCTCACACATGATATATATATAATCAGATAATCATAACAAAAAAATCAATTACCAATATATGTGAAGATATAATAAAATCCATTTAAAACTCTGAAGTCATACTTCAAATCATGAGTATGAATATTTTTGTAGTATATAAACTTAGGGACATTCCTGTCAATTAAGGCAGAGATACCAGAAGGAGCAGGAAAAGAACTACAAGGCCTGTACATATGAAGCTAGCACATCTATAGCATTCTACAACACCAAATCTAATAAGATGTCAGTTACTCACTTATAAATGGACTCTAAAAATTAGAATATAGAATATATAGAAGTAGAGAATATAGTGGCAGCTATCATGGGCTGAGGGGAGTATAAGAGAAAGGAGGCATTGTTCAAAGGACCAAAAGTCTCAGACACAAGGAATAAGTTCTGGTGACCATGGTTAATAATGTGCATTTTGAAACTACTGAAAGAATGAATTTTAAATGTTCTTTCGCCAAAACGTGCTGAGGATGTAAGGTGATGGGTGTGTCTATTTACTTACATGTTTACATACTTATTTGCTCATTTCATAATGTATAAGTATCACTGGATTGAAGCCATGAATAAACATAAAGATCAGTAAAAACATTGAATTTCAAAAATATAAACATTTGGGTTTCTTAAGTGAAGATTGACAATTATACCAAGAAGGTTTTTTATTTGTTTTGTTTGTTTGTTTGGGGGTTTTATTTTGAGAGGGTGTTTCTGTTTTGTTTGTTTGTTTGTTTGTTTGTTTGTTTGTTTGTTTGTTTTGAAACAGGGTCTCATGTAGTGTAACCTGGCCTCAAATTCAGTGTGTAGCTGAAGATGATCCATAACTCTTGATCCACCAGGCCCAATTTATGAGGTGCTAGGGATCAAACCCAGAGCCTTGTTGTGTTAGGCATGCACTCTACCAATTGAGCTACATCTCCAGGTTTGTACTAAGAAGCTTTGAAAGGATTCTATTTCTTAGAGGGTGGGGTATGTGAATATAAGAAAGTCTAGGGGTTGAGATTTGTCTAAAAACTATCTCCTTGAGTTTAACAATGCTTTGCATTTGGATTATGGAGAAAAATCTGTAAAGCATACAATTTTTATCTCACCTTCCCCTCAAAGTTGCAATTCTCTTCATTCCAACACTTCAGTAATATCTGAGAAAACAATTCAACACTTTACATTAGTGATGTGTTACAAGAATCGACAAGAGAGTAAAGGAGAAGTGTGATATTATCCCAGATATTGTCATAATCACTAATATTGATAGTATTATAATAACAGTGCCTGTGGGAACATAGTCACTGTGCCCACACAGGTACCTTAAGAGTGAAATAGTAGATTTCTCATGCTTTTTGAGGGAATAAATTAATCATCATAAATAAAATAGAAACAGTGCAACACAAAGAGCAAGTATGTATAAGCATAAGTTATGACATTTTAATGCCTCTCCTTACTCCTTTCCTTTCAAATAACATTTTATCATTACACACTAATAGGTTTAAACAGCTTCATCCACCCCTCACTAGGAGTAATATTCAATATGACTCCTTGAGAAATCACATTGGACAATATAATTAGTCCTTAATAAATGTAATTATAACTTAATAGTTCAAATGCACTATAGATTATTGAAATTTTTGGAGAAGTTTATTAGTAGTTATAATTAATCAACCAAACATTTAACAAAGTCACTGCAACAATTATTACTTATCAGTATAGAAAATGCTATCTTGCACATGCTCTACTATGTTCATAGCAGCATTATTCATAATAGCCAGAACCTGGAAATAACCTAGATGCACCTCAACTGAAGAATGGATTAAGAAAATGTGGTACATATACACAATGAGTACTACTCAGCAGAGAAAAACAATGACATCATGAAATTTGCAGGCAAATGGATGGAACTAGAAAATATCATCCTGAGTGAGGTAACCCAGATTCAGAAGGACAAACATGGTATGTACTCACTCATAAGTGGATCCTAGATGTAAAGCAAAGGCTAACCAGACTACAATCCACAGCTCCAGAGAAACTAGCTAACAAGAAGGACCTAAAGATGGACACATGATCACCCTGGGAAGGGGAAATAGATGAGATCTCCATGAGTAAACTGGGGATGAGGGGAGAGCAATGTAGGGTAGGGGATGGGGGATGAGAACATAAGGAAATGAGATGGTCAAGCTGGAACAGGCATGGAGTGGGAGAATAATGAAAGAGATACCATGATAGATGGAAACTTCATGGGGATAGGGAGAAATTAGGTGCTAGGGAACTTCCCAGGAATCCACAAGGATGACCCCAGCTTAGACTACTAGCAATAGTGGAGAGGGTACCTAAACTGGCTTACCCCAGTAATCAGATTGGTGAATACCCTAACTGTCATCATAGAGCCTTTCTCCAGTAACTGATGGAAGCAGATGCAGTGATCCATAGCCAAACACAAGGCTGAGCTCTAGGAGTTCAGTCGAAGTAAGAAAAGAGGGATTCTATGAGCAAGGGACATCAAGATCATGATGGGAAAACCTACAGAAACAACCAAACCAAACTAGTGGGAACTCATGAAATTTAGACCAACACCTGTGGAGCCTCCCCACAGGACTGGACTAGGCCCCCTAAGTGAGACAGTTGTATAGCTTGATCTGCTTTAGGGGCCCCCTGGCAGTAGGATCAGGATCTATCCCTGGCTCAAGAGCTGGCTTTTTAGAGCCCACTACCTATGATGGGACATCTTGTTCAGCCTTGAGGCAGGGGGAGGGATTTGGACCTGCCTCAACTGAATATACCAGGCTCTGCTGACTCCCCATGGGAGGCCTTACCTTCTTGAAGGAGGGAATGGGGAGTGGGTTGAGGGGGAAAACTGGAGAGGCGGGAGGAGGGAAGAGGGGGAATATGTGATTGGTATGTAAAATGAATAAAAAATTTCTTAATAAAAAAAGAAAATGCTGTCTTGGATTCCTCAGAAGCATAGTTTTACATACAAGTGATTTATTAAGGAAATGGGGGGCAAGAAGAGAAAAAAAAACAGGTATGGTGGTACATGCTTATCCTAGCACTCAGGATGCAGAGGCAAAGGGATCCAAGGTATGTAGTATCCTGGTCTACATAGAAAGATTCTGTCTCCAAAAAAAAAGAAGAAGAAGAAGGAGAAGAAGAAGAAGGAGAAGGAGAAGGAGAAGGAGAAGGAGAAGGAGAAGGAGAAGGAGAAGGAGAAGGAGAAGGAGAAGGAGAAGGAGAAGGAGAAGGAGAAGGAGAAGGAGAAGGAGAAGGAGAAGGAGAAGGAGAAGGAGAAGGAGAAGGAGAAGGAGAAGGAGAAGGAGAAGGAGAAGAAGAAGAAGAAGAAGAAGAAGAAGAAGAAGAAGAAGAAGAAGAAGAAGAAGAAGAAGAAGAAGAAGAAGAAGAAGAAGGCAGGGAAGAAAGGAAAGGGTACATGAAGTTATAAACTTGTAGGTATAATGTAAGTACTGAGATCTAGGGAAGCTACCTTGCAGTTCTAATTAAGAGCACTAAACTTCAAATTTAAAATGTTTAGCCATGCATATATTCTCATTAGTCGTGTGACCCTGGACCCATCTTGACTTCATTTTCTTCATCTACAAAATGATAACACTCCAGGTATGAGAATGACTTAATAATATAAATATTCCTGGCTCGTGTATGTGTTTTTTTTTTTTTTTTTTTTTTTTTTGGTTTTTCGAGACAGGGTTTCTCTGTGTAGCTTTGCGCCTTTCCTGGAACTCACTTGGTAGTCCAGGCTGGCCTCGAACTCACAGAGATCCGCCTGGCTCTGCCTCCCGAGTGCTGGGATTAAAGGCGTGCGCCACCACCGCCCGGCTTCGTGTATGTGTTTTAATGTTAGTAGTAACTGGTACCAGCAAAAAGAATAGCAAAAGTCACATTAGCATAATTATACAGGTTTTTAACATTATAATTATTGTTGCTGTTATGCTTTAATGTGTTTATGTCTATATAGTACACAATTATAATTCATGAAAAAGCAGGTCAAAATTCTACATTTCGAACCAAGTAGTGGATTTTCTCTGTTTTTTTTTTCTCTCTCTCTCTAAACATGATTTCTTTTTTTAAATAGGATTAAAACTTTCAAGTTCAAAATGGGTGTGAAGAATAGAATAAAGGCAAAATAAATGCATTACTAAATTCCTTTGACAGCAGCTATCAAATAACCTCTAATGTTATCAATACTTTTAATATTGGATTTATATTTATTCTAAATTGGAAAAGATGTGAGCCAGGGCATGTCCTCCTGAGAACAGCCTCCCTAATAGTTTGTCTTTGGTGTCTTCCTTCCAAACAATTATGTTTATTTAATAGATCAGGCTGTGGTTCCTATTAACTCCTCAACAGTAAAACAGAAATACTTCTCCAAACTTTTACCTCATGGAAGAACTTGCTGGCCAACTAAGGAGAATGCAGTAAGCATCCACTCTTCAGCTATCAAATCATTCAAATCTGCCTCAAACACATAAAGCCTCTTCACTGGAGGTCATGCCCTTCCTAGGGCTCTCTGTACACACTGAGCAAGACCCAAGCATGCAGCCTAACACAGGATGCTCTAATTAATGGTCTTCACCCACCCTAGCTAGAGCTTCTATCTGGTTCAAGAAAGTTCGTGAAGCCAGCATCACCATTCAGTTTTTCCTTTACCAAAACTTCCTTCTGCCCCTCTTTATTCACAGGTATTGCTCTCTAACAAATATCTCTCACAACTGTTTCAGCACCTCCATCTGCATAAAC
This sequence comes from Peromyscus californicus insignis, assembly GCF_007827085.1. Classification (NCBI taxonomy): domain Eukaryota; kingdom Metazoa; phylum Chordata; class Mammalia; order Rodentia; family Cricetidae; genus Peromyscus; species Peromyscus californicus. Next base: position 97,330,565 of record NW_026294562.1, read on the forward strand.
CAATCTGTAACATCCTTAAGGCCCTAGTAAAGACTGCTAAATACAGATAAATTTGGAAAACTGTTGTGGGTCATAAAGATATACCATAAAAAGAAAATAAGGACAACCTAACATTCTCTTCCCAAAATGTGGGAAGAGAACTTATCCTTTCTAGGCCTTCCACAAGTCACCACCAGGCAGGAATGTGAGTGCTAGGTCTGTGCTAGTTTTTCACTGATGTGACAAACACCTGAGAAAACAGTGCTAAATGAGGAAAGATGATGTCTTTTGGCTCAGTTTCAGGAGTTTCAGTCCATGGTCACTTGGCTCCATTGTTTTAGGCCTGTGGTAAGGCCAAGTATCATGGCAAGGAGTATATGACAGATTAAGGCTGTTCGTTGGCCAGGAAGCAGAATGAGATAGAAGGGTTCAGGAACAAAATATATCCCTCAAACATTGGCCCCAGTGACCTATTTCCTCAAAATAGCTCCACCTCTTCACATGTCATTCAGTTACAAATTTATCAGTAGAGCAACCCATTTATGGGGTTAGCACCTTCATGACCTTCATGACCTAACAACCTCTCAAAAGAGCTACCAAATGGTGACCAAGACAACCAAAATAAGCCCCCTGCCCTCTTTAAAGTATTAGAGGTGAGCATGAGACATAGCTGCTGAGTATGAAACTCATAATTAAGTGATAATTAGAAAAGAGAAAACTAGACAAAAAAAAAAGAGAGGTCAAACTGATGAACAAAGAATGTGCAGATCTTTTCCAATTGCCTTTGAATTGCCATCAAGGTGAAAAGCCAAGGCCTTGCAAAGGCATTCCTTAGGAGTGAAATGGAGATAATAGTTAAATTTAGCCTAAATAGGAGCCTGGCCTTGGTCACTGTACTTCATGCTGAAATTACTCCTGTTAATACTAAAGCTTTATCATGATATGCGATGGAAGACACCTACAAATGCAAGTAGAAATTCTCTCCATCCATCCAAAGGTTTTCTTTCTACGGCTAGGCATGGGGCCTACCCTTAAGAGTGGTTTGTTCCCCAGTGAGACCTCCATGGAGAAAACTAATTTTTCATTTGCAAGTGGTTATCAATTGGAGATATCTTCTGGGTTAGGGATTGGGGCATGTGTCCATGTCTCCTTTCCAAAGGCTCTCTTAATTTAGCATCTAGTTATTGGGTCTTTGCAAACCCAATGGGAAGAGAAAATGGAAATTGTGATGTAAGCTTGAAAGGTACAAATAACTGCAGGAGAAACTAAACATCTTAGTAAGAGTTTCAAACACCCTCACGACTGTGAATTTTCCCTGCCATTTATGTATTCCATAACCTAGCTATTACTATTATTCTTACAACCTCCCAACTTACTTCTGAGACCTTAGTTCATCCAGAGTCCAGTGTAGCTAGAGTTTTCCTGCCTGGCCCAAGGTCAGGACAAATCCCTGTCACCCGCCAGTCCCACAGCCACTCAGACCCAACCAAGTAAACACAGAGATTTATATTGCTTACAAACTGTATGGCTGTGGCAGGCTTCTGTTCTTGCTAACTGTTCTTATATTTTAAATTAACCCATTTCTATAAATCTATACCTTGCTACGTGGCTCGTGGCTTACCAGCATCTTCACAAGCTGCTTGTCATGGCGGTGGCTGGCAGTGTCTCCTTCCGCTTTCCTGTTTCTCTCAATTCTCCTCTCTGTTAGTTCCGCCTATACTTCCTGCCTGGCCACTGGCCAATCAGTGTTTTATTTATTGACCAATCAGAGCATTTGACATACAGACCATCCCACAGCAGTCCAGCTTAACATGAAAGTTGCAGGCCCTCTTTCTATGGCCACCAGATGGTGGTCATGAGTTCTATCATGATAAAGAATCCCAAGATAGTTCAACTTCAGCACTAAGAACAATTAAGGCCAGAATATTCTTTGTTGGGGTGAACTATCTTACACATTACCGGATGCTAAGCAGCTCTGAATTCTATATATTGGATGCTGATATAATTCCCAACAGTCATGACAAAAAAAAATATCCCCAGACATTGCCACATGGCTTTGAAACATTTGCATTGCAGTTTAAGAATCACTATGTAGCCAGGCTTGGTGGCAGAAGCCTGTAGTCTCAGCCTCAGGAGGCTGAGGTGAAATAATAATTTGAAGCCAGCCTGGGCTACAAAGATGAAACTCTATTTCCAAAAAAATGAGGTAAAGTTGGGGGGAAAAGAAACACTATACAATAAAACCCAAAAGAATTTTAAGTAGGAAAAAAAAATCAAATGCTGCTGGAATGTTTGAAAATGTGTTATTTTTTTTCTAATAGAATAATGCATTCACTTGAAAACTTCAAAACTGTGGGGAAACATTAAAAATGTAAAATCACACCTTCTATGCACTTTTTAATGCTCATTCTCCTTCCAGGTTAAAAACATAATTTTGTATACATGGCAGTTTTACACACACTCACCTATCGATCTCTTTTTCTAGAAATCTACTATGAACATCTTTCTAGATCAAGAAATATTGACCTAGTTTAATAATTAAACACCTCTATTGTATTTCTGTATATATAATTACCAGATCCATTCTGGAGGCAACTGAAGTTCCTGAATTTACCTTAAATAAAATTGTAGTTAACATATATAAACATATAACTTTGCATAACTCAAGATCTACACTGTTTCACACCAAACACTGCCTATAAATGCATAATTTTGCTATAACTCAGAGCTTTATAAAGTGAATTAAACATAGATATTTCCCAAGAAATGTATACAAATGGTAGCAAGAACACAGAAAACAGATTAAAATATGGTTGGGTCATTTAAATGCAAGATGTGGCAAAAGATAAAGAAATAATTGCTTGTAAGTCAGGGATGTCATAGAATATGAGTCTAGGGGTAAAAGTAGTATTAAAGTCAGTCTCAGCAACTTTTTCTGCAATGATAGTCATAACAGTCTGTCCCTATTTCTCTTACTCCCAGTGTGCAGCACATGGCTGGATTTTTCTTCTTCATGTACCCTGAATCTATTACAGGACCTTGTACTTAATGGACCTTTAATACACATCACACTTAATGATGGTATTTATTAGAAGCCCTCCGAACTAGAGATCATTCTCTACAAGGAAGAGGGATAATCACTAAGCATAATAAACCTATTGGTGCAAATTCAAATCCCTCTAACTTTCCAAAACTCAAAGGCAAATCAGGAAACAGAGATAAGAGAGGAGCGAGGAAGAAAGGTCAACTTGCGTGCACTCTCTGATCCTTTCATCTTCTAAAAACCTGTTTTAAAAAAAAAATCTCAATAGCCTTGAAGAATGGCAATCTTGGACTATAGCTAAAATGTACAAGAACATTTTTCTCTATTTATTCTATAATCCGATGTCCAGTCCAAGTCCCCATGCACTGATTAACAGGAGAAAAAAAACATTAACTGTTCAATCTAGCTTAAACTTAATTCAATCTGACAGTTTGGGTGTATATATTCAGGGATGAATTAAGTTTCTATCAGATAAAACAATGCTTGTTCAGTCACTCACCCTTTCCTGGCTCCTCTCCCCGGGCTTGGTGGAAAGAATGTGATCTATGCAATCTCCTGGCAGTTAGAGGCACAACTCTTCTGCAGTCTTTTTGCGTTATAATAGCACCATCTGCTGTTCACTAGACCATAGCTCGTTTGCCATCTAAGTATCCCGCAGGACACCCCTGCTAAATTGGCTAGTTAGAATGGTAGTTCTGTCACTGCAGAAAGGATTGTACTGGCTGTAGAACCCCAAATTTATTGCTACATTCCCCATCCCACAAATGGGTCCATCTATTCATATCATGGACATGTGCTGGCTGGTTTCATGTCAACTTGACACAAGCTAGAGTAATCTGAAAGGAAGGAACTTGAATTGAGAAAATGCCTCATAAGATCCTACTGTAAGGCATTTTCTCAATTAGTGATTGACAGAGAAGGGTCCAGCCCGCTGTGGGTGGTGCCATCCCTGGGCTAGTGATCCTGAGTTCTCTAAGAAAGAAGGTTGAGCAAATCATCAGAAGCAAGCCAGTAATCAGCACCTCTCCATAGCCTCTGTATCAGCTTCTGCCTCCAGGTTCCTGTCCTAACCTCCCTCAGTGATAGACTGTTACTTGGAAGTGTAGGCTGAACTAAACCCTTTCCTCTCCAGGTTGCTTTAGTCATGGTGTTTCATCACAGAAATAGCAACCCTAACTAGGACACCACCATATAGTTGAGTTAGCTCTGTTATGACAGGCCAATGATAGTACATTGCATATGCAGTCATTTTTCAATATAACAGGTTCTGGAGACTAGGATGTAGACATCTTTAAAGATCTTTATTAATACCATACTCAGACAATAACCCTCATGGGTCAGAGGCTATAAAGGGTACAGATGTTTTCTTTTATATTTTTAACTAAAATACAACAGTTATACTAAAAGTAATATGCAAATTATATCTGTGCCATTCAGTGAATTTGTGACAAGATAAACACACTCCAAGACCATCCAGATCAAGTTGTAGAACATTACCAATATCCCCAAGTTCTTATCCCATGCTCTCTTCTAATCACTTGTCCTTTTTTTTTACTCCCAAAAGGGAATTTAACACCACAGATCAGACCTGGTTTTGGACAGGCAATTGAATAATACAATATTGTCCTTTGCACTTGACTTACTTTATTGGATATTATGTTATATTTAACCATGTTACTACGTGAGATCTGCACTAGTTCGTTTGCATTGTTACATAATCTTCCATTATATAATCATATGTTGATGTTTGTATTGATTTTACCAGTAATTAGCATTTGGGTTGTTTCCAACCTCAAAAAGTGTTAAAGATATTTTTATAAACTATTATCCTTCATTAAAGTTGGACATATGTATAAATTATGCCTATAAATTCTAGGAATTCTACTCCTAACATATACCTAATGGAAATGTGTATGTATGTATACAAAAAAAATGTATGTAAAATACTTATAGCAACATTATTTAAAAGTATCTGTGGCACTTTCTGTTCTTACCAGTAATTGATGAAAATTCTTGTTTTTTTCTTATATCACCAACATTTGATCTTATCATTCTTTTTAATTTTAGCCATTCTGGAGTATATAATATTTTTTCAGTATAGTTTTAGTACACATTTATCTTATTAATAATAAAATTAACTGTATTCATGCTTTACTGATTATATGGATACTAACTTAATAATTTAATAATTTGTTTATTTATTATGTTTTTGAGAAAAGGTCTCATTGTGTAGTCCTGGTTGGTTCAGAACTAACTATGTAGACCAGACTAGCCTCAAACAGATGTGCCTGTCTCTGCTTCCAGAGTGTTGGGATTAATGGTGTGCACCACCATGCCTGGCCTTAGGAATTCTTTACATGTTCTTTTTGAAATCTCTTACTCAGAGTTACATGTTATATACATTGCTTCTCCACCACTGAAATATGTATACAAAATTGAAATTTGCATAACAATTAACTTTCTGGTTTGGTTATCTCAATTTATTATCATAAACAGAGAAAAATAAAGTATTTTAAACTTTGCAATAATTCATTTTACAATTTGTCATAATTGTTCAAATAAAGGTAAATTTGTCATTGAAATACAGCTATACATATGGACAGGATAATTTTTAAGTATTTAATTTATCCTTAGAAGAAGTTAACATCAAAAATAGAATGAATCCAAGTTCAGTAGAGATTAATAGCAAAAAGAAAAGTTGGTGGGCCACTTAGAAATGCAAAGTTTTAAAAGTGTATTTAATGAAGGCATTACTTACAATAGAATTTCTTTCAGTTAGAATACCTTTTCTTTACTTATTACCAAGCTGACTCTAAATCATCTTCAAATCCCAGGTCATCATTCCCTCAGGGAAGCCTTCCCTGACCTACTAAACTAGTTTAAATCCACCTGTTATACACTGTCCCTTTCTATGCATATAAAATGGCCTCTACTTGTTTGTTGGATGTTTAACTGCCCAGTGGATTATACAGATAAAAAGGTAGTTGCCCAGTGAATCCCCAACAGCACTGTAAGTTCTTATACACATTTACTGAGTAAATGAAAGACACTGTGGGTAGGGTAGATGACACACTTGAATATTGATTGCTAAGCTGTACTAGAATTTAATGTAGTTCTTCACTTTCCAAAAAGTAGTTTCTTTTCTGCTATTTTTTCCACAGGGATCTTCCTCAGTTCTCACATCTGCACAATAATGCAGTTGCCTCTAACACAGAGGCCACAGAACCAAAAGGATCAATGAATAAAATTCAGTAAGTTCATGAATTTGGGTGGGGAAAAATGTCTTTGTTTTTATTTACTTGTAAATTAAATATAAGGTGTTTTTTCATTTTGTATGTGGATAACAAACCACAATCATATTACTAACAATTGTACTTCGCCAGTATAAATCAGTAATTTTCCTATCAGTTAACAGTTGCTATAAATACCTCAAAATATCATTAATGTCCATCATTACTTTAAAAATAGTAGTAATTATGAAATTACTAGATCTATTGCAGGATAGGTGGGATTTCAGGGGAGAGAGAGGAACTCAGGAGATGAATCTAAGTGTGTGAGGGAGACAACAGCAAGACACAGAGCAAGGGGCATATAGAATGGAGGAGAAGTAAAAAGTCACATGGCAGAACATAGATTAATAGAATCAAGTTAATTTAAGTTATAAGAGCTAGTTAGGAATAAGACTAAACTAAAGGCCAAGCTTTCATAATTAACCAGTCTCTGTGTCATTATTTGGGAGCTGGTGGCCCACAAGAAAGTCTGACTACATTTGATGCACAACATGTAGCCCATACATCCACATAGGGCCTGAGAAAGCTGAAAAAAGTTCTGAACATGGAGTCAGACTCTACTTCCTGGCAACCACAGTCTCTCAGGTAGGCTGCTTGAGGCATAGAGAGGTGTGGCTCCTGCAACTGCCTGCCACTGCCTGCTAGACCCGAAGGGGGGCAGAGCCAGCCACCAGTGCTATGTGCTAAGCAGAGCTGCATGGTGGTCAGAAAAACACTGCATATACACACACACACACGCACACACACACTCACATGCACATAAGCTATGTCCAGGCCAAGGAAACCTCTGAACAGGTTATAGTGTGCTTGAAAATGTGCTTAGGTGCTGAGGAAAAAAAAAGAAAAATATATATATTCTTTAAAGATATATATATATCTATATATATAGATATATATATATATAGATATATATATATAGATATATATAGATATATGAGGGTAAAGTAATATAGAAAGAATAAGCCACGTAAGAATGAGAAATATAACATAGGACACCTGGATCCTATATAGTGCTTTGTTAACTTGGAATTTTTTAAATGCTAATAAGCAAAAAACAGCTGCTAGGAGACCAGTCTATATATTTTAAGGATATTTTAACTTTAGAATGGAAGTTAAGGGGTTGGGGAAATGGCTTAGTGGTTAAGAGCACTGACTGCTCTTCCAGAGGACCCAGGTTCAACTCCCAGCACCCATATGGGAGCTCACAATCGTCTGTAACTCCAGTTTCAGGGGACCCAAAATTTTCCATGGCAAAACACTAATGCACATTAAAAAAAAAAAGAAAAGAAAAGAACGGAAATAAAAAATGTGTTGCATTAGGGTAGAGGTTATGCCTTTGCTTCCATAGGGGGGAAAAAGCTATGGTTTTCTTCACAATTAATGAAGACCAGATTTGACCAGGAGAGACCTCCTGAAAATCCTGGCTGCAGACATGAAGGAAGAAACCAAGAAAAACTACAAAATAGGTGACATATAAGCTAATCCCTGTACATGGGAACATCTCTGACACTGGAGGAGACTTGATAAATCTTGTTGGCTACAGAGTCCTCATGAATTATTATTACATGCTATCCTTTGATATGGCATGGATTGTGGGTCTCCTTCTTCCTCAAGGATCATTGGCCACTGGTCTGTGAGGAAGGAGGGAGCAGAAGAAGGGAACAGGGTTCAGATGGCTTCATGTGGGTATGACAGAAGAAGCTTTCCAAGAGACAGTTTTCAGTGTTACAGCTCACCTTTATTCCAGAGTGAGGGGAAATATATATGATGGGAACAGCAGCTGGGGTATCACATAATTTGCATTTGGCAGCACAGTTCTACCATACAGCTAGAAGTACAAAACCTAATTATCATATGGGCAGCAAGGGGAGAGCATCTGCAGAGATCTATGTCAAAGGTCTCTACTTGAGATAGACAAGGTAGGACAGTCCTTCAAAAATTCCTGCTTCACAGAAAAGTCTGTCAGATATTCTAGGCCTGTAGGCTGAAGATGGATGCCCCAACATTGCAGAGGAAACTTGGGTGACTGTCCAGGCAGCCAGTTGTCTTTGCCATTTCCATAGTTTTAGAAGTTGTTTGCTCTGTACTTCCTGTTTACTCAGATAATATTATATCCTTTTCAGGTCTCTGATAGTGTTGAAGAATATATAGTTACAGTTTTATAGTTTTTCTTGTTACCAAATTCAGAAAAGAAACTTACAAAAGAGATTTAAAGTTTATAAAATTGAGAAACATAAAAGCTTAAGTTGTTTATCTAAAAAAAATGTTTTAAGGTCTAATAAGATATTTTTAGGTTGGTAACACAAGTATGATAGAAAACAGTTTAGGTATAAAACTTTGAACTCACCAAGATAAGATAGATAATAGAATTTTTCTCCAAATTTTCCAAATACAAATGGACTAGACATTGTGAATGTAATTCTTATCTGATAGCTGTTCTTATTGTATATAGGTTTTACTGTGTTAGAGTTAAAATCTTTCCTTTTTATTTAGCTAAAAAGGCAGAAATGTTACAGGATATTTGTTTATACTGTGTGAAGATGTGTCACTGTGATTGGTTTAATAAAGAGCTGAATGGCCAATAGCTAGGCAGGAGAGGGCAGGTGGGATTTCCAGGGAGAGAGAGGAACTTGGAAGATGAATCTATGTAGCTGGAGTTTTCTCCAGTCCTGCCTGGCCCATAGTCAGGGCAAATCTCTCTCACCCACCAGTCCCACAGCCACTCAGACCCAACCAAGTAAACACACAGAGACTTATATTGCTTACAAACTGTATGGCCGTGGCAGGCTTCTTGCTAACTGTTCTTATATCTTAAATTAACCCATTTCTATTAATCTATAAGTTGCCACATAGCTCGTGGCTTACCGGTATCTTAACATCTGCTTCTCATCATGGTGGCTGGGAGTGTCTCTCTGACTCAGCCTTCCACTTCCCAGAATTCTCCTCTCTGCATGTCCCACCTATACTTCCTGCCTGGCTACTGGCCAATCAGCTTTATTTATCAATCAATCATCCACAGCACTTCCCCTTTTCTTTTTTTCAAAAAGGAAGGTTTTAACTTTCACATAGTACAATTACATATAATAAAACAGTTATCTAGCAAGAATTACAGTTACAATATCTAGTCTATTTGTATTTGGCAAAATTAAAGAAGATATCCTATCTATTTTATATTTGTAAGTCTGAGGTTTCATATCTAACTTATCTCTTATCATAACTAAGGAAATTATAACTATCTAGTCTTCAACTACATCAAAGACCTCAGAAGGATATAATATTACCTGAGAAATGGGAGAAGGATGCAAGCAACGTTCAGGAGTCTTGCAAGAGTAGATAGAGACAGCTGGCAGCCTGGACAGTCACCTAATGTTCCTTTATAAAGTTGGGGCATCTGTCTTCAGCCCACAGGCCTAGAGTCTCTCAGTCACTTCTCTCTGTGTCCTGTAGAATGTCTGGCAGTTTCCTCTGCAAAGCAGGAACCTGAAGGACCATTTTGCCAAGCAAAGTTCAGTGGTCACCTTCCTATGGGTCCTGCATGTCCAGTCAATCAAGCAGTCCAGGCAAGAACAGTTTCTTGCCCAAATGGCTATTTTTGCCAAGGTGAAGATAAACTCCATATGGAATGTCTTTGATGCCCATCCTCCTCTCTGAAGTAAATCAGTACTGCCAGGAGCAGACATGTCTCACTGTCTAGAAAGTCTAAATGTTTTCAACATTTTAAATGCCATATTTTGTAGGTTTTTGAAGTGTTTGAAGATTACCTATCTATTTGAAATATATCTATGTATACCTAGGAAACTTAACTAACATGGCTACAAGTTTTACTAACATAGAAGACTAATTATTAATCTGTATTTCTTAATTATCCATTACAATTTAAATGAGTTACATAAACATAATACCTCAAACAAGAATAGAAATATATATACAGTATAATAAAATTAACTTCAAATTTGTATCAATAAACTAAAATCTACAGCAATGTAAAACATTTCTAAGCAAGTTGCTCTTTAAAAGTAGGTTCAATAATCTACGCTTTCATCCTATCATATCTATATCCCCTTTTCTTCTTTAGAAAGGCATTGCATTTATAATCAACTGGCTTTAAATAAAAATATTGGTTTTTCTCTGTAGCTAGAGTTTTCCTGCCTGGCCCACGGTCAGGACAAATCTATCTCACCCGCCAGTCCCACAGCCACTCAGACCCAACCAAGTAAACACACAGAGACTTATATTACTTATAAACTGTATGGCCGTGGCAGGCTTCTTGCTAACTGTTCTTATATCTTAAATTAACCCATTTCTATTAGACTATAAGTTGCCACGTGGCTCATGGCTTACTGGTACCTTACATCTTGCTTGTCACCGGCAACTGGCAGCATCTCTCTGCCTCAGCCTTCCACCTCCCAGCATTCTCCTTTCTGCTTGTCCCACCTATACTTCCTGCCTGGCTACTGGCCAATCAGTGTTCTATTTATTAACCAATCAGAGCAACACATTTAACATCCAGACCATCCCACAGCAAATCTAGGTGTGGGGGGAGATGCCAGTGAGACACAGAGGGAGGCAAACATACAGAAAGGAGGAAAGGTAAAAAAGCCACATTGACAGAATGTAGATTAATAGAAGCAGGTTAATTTAAGTTATAAGAACTCGTTGGGAATGAGCCTAAGCTAAGGCCAAGCTTTCATAATTAATAAGAAGTCTCTGTGTCATTATTTGTGAGCTGGCGGCCCAAAGAAAGACCTACTACAAGATCTTTTTTATTTCATATGTTACCAAAACAGCATATATTGCTACAGTCACCAATTTGAAGAGCTTTGAAAAGTATCTTGACAACAATATAACGTGTTTCCTTTCTAATACCCTACATTTTTTTACTTTAGTTCATATACCTAAAAATATAATTCTCTAGAGAACTGAATTTATATTCATCAAAGGACACAAAAAGTTTTTAAAGATCATTGGACTGGATAATCAGTCATAGCTCCTCAGGCAAAGTAGTTCTGCCTGCAATCCCAGTACTTTGTAGGCTGAGACAGGAGAATTACCAATACAAAATCTTGAGTTTGAAACAAATCTGGGTTCCATAGTGAATCTTGGGGCAGCTTGGGCTACAGAGTAGCAAGACCCTGTCTCAAAAGAAACAAACAAAATTTATTATCTTTTCTGATGTGACTATTGTCCAATTTTGGGAGCAGTGAGGTAGCTCAGAAGATAAAGGTGCTTGCCATGCAAGTCTGACAACTCTAGATCCCATGGTGGAAGAAAAGAACAGACTCTGGAAATTTGTCCTCCTACATCCACATGCATACCATGTCACATGAGGACCTGCATTCAAAATCACACACACACACATACACACACTTAATTTTAAAAGGTTATCTGAGTCAAGGATTTCTAAAATAGGTCAGTAGGGAATAAAGGAAAAATCCAACTTCCAGTGGTGAACAAATACATCAGCTAGAGAGAAAGGATTGAAAGCAAATCAGATAGTTTACAAACAGTGCAATCAACGACATTTCTGAATTCAGGCTCACAGGAAGGGGAAATGGACTTAAAAGACCTGGTTAATAATTCAGACTCAGCTGTGAAAGGTCAGCTACCACATATAAGCACAACAAATGAAATATTTGATATTGAGGTTGATATTGATTTGATATTGATGAAAGCTAGCTAACAATAAGCCTAGCTAAATAAGATATTTTCTTTCAAATGAAAGATGAAAAGATAATTTTTCTAAGTAAAGGTGAAATTATCAAGGAACACCAAAAAATTTTTTAAAATAATGTGTTATTTTAAAAAAAAACTATAAGGCAAACAGAAAAGCAGAGTACTGGCTTGATGGTGGAGGCAAGAGAAAGACCACCAAATGCATGAATCAGTTCCTCTCTGACCTTGAAGGACCTTATAATTTCAGCAACAGGCAGTTCACCTACTAATAATACACGGAAATGAAATAGGGAGGGGACAGAACACCATGAAGTGTGTAAGCCAAATTAGAAACAGCTTGTCACTATTTCCAGAGTGAAACACCATGTGAGGGATTATGTTGATCCCATCAAACTCTGGGTCCCTCTTTAGCCCTGGGCCACCTCAACTTCATATTTCACATGATCAGAAACTTACTTTTCTAAAATCAAACTATCTTAAAATTTACTTCTTTCCATTTGAAATGTGTTTTTATTTGTTACTGTCCTCAATTTTTTAGTAACTCCAACTGCAACACATTGATTTTAAGTAATCCCCAATATGATCATCATTTTGTTAGACATTACAACTAGACTGTGTTTTCACCCAATTCCTCCCATAAAATTGTTTTCAGAAAGCAGCAAGGATGTTGAGTTAACATGGCATATGGGAGAGAATACATACAGAGAGAAGATTTTTTTCTAAGTAAAAGTATTTATCTGCCCAGAGACCTATGGTACCAAACACGACTGGAAAAAATAATCAATGAAATGATTGCCAATGATATTCTACTATATTCATAGATCGGTAACTAATCTTGTCATCACCAGAGAAGCTGCCTCTGGCAACCGATGGGAACAGGTGTAGAGACCCACAGCCAAAAACTAGGCAGAGAGAAGTCCAGGTTGGAGGCCTCCATTGGGTCCCTCCCCTTGGAGCTTGGGGAACCCAGTGAAAGAGGAGGAGGAAGAATTGAGAGCCAGAGGGGTGGAAGACACAAGGGGGAGAACATGGCCAGAATCGACTAAGCAGGAATCAGAGGGGCTCACAGTGACTGAAGTGGCAATCACGGAGCCTGCGTGGGGTCTACGCTAGGTCCTGTGTATATATGTTATACGGTTTGTTGTGGCGGGGGGACTCCTGGCAGTGAGAGTGGGGGGTGTTCTGACTCTTTGCCTGCTCTTGAGAGCCTTTTCCTCCTACTGGGTTGCTTCAATGTGTGTTTGAGGGTTTGAGCCTGATCTTATTGTATCTTCTCGTGCAGTGTTTGATGTCCCTAGGAGACACGTTCTTTTTTTTGGGGGGGGGGGGGGGGCGGTAGGGAGAAGAACCTGGGGAAGAGGGAAGGCTGGGGGTCTGGGAGGAGTGGAGGGAGGGGAAGTTGTGGTCAGGATGTATTGTATGAGAGAAGAATAAAGTTTTAAAAATTTAAAGTATCCATTACTTTAGCTTTTAATACTAAATATGTAACTTAAATATTTATTTACGTCAATAAAGTGTGAAATACCTGCGACTTTCCTGGACATTATTCAGCTCACTGTCACTAATGAAAACTGCGTTTTAAACTAGCATTCTCAGAAAGCCAGCCAAGCCAGCAACTCCTCAGGCCAGAGGGCCACATCCCACCAAGGCCCCACCCCTCAGGCGCAGTTCTCCTCAGATACTCACTTTCCCGACATGCTCCGCTGCTCGAAAGGCGCCATCGCCAAGAACGCCCTCGCCTGCTCAAGCAGCGCAGGAGAAACCCGCCAGGGGGCGCCGAGATCCCCGGCTGGCCACCGAGCACCGCAGACCCTAAGGCCCGCCCAGCTCGCCGCTCCAGAAACGTCAACACGTCTGTTCCGCCCTCTCTCAGACTGCCAGCTAGGCAGACTCTGATGCGCATGCGCAAACACGTCTGCCACGCGCCGAGCTACTGCGCATGCCTCCTCTGAGAACTGTCTCCGCCCCCTTTCCCCGCCGCAGTTTCCCTTTCCGGCCCCGCCCCACCCCCGGGAGGTGGGGCTAAGGTGGGAACATGAGGCTGTCGCTTGCCGCCGCTATCTCCCACGGCCGCGTCTACCGCCGCTTGGGCCTCGGTCCCGAGTCTCGCATCCACCTGCTGCGGAACTTGCTCACGGGCCTAGTGCGCCACGAACGTATCGAGGCGTCATGGGCACGCGTGGACGAGATGAGGGGCTACGCGGAGAAGGTGAGAGCCGGGTCCATCCTCAGAGGACCGCCCTGGCCGTGTGTGGGGAGTAGGGCCACACTGGGAAACCCCTGCACGAAAGTAAATCCCGTGGCACTCAACTGAGCACGTTACCCCGGCGCTGCAAATGGAAGGCTGGTTGGGGCCGCGGAGTTAGGAGCGCCCTGAATTAGCTTAGCTAGTGGGATGTTTGGATGAAGCTAAGACATTAGGAGACAAAGGTGGGTACCTCGGTTCTTGCTCGTGTTGTTGCATCAGTGATGTTTTGTTCTCACAGCTTATCGACTATGGAAAGCTAGGAGACACCAACGAACGAGCCATGCGCATGGCTGACTTCTGGCTCACTGTGAGTGCTCCCTGCCTTCCTGATAGGGAAGGAATCGTTAGAGGACCGGGTACAAGGCAGTTTTAAGCCAGGGTACTCACTTATATACCAGTGTTGTGAACTACCTTAGACGAATGTTTCCCTTATTTGAACCGGAAAAGAATGTGCATTCGCACAACTGCCTACAAGTGGTTCTGTGTAACTTGGTACATGATTGGGTGGTGGGGAAAGCCCGTGAAGATGTTTTGAACCCTACCTCTGGGAATAATTGAAAGTTAAATGCCTCTACGGTTGTGACTGTTTTCTTCCTGTTAACTCTCCCCATCTAGGAGAAGGACTTGATCCCAAAGCTGTTTAAAGTACTAGCACCTCGGTTCCAAGGTCAGAATGGGAACTACACAAGAATGCTGCAGATCCCGAATCGGAAGGAGCAAGATCGGGCCAAGATGGCAGTGATCGAATATAAAGGGAACTGCCTCCCTCCCCTGCCTCTGCCTCACAGAGACAGCAACCTCACTCTCCTAAACCAGCTACTACTGGGACTGAAGCAGGACCTGCACCATAACCAGGAAGCAAGCCTCCACAGCTCCCACACGGTTCAAACGCCAAAGACTTAACTGGAGCAGGAGAGTGCACGGCTCTCATAGGTGTGTTCACAGGCCTTGGAGCTCTTATAATGCGGGAGAACTGGAAGTGGCCTGTCGAAATGGAGCCCAGATCTTACTGCTGGCTCATGGTCCTCTCTTTGCACAATAGATAAAATTTTGATGTGACTGTATGAAACTGATTTTCTTTTCTTTCCTGGGATTTCTGGAAAGTGAGAGGCACCTAAGATAGTAAATTCACAGCTTGTGTTTCTGAATCTTGGGTCCAGTTTTGCTTTGCTTATTGGTGGGAGAGGGGAGTCTTACGATGTAATCCAGGCTGCAGCCAACATAACAGCTGTCCTCCTGTCCCTGCCTCCCAAGTGCTGGGCCTTCCAGTGTTCACCACCACACAGGGCCGGTTGCTTATCTTTTGTTTTTTATTTTTTTGAGACGGTTTCTTCAGGATGGCCTCCTGAATGCTGGAATTAAAGGTGTCAACTGCCTGGCTTGGTTTGCTTATCTTACCACTTATTTAGATGGGCCCTATATCTCTTGATTACTACCTTCCTATGGTGACTGTGGTTGATATCCAGCCTAGAGACCCACCCCTTGGGATTTCTTTTTTGTTTGGGGCTTTTTGTTTTGTTTTTGTTGTTTGGTATGAGTGCACTGTCTGCATGTATGCTTGCGTTCCAGAAGAGGGCATCAGAGCCCATTGCCACCATATGGTTGCTGGAAATTGAACTCAGGACTTCTGGAAGAGCAGCCAGTGCTCTTAACCGCTGAGCCATCTCTCCAACCCAGCCCCTTTTGTTTCGTTTTTTATGATATAAGTTATAATGTATTTTGATCATACTCACCACCACCACCACACATACACACCATTGTTCCTCTTTACCTAGTCCCCTTTCACTTTCATGGGTTTGTGTGTGCTTGTGTTTATGATCTGGTGAGTTTCGTTAGGCCTGCTTACAGGAGCTGAAGAAAAGCTCCCTCCCTTAGCAGCCATTAACTGCCTATGGATCTACATGGAGCGAGAGAGCCACCTGAGCCTCTTCTCCCTCCTTGACAGGACTTTTACAGGCTGCTAAGAGAAGCATTCAATCCCAAGAGATTGCTTCCTGATAAGTAGCAGTGTGAACCTCTGTGAGGAAAGCTTTAAATAGCCTGGTACCCCTAAAACTGAAGGGGGAATACCGCAAGCATTGTTTTTAGGCAAGGTCACACATTCCATTTATGTGTTTCCCTCAACCTCTGAATGAGTTTTGAATGTGGACTCAAAGAGATGCACCACCACCCTGCACATAGATGGGGTGTAGGCATCTGACAGGATGTTGGCCTTCCAGATAAGTTCCTTCCTCTTAGTAGAGGGTGTGAAGAGGAAGGCTGATGGAGAGTGAAGCATTAGAAAGTTAAGCCTGCGGGAATTTCCTGGAAGCTTTTGTTGTCAAAAGTGGACCTCTGTGGGAACCCGGAAAGAGGAAATCCGGTTTCAGAATAGCTGGGTCGTGTGAGAAGCAAAGAGCTTGTTTATATCCACTGAGTACTGAGGCTGTAACTCATCCTGGCTGCCATTCTGTAGATTCAGAGGCTTGACTGGGAAGTCATGGGAAGATGTGTGATGTTCTCACTCTTGTCACTCACACCTGATGCAGGACCTGAGGAAGGAGGAAGGTGGAGGGTCACTGTTAAAGCAGAAAGACAGGCTTCAGTGACAGAACTGTTCTGGTGCTGTTTTCCCTGCAGCTGCCGAGACTAATTCACCTGACCTCAGAAGAGCTCTCCCTCTTCCTTCTGCTTAAAACTTGACATGTTTCTTTGTAAATCTTCACCCCTTTTATGCTCATTCACCCCAGGTAGATACCCAAGTTGTGACTTGGAAAAGCCCACAAAACCAAATCTTGAAGACTTAGCAACAGGTGAACTGTGAAAGGGCTCCCAGAGATTTTCCTTTGAACTCCCAGAAATATGTCCATTTGGAGCGTTAATATTTCCCTACACTTTTACACTTTATTTATTGGGGAAGGGGAATGCATGTGTCACACTGCAGATAGAGGCCATAGGACAGCTTTCCCACGTCAGTTCTTCCAGCCTGTGGTTCCTAGGTATCAAAGTCAGGTCATCAGACTTAATGGCAACTTCCTTTACCTGCTGGGCCATCTGTCTTCCCCCTCCATATGTACTTATTAAGCATCTTCCAGTCCCCAGCATCACCTTACACATTAGAGATAGCATGCTTTGAGAATGTTTGCAATAAATCTGTCCCTAGCCAAATGTGAAATATCTGCCATCAAGGAACTCATAACAACATGGGACACTGAATCTTTAATAATCTGGCCAAAAAAAGTTGACAAATTCTAGGGCATCTAAAGGCTTTGCCAGTATGTATTAGTCAATAACCTATCTCAGCAGGTAGAATATGCCTTCAATTAGCCGTTGCTTAAATTCTAAGCCAAAGAGAGCCCCTCTCATCACTTTGAAAGAAAGATGCTCCATGTTGAGTTCCAGTTCTTTACAATAAGGTTGACAAAGTAATGGGCCTCACCCACCAAAAAAAAACAACACATTTACTAAAACATTAGCACTATGAACCCAATACCTGTCATTTTTTTAAGCCAGTGACCATTTCCCTGTGTCTTTCCTGGCGTCATGTCCTACTTTATCTCCATTCACAAATACGCAGTTCGCCCTAGGGGGAAGCCTCAGGCATAAGGCTGTAGTGATAGGAATCTATCTGGTCATCTGAATTGCCTAGTGGGTGTCTCTAAAGCACATTTTCTATGAGACAGAATCCAGATTCCTTATACTGCCTACTGACCAGGCATCTGCCTGCTGTTCAGCCTACATGGTGCCTCTGATAATCATGATTCAGAAGCATAGAGCAGACTTGGTTTGGTTTCCCTGGGAAAGTCCCCTCCCTTCACTACTTTTTGGCCCCTATTACCCAAAGACTCCACTTTTCCCTACATAATCTGTACACAAATGCTCAGGTGACTCCTCTGACTACCACCATTCCTAAATTCATTTCTTTGTTAAACAAGATACATCAGCAGTGTTCCTGCAGTATACTGAAACTACCACATTGCGTTACAGTTCCCTGTGGTGTAGGGCATTAGGCTGAAGACAATGAGAATAGCAGATTAAAAACTAACAAGTTAAAATGCTCCCAAACTGCAATCCTAGTTATAATTAATTTGTGTGTGTGTGATTACTGCCATTTGAGACTGGAGTTTCTTTTAATTGCTACCAAAGGCAATCTAAAACAAAGCTTTGTACCATTAAAATAGTGTTCTCCCCCACCCCCCAAAAAATGCTGTACTAGAACCCAGATGAAAAAGCATTTTGCATCAGAACACAGTGCTCAAGTATATATATATAAATTAGAGGCTGGAGAGATTAGAGCACTGGCTGCTCTTCCAGAGGACCCGGGTTCAATTCCCAGTACCCACATGGCAGCTCAGAACTGTAACTCCAGTTCCAGGAGATCCGACATTCTTACACAGACATAACTGAAGGCAAAACATCAAAGCCCATAAAATAAAAAGATTTCTGTTTAAAAAAGAAATAATAAATAATTACATATTCTCACAAGACATTATCCTTTACAAATATGCATCACCTTTTAACAGTGATGCTTCCAGAGCTGGGGAGATGACTCAGTTGATAAGTACCCACTTATCAAGCATGAGGCCTTGATTTTAGTTCACAAACCACAAAAAGCCAGGTGTGAAGCCAGGAAGACAGCTCATTGGGTAAATAAATGTGTTCGCTGCCAAGCCTGATAACCTCAATTTGATTCCTAGAACCCACACAATAGAAAACTGACTCCCACAACACTGACCACACATGCTGTGGCACATGTACAAATGATAGAAATTTAAAAAAAAAAGTTAAGCCAAGTGTGTTGGTATATCCTGTTACCCTAGTGCTGGAGGTGCTAGGCACAGACATGCAGATTGTAGAAGCTCACTGGCTGGCCAGCCTAACAGAACTGATCAATTCTAGGCTAAGGAAGTAATCCTGTCTCAAAAAATCCGAGGTTGACCTCTAGGCTCCACATACATGTGCACACACCCTTGGGAACATAAGCTACACACACACACACACACACACACACACACACACACACACACACACACACAGTGCTGATCTCAATTCACTTTTACAACCTAGTAATGAATTACAACCTGCTTTTACTGGCCTCGGTCTGCCTTTCAGTGCCTAAGCATTGCCTTTGCTGGATAAAATCTGGACATTACACTGACAGTCCTGCTACAGCCTGGCCCAGCCACACCCCAACCTTGCCATATTCCACTCTGGCTGAGGTTTATAAAACAACTGTGCTTTGTGTGGAGATGCTAAACTATATTGTTGATTATCCAAAATAAACAAAAAAAAAAAAAAGGAAGAAGGTTTCCTTCCCCTCCAGGGACTTAAATGCTGATAGTGATTGTTAAGAATGTAAACATATGTTGAATTAATTTCCCACATGTTTCATGTTCCAATATCCTGGAATATTTCTAACCAAGCCACAGATAGAAAACACCTGTACATTTCTACACTGGCAAAATTGGAAATGATGCCCTTATGATATAGCCACTGAGTTCCTCAAGCAAAGGTCAACGTTATTACAGTGGTCCAAACTCTTCACTTGATCTTTTAACCACATAGACCACACCCATACTGTATATTAGATTTGGAATTTATTCATCCTACAACTCAAAGTTGGACCCAGGACTAGGGTGGAGTTCTGTGGTAATGTGTACTTAGCATTCAGCAAGTCCTGAGTTCAATTTCCAGAACAAGAAAAAAAAAAAGAAAGAAAGAAAAGAAAAGAAAAAGAAAAAAGACAAAAAAGAAAAGAAAGTTAGAAGCAACAAGAAAGAAAAGATTAAAGCCAAAGCCATCCCATTTCCATTTCCTCTACCCCTTCAGCACTGACAGCCACAACCTATTCTTTTGCCCTTGTTCTGACTTTTTGTTTTACTCAGGATAATTTTTAATTAATACACCCCAAAGTCTCTGAGCAATACTCTAAAATACAATTAAAAATTAGCAAGAATGTTACACACTTTGCTGGCACAGGGTGGTTCCTTCCGTAGAGCAAAGGCTTTCCAGAAGTTTCCACATGATTTTACACTGTTCCCCCTTCCCCATTTTTAGAAGTACTAACTGAAAGGAGAACACTGGGTACAGAAGTAAGGGGTTAGCATAAGGTCATCGTTTTGCTGTTGTTGTTGTTGTTGTTGTTGTTGTTCTTTTAAATTTATTACTGTGTGTGAGAGAGAGATGTGTATGCATATGCTATGGCACACATGTGGAGGTCAGAGACAACTTTTTGGAGTTGATTCTTTCTTTCCATCTTTATGTCGGTTTGGGGAAATCAAACTGAACATTTGTCAAACTGATAATCAGTGATGATGCTGTTGTTGAGACAAGATCTCTCTGTGTAGCCCAGGCTAGCCTCCAGAGTGCTGAGACTAGATGTGTGCTTCACCACACCCAGCTAGACTAATGATGTTTAACACTTTTTTTTATGCTTCCTGGCTATATGCTTGTCCTTGAAATGTCTTTTGCTCTTGTTTTAGTCAAGCTATTTTGTTTTGTTTGCTGTGTTATGTGAGGTCCCTTGATTTTAAAATTTAGTCCCTTATCAGATATTTGGATGGCAAATATTCTCTGCCTCCAGCAGGCTACCTTTCATGTTGTGATTGCTTTTTTTTTATATTTAAAAACCTTTTGGTTCAATATCATCCAATTGGCTTATTTTTTTCCTATTCTTTGGTGTTTGTCCAAAATGTATTGCCTAAGTCAATGTGGAGAAGCTTATCCTTGTGTTTTCTTCTAGGTGTTTTACTGGTCTTCTTAGGACTAGGGCCCCCATCCTTCTGAGACTTTCATTTATCTTAAATACATTTTCTGCTAATTTTGTGTAGGGTTCAGAATTTAGCATGGGGTAGAGCATGTACCTAGCAAGTATGAGTGAGTCCCCAGTTTTAATCCCTAGCAACAGAAGGGGGGATGACAAAATCAAGTTAGTTAATTTTGAGTCTGGTATAAAACAAGGGTTCTGGTTTTTTTTCTTTGCCTCGAGGATATATGGTTTCCCAGCAACATTTATTGAAGAGATTTTCCTTTCCCCGTTGTACACTCCAGGCAAATTTGACCAAAAAAAAAAACCTATACATGCATGCATTTATTTCTGGGCTCTCTATCCTGTGCTATTGGGCTATGTATCTGTTATTATGCCAGATTAGTTACTATAGCTTTGTAATGTAGCCTGCAGTCTGAGAAGATGATGCCCCTAGCTCTTTTTCTTTATGACATTATTTTGCTATATGGCATCTTTTTTGGTTATAAACTTTGTCTATTTCAAAGCCATTGGTATTTTGATAGGGATTGCATGGACTCTATAGATAAATAATTTTAATTCTTCCAGTCCATGAACACAAGGCATTGTTTCACTTATCTGTGTCATTTTCAATGTCTTTTATCAGTGCTGTAGTTTATATATAAATCTTTTACATCCTTAATTTTATATATATATACATATATATATACATATATATATGTGTGTGTGTGTATATATATATATATATATATATATATATATATATACCTATGTATTTTAAACTGAGGATTGGACCCAGGCTCTTGCACATAATAGGCAAATACTCTAGCACTGAACTACATATCCAGCCCTGATAGTACTCCAAATGGAATCATTTCCTTTACTTTCTTTTCCAGTGGTCCAATTTCACCCTGTACATCTTTTATCATAGTGACTGAATAATTCTGTTATTTAGAACCCATCACTAAATAGTGAGTTCCTCAAGGGCAGAAAACACATCTAATTCATTTCTCCCACCACCCAGTAAAGAATATGAGACAAAATTGGCATCAAATGTCTATTGAATGAATCAATGTGTTTTACAGACTTCTTCAGCCTGGATCTGAGAGTTTGTACTTATGAACTCCTCCCTTCCCCTGTTTCCTCCTACTTCATCAGAAAAAAAAAAAAAACTTCCTGCAAAGCTGATTCCCCATTGTTCACCCTGGATAATGTCTGTACCCTGAAGGCTCCCTTCTGTATGCTTTTAAATGCAATGGCATAGTGCAGCTGTCCTCTGACTCTTCGGCATAAACTCAGTAGTTAAGTCCAAGATGCTTTAATCTTAGAAGTGGTCTGTGTGCTTACATTTTGAGGAAAGGAGTTTAAACTTTCCTGAGATTTTGCATTCTTCTCCATAACTTAGTTCTTACAAGTTATATGTTGTATACTATACACACACACACACACACACACACACACACACACACACACACACATACACACACAAACACACACACACCCCTCTGTCAAAGTAAGTTTTGTTTATACTGTAGCTCCACATATATCTTGGTAATGCACTATTTACCCAATATGAGAACAGAGAACACACCGTGAAAGGGATTTTACTGGTATTCGTTTCAAGATGAAAATACAAAACTGGTCCCTCATGATGGTACTGAAAGCTTAATGACATTGTCCTGGCTTAATTTCTAACATTTTTTCTTTACAATGGTTTCCAAAACTTTTCTACAGTTTTTCTTCTCCTTTTATTCCATGAGGAATGAAAGAAAGGAAAAAGAGTTCAATTTTGTACATGCTGACTTTTGAGATGCCTGGGACCATCTGGAGCTGGAGAATGAGGTCTTTGCTGGGAGAACAGATTTGGGAGTTGTCAGCAATTAAAGCTAAGGAAATGGATGGAGTGACTCAGAGTACACATGCAGAAGGAAAGGAGGCTGAGGTCAGACACTGGGAGGACAGACAGGATAGGGAACCTATGGAGGAGACTGAGAAATTAAGACACAAAAGGGAACCTTCAAGATTCCTTACAGTACTTAACACAGTCACATCTGTTTACATAGGAGATACTCAAAAAAATTACCAAATAAATTTATCAAACATAATCCTTCAAACTACTGCTACGATAGAGCATACAGAGATAAACCTTTAGAGGTCCAATGGCTCACTGAAAAGACACCTCATAAACAAAGAAGGACAACATAGTCACATAGTGGTTACACATGAAGCATACTGAAGGATCAAGAAAGAAGGAGGTCAAAGTAGAACTCAGAAGAAATAACTCAAGTGCTAGATCTCAGTGAGTAGATATTCACTAAGAATCGGGGAGAGGCAGGCATGGTGGCACACACCTTTAATCTCAGCACTCAGGGAGGCAGAAGCAGGCAGATCTCTTATGTATTCCAGGCCAGCCTGGTCTACACAAATTCCAAGCCAGTGAAGGGTATATATAAGACTCTGTCTCAAAACAAAACAAAAAACCAGAATGTGGAAGAGAAATCAAAATTCCAGGCACCAAGATCTGAAGGTATAAAGGCACTGAATTATGAAACAGCATAGAATAGTTTGGAAATTCCAAATAAGTAATTTTGTACAGCTGGGATTTTATACTTCAGGAAAAAAGTGCAGGAAATGAAGCAGGAAAGCCAGGCAAGATCTTGTTACAAAGGATCCTGTAGGACATGATAAAGTGCTTGGATAGGATCCTGAAAACTAGAGGAAGCCACTAAAGGATTTTTAAGTGGAGAGAAAAAGAATCAGATTAAATGGAGAGAAAAAGGATCAGATTTACATTTTAGAAAGACTATTCTTGCATCAGACTGGAAGATGGGTTAAATGGGCAAGACAAGAAGCAAAATTATCAAATAGGAGGCTAGTTGAGGAATCAAAAGAAGTGCTGGATCTAGGCTAAGCCAGAGAGAGAGGGGAAATGGAGAAGATGAAGGATCAGACAACTAAAGAAAAGGCTGATATTGTATGTGATTACATGAAGTGAACGGAAAACTTCATTTTTGGGGGGGTTTGCTGGTTATTTTTTATATGTTTATTGAAAATAAGGTTTTCATACAATTTATTCTGATCATACTTTCCCCTCCTCCTATTTTTTCAAGGTCCTCTTTGCCTACAGTTTTAAGTCAGGCATGACAATGGGTTTCTGCTTATACAATTGGCTAGAAGTTTCTAGTCACAAACAAGGCCTAGTAGAGCAGAAGCAGATTTGAGATTATTGTGATGTGGTAAACTTTGTTGTAGGCATATTCCTGTAGAGGGAGGCACTCACTGATTGCTTTCCTGGAGCTCAGAGGGTATACATGAGCAGGCAACTTAGAAAGTCATGCACATGAAATGGAAACTGAATGGAATTTAACTAGATGAGATTTTGCAGACTGAAAATGTCGAGAAAAAGGAAGTGGAGATCTAGGATAGACCTGAAATAACAATGCTAGACAAAAGGAAAGAAGAGCCCTATTAAGATGCTCAGAATAAGGACTACAGCTTATGTGCTGGCGTCTCAGAATCTGGAAGAGAGTATAAAAGTGTCAGCTTTGTGTGTCATCAAATGCATTGGGTGCAGACACTAGTTCATTTTTGTATTCTCAGAACTAAAGTTGGCCAGGATTTAGAACACTGGTTTAATGATTATCTTTGGCCATTAGACATAGAAATTTGGGCATTCGCTGTTAAATAATAGAGACTCCAGGAGAGGGGTGTGTGTGTGTGTGTGTGTGTGTGTGTGTGTGTGTGTGTATAAGACAAGATCTCATCATGTTGCCCAGACTAGCTTCAAACTCATTATATAGCCCAATCTAGCATGAAATTAATCATTTTCCTGCTCTAGCCTCCTGAGTGATGGATTACAGCCATATGCCACCACACCCAGCAGACAAAGTCTTCTTAATTTCTACTCTCTTGGCCATAATATGCTCCTCAGAATTCATCAGTTAGTTTAGAAATGTATTTGTTAAACACAGTTCATCCAATGATCAAGGTGCCTCCAGGCAAATTCACCAAATTTTGCAAAATTATCAACTTTTTAAAGTTTGCTTTTGAAACCAACATCCAATTTGTTAAAACTATCAGTTTACCCAAAAATTACTTCTGTCAGAAATATATAAAGTTCAAAGTAACTGAGTGGCATAAAACAGTTTAATAGTTATTAGATTGTCTTTTTTCAGCTTTTCAAATAGTTTCAGTTCAACTCAATATAGCTTTAATTTTTACCAAAGTCTCTATATTAGATAGGTTATATTGATTTAGTCAAACTCTGCTGTCATTCTGTATGTGTTACATAGTTCAGACACTTGGAATTCAGGTGCCTGCAATAAATAGAAATACCCTCTAGTTGAACTTATAAATATATCTGTGAATTAAAAATAGTTAAAGTGAGCCAACTTTTCTGTGAGGCAAATATTGCTTGCTTACACTAAAACTACACAAAGACATCTCAAGATAACAAAAATAATCTTAATAATAGGAACAAAACTATTCAACAAAGTGCTAGCAAATCCTACAGCTATAGAAAGAAATATATATATATATATGTATATATATACATATATATATATATCTCAAATGGGACTTTTGCTACGAATGCAAGGTGGATTTGTTATCTTTTTTTGGGGGGGGGTTGGTTCTTTTGAGACAAGATTTCTCTGTGTAGCTTTGTGCCTTTCCTGGAATTCCCTCTGTCGTCCAGGCTGGCCTCGAACTCACAGAGATCCACCTGCCTCTGCCTCCCAAGTGCTGGGATTAAAGGCGTGCACCACCACCGCCTGGCAAATTTTTTTTTAATTTTTGTTTGTTTGTTTGTTTGTTTGTTTGTTTGTTTGTTTGTTTGTTTGTTTGTTTTTCGAGACAGGGTTTCTCTGTGTAGCTTTGTGCCTTTCTTGGATCTTGCTCTGTAGACCAGGCTGGCCTCAAACTCACAAAGATCCACCTGCCTCTGCCTCCCAAGTGTTGGGATTAAAGGCGTGCACCACCATCGCCCGGCAGATTTGTTATCTTAAAACCAACTAATATATTGTTTACCATATCATAAAAAAAGACTGAAACCACACCATACAGACAAAAAGAATTTCACAAAATCTTGTATTTTTTGAAATTGGGAATAAATGCAAATTTTCTTTTTTTCTTTCCTTTTTTTTTTTTTGGTTTTTCAAGACAGGGTTTCTCTGTGTAGCTTTGTGCCTTTTCCTGGAACTCACTCTGTAGCCCAGGCTGGCCTCAAACTCACAGAGATCCGCCTGCCTCTGCCTCCCAAGTGCTGGGATTAAAGGCGTGCGCCACCACCGCCCAGCTTTAAATGCAAATTTTCTAATCTATTAAGAGGCATGTTTATGCTGGGCATGGTGGCACATGCCATTTATCCCAACACTTGGGAGGCAGAGGCAGGTGGATCTCTGCAGGTTCTAGGCTACCTGGTCTACATAGTGACTTCCAGGACAGCCAGGACTACACAGAGAAAAACAAAAAGGAAGTATGTCTGTCTATATCACACCCCTGCCCAGGGCCCAGAGACCATCATGAAGAGGAAGTGGAAAGATTGTTAAGAGCCAGAGGTCAGGGAGGACTGGAGCAGAACAGTGTCATCTAGACGTGATAGGACCACTGCACTCATGAACTGACGCAGCTATGCTGCCTGTACAGGATCATTCTAGCATGAAGTCATGAGACCTCATCTCTGGAGAGCCTTGGACACTTGATGGCTCCCGGATGATGGAGAGTCAGTCTTCTTTAAGGGTGTGACCCCTGGTAGGTCAACCATTCGTCAATGTATAGCTCCACACCCAGGAGTGTACGGACACTACAAATTGGACTAAATGATGAGAGAGAAAGAGAGAGAGGGGGGAGGGAGGGAGAGGGAGAGGGAGGGCGGGGGGGAGAGAGAGAGAGAGAGAGAGAGAGAGAGAGAGAGAGAGAGAGAGAGAGAGAGAGAAAGGTGAGAGTGGATCTGGGAGGAGGAGGGAGGATAAACATGATCAAAGTGCACTGTGTGGAATTTTCAAAACATTAATGAAAATATTTATATAGAAGCATGTCTGAAATAATAGCTACCCCTAATATCATACGTAATGTTGAAGGACAGGACACTATCCCCTAAAATCTTGAACAAAACAAGAATGTTCATCATTGCTACTTCTATTTAAGACTGTACTAGACTAGAGGTTCCATTAGGGCAGTTAGGCAAGAAAAATAAAAAATAAATGAAAGACATCTTCCGCACTTGCAGAAGACCAGCATTCAATTCTCAGCACCCATATAGTGGCTTACAGACTTCTGTGACTCCAGTCCCAGGGGAACCAATACCCTCTTCTGACCTTTGCCAGCACTAGGCATGCATGTGGTACATATAAATGCATACAGGCAAAAAACTCATACACATAAAATAATAAATATTTTAATGAAGGGATAAATTACACTATACACTTGACATGATCATGTATTTTAAAAATCCTAAATGCATACACACACCATAAAAATCAAGGTTATAGCATACCATATTGGTACTTAAAACTTATCTATATATAAAAATCTATTTTATTTCTATACAGAAGTAACTCAAAAAGAAAATTAAACAATTCTACTTGCAATAGCATTGATCAATAAACTTATAAAAACATTTAACAAAAAAGTAAAAACTTGCACAGCAAAAACTACAAAGCATTTTTGAGAGAAATTTTAAGACGACTAAAGAAATGGAAAGACATCACATGCTGTGGATTAACAGACTTAGCATGATTAAGATTTCAGTACCCCTCAAACTGGCTTACAGATTTCATCATCTTCTTATCAAAATCACAGCTGCATGCTTGCACACACAAAATGCCAAACCAAAAAGTCAATTCAGCTGTAAGTCAAGGGACTTGAAAGAACCAAAATATTCCTTAAAAAGAAGAATGAAGTTGGAAGACTTATAATTCCCAATTTGAAAACTTAACTGCAGAGTAATAAAAACTGTGTAATACTAGCATAGAGAAAGATGCATTTTTATGGAATAGAACCCAGAGTAGAAAAATAAAATCTTACCTTTACTATCAATTTTTTTCTGAGACAGGGAATGTAGTTCACTGGGAAAACCAGGCTGACCTTGAACTCACTGAGATTCACCTGCCTCAAGTACTGAAAGTAAAGGCATATGCCATCACACCTAGCCCACCAATTAATTTTTGACAAATATACAAGAAAATTTAAAAGAGTAGCTTTGTCAACAAATGGCCCTGGGAGGCTGTACTGGCTGGTTTTGTGTGTCAACTTGACACAAGCTAGAGTCATCAGAGGAAGGAGCCTCAGTTGAGGAAAGGCCTCGATGAGATCCAACTGTAAGGCATTTTCTCATTCAGTGATCATTGTGGGAGGGCCCAGCCCATGGTGGGTGGTGCCATCCCTGGGCTGTTGGTCCAGAGTTCTATAAGAAGGTGGGCTGAGCAAGCCAGAGGACGAAAGCCAGTGAGCAGCTCCTCTCCATGGCCTCTGCTTCAGCTCTTGCTTCTGGGATCCTACCCTGTTTTGAGTTCCTGTTCTGACTTCCTTCTGTGATTCAGCAATACTGAAGTGAAAGCCTAATAAACCCTTCCCTCCCCAACTTGTTCTTTGGGCATGATATTTTGCCACAGGCACTAGAAACCCTAAATAAGACAGAGGCCTAGATATCCACATGCAGAAGAATAAAGCTAGATCGTGTGTTAGTTTCACGTTACTGCAGTAAACTACCTGAGACGATTTTATAAAGAGAAACTTTTTCTTTAGCTCACAGTTTGGTAGATTTAACATTCAAACTGCATAATGCAGGTTTGGTAAAGACTATCCCTGATTGTATCAACTCATGGCATGGAGGCCAATAGTAGGGAGCAAGGATTGGAGCAAAATGTTCCTCCAACCAGAACAGAGAGAGAAGGGTTGAGCAGGTGCCTTGGTTCTTTCTATTGCTGTGATAGGGACCATGACCAAAAGCAACTTGGGGAGTCAAGGGCTTATTTCAGCTTTCAATTCACAATCCATCAAGAAGGGAAAGCGGGGCAGGAACTTGGAGGCAGGAACTAGAGCAGAAGCCATGGAGGAATACTGCTTACTGGTTTTCTCTACATGACTTGCTCTGCCTGCTTTCTTAAACAATCCACTACCACCTGCTCAGGGATGGCATCACCCACAGTGGGCTGAGCCCTCCCACATCGACCAGTAACCAAGAAAATGTCCCATAGACTTGTCTACAGGTCAGTCTGATAGAGGCCTTTTCTCAGTTGAGGTTCCCTCTTCTCATAGGACCCTAACTTGTCTCAAGCTGACAAAAACCTAACTAGCACAGCAGGGTTCCACAATCCCCTTTGAAAGAATGCTCTTGGTGAATTAAAGACTTCTCAGTAGGCCCTGACATCTCAATGATCCTCAGTACCTCCCAATACCATTATCATAGGAACCAAGCCTTCACATGTGTATCTTTGAGAAACACTCGTTCAAACCATGGCAGGCCCTTACCTAACAACACATATAAACATTAGTTCAAGTAGATCACTGATCTGAATATAGGAGTTGAAGTCACTAGTTAATGTGCCATTTATATCAGCTCCTGCAAGGCTCAGGGCACATCAAGGAGGAAGGAGCAGAAGCAAAGTAAGAGGCAGGAGGTGGAGAGCAAATTAATAGTCTTTTGGACGTAAGGTAAACAGATTGCAGCAGTGGATACCTGACTTGCACAATATTTAGGCCCATCAGCTTTGCATGAGGTCCCGCCCCCTCCCTGAAGGTCTAATGGTAGTTAATGGTTGCTAGTGGAGAAGGTGTCATTTTCTTCAGTGGTGTAACCATTGAAAAATTCCCCATGCACCAGTAAACAGCCTCCCACCCGTACTCATGTAAGCAACCCTAATTAAACTCAGTGGGCCACACCCAAAAGGTGACATGAACATAGGAAGGGGACTTGGGGAAAGAAGAATTTCAGTGGGAGAGAAAAGGGGAGAGAGGTGAAAGAAGGTAGTAACTAAAGATGGTTATATAGAGGTATGATGCTGTCAAAGAATAAAAGCAAAACAAACAGCTACAAAATGCTTTTTTAAATTATTAGAACTCTGGGGGGGAAATCATGAAAGTAAATCTTAATCTTGTATTAGACAACAGTATCTTAGATATGACCTCAAAAGCTCAAGCAACAAAAGAAAAATTAGATAAACTGAACTTTATCAAATTAAATATTTTTGTCCTTAAGTGTACATCAGCAAGAAAATAAAAAAGATAATACACCAAAATGGAATACTTGCAAATCACATCTGATGGGAAAGTTATATGGAGAACTTTTTTAATTCTTGTTTTGGAGGTTTAGCCCAGTTGGTGGCATGCTAACATGTAGAAATCCTGAGTTTAGTCCCTCGCAGTGCATTAATCGGGCATGTACATCTGTAATTTTAGTACTTGGGAGATGGCGGTAGGAGGACCCTTAAGTTGAGGGTCTCTGTCTCAACAACAAAGAATATAGATAATGCTTACAACTCAACAATAAAAAATACAACCCAATTTAAAAGTGGGCAAACAATTTAAATAGACATGTACCCTGACAAACCAGTTGCTTATCTGGTAAGAACTGGGGTCCTCATAGGCTCTCTCACCATGAACTAAAAAAAATAAATAATAAAAAAGTAAAAAATAAAAAATTTCCTCCTGCTTCCAGTAGGGGGACAAGAAAAGCAATGAATCTAAAATCCACTCAGCCCTCTGTTCTCACAAAGACCCTGACCTCATGAGAAACTGCTTTAGCAGTGGCTGGTCCACTTGGGTTGTACTGAATCCCAGCCAACATGGAAGAAGAGAAATATCCACTTTTAGTTCTATTTAGCTTTCCTGTCTGTCTAAGCTGTGAGGGTTATTGATGGAACAGATATACAATGGTAACTGTCACAGCACAGGAACACAGGCTCTCTAAAAGACTGACATAATTATCAGACTACAGGGCATTTCCTTGCCTTTCACACACCCTCTTCATATTTATTAACAGGGCTCCTGTTTAATGTCAGGAATTTAGGATTAAAAGAACTGTGAGCCTTTGACCCTATTTAAGAAGGCATCTCTAGGAAAACCCCCACAACAGAGAAGACAAAAACAAGGGGGAAAAAAGTTTAATCTCATCACCACAGCCACAGAAAACAGTAAATGTTTCTAAGTCCTCCCCAAATATGCACTAAAAACCTCACACACACATACAAAAAGGTCACCTTAGTTCCTTATATCGATACACCATGGCGGTTTTAACAAAATATTGCAAGGCATGATAAAAGGTGTTTTTTTTAAATGGTCTAAAAACATAATCAAACATAAATATGACACAGATTTTTTAAATTATCAGACTGGGAGCTTTAATAACTAGTTATGTGCTAAGGGAGCAAATAAGTAGACAGCATGGAAGAAATATAGATGATATAAGCACAGAAGTAAAATCTGGCCTGGGGAGATGACTCAGTTGGTAAAATGCTTGATGAGCAAGCATGAAGACATGAGTTTGAATCCCCAATACCCACATAAAAGATGGATAGAGCAGAAAATCCATTTATCAGTGACTATTATATCTTAAGACGGTTATTTTGAACTAATGAGTCTATAACAGAATGTATATCGCTAATTTCATCCCATTCTCTAGTAAATATTAATTATGCTGTTTACCAACAAGCCCACAGAAATGAAATAAATTTAGTTTTTAGGTCATATCTACACATCTACTAAAATGTTTGTGTGTAATTGTGTGCCCACATTCATGTGTATATAGGTGCACTTGTGTGCATCTGTGTGTGAAGGCCAGCAGACAACCTCAGGTGTTGTTCCTCATATGCCATCCACTTTCCTTTTTTTTTTTTTTGAAAGATTTATTTTTATGTGTATTGATGTTTTGCCCTCTGCGCCATGTGCATGCAGTATGCACAGAGGACAGAAGAGGGAGTCAGATCCCCCAGAACTGAAGTTATAAACCATGTGGGTGCTAGGAGTTGAACCCTGGTCCTCCGGAAAGGCAGCAGGTGCTCTTAATTGTTGAGCTATCTCTCCAGCCCGTGTGTGTGTGTGTGTGTGTGTGTGTGTGTGTGTGTGTGTGTGTGTCTGTGTGTGTGTGTGTGTGTGTGTGTCTGTGTGTGTGTGTGTGTGTGTGTGTGTGTGTGTGTATGTGTGTATGTGTGTGTGTGTGTGTGTACACTTTTTTTTTTAAGATAGTTTCTCTCACTGGCCTGGAGCTAACCAAGTAGTCTAGAGAGACTAGCCGGCCAACAAGCCCTAGGGATTCCTCTGTCACCCTAGCACTAGGATTACAAAGAAGCCACAGACCCAGCTTTTATATATACACATGGGTTCTGGAGATGAAACTCGGTCCTCATGCTTGCAGGGCAAACATTTCAGTGTGTGAGTTATCTCCCCAGCCCACATCTACTAAAAGTGTGCATTCATCCAGCATGGTGGTACATGTCTGTAATCCCAGCACTTGTCAGACTGAGGCAGGGGAATCACAAGTTCAAGCCCAACCTAGGCTATATAACAAGCAAGACTTTATCTCAATATATATATATTATTATCTATATTATCTCTCTCTATATTATATATACCCAAAGTAATGAAAAAAACAAATTATTGTATTGGAAATATTTTAGAAGAGCCCTTGCCCCTGTGGTTTATAAAATGCTGTACACTTGAGTGATTGCACAACAACTGTGGAGAAAACTACACAAGAAAATCCCATTCCCAAAAGTTATCATTTCAAAGCAAGGAAAAACTTAGAATACACTGAAACTTGGCCAGCTGTAGCAAAATGACTTCAGTAAAACAGCTGCAAATAAATTAAAAATAAAACTAAATTAAATTAAACTAAACTTAAAATGACAACAATACTAAGTGGAAATCTTCAAAATTTGCTTAAATAAACCAAAACATACAAATTGTTGTAAATTTTACACATAATTAAGAGAAATAAAATTTTGGTAAATTGAAAAAATTGGTCTTTTCTAACAAACTGGCCACTCTGTGAGCTAAAATTCACAGAACTGGCTATCCTTACTTTCCATCCCAGAGGACAGGAGGTTTCCCTGGTCTCCACAATTAAGCTCTCCACCTGTGTTCTAGATCTCATGTCCTGCTTTCTCTGGCTTTAGCTCTGTGGGAGAGAATCAGGAGCTTCCTTTCTTTGTCCCTAGAGTCTCTATAAGGAGCTGAATGCCTTCAAAGCCTGGAAAACATTCTTACTCTTGAAAGACTTCAACCTAAGCAGTGCTGGACTTGGGCTGTTTTCCAATACTGCTCACTTCCTCCAGGCCTGGGCTTCACTGAGACTGATGACTTGTGACTCCTTCTGAAATGTTTTGAATGGGGATGAAGGCACAGATTCTAAGCTAGTGCCTCCTTCTCCCTAAGAAAGAACAAATGAGTAAGACAGGCCATGAGAATTGCCTGCAGCCCTGTTGTTCTGGATACTTGTGCACAAGGCAGGCCTTCTTGTCATCTTTCCTCTCCCATTTGGTCATATCCGCTCTGATTCTCCTTCTCCCTCAACTGCTTTCCTGACAGCTAGCCCTTTACATCATGGAATCACCCCACAATATGACCTGTTCTGAAACCTCCATTTCATGGTGGCAAAGTCTTAACAGCCCAGTTTTATACCCCTCAGCCTCCACTTCCTGGTAAAAGTCTTGGCTTTGCTCAAGTACCCCATTTCTGCACCTTCCTCCACACCTCTTGAGATAAAAAAAAAAAAGGACCTATAGTTCTCCAAGCCTGAGTAAAGACAACTACTTCTCAGTCGTCAAAACTCAACCTTTGTGAATCTGCCATCTTATTGCACGTGCCTCTCCCATCCCCAGTGAGGTCATGAGATGACCTTCCATGTTCATCATTGGAGAATTCAAGGGAGTGAACTGTAGTCTCTCTTCTCTCACCAGCATCAACTCCCTGGTCCTTCAGGTCTGTAAGGTCATGAGTCATCCCTCTTTTTTAAAAACTGTTTTGTTCCTTCAAAACTTTCCTCAAGATTTAGAGAATATTACCTCCCTTATGCCCCATTTCCCACAAAATCCAAACTCTTCCCAGTGAGAGAGACAGATAAAGTTCAATGGCTGCAATTTCTGTCTCATCTAATGTCTCCACCTACACACACACACACACACACACACACACACACACACACACACACACACATTGTGCCCCATACCTTCACTTGTGCACACATCTGCACGCCCCCCCCCCCCATCTTCCCCTTTGGTTTTAAAGTCAAGAACGTCTCTTTTCAGTAAAAAAAAAAAAAAAAAAAAAACCAAACTTTCCTTGTTGTCATGGGTGACTCTTTGACCATAATTTTTCAGTCAATCTTCTTTCTGGGATCTGGCAAATACTACTTTAATCCAGTGACCAAGGCAATCAGCAGAGAAAATGTGTTGATATCACATACCTCCTGGTAGAATGTAGTAAGAAGGGGCCTTCATCTCTGTGGTATTCTCTCCTCATAGTCTAATCCTAAGAAAAACATTTAAGTTGAGGAAAATTCTACAAAAATATCAAAGCAATTTTTGGAACTGTCAAGGACATTTAAGAGAGAGAGAGAGAGAGAGAGAGAGAGAGAGAGAGAGAGAGAGAGAGAGAGAGAAACTGTCATAGACCAGGGGAAACTGAACATGATGACTATATGCAATGTGGTATTCTAAATTGAATCCTGGGATAGAAAAAAGTCATTAGTGGAAAAACTGGTGAAATCAGAACAAAGTCTGGCGTTCGAGTTAATGACAATGTACCAGTGTTAGCTGATGTTAATTAGAGGAAGTTGGGTGAAGAGTATACAGAAACTCCCAGTACTATGTTTGCAACTTTTCTGTAAGTCTAAAATTACTCCAGAATAAAAAGTTTGTATAAAAAATCAGTAAGAGAAAAATAAAGCTGACAAGTAAAATGAAATGAAATGAAAAACATGAACTAGACACAAAGTCTCAGTAACATTTCATTTTCAGGCTCTGGAATCTAGGTTTAGTTACCTTATTTCCTAAGCTAATGCAAACTGGGTTTCTTGAACATGCAATTAACTATTTACAAGGGAGCGGGGGTGCAGGGAGGATACTGTTGAAGATCAAATATAAGGACATGGAAATCAAGCACTCTACCACTGAGACATGCTTCATCCCAAACCCTTAGTCTTTGAGACAGATCCTCAGCCTAGGCTGACCTCAAACTTATGATCCTTCTGTCTCAATCTCCTTCCTGAGTTCTAGGATTAGAAGCATATGCATCCCATACACAACTAACTTTATACTCTCATGCACAGTCACTACTGTTTTACCTCCACTCCATCCTTAAATTACAGTGACTTGTCATCTTCACATCCTCTCCTATAATCACTAAGGTCCTCAGCTATCCCAGATTCCTCTATAAGAGAGCTGTCGGATGCATCTTACTGTGGTATTTTTATGCTGTTGACAATTCTAGTAGATGTTTCTTTCCTTGGCTTCTAGTAAAATACATCACACGGTGCTCTCTTGATTAGTTTTGCTTTGTAGCTCTTCTCAGTCTCCTCCATGACTCTTCTTTTGTAACGCATGCCTTAAAGGTGGCCAGACACTCTAACCACTAGTCACTCTAGCTAAGTTCTTTAGTTCTTTAGTTCTCATTGCTCCACCAACCAACTATATCCAAGTGGCTCTAAATTATGTGCCTTCAGCTCAGATCCTTTCTGGAATATAAAGTTTATACACAAGCATCTTTTAGACCTTTTCCATTAAATACTTCACAAGTATCTTAAACTCACCATAACATAACAAAACATATCATGTTACCTCTTCTTACAAACCTTCCTCAACTTCTTCCCCTAAGCCCCCCCTGTGTGTGTGTGTGTATGTGTGTGTGTGTGTGTGTGTGTGTGTGTGTGTGTGTGTGTGTGTGTATGTGTGTGTGATATGAATCTAGAAAGGGGATCACTTGCAAGCACCAAATGTATGCAGATGTTTACAGAGACCAGGAGAGGGAGTCAGATCTGCTGAAGGTGTAACTATAGTTCCTATGAGCCATCCAATGTGGGTGCTGGGAACTGAACTCTGGAAGAGTGGCAAGTGCTCTTAACCACTAAGCAAGCCACCCCCCCAAGCCCCTCTTCTCAACCTTTGAAAGTTAGAGATTCTCAGGATCTGTACAAGGTCCTTTCCCGTTTCTAATGTACATACTCTCTTTGAGCAACCTTAATGGGTCCCTTGGCTTCACTCACCTTCTGCCACATTTACCATATGAGGAAACCAAAACCAAAGGTTAACCCCACATTATCCCATGAGAAAGATTTTTTTGCCAACCTAAAAATGTCTTCCTTTCTTCTTTCCTTCCATTCTATCTATCCCTTTTCTTTCTTTCCTTTCCTCTTTCTTTCTTTCTTCTTCTTCCTTTTCTTCTTTTTCTTCTTCTTCCTCTTCCTCCTTCCTCCCCCCATTCAATAGGGTTTCATTCTGTAGTCCAGGCTGACCTTAAACTAATGGCAATCTTACTGCCTAGTCACCAAGGGCTGTAATTATTAATGAAAGCAAGAAAGCAAATAGATGTAGATTTTCCAACTTGAAAAATTAACCTTGCTTCCTAAAATTCCTGCCACCCACCTCCTCTGCCCTATCTCTCTTCTTCCCTGAAGCCAAGCTCCCCTATCCCCCAAAAAACTCCAGGGGCAGGAAAGCTGACTCAGCAGTTAAAAGCGCATAATGCTCTTGCAGAGTTCAGTTCCCAGCACCCATTTCAAGTGGCTCCCAACCACCTGTTAACTACAGATCTTGCTGTCAGGACAAGACCTGTGAACCTGAATACAGAGGTATCCAATGCCTCTGACCTTCTCAGGCACTGCACTCATGCATAGACACACCCTAAAACACACACAAGTAATTAAAAATAATAAAAGTAAAAATCTTTTTAAAAGAAGAAACTTAATTCCTGTAAAGATGAGGCTGGAGGAAAATTCTACATCTATTACCTGGCAGCCTTAATTATACATACTTTTAAATTCATATATCAAATAAAATAACATTGATTTGTAAGTGCTGCCTTTCTCCATCCTCTTAAGGTATTGACAATTTTAATACACTTAGCATATTCCTCAAAAGCAGTGACTTCCTCATTGTTAAGGTCACTTTTTTAGTTGTCTTTCACATTTCCCCAGAATAGAAGACCTTCTCTTCAGTCTAAGTGAAGGGTTTGGGGACGAACACAGTACAGTTTGAATTCACAAATGATGTGGGCATTGGAAACTTTATCCCAGTCACAAGTCTCATTTGCATCACACTCAGGCAGTCAGTTTTTGGCATGCATCCTGCAAGAGTAGATTCATAGAGTCACGTGACGTACTCATTTTAAAGTCACGCTTTAAATTGTTAACTTTTTAATTAATGTATAACATTTATGCAGAAAGGGCAAAAGTCAAGCATTAAGCTCAATGCATTGTCTTAAAGTGAAACATTCATGGAATGTCACTCAGTCAATAAACAGAACATTTTGAGCATCCTAGATGCCACTCCCAAGTACAACATTATGGCTTTTTAAAGCAATCATTAAAAAGTATATTTAGAGTCATCTAACACATGCAGTTGTGAGGTCATACCACCAGGAATAGTTATCATACTGTATTAAATTTCTTTAGCTAGGGATTCTGTGACAAATGACCTCTACAAGAATCCAAAATAAGGTTGTTGAGGACATTTCAGGTTAATAGGTCTTGTCCTGACAGCAGGAGTACTTACCATTTATTGGGCACTTTCTAAGTACTAGGTACATAGTGCTTTATCTATATTAAATTTAATTCTTACACCCAGTTCATAGATGAGAAAACTGAGGCAGAAACAGGTTAACAAACTTTCCCGAAGGCACACAGCTTGAAAACGGCAATCTGGACCCCGAGCCAGGCAGTCTGGCTCCAGAGTCCACAAGCTTAGTCACCATACCATACTGCCCTATCCAGTGGTTTGTTGTTCAAAATAAAGTAAATGAGAGCAAACCCTGTAATATGAGAGACTTTGCAAGGACTCAAATATAAGGTTACTCCCTCTTTCCTGACAGATGATTTTGGAAAAACAAAAAAGCAAAAACCTCACCCTATATTCAAACTTATACGGTATTTGCAGATGACTCCCAAATATTTATGCCCAGCCCAGACCGCTCTTCCAAACTGCAGATCTACCTACCCAACATGCACTTCAAAGTCAGCAGCCCCAAATCCCAAGTCATCATCTTTCCAGACCAATCCCTTTCAGGAACTCCTGCTCACCACCACCCACGGGGCTGCCCAAGCCTGAAGCACAGATGCCATCGAGGATCTCAGCCTCTCCTCCCACTCTTCCACGACCTTCCACGATCTCCCACTTTCTCCTTTTGCTTAAGAGGCCCTTTGTCCTCTCTCTCGAGAAGTTCCTGATTTCCCTGTGCCACTTGAGAGGTTCCTGGTTTCCCTGTGCCACTTGTATCTGCCAGAAAGCCTTTCTCCCCTCGCAATCGCAATCGCTCACAGTTCTAAGGACCTGAGACAAGGCATCAAAGCTTCCAGGTTGCTTACTATCATCCACTTGACTGACTTCACACACACACACACACACACACACACACACACACACACACACACACACACACACACACACACACACCCTTCCTCCCAAATTGGTCCCTCTAGACCTTTGTCACCTTCCTACCCAGTTTCTCATTTTACTTTTCTGGGGAATATACTCTCAGACCACCACCAGCCCCTAAACTCTATGGTTCAATACCTCTCAGTCTCTAAATTCAAATTTGGGACAGACAAGAAATTAAGAAATAGCCGGGCGGTGGTGGCGCACGCCTTTAATCCCAGCACTCGGGAGGCAGAGCCAGGCGGATCTCTGTGAGTTCGAGGCCAGCCTGGACTACCAAGTGAGTTCCAGGAAAAGGCGCAAAGCTACACAGAGAAACCCTGTCTCGAAAAACCAAAAAAAAAAAAAAAAAAAAAAAAAAGAAAGAAATTAAGAAATAAGAAGCCAGGGCTGATATGCGGAAAGAGATAACTAGCACAGGGTAGTAAGTGAGTAGCAGAAAAGAATGGGGACATTAAGATGGACAGAAGGGAAGAGGAAAAGAGGGCGATGAAGGGACGGGAAAGGTGTGAGGCAAGAGCACCAGTGATGGACAAAAGAAAGACCCAGGAAAAGGGGTGTGGAGAAAAGGTGCCGAGAAGACCGGCGGACAGACGGACAGCGTAAGAAAATGGGGAGAATTTGATGGAGGGAGTCTGGAGACAGAAAGCACTGAGCAGAAGGAAGGGAGAAGAGGGCAAAGAAAAGGTGTGAAGGGGCGAGACAGAACAGGGCAGTGGGGCAGAAGCAGACCATGGCGGAGTAGGGATGGAAGACGCGACGACCAGTACAGAATGGAGAAAGGAAAGCCGAGGGGATGAAGGGGACCGGACGGGACAAGAGGATCTGGCGCGTTAGTGGCGGGGAGAAGGGACGGCGCGGCTCTGGGGCGGGATCCGGCGCCGGGGCCTGGGGCCGGGAAGTGGAGGGGCGGAGGGCGGGCGGGAGGCGCGGGGACCGCGGCGGCGCGGGTGGGGGCGGGGGCGGGGGCTCGGCGGAGGGCGGGGGTTCGGGTTACCGCGCGGAGGGAGGGAGGGGAGGGGAGGGGAGGGGGCTCGGGCCGCGGCGGCGCATCTTGCATCCTCCGCGGGGTGGCTGTGCAGGAGGCGGCGCCCCTGCGGCGGTGGCGGACAGAGGGACAGATAGACCGACGGCGGAGCGAGCGCAAACGGACGGCGGGCCGCGCCGAGGGCACTGTGAGCCCGAGCTAACCAGGGCGGACGATGCGTGGCCCCAGGCCCCGCGCAGGCGGGCGCTGCCCCGGGGGCTGACCGCGGCCGGACGGCGCCCCAGCACTGGGCGAGAGAGCCCGCACCGCGCGGAGGTCAGTGCCCGGCCCGTCCGGCCGCACCCGCGGGGTTGGTCGGCCTCCCCGACTGCGGCGGTGGCGGCGGCGGAGCCGGGGGCTTTGTTCTGAGCCGAGACAATGGGGGAGGGGGGGCCGGGGCCTGCGGGAGAGGGCGAGCGTGAACGTGAGCTTGGGGGCAGGGCCGGGGGGTCTTTGTGTGCGGGTGTCATCGAGTGGGAGTGTGTGGCAGTGCTTGAGTGTGCGCGGGGGGTGGGGTAGGGGTGAGGTCTGGGCTGTGTGTGTGCAGCGAGTGTGAGTCAGTGAGTGTCCCCGCGCGGGTTGTGTGTGCATGTGCGTGTCACTTGGAGGGGGTGTGGGTCAGAGTGAGCGTGTGTCAGGACTAGCGGGTCCTTGTGAGGGTGTGTGTTTGTGTGCGTTTTACCTGGCTCTATTGGAGTCATATGTCAGAATGCAGGGATGGGTGTGTGACAGAGACACGAAGACACAGACAAAGAAACTGAGGGGGCAGAAGTAGAGAAGCAGAAGAGAGAGGAGGAAGCCTGAAGTGGCGGTGGGTCACCCAAACTGGTGTTCTGAGTGCATCCTGGTGCCAGAGCCTGGGAGTTTGTGTCCAGGATGCTTTAATCAGAGTCCTGGTCAGGGGACAGAGAGAGGTCACTGCAAGCCTAGGTCCCACGTGGAGGGGGTGGGGAGAGAGAACTCAAAGGCACAATGAACTCAGTGTGCATGGGCTGGGCCCACAGCCACAGGTCATAGGCCAGAAAAATATTGTCGCTTATGTCAACTCTTCAAATACCCACAGGGGACACAATCATAGCCCTACTCAACCCCACAGGGACTCAGTCCCAGGCAACATACATTCTCATGCACTCACAGCCACCGGACATCCCTAAGATGCTCTGACAGAACCAATTTACACCCACTCTAGGTGTCAAGCCAGAATGTACCTGTGGAAGAAGTTCTTGGTACAGTGTGCATAGAACAGAAATGTTACAACCAGGATACCTGAGCAGTCATTGTCACAGCCAACTCATACCACGGGAGACAATGGTCCTGCCAACACCTCTCAGACCAATTCAGGTCCATTGGAAATACTATCAGGCAACACATCCTAGGGATTTTTATATTATGTCCTCATGTATTACAGGTGTCTCAGAGACCTGGAACTAACAGAAGGCTGTATTGCAATTGCCCTTTGTCACACAGCCTCTTGTACGACATCTAGGAGACAGTTGTGGACCATGCATCCACATTACAAGAAGAACTGTAGTTTTGTTACTGCGAAGAAGCCCTTTAGCTTCTAAGGCTCACACCATTGTTCTTCATCCTCAGACCTCCAGAACTTCTGTTCCCTGGCCACTGAGAGCTGGACTGTTTTTTCCCTGACCCTACATCCTACCCGGGTCCTAGGCATCTCCCAAAATACCAGCTTCACAGCTTCTTTACCTCTTTTAGCTCCTGGTAGCTTCTCTTCTCACAGGACCACTCTATTTGAACTGTTTGGCTAAACCCCATGTTCCTCACTGCACATAACACCCATCTCTCTACAGCTCTCAGATACCTTTTCTCTTCTTTTACCCTTTAACCCCGTGATTCTCAACCTCCCTAATGCTGTGACCCTTTAATACAGTTCCTCACGTTGTGGTGACCCCCTCCAAGCATACAATTATTTTTGTTGCTACTTCATAACTGTAATTCCAACACTGTTATGAATCATAATGTAAATATCTGTGTTTTTCAATGGTCTTAGGTGACCCCTGTGAAACCCACGTCTCGAAAATGGCAACTTTAACTAAATATGACTTTTTCCCCCTTGACCTCTTGCCCTTGAACTCTTATTTCCTAATCGGCTCCTACTTGGCTTTTGCTCTCCATGCAGCTCATTGGCAGAACCATCCCTTCAAATTCTCCTTGATACTCTGTTCCACTGTC
The DNA here is from genome assembly GCF_007827085.1 of Peromyscus californicus insignis. NCBI lineage: Eukaryota > Metazoa > Chordata > Mammalia > Rodentia > Cricetidae > Peromyscus > Peromyscus californicus. The sequence continues at coordinate 97,372,327 of NW_026294562.1, forward strand.
TCTGAGCCTTCTCACATGTAAATTATCAACCCTATCTAGAATGGTTTCTCAGCTACACTAAGTGGCACATTTAGAAATTCTGGTTTCTGTAAATCCCCACGTAGGACCTCCTATAAAGAAAAATTTTTTTTACACACCCAAATCACTCACCCCATTTTTTTCAATAGATTAATTAACCTACTGGCTCATTTAGCAAATACATACAAAATATCTATTCTGCCAGGCATTGTAGTAGAGTGGGCTTTTTTAAAAGTAAACAAAATGGACATGCTCCTTACCCTCAGGAGCTAACACACACGGGGGCGGGGCGGGGGGGGGGGGGCGTGTGTCATAACATAGCAGTGCTCATCAAGAAAGCATAAGCCGCCGGGCGGTGGTGGTGCACGCCTTTAATCCCAGCACTCGGGAGGCAGAGCCAGGTGGATCTCTGTGAGTTCGAGGCCAGCCTGGGCTACCAAGTGAGTTCCAGGAAAGGCGCAAAGCTACACAGAGAAACCCTGTCTCGAAAAACCAAAAAAAAAAAAAAAAAATAGAAAATCCAGAAGAGGCTTTCTGGAAGAAGCCTTAAAACTGGAGAATTCGTCAGGAGTCCATCAAGGAAAGGAGAAGTGGAAATGAGGCAGAATGGGTGGAGAATATTCCAAGCCAAGAAAATGGCATTTAAAAGTTCGTGTATCTTGTGTCTGAGAGACAGAGCAAGCCAGTGATTGTGACACTTACAGCAAGACGTGGAGAGAGATGGGAGTGGCAAGAGGAAGCTGAGATCATTCAGGGGCTCCATGGCCACAGGAAGCTCATTTTGACCCCAGAATAATGGAAAGCCATCAGATCATTTGAAGCTGTGGTATAGCCAGCTTTGTTTTAGAAACACTACTCCAGCAGGTCTGCGGTGACTGGGGGAGGCGCCTGAGAATAGCCATGAGGTATTGCAGAAACCCAGGAAGGGGGTCATGCTGGCCTGCAGTGGAGGAGAGGCAGGAGACAGGGGTTGCTCTTTAAACAATGGGGGTCAGCAAGCTGACAAGGTGGATGTGGGTGTTGGAAGAGAGGGAGGACTGACGGGTAGAAATCTTGGTTTGCTCACTCACTGAAGAAACTAAAGTTTGAATTTCCTCAGCTTTCTACCTTTTCACACCTCACTGGCATCCTCTTGAATCCTTTATCCTTCCTTCCCTAATAATGAGTAGGTGTCTCTTCTACTTAAGACCAACCCCCCTCCCCCACCACCTGCATTTAGGATACCATCCCTCACTCCTCCATGGGGATTTAACTTGACTGATTATTTGTCTTTCCTGTGTCTCTGATTTCATCCTTGCTCCCCGTTCCTCCTGGGGACACTGTCAGAATTCTGCCTGTATCCTCCTTTAACCCTGTACTGCCCCTGTACGTAAGAGGCTTCATCAGTTTACTTCACTGTCAGGTTTTGTGAGAGACTCTTCTGCATCTAAGTTGTGCTCACTTCATTTACTCCCGCTCCCCCAATGTCACCCTCTTCTCCCTAAGAGAAAGTGACCTCTCTCCTGCCAAATCAAGGAGATTTTTTTTTTTCCAAAAGTCTTCAGCAGCTTGACCTCTTGGCAGGAGCTGACATAGTTGAGCTTTCTTTCCTCTCTGAGCTGTTTTTGATTTTGGCTTCTGAGTCACTGCTTTATTCTCTTAACTTGAAACGAGAACCGATGTGCTAGCCAGGCTGCTAGGTGATGAGAATACAATGGTAGAATCGCCGTTTCTGCCCTCAACGGGGTGACACTTTAATGCAGTGAGACAGGCAAAAAGCAAATGATGGCAGTGTAGTGGGATCTGTACATCTCTCACAGAACTCCTCCTGGCTGTCCTGGGTCACCTTTGAAGTCCTTTGCATGGCCCCTAGGTACTGCTGTTCCTTAAGGTTCTGGCTTGGATCTGATTATCTCAGTGACATGAGCCTCTGATGACCTATCTCACTTGTTTGCGTGGTTTTAGCTCTCATATATAGACTGATGAGTTCCAAATAACCTCTCCGCTGAGCTGTGACCTTTAGGTACCTGAGACATACTTGATCTTAATGTATAGCTCACAGACCCCTTACCATATACAAATTTGAGTTTATCATCCCTTCCCCAAATCACAATCTTTACACCCAGACATTAGCTGTAACCACCCCTTTCTCCATGGACTGTAAGACCAGGAACCTGTTGATTCTGCCTCCTTTCCAGCAGAGTTTTCCATCTCATCCCATTTTCTCCATCACCTCTGTGCTTGCCTTTGCCTTACAGCCTTTCCATCTGAATTTTTGTAGGCACCTTCTAATGGGTCTATACTTCCCTTCTCTCTTCCAATCTGTGCCTCTCATTGCAGCAAGAAAGACTTGAATAAAAATGCAAACCCAGCCATTTTGCTGTGCTTTAGTGTTTCTGTTTCCTTTGCAGGAAATCCCAACTTTTAAATAAGGTTTATGAATCATAATCAGCTCTCCCCACAACCTCCTTAGCTCATTGCCTGCCCTGTTTCTCTTAGTGCTTACATTTTGAGCTCAAGTGATGTTGAGTTCCTTGTAGTTCCCAACAGAGAGTGCATCCTTCCATGCCCTTGGACCTTTGCACACCCTGCTTTATTACTTCAAAGGCCCTTCATTCCTTCCTCCTGGTTAGTCCCTTCTCACTCTCAGCTATGGTCCAAATACAACCGTCTCTGACTCTACCAAGGGCTCCTTTTATTTCTCCTTTGTCTCTGCCTTATCCATATTCTGTTTCTCCAACAAAGCTGCTTGCTGTCAAGGTTGCATGTTATGCATCTTTGTGACCCTTGGTTCCCTACACGGGTTTGACAGTGAGCAAACAAATGAATACATGAGCACATCCCTTACTCTCTCACTGTTGAGGACACCTCAGCTGCCCACACAATGGAGGCATTTCACATGGTCCCCTTACCTTGCTGGAGACACTTTCCCTACCTCCCCACGGGGTTTCCTTTCTTACCACAGGATCTCTCCTGCCCCCGCCCTCCCTTCCTTCCCCCCCAATTTCTCTTTTCCTGGATCCTCTTCCTCTACTTTGTTTCTTTCATTTCCTCAGCTGATATTTAAGAAGCACTGGGAGTTAGCAAACCTGTGTCCATGGAGACCCTTGTCTGTAAGCTATGATCTATATTAGTTGATTTTCTCATTTCTGTGACGGAATAACACGACAAAAGAAACTTGTGAGAAAGGAAAGGTTTATTGTGGCTTACAGTTAGAGGGCATGGTCCATCATGGTGTGGAAGGCATGACAGCAGGAACATGAGGTGGCTGGTCACATTGCACCCACAGTCAGGAAGAAGAGAAGACAAGGAGCAGGGGGGAGAGGAAGAGGAAAGAGGGGAGATATGCTGGTGCTTCTCTCACTTTCTTCTTTTTACTCACTCTGGTACCCAAACCTATAGATTGATGGCACCCACCTTTGGGTGGGTGCTCCCACCTGAGTTATACCTCTTTGAAAACACCTTTGAAGACAGACCAGAGGTTTGCTTCGTAAGTGATTCCAAATCTAGTCAAGTTGGCAATGAAGATTAACTTCCACACCTGTCCTCAGACCACCAGGCACTACAGGCCTCATCTTCCTCCACTCTGCCAGACCCCTTCCTTAGGGGATGCCTTAGGCTGTTCCCTCCTCCAGTGCCTGCCCACCCTGAGCTCAACTCCTGACATTCCAGTCCCTGCTCCTTCCTGTCCCAGGTTCCCTGATTCCTGTACTCTCCTCCTTACCCAGTTCTTGCCTGTCAGTGGCGATAGCAACCAGCCTGGACTCTCCCTCCCCTCTCTGGTGCTGGAACCTGTTAGCAGAAGCCTCTCCCAGAAGTTCCGGATGCTAGAGTCCAGTTTCTCATCAGCGTTCTGCTGCCTTTCTGTTCCAGTGTCCACAGTCACCTGTGTAACTCTCTGAGAGTTACCAGGGCATTTTCAACCACTGCCACTTGAGGAAGGGCTTCCAGTTCCCTGTGTTCCCTGGTAAAAACTAACTGCCCCCCCCCCCCCAGTAGAAGGAACTTGTTATTTCTCAGAGCCTAGAACTTGGCTTCCTTGTAACTGGTCAGGAAGGAAGAAGAGGAGGAACAAGGGAAAAGAAAGGAAAACAGCTATACCTCAGGCCTTCTAATGGGTGACTAAACTTCTTGGAGCTTCATTTTCTCAGGTGAAAATGAGAGTAATGACATCCACTTAAAGTTGTTTGGAAGGTTCAGGAAGAAAATTGCTAAGTTTTCAGCTACTAACTTAGTTGATTGTATTTCACTTTTTCCCATGTTGGGTCTCGACCACAGGACCTTGTAAAATAATTTTGCATCTAACATCTAGGTTCTCATACTGTGTTTCCCTGCCCTCAACGTATCTTCTGAGTTTCTGTCTCTGCCTTTTCTACCATCTCTAACTTCATTAGTCTCTACAGCTTGGACTGTGATAGTTGGAGTCCAGCTCAAGGGGGTCAGTTCTCAGGTCTCCCTACCTTTGAGCACTATGGACACAGAGACGATCTCTCTGAGCTATTGCCCTGTCTCTTGGGTTTAGTGAGTTTGGCACACGGTAGGCCTTAAATCTTTGCTGACTACATCTCTTCATGAATCGCATCACATGCATGCCCTGCATCCTCTCCTTCCTTCCCTATTTTTTTCATTCCTAGAGGCCTCAGGCAGCCAGGTTCCTTCTTCACTCTCACTGCATGAGCCCACACCCATGTGCCTCTGTACCCCGGGTGTTGATTACTTTATTACTGATCTCTTCGTTCTGTTGGCCCACTCTGAGCACAGTGCCAGATTGATTCTCCTGGATGTTGGCTATTCTCTTTCCCTGCTGTGTGCCCTGACCAGCTATCCAAGCCTTTATCTTGGCTTTCCAAGCCCTCCACCAGAGAGGCAACTGGGCTAGCAAAAGCTTTGGTGTCCATCAAATCTGCCTTCTAGATGTCTCTGTGCTCCCATATCCCAGCCCCAGATTCCTCATCTGTGGAAGAACAGCTGTCCCAGAGTTTGATGTGTGCATTGCACTACAGTACCAGTAAGCAGTATAGTTGAGCCTTAATGCTAAGAGTTTGAATTATTTCATTTAACTTGCATCAGCCAATTGAGGCTTTGATGCACATATTACAGAGGAGGGAAATGAAGGCTTACAGAGATTTTTCCAGGCAACATGGCTTATCATCTTAGCACTCAGGGAGGCTGAGGCAGGACGATCAGGAGTTCAGAGTCAACCAGGGCTGCATAGTGAGTTCAAGGTCAGCCTGGGCCATAGGAGACCCTGTCTGAAAAAGAGAAGAAAGGTTAATAAGTAGCTTTCCCATTGTGTTGCTGGAGTCTGTGCCACTCTCCTGCCCTGCCACCTGTGGCATACTGTCTCCTTGTTGTAGGAAGACAGTAAGCATGCACTAATGGGTCCATCCATGCTGAGTCTAATCTGGTCTGTGCCTGGTTATGAGTCAGTGCATTTTCTCTTGTTTCCCACTACAGGAGCCTTGCCCCCTTACCACTCCCCTGGTGCTTCTTCTTTCCAATACCATCAGTGGCCTCTTTAACACTACATTCAATGGCTGCTTCTCAGCCTATCAACCTCATGGGAACTCTTGATGGCATTGGGCATGGTTGATCTTTCCTTCCTTTTGAAGTTTCCTCCTTCACTTCTGAGATGCTGCCTCCAGGAAGAAGAAAGGTCTCGGCTTCCCTTTCTTTGTAACTATTTACAGAGCTTGGGCCTAGATTCTTCTCACTCTCTACACCCTATCAGATTGGCATCTCCACACCCACAGTTTTCAGTTACTCTGCAATCTGTCCATCCATATCTCTAAGCCAAGCCTTTCCTAAAGCCAGGCCTGAAGATCCAGTTGTGCCTGGGACATCTCCATGTGGTGATCCCAACAACTACTCCCCAAGTGGTTTCTGTCTTCAGTATCTTAATAAGGACCACTTTGATATTCTGGTGAGAACCCCAGGAGAGTGTCAAGCTTCTCCATTGCTTCACCCTTCCTGCAGAGTCCTCAGCCAAGTCCTGTCCACTTCACCTCCTCCCATCTTCCACTCTATGCCCTCTTAGGGCCCACACCACTGACCTGTGTTATTGCAGGCTCCTCATACCTACTCTCTGCTTTCAGCTTCTCCTCGGGTGCTCCGCTCAGCTTCCCTGCCTTCCTCTGTTTTGCCTCTTCTAAATTGCAGGCAACATGGAGTGTGCATAGTCCTGAGATCAGATTAGGGGGACATTAACTTGGGAAAATTGTTTTACTCTGAGCCTCCATTTCCTCACTGGAAACTGGAAGCCGGGATTCCTTCCTCACAGGGTTGTTATGATGATTAAATGAGATACTGTCTGTGAACTGCCTGGCACGGGGCCCAGCACGCAGAGAAAGCTCAGAAGCAGACCCTCTTCTGCTTTTCTTTCTCTCCTCAGCCTCTCCCTGGAGTGCCTCCTGGGAACACATCCTCTATAGGACAGAGCCAGGCCTTGGCAGTGCCCTGGACTGGGAGTTGCGGGCGGGGGGCGGTCTTGTGGACATCCAGAAACCTGGTCCCACAGCCTTCTTCTCCTCCCACCACCTCTCTCCCCGTCCCCTTTCTCCAGCTTTGGTTCCTGCTCCTTCCCCAACAGCCCCCTGGTCTGGCTGTTCCTGCCTCCACTCGCTCCTTCCTCTGTTGCATGTAGTCCTTGCTCCCCGGCAAGCTTGATTGTTCCACCCTCCCACCAGAGCTCCCATCTCTCTTCCTCCTTTCCTTATGCCTAGCCCTGGATCCACATCTCCTTTTGCTCACTGAGGCTATTCTCTTATTCTCCCACTTCTAGCCCAGCTGCTGTTTTATAGCCCCCCTCCTCACCACTGTTGTCTTTCTGGTCCTGCCCCTCGCTGGCCCTGGGACAGGAAGTTGAGGGAGGAGGCTTAGGCAGTGCCAGCTCCCCTAGCATGCTTCCCCTTCTGTACCTCTGGGCCACTCCCATACTTCCTCCCGGAGAGATTCTTCCTTCCCTTGTGGTCCCTCTGGTCCTCCCCATAGCCCACCTTTCTTTCCTCTCCCATGTTTCTAGTTGATCTCAGCTCTGTAGACATACAAGCTGGGGACAGGAAGGGGGGCTCTGCTAGCTAAGGGGGGGATTGACATCACGTTTCAGGCCCCAATGAACAGTCTTGCCCCTCCCCCTCTTAATGAGAACCAGCTGTGGTTCCAGAGGCCCAGATGTGGGGATAGAGGGGGAGAGTGGGATGGAGTCAGGACCAAGTAACAGGACTGAGGACAAAGTGAGGGCATGTGGGAAGGCAGCACGGAGTGGAAGAAAAGAGGTGACGGAGCTTGACAGGAGGCAGGACAGATTGGGGAAAGAGGCAAGATGGATGGGACAGACCTGGAAAGGAAAGAAACGAGAAGCAGGAGGAGGAGGAGCATGTGTTAGGGAAAAGGCAGTGAGAAACACTGGACAGATGGGAGGCATGGTGCAGAGAAGAGGTTGGAGAAAGGATGAGACGGTCTCGAGAGAGAGTCTGGAGTTCGAGTTTGGAACTGGAAGCTGTGGAGCAGGAAGTGATGAGGCATAGTCCAGACAGAGGCCCCAGGGACTTGGAGGTCACAGCTGCAGCCGCAGAGTTGACCACGAGTGCCCCGGCAGCATGTGTGAGAGCATGCCTGCGTGTGGGTGGGGTCTGCAAGTGTGTGCGCGCGTGCCTGCCTTGTCAGTCTGTATGAAGTAGGCTTGCCTGGGCAGGAAAGGATATGTGTGTGAGTATGCCTGTGTGTGTATTGAGGATGTGTATGTGTCTCTCTGTGTGAAATCCATGGAAAAGTGGCTTTCTCTGTGTATGTGAGTTATATATGCCTGCGTTAATATACCACTACGTGTGAAAATGGGTCTCTGAATACATGTGACAAGGAGTGTCTGTATGTAACCTGGTTGTGTGTTAAAGCAAGTCTTTGTGTACAAGTGCATGTTGAATGTGCCTGTCTACATGTGAGCAGCCTGACTGTGAAAAAGATCTGTGTGAGCTTGTCTGTCATTGTTCTGTGTGTGCTAGGGTGTGTGGAGGCCTGTGCTCTGTGTGAGCCTTTGTGTATTCAGTGTGAGAGTGCCCTGTGGGAGTCTGCAGTGGCCTATGTTAGGTAAGAAGAGCTGATAGAAGTCTGCAGTTTGGAAGAAGGGGCTGCTTTTACACAGGGGCTCCATCCGGGCCTCGATCCTTCCCCTGCAAGGCTATCTCATCAGAACTTTTATCTCCCACTATTGATTCATCCTTTCATTCAGAAAATGTGTTGATCACGTACTATGGCCATCTTCCACATAAATGTGAGTAAGAAAATCTTCAGTCTCGGTACAAATTGGGTAGAAAGGCAAATAATTGCAATGTAAAGTGTGATGAGAACATGGACCTCATTGTGCATGGCCCTCTCTCGACAAGGTCTATTTACTGCTTTCTCTCCAGTGACTGATGAGGTGAATAGAATCAACCCTTAACCCTTTACCAGCCTCTGGGCTTAGATCCAACCATTTCACAGATTAGGCAAATTAACATTTAGGTTGGATTCAAAGTCTTGCTCTTTAAAAAAAAAATGTGTGTATGGTATATGTACACATGTGTGTTCGGGCACATGTGCCCTTGTATGCTGTATCACCCTTCCTCTTGTTCTTTTGAGACAGTCTTTCCCTGGGCCTGGAGCTGGGTCAGTGGCAGGAAGCCCCACTGACCCTCTTGTCTCTTCTCCCCATGGTGCAGGACTTATAGGTCCATGTGTAGATTCTCAAATTTTTTATGTGGGTTCTGAAATCTGAACTCAGTTTCTCATGCTTGAGCAATGCTTATGCCACAAGTACTTTTACACATAGAGCTATCTCTCCAGCCTCCCCACACCCAGCCCTTGCTTTTTATTGCCTTGTACAAATGGGATTTACAAGTATAAGATAAGGTCACAAACACATCTGACCCCAGGGATTAGGAAGTCGTAGAGAAGAGCAAATCCATAAAGACCAGAGGACAAACTTCTTTAACCACAGGACTGACCATAGAACTCCAGGGTCATGGGTTCCCATAGTCATGTATATCATCTGAGTTCACACACCTATAGGCATTTCTCTGAATGTGGTGTGTGTGTGTGTGTGTGTGTGTGTGTGTGTGTGTGTGTGTGTGTGTGTGTCACCAATTGCCTGCTCATGCTATACCTGTACTAAATCCTGAAAAAACAGAGACAAGACCTGCCCCATCCTTCAGGAGCCTCCAGCGCAGAAACAGACACATGAACACATTGGTACTGTTGAGCACCTTATTATTTGTGGTAGATGCCCAATAGAGTACAGTATTGCATGGGGCAGGGATGGGTATGTCAAAAAAGAACCCACAGAAGATAAAGAGGTTTAAACTGGATCTTGAAATTTTAATAACAGGTGGCCCCATGGACAAGCTTTTTAGAAGGTATCTTAGGAAGAGAAAATACCACTTACAAAGCAAGAAAGACTTGAGGAGCATATTAACATAAAGTTTGGGAATGAAAAAGTGTGGTGGGAGGAACTACAAGTAGGGATTGTAAGAGAGACTGGCAGGGCTCAGACCACAAAGACACTAACGAAAAAGTGGACTTTATGATGTGGGTCAGAAATTCTATGCCTAGAGCAAGGGTCCTTTGAAACCTCAGCCACAAGCCTGTGCATATGTGTGTCTGCATGTCTGTTGAGGTAGAAGGGCAGCCAGGAATGGGGGAATCAGTGAGACCCCTTTCCAGACCTGGTTAGGTAAGTGGTGTAGATCTCTCTGGTGAGGTGGGGATAGATCAGAAGAGGGTCCAAGTCTCCCTCCAAGGAGCAGGGGGACCAGAAAGGAGCTGTTGAAGGAATGGAAAGGAGCATGACAGTGCTTAAGCTTGAATGGCAACAGTGTAGAAAGGCTAGAACTGATACCTACCTGGCTGAAGTGGCCAGGTTTTAATAACAAAGTAGAGATTAAGATTGAAGATAAGCAAAAAAAAAAAAAAAAAGAGAGATTCTAGATTTCTGGCTTTGAGGCATGGATGGATGATGGTCCTGTTCATGGGAAAGAAAATAGAGGTGAAAAAACAGACTGAGGTGTTGGCTAGGGATATCCCTAGTATCCAGTATCTCCAGCGCTGGAGATTGAGAAATTACTGACAAATAGATTAGACGTGAAAAATGATACAGTTGACTCAAAAGCATAGGAGTGGGAAAAGATGCCCAGCCAGACTATGAGGATGGCAAAAGATGGCCTAGGACAGAGTCCTGAAAGACACTGATTTTGAAGGGCTGGACAGAGAAAAGAGCTTTTGAAGGACCATGCGGAGTGGACTTCAGGGAGGTAGTGGTCAGTGACGCAGAATGATCCAGTAAGAGGAAGATATGACCGGCTCAGTGGGAGAGCTGTCACAGAGAAAGAAGCCTCTGCATGGAGCGGGGGAGGCAGAAAGTGACACAGAGGGCAAATGAAACAGCCTTACGGGGAGGGCTAACGTGTGACTGCCTTCCTTCCCCCCTGCAGCTGCCTCCCATCAGCCTCTGCTCCACCTTACCACTGATTCGGCTCTTGCTAGTCACCAAAGGACTTCCTTCTCCTTGAACCTTAGCCACGTTTGAAACCCTTGTTTCTTTAGAGGGTTCTGAGAAGCACCACCCTTCTCTGGTTTTATTTCTAGGACACTTGGTCCAACTGGTCATTTCCACTAGAAATTTGCCCATCATCCTTGATATTTCTATTCCCTCATGCCCTGCCTTCAAGCAGTCATCAAGCCCTGCCCATTCTACCCCAGTCCCTTCCCCATCACTCCCCATTTTTATTGCTGACCACGCATCCAAATCAGCGTGGAAACAGTGCCATACCTAACCCTCTTCCTTGCCCCATCTGCATGTGCTTGTTTTTGTGTGTAAGTCATTGTGGCATTTGTTGAAATGCTTCAATAGCTTCCTTTTGCACTCAGGATAATGTCAAAATCTTCAGTATGTTGTGTGTGAGTCCCTGCCCTTTATATACTCTCTGCACCAACATTACACTTCACAGACGATGCTTCCCAACTATACCCAGACATTCTCTGCTCTTCTTCTAGTGTGGACTCTAAGCCCTTCCAAATTCTGTTTACTCTTCCAGAATTATTCTCCTATATCTCTCACCTATGCCCACCAAACACTTACTAGTCATTTGGCTCTTGACTTGAATTCCTCAGAATAGCTCCCTGTGAATATGTTAAGCCCCTTACATCCTCTTATGCTTTCAAGGCTTCTTCAGAACCCTATCATATTTGTGACTAACTATTTAACTCCTAGTTAGAAACTCCATGAAACTAGGACTTTTTTTTTTTTTTTTTTTTTTTTTTTGTAGTTGGTACTCATCTCGTAGATTAGAGAGTGAGGTAGGGCTAAATACTGGTAAAAGTCTAGCAGAGAGGAAAGGGTTGACAATTCAAGCATGGTTACCACAAACATGGCTATTGAGGCTAGAAAGGGGGTGTTAGTCCTGGGTGCATAAACAAAAAAAAAAAAAAAAAGGTAAGAAAAGAGTTTTAAGTTTAGAAATAGAAAAAGAAAGTTTGTAAGCATTCAGACCTGAAAAATAGGAGATGGAATAATCTGCTTAAAGATAAGGTTCAGGGGTTTGCCAGGGGGCAGACTGGAGGAGACCCCGGGGAATCCCAAAGTACGGATTCCCAAGGACTAGAAATGGATGAGCTGCTGCTCGAGCCCCTGCTGTTACTGAACATGTCTGAGATTCAGTGTGGCCCGATTCCCAGTCTCTCTGACCTCTTAATCCTTCCCCTATAGTGACCTTTCCCCTCTGCTTTTCTCTTAGGTCAGGGAGCCTGAACTGCAGCTAGAGCCCAAGTTGGATCCGATCCAAACCCTGAAATCAAGCTGGGCTAGGAGTCTGGTCTGGAGCTGGAGCTCCAGCTGGACTGCAGCTGCCATGCAGAAGGAGCTGGGTGTTGCACTCTCCTGCTCTGGCATGAAGAGCCTCAGGACTCTTCTCCTGCTGTCACTGCTGGTGCTGTTGGGGACTAGAGTGCCAGGAACCTGGGGTCAAGCTGGGAGCCTGGACCTACAGATAGATGAGGAACAACCAGCAGGCACACTGATTGGAGACATTAGTGCAGGGCTCCCACCAGGCACAGCGCCTCCTCCCATGTACTTCATCTCTGCCCAGGAAGGCAGTGGTGTGGGCACAGACCTCGCTATTGATGAGCACAGTGGGGTAGTCCGTACAGCTCGTGTCCTGGACCGGGAGCGGAGAGACCGTTACCGCTTCACTGCAGTCACTCCTGATGGCGCCACCGTAGAAGTTACAGTGCGAGTGGCTGATATCAATGACCATGCACCAGCTTTCCCTCAGGCTCGGGCTGCCCTGCAGATACCTGAACATACAGCTCTTGGTACACGCTACCCCCTGGAGCCTGCTCGTGATGCAGATGCTGGTCGCCTAGGAACCCAAGGCTATGCACTATCTGGTGATGGGGCTGGAGAGACCTTCAGGCTGGAGATGCGTCCTGGTCCTGATGGAGCTCCAGTGCCTGAGCTGGTTGTTGCTGGAGAACTGGACCGGGAGAACCGCTCACACTACATGTTGCAGCTAGAGGCCTACGACGGTGGCTCACCCCCTCGGAGGGCCCAGGCCCTGCTGGATGTGACACTGCTGGATATCAATGACCATGCCCCAGCTTTCAATCAAAGCCGATACCATGCTGTGGTATCTGAGAGTCTGGCCCCTGGAAGTCCTGTCTTGCAAGTGTTTGCATCTGATGCTGATGCTGGTGCCAATGGAGCTGTGACTTATGAGATCAACAGGAGACAGAGTGAAGGTGATGGACCCTTCTCCATTGATTCACACACAGGGCTTCTGAGGCTGGAGCGCCCATTGGACTTTGAACAAAGGCGAGTCCATGAACTGGTGGTACAGGCACGGGATGGTGGGGCTCACCCAGAGCTGGGTTCAGCTTTTGTGACAGTGCATGTGCGAGATGCCAATGACAATCAGCCCTCCATGACTGTCATCTTCCTGAGTGCTGATGGCTCCCCCCGAGTGTCTGAGGCTGCCCCCCCTGGACAGCTTGTTGCTCGAATCTCTGTGTCAGATCCAGACGATGGCGACTTTGCTCATGTCAATGTGTCCCTGGAGGGCGGAGAGGGCCACTTTGCCCTGAGTACCCAAGACAGTGTCATCTACCTGGTGTGTGTGGCTCGGAGGCTGGATCGGGAGGAGAGGGATGTTTATAACTTGCGAGTTACAGCCACAGACTCAGGCTCACCCCCGCTACGGGCCGAAGCTGCCTTTGTGCTACATGTCACTGATGTCAATGACAATGCACCTGCTTTTGATCGACAGCTCTACCGACCTGAGCCTCTGCCTGAAGTTGCATTGCCTGGCAGCTTCGTGGTACGGGTGACTGCCCGGGATCCTGATCAAGGCACCAACGGTCAGGTCACCTATAGTCTGGCTCCTGGCACCCACACTCACTGGTTTTCCATTGATCCCACCTCAGGCATCATTACCACAGCTGCCACACTGGACTATGAACTAGAACCTCAGCCACAGCTTATTGTGGTGGCCACAGACGGCGGCCTGCCCCCTTTAGTCTCCTCTGCCACAGTTAGTGTGGCCTTACAAGATGTGAATGACAATGAGCCCCAGTTCCAGAGAACTTTCTATAATGCCTCACTGCCGGAAGGTACCCAGCCTGGAACGTGTTTCCTGCAGGTAGGTAGGCCCTGCCCACAAACTGTGGGCAAGAGTAGATCTGAGGCCCACAGAGGATCTCAGAGCAGGGGCCTAGCTTTGCAAGTGTTGCCAGAGGGTTCGGTCCTGTTCTGTGAGCTCCAACGTCAGATGGTTGCAGATGGTGTAATGAGACAATGAGATTAGGGTACAAGAGTTGAAACCAGTAAACTTGGCAGTTGAGGAAATTAAGATGGGATATGGAAGAAAAGTGTCGTGTGTAAGGAAACTTTCTGCAAAGTCTCAAAGCTACAGAGATGGAGTTTTTGTATACCCATATGGCTCCTATTTCACAAGGGCTATGTCAGCATTTATGGTGTCCTCTATGCTTAGTCCAATGTTAGGCTCTGCTGGAGGAAATCTCCATCCCTTCCCTTGCATGAGAGCCTTGATGGGACATAAGGACTCAAGGACAAGGATGAGAAATACTAAGAACAATCTAGTAAGATCGTCATGTACAGAAAGAAGGCCTCTCAGGGGAAGAGGAGAGAGATGGGGGAACATGAACCTAAGGACACAGTCTGAGGCTATATTGCAGAAATCTTTGGCCACCATGTGTTAGGACTTTACTTGGAAAACAAAGGAAATCGTTGCACTTTGAGCCAGGAAGGGCATGATTAGATTATTTGTTTGCTTTTTGTTTTAAAGTAGCTAACTGGCTTTAAGGGTGAAGGGTAGATGGATCAATGTGTGAGTGATAAATCATTCCTCAGCACTGTAAGCCCAGCGATGTGCTCAGAGCAGAAAACAAGGAAAAGAGATTCCTGTTCTCAGGCAGAACCCAGTCTAGATAGGGAGATACACCAATAACTGAATGAAGTGCTTTGGAAGCCCAGTGGAAGGACCTGGAAGAACCAATGATACTTGGCTAAATGAATACTGTGTGAGTTGTGGACACAGACACCCATCCTACAGAAAGCTATTGAATAAACACCACGATGTTAAGACTATATTGTTCAGGCTGGCCTCAGTTATACAGATGAAAAAGACTTGTTGGGAGAGAAGACAAAATAGTTAACAGGCTAGATCACAGGCTTTGACATTTTCTTAAAAATCATAGTAAGGCCAACATGTCTTTTGGAAAGATGACCATGAACTAAATCTGTAAGAGAAAAGACTGAGGGCAGGGAGGTCACTTAAGAGACCAGTCTTGATGTATGCAAACCCCTGAGTATCTTCTCAGGGCTTTCTGCTGGCCCAGACTTCCAGGCCAGTGCCTGATCTCTTGCCTTCTGGCCAGATCCTGGACGTTTGCCTGCTTGCTGCTGTCTGGCTCCCACCACCCACTCTCACATGTGTGTACTCTTTTGGCCAGGACCAGTGGATTATTGCTTCCAAACTTCTCCTCTCCCTGCTAGTCCCTGAAGCACAAGAACAACTTTCCAGGTGGTTTCCTGGAGTTTTTGTTGTTAGAAACAATGAAGGAAAGATAAAAATGCCCACTGGGAGTTCATAACTGTTACAAAGTCTTAACACTTGATTTATTCAATGTATATTTATTAAATATTCACCACATATGCCAGTCACTGTATTAGGGATACAGAATATAGTAATGAATAAACCCGAACTGAATAAACCTTAATTTGCAAAGAAACAGCTTATTGCAATAAGGAAACTTCCATGATGGGGTAATAGGCAGTATGGATGTTTCCCCAAAGCATAAGGACTTTTGAGTTGAAGCCTACAGAATAAGAGGTACTTTGTGGGGTATCAGACACGTGAAAGGCTCTAAGCTAGGTGACACCTGCAGAGGACTAAGAGAACCTGACTTGTTTAAGGGGCTCCAAGTCATTCAGTATTGCTAGAGCTTGAAATGTGAGATGAGAAGATGAGACTATGTGGGAAGGCCAGCCAGTGAAGAGCCCACACCAAGCCAAGGAATTTGTTTTTCCTATGTAAAATATTGAAGTTTTCTTTTAAGTACAGAAGTAAAATGATCAAATTTGTCTCTCAGCTGGCTGTCAGTATAGGCTAGTGGTTTACAGCTGGGGACAGTTTTACCTTCCAGTGGAGATATTTAACAATAGTTAGACATTTTGTACTGTTATAAGTTATGAGATGCTCCCAGTATCCAGTGAGGTTGAGGTCCAGGATGCTGTAAACCATGATATAAAGAATACAATAGTCTCCAGACTTAAAAAAATAATCTGGCCTAAAATGTCAGAAGTATCAAGGTTGAGAATCCTTAATTTAGAGTATGGGTCGGAGGGTCAGACATCTATAAGAAAAGAATTAGAATAGTCCAAGGGAGAATGGCTCAGATGGCAAGACACACTCACTATAAGGGGGATAATGAAGACTTACTGAATCCCTGGCTGATTGATACACCAGGCAAAGGAAAGGGAAGAATTAACTTTGGTCTTGAGTAAGTGGATGGAAGAGTCAGCAAGTTTGAAAGGATCATGAGTTTAGTACTGGACAGCTTAGATTTAAGATCAGCATGGGACATCCAGGTGGAGATGTTGAACAGGCATCTGGATGTACAGTTTGCAGCCTAGGGGAATGGTCCCCTAAGCTTAAAGCTTACTAGAGATGGTTCCTGAGGCTGGGAAAGTGAAAGAGGCCTTGTAGGGTGAAAAAAGGCCAAGGAGAAAGCCCAGGGAACAGGGTGAATAAAAGCAGCCAGAGCACAGTAAGTGGAGAAGGGCCAGTGGTGAGGGTGAACTGGTAGGGGGGAAAAGCAGATTATGATAGTAGCAAGACATCAGAATGGGGGGTGTACAGAGGAAGGATGTCAGGATGGGAAGATACCGTAAGTTCAGAGTCTGGTAGGAACGTTAGAGTTCATAGAAAAGGGTCTTTCTTTTGTCCTTGAAATGGTGCATCTGAGGAGAGCTGGGGGTCAAGTGTAGATAAGAGGAGAGGCATGAGGCTTCTAACAGCGCTGATGCAGCATGGGAGACAGAGCTGAGAAAGAAGCTGCTGAAAACAGTCTGCGTTTACAGAGAAACCTCTGAGCAGGGGCTCAGGAAATCCACTTCTGCCTTGGTCATTTCCAGTCAAAGGCCCCTGCGCCTTTTGGGGGTCACTTCCTGACAACTTCCCCTGACCACTGTTTATTGCTTTCTTCCTGCAACAGAGTCAGAGGGCAGAGGTGTTTAACAGCTCCTGAAGGCAGCTGCAGCCATGCTGCTGCCTATGGGGATAGATGCAAGGGGGAAGTCCGTCTCCTGGGATATCCAGGCCCACAGCCACCATAAAGAGCTGGAGCAGGAACTGTTTCCAGGGTTCAGCCATGGCAGGGTCTTAATGTCTCTCAGGAGGATAAACAATGGCACAGATCATTTCTGTCAAGGGCCTGGACAACAATCAGAAATCCTTGGCCAGCTTTCTTTCTGAGCACATTTTCTGGCCGAGAAGGGAAACTCTGCAGCTTCCTCTTGCAGCATATCATGACCCTGAGGTCTCTCTACCCACAAAGAGCACTTTGTCACAGCCTGCAGCAGTCAGCCACCAGCTAACCCACTATGGAGGGACTAGTGTGCACTCAATGTGTAAAACTGAGCGTGAAAGAAAGTTTTGTTACAAAGCAGGGTGATTGGATGCCTATTCACTCAGTGCACAAATATGCACAGAGCATGTACTGTGTACCTGGCCCTGTCCTAGGCTAAAGTGCGTGAGACACATTCAGAAACCACAGAACAGACCCTGTAGTGATCAGACTCAACTGTGTAATGAACACGCTCAGTAAAGATTAGACATGTAAGCTGGGATTGGTGGCACACTTGCAATCCTAGCACTCAGGAGGGTGAGGCAGGAGGATCATGAGTTTAAGGCCAGCCTGAGCTGCATAGTGAGATCTCCATCTCAGAACAAAACAAGACTCCCTGTACACAAGATTAGACTTAAAATATCAATCTTAGTAACTATCCATCAACCAATTCTCTGCTTGAGGTGACTAGGAGACTTTATGGGGATAGTAGTTTCCTGTGATCTTCTGGAATTAGAGTTTGCTGCCCTTAGTACTCTACTTTGTAGTTGGTCCTTGTTATATGCAGGTTCGTTACTCTGTAAAATTTCTTTGTAACCCTAGACACATGCAGCCATGAGTCGCCTGATATCTAGGTTCCCAGCTTGAGGTTGAAACAGGTGACATTTTTCTTCTTGTCTCAGGTCTTGTCCTGTAACCAGGTGTCCTTTCTGAGCTCTATTTTGTTGTTTTTGTGCTTTCTATTAGTGATTTTGCTGTGTAAAACAATCCCCAAGTAGAACGGTAGAGCTCTGCCTAGTTTTATGCCTTTCAGAATAAAATGCATGCATTCGATAAGCTTTGGTCAGACAGGAGTTACAGTAACTAAGTATGCCATGGCTGCATCTTTACTGTATTGTGTCTGTGAAGTCAATGTTAATGAATCAACACTATATATTAAAGTGCCTTTAAGCACACATCAAACAAGGTTACATATTGATGATTGCAGCTGTGCTGCTGCCCACAGGGATTCATGCAGAAGAAAGTCTGTCTCCTGGGATATCTGGGCCCACAGCCACAGTAAAGGGCTGTTTCCAAGGTTCAGCCTTGGCAGGGTCTTATTTGCCATTTAACAAAAAAACAATTGTAACCAGAGCCTCCCAGGAACCTAAGTGGTGGGTTCTGGCCTGGGGTTGGGTTTTGGTCCGTGTTCTGGTCCTCTGTGTGTGCACATCATCCAGGGTCTTTGGGCACCAGCAATGCTTTCTCAGTTTAGCTCTGACTTTTCTGACCAGCAAGAGGGGGCATCACTTACCCCAGCCTCTCCCCAGGTGACAGCCACAGATGCCGACAGTGGTCCATTTGGCCTCCTCTCCTATTCCTTGGGTGCTGGGCTTGGAGCTTCTGGATCTCCCCCATTCCGCATTGATGCCCACAGTGGTGATGTATGTACCACTCGGACCCTGGACCATGACCAGGGACCTTCAAGCTTTGACTTCACAGTGACAGCTGTTGATGGGGTAAGTAAATGGACCTTGGCCAGGGATATTGGGGTAGAGTTCTCACCAAGGCTAGACAAGGCCTACTGACTGATGGTTACATGTTCCACCAGGGAGGCCTCAAGTCCATAGTGTATGTGAAGGTGTTTGTGGCTGATGAGAATGACAACCCACCTCAGTTTTATCCACGGGAGTATGCTGCCAGTCTGAGTGCTCAGAGTACACCAGGCACAGCTGTGTTGAGAGTGCATGCCCATGACCCAGACCAGGGACCCCATGGGCGACTCTCCTATCACATCCTGGCTGGCAATAGTCCCCCACTCTTTGCATTGGATGCACACTCAGGTGAGAATCCTCCCATCACCAGGACCTGCTATCAGCCCCCTCGTTCCACCCGCCTAAATGATATATTGCCTCCTCTTTCCGGGACCTTTCCCTATTCTTTCCCTCATCTACTTTTGCTTCTCTTCCTTCTCCAGGGTTGTTGACAGTAGCCTGGCCCTTGGCCAGACGGGCTAATTCTGTGGTGCAGCTGGAGATTGGAGCTCAGGATGGAGGTGGCCTGAAAGCAGAACCCATTGCCCGAGTCAACATCAGCATTGTGCCTGGAACCCCCACACCACCTATATTTGAACAACTACAGTATGTTTTTTCAGTGCCAGAGGATGTGGCACCAGGCACTAGTGTGGGCATAGTCCAAGCACACAACCCACCAGGTATCAGATATCCAAGTACTATCTTCCAGTACCATCTCAGGGTGACCCCAGAGCAGCACACCACTGGGAGCTCTAATACAAAACAGTATGGCACACGAACATCACCCTAATGCCAACCAATTTCCCTGCCAACACCTGCCCCTTTCCTTTTTAAAAAATATTTTTTCTTTATTAAGAAATTTTTTGTTCATTTTACATACCAACCACAGATCCATCTCTCTTCCCTCCCCCCCACCCCCAGCCTTCCCTCCCCACCCTCTATTCCCTCTTCCAAAAAGGTAAAGGCCTTCCATGGGGAGTCAGCAGAGCTTGGTACATTTAGTTGAGGCAGGTCCAAGCCCCTCCCCCAGCATCAAGCCTGCCCCTTTCCTAATACTGAGTTAAGCACAAATCTGGGAACTGTTTTTGGGATTAATAGGTGACCCATACCTCTTTCCTGATGTTTCTCTCTTTCTCCCTAGGTCGCTTAGGGCCTGTGACCCTCACACTATCAGGTGGGGATCCCCGAGGGCTCTTCTCCCTAGATTCACCCTCAGGGCTATTAAAAACACTTCGCCCCCTGGACCGGGAGCTTCTGGGACCCGTCTTAGAGCTAGAAGTTCGAGCAGGCAGTGGAATCCCCCCAGCTTTTGCTGTGGCTCGGGTCCGTGTGCTGCTGGATGATGTGAATGACAACTCTCCTGCCTTCCCTGCACCTGAAGACACCGTACTACTACCACAAAGCACCGCTCCAGGGACTCCCATCTATACACTGCGTGCTCTAGACCCGGACTCCGGTGCTAATAGTCGAGTCACCTTTAGTCTACTTGCTGGAGGTGATGGAATGTTCACTGTGGATCCTATCACGGGCCATGTCCGGCTTATGGGACCTCTGGGGCCTCCAGGGAGACCAGCCCATGAGCTGGAGGTGGAGGCCCGGGATGGAGGCTCCCCACCACGCACCAGCCACTTTCGACTTCGCGTGGTGATACAGGACTTGGGAATCCATGGGCTGGCTCCACAATTTGACAGCCCTACCTACCGTGTGGACTTGCCCTCAGGCACTACCACTGGAACTCAGATCTTGCAAGTGCAGGCCCAGGCACCAGATGGCAGCCCTGTCACTTATCATCTTGCAGCAGATGGAGCCAGTAACCCCTTTGGCCTAGAGCCACAGAGTGGGTGGCTGTGGGTACGGGCAGCACTGGACCGTGAGTCCCAGGAGTTATACACATTGAAGGTGATGGCTGTATCTGGTTCCAAAGCTGAATTAGGGCAACAGACAGGCACAGCCACTGTCAGGGTCAGCATCCTCAACCAAAATGACCACAGTCCTCGCTTGTCTGAAGAGCCCACCTTCCTGGCTGTAGCAGAGAATCAGCCCCCAGGGACAAGTGTAGGCCGAGTCTTTGCCACTGACAGAGACTCAGGACCTAATGGGCGTCTGACCTACAGCCTTCAGCAGCTGTCAGAAGACAGCAAGGCCTTCCGCATCCACCCCCAGACTGGTAAGCACTGAGACCTCACAGCCTCATCTCCAGACTGGCAAATACCCAGACAAGATCTCCAGCCCAGACCTTGGCTATAAGCAGCGGGATTCAGACTGGAGTTGGGCCCTGGTTCTTGCCCTCATTCCCCAGCCACTACTTATCTGTAGTTCCCAGGCTCTGAATCCGTAAACATCCCATCACAATCTCCATCTTCACTTCCAGGAGAGGTAACTACACTCCAAACCCTGGACCGAGAGCAGCAGAGCAGCTTCCAGCTCCTGGTGCACGTGCAGGATGGGGGGAGTCCACCTCGCAGTGCCACAGGCACTGTGCATGTTGCAGTACTCGACCTCAACGACAACAGTCCCACCTTCCTGCAGGCTTCAGGGGCTGCTGGTGGGGGCCTCCCTCTACAGGTGAGGAAAGTGTCAGGACCACATTCCGAAGAAGTGTAAGAGAGATGGGGAGGGGCCTCCCGACTGAGCTGTGCATATAGGTAAGAGAGACTCCCTCCTAGAACAGGTGTTAAGACAAAAAGGAAAACAGTTCCTCCTAGACATAGGTGAATGAAAGCCAGTTCTGGGCTATTTTAAGCAGTGGAAGGAGACAACTGTAGGTGAGTTGTGTTCCCACAGGTGCCAGACCGCGTGCCTCCAGGAACACTGGTGACCACTCTGCAGGCCAAAGATCCAGATGAGGGGGAGAACGGGACCATCCTGTACACCCTAACTGGTATGAGGGCGAGGAGGAGGGAGCCTGGGAGTAGTGATCAGCGCTCTCATGGCCTTCCTTGCTCTGGCTGCCAAAACCTCATCCTTCCTCTGCTTGTCCCCAGGTCCTGGCTCGGAGCTCTTCTCTCTGCATCCTCACACAGGAGAACTGCACACTGCAGCATCCCTAATTAGAGCGGAGCGGCCCCACTATGTGCTAACTCTGAGCGCTCACGACCAAGGCAGCCCCCCTCGAAGTGCCAGCCTGCAACTGCTGGTGCAGGTATGGCTGCCTTTCCTAAAGTCCCCTGGTCTGGGTCCCCTCCTATAGATTCAGCTTCTTGAGATCCTTGGACTCTTTGTCAGTCCACTCTGACTAACCTTTCCTACTACCCAAGAAGCCAGCACAGACCCTCTTTTACACAGATCCTCCTGATTCAGTTTTCCCGCTCTGGTGCACAATAGGTGCTTCCCTCCACCCGCGCGGTGGAGTCACCGGATCTCACTGAACCTGACCCTGGAGCAACAGTGCCTGTAGTCCTGACGGTGACAGCAGCTGAAGGACTTCGACCTGGATCCCTATTGGGTTCGGTGGCCCCGCAGGAGCCAGTCAATGTGGGTGCACTCACCTACACTCTGGTGGGTGGCGCCGACCCCGAGGGTACCTTCGCCCTGGACTCGGTGTCTGGTCGCCTGTACCTGGCGCGTCCCTTGGACTTCGAGGCCGGGCCGGCCTGGCGCTCGCTCACGGTGCGCGCTGAGGGGCCGGGAGGCGCAGGCGCGCGGCTGTTGAGAGTGCAGGTGCGTGTGCAGGACGAGAACGAGCACGCTCCCGCTTTCGCGCGCGACCCCCTGGCACTGGCGCTACCCGAGAACCCCGATCCCGGCGCCACGCTGTACACTTTCCGTGCATCGGACGCAGATGGCCCAGGTCCCAACAGCGACGTGCGATACCGCCTGCTGCGGCAGGAGCCACCGGTGCCCGCCCTGCGCTTGGACGCGCGCACCGGGGCGCTCAGCGCTCCCCGCGGCTTGGATCGGGAGACTACGCCAGCGCTGCTGCTGCTGGTTGAAGCCACCGACCGGCCAACCAATGCCAGCCGCCGCCGGGCAGCGCGCGTTTCGGCGCGCGTCTTTGTCACGGATGAAAACGACAACGCCCCAGTCTTCGCCTCCCCTTCACGGGTGCGGCTCCCGGAGGATCAGCCGCCCGGACCCGCGGCGCTGCACGTGGTAGCTCGGGACCCGGACCTGGGGGAGGCTGCCCGCGTGTCCTATCGCCTTGCGGCTGGAGGGGACGGCCACTTCCGGCTACACGCTTCCACTGGTGAGAGTTGGGCCTGGAGTGGGAGGCGTGGAGGGTGCTCAAGTGCAAGGAATGCTGAAGTTGGCTACTGACCTCCTTACTGCTGCCTAGGAGCGCTGTCCGTGGTGCGGCCTCTGGACCGAGAACAACGAGCTGAGCACGTACTGACAGTGGTGGCCTTGGACCATGGCTCCCCGCCACGTTCATCCACTCAACTCCTGACTGTCAGTGTTGTTGACATCAACGACGAGGCACCCGCTTTCCCTCAGCAAGAGTACAGCGTCCTCCTTCGTGAGAACAGTCCGCCTGGCACATCTCTGCTCACTCTGAAGGCAACTGACCCTGACCTTGGTAAGACCTGTAGGAATAAATTATGGAAGGGATGGAGTAGGGAGTGAATTGTTAGAGGGATAGAGCAAGGGAATAAAAGATATACTTACTGTCTGATCATCCTCCATGCTGCCTGTCTTTAGGGGCCAATGGGCAAGTGACTTATGGGGGTGTCTCTGGCGAGAGCTTCTCTCTGGACCCAAACACTGGCGTTCTCACGACTCTGAGGGCCCTGGATCGGGAGGAGCAGGAGGAGATCAACTTGACAGGTATACTGACAGAACTGCCAAAAGCTAGAGGCAGTGTATACAACACAGCTCCGGTTACGTTTTGGGAGCTTCAAGGTAGAGTGTAAGATGAACTAACTTCTAGCCTATCATCATGAATTTTCTAGTGCATACTGCACCCTTTACACCTCCTTTGATTATACTGAAGCCATTTAGCAGAGGAGCATATTGATATTAGCAGAGGGGTTAAGTGACCTGCTCAAGCTAACAGGGATTGGAAGTGGCAGGGCAGAGAGTTGAGTTCAGGCTTTGATACCTAATTTATTGTTTCTGACACATTACCACTAACTGAAGCTAGTTGCATATAGTCAGCATGGGATGTAGAAAGGAAAAGAGAGTTTTCTGACATGTGTGTTATGTATGCCCATCTGTGTACCCCAGGGTGTGCTGTGAGATAGACATTTTCTGTTTTATATGTGTACCTGGTGAACATGTGTATGGGTTTCTCCATGGCATGAGATAGGGTAGATCGTGTTGATTTTGTTTCTCCACAGTATATGCCCGGGACAGGGGCTCACCACCCCTGATGACTCATGCCATAGTTCGAGTGACTGTGGAAGATGAGAATGACCATACTCCAACCTTTGGGAACACCCACCTCTCCCTGGAAGTGCCTGAAGGCCAGGATCCCCAAACCCTTACCACCCTACGGGCCTCTGATCCAGACAGGGGGCTCAATGGAAAGCTACAATACCGCATCCTGGGTGAGAGGCGTCAGGGCCACAAGGCCAGCACCTACTTGCCTGGTTCTTGCTGCTCCTTGGCTCTTGTCATTTTATGACAATGTTTCTGTGTCTCTTTCCCCTTTCTATCTATTTCTTTCCAGCCAATCGGTATACTTAAGTTACCTCTTCTAGCATCTCCAGTTCTTTATCCTTCTCTATGTCTGTTGTCTTTATCCTATTCCTTTTACTTGTCTCTCCACAGAGTCAGTTGTTTTCAAACACTTTTGGTCTCAGGGACTCTTAAAACTTTGTTCTATGTGATAGGGTCTCAACTATGTTGCCAGGCTGGTCTTGAACTCATGATTGTCCAATTTCAGGCTCCAGAGTAGCTGGTATTATACCACTAAGCCAGGTATACTTTTAAGTTTTGAGAATCCCAAAGCGTTCATAGGTAGTATGTTAAAAAACAGTATTTGATGTGTTTCATATTAAAACTTACAAAAAATTAGATATCATGGAGGAACAAACGATTAAGGATATTGCTTGCTATTTCTCCATAGGCATAAGAAAATGTTAAGATTTCAAAGAAACTGTTGAACAGTATTGAAGTTGCAATGATCTTAAATGTAACTAAAGGTCACCAGGGCAAATTGACTCTCTGAAAAAATAACTTTTTTTTTAAACGTAGAATATTCTGGAAAACACAGTACACAAATACGTGTTCTGTTAACCAAATGAGAATGTCATACAACATCCACAAACCCCACTTTACATTTGTGAGATAATGAGAATGAAAAGGCATATAATGTTTTAGGAAAATACTTTGATTATATATATTGAAAGGGTCTTGGGGGACTCAGGGGTCCCAAGATCACCCTCAGTGTGATTTATATATGTGTTCCTCTTGGCCCTTGGTGTTTTTCTTTTCTCTTTGCCTTTGTGTTTCTTTGCCTTTCTCTCAGCTCTCTTCTACGGCTTGTATTCCTGTTGTTACCTACAAGTTATTCCTACTCATGGGCTAACATGTGCATGTTTGTGTGTGCATATTCTCTGCAGATGGAGACCCTTCAGGAGCCTTTGTCCTAGATATTACTTCTGGGGAGTTTGGCACCATGAGGCCACTAGACCGGGAGGTAGAGCCATCATTCCAGCTGCAGATAGAGGCCAGGGATGGAGGCCAGCCAGCCCTCAGTGCCACCTTGCTTGTGACAGTGACAGTGCTGGATGCCAATGACCACGCCCCAGCCTTTCCTGTGCCTGCTTATTCTGTGGAGGTACCTGAGGATGCACCTGCAGGGACCCTACTGCTGCAACTACAGGCTCATGACCCCGATGATGGGGACAATGGTCGTGTGATGTACTACCTGGGTGCAGGTACAGCAGGGGTCTTCCTACTGGAGCCTACCTCTGGAGAGCTGCGCACAGCTACTGCCTTGGACAGAGAACACTGTGCCAGCTACGCCTTCTCTGTGAGCGCCGTGGATGGTGCAGCTGCTGGGCCCCTGAGCACCACAGTACCAATCACCGTCACAGTGCGTGATGTCAACGATCACGCACCTACTTTCCCCACCAGCCCTCTGCGCCTCCGCCTACCCCGCCCAGGTCCTAGCCTCGGTACACCAACCCTGGCTCTAGCCACCCTTCGAGCTGAAGATCGCGATGCTGGTGCCAATGCCTCCATTCTATACCGGCTGGCAGGCACACCACCACCTGGCACCACTGTGGACTCTTACACTGGTGAAATCCGTGTGGCTCGCTCTCCTGTCGCTCTGGGACCTCGGGATCGTGTCCTCTTCATTGTGGCCACTGACCTTGGCCGACCCGCTCGCTCTGCCACTGGTGTGGTCATTGTTGGAATACAGGGAGAGTCTGAGCGTGGGCCTCGCTTTCCCCGAGCTAGTAATGAGGCTGTTCTCCGTGAAAATGCACCCCCAGGTGGGTCCCCAGTTATGTGTCCCAGATTTGAGCCCCTGGAAGGACTGGAGTTAGTCACTGACAGTGTAGTGACCACAGTCCAGCCAATGCCACACATCTCTCTCTTGTCTTCCCTACAGGAACTCCAGTCATCTCCCTAAAGGCTGTCCATTCAGGGGGCTCAAATGGACCAATCACCTATAGCATTCTCAGTGGGAATGAGAAAGGGATATTCTCCATGCAGCCTAACACAGGTAAGGAACAGGAACAGTCTTGTAAGGAGAAAGACTCCTGGAGGAGTAGGTTCTCTGGGCCAGAGCGGCTCTTGGTGGGAGGAGGAGTTACCCTCAGGGAAGAAGGCTCCAGAGCAAAGAAAGGAGCTGTGGCTGATGCAGGCTGTCTCCCGTAGGAGCCATCACAGTTCGCTCAGCAGAGGGGCTTGACTTTGAGACAAGCCCACGGCTACGACTGGTGCTACAAGCAGAGAGTGGAGGAGCCTTTGCTTTCTCAGTGCTGACCCTGACCCTCCAAGATGCCAATGACAATGCTCCCCGTTTCCTGCGGCCTCACTATGTGGCTTTCCTGCCAGAGTCCAGACCCTTGGAAGGGCCCCTGCTGCAGGTGTGGGGTGTGGTGGGAAGATAAGGGGCAGGGCTGGTCAGACTTGTTTGTGGCCACGCCCATGTCAGCAATCTTCTACACTTACTAGGTGGAAGCAGATGACCTGGATCAAGGCTCTGGAGGACAGATCTCCTACAGTCTGGCTGCATCCCAGCCAGCACGGGGCTTATTCCATGTAGACCCAGCTACAGGCACTATCACTACCACAGCTATCCTGGACCGGGAAATCTGGGCTGAAACACGGTGAGACCTGGCACCTGTGAGTCCAAGACCCCATCTTGAGTCTGTATGGATTCAAGTCCTGTCTTGCGTTTCTCTCACTCCCCAGGGCACACCTTGAATTCCTCCAAAACTAGGCTTTGTCGTGAATCCTCCTAGCCCTTCCTAGGGTTCACTCCTATCTCTAGGCCCTGCTCCCTGACTGTGCTCTGTATCTAGGCTGGTACTGATGGCCACAGACAGAGGAAGCCCAGCCCTGGTGGGCTCAGCTACCCTGACAGTGATGGTCATCGATACCAATGACAATCGCCCCACCATCCCCCAGCCCTGGGAGCTCCGAGTGTCAGAAGGTGAGGGCTGAGTAAAACAAGAGGTGTAAAGGGCTCGCATAGTGAGGAGAACTCTGTAGTCACCTTTCCCTCGTGTTTTGCAGATGCACTGTTGGGCTCAGAGATCGCGCAGGTAACTGGGAATGATGTGGACTCTGGACCAGTGCTGTGGTATGTGCTGAGTCCATCTGGGCCTCAGGATCCCTTCAGTATTGGCCGCTATGGAGGACGTGTCTCCCTCACGGGCCCCCTAGACTTTGAGCAATGTGACCACTACTATCTACAACTGCTGGCGCATGATGGACCTCATGAGGGCCATGCCAACCTCACAGTGCTCGTGGAGGATGTCAATGACAATGCACCTATCTTCTCACAGAGCCTCTACCAGGTACCAACTCTTTCTGGATGTCCCCATGCCCGGGCCTGGGACCGTTACTGTTGGAGCAATATAACAGAGGTAGACAAGTGGCTAGACTGGGCTAGATGTTGGGGTTGATGTAAGAATGGGTGGGAAGTGTCCTATTTTAGGCCAGCTTCCCAAGTCCTGTGAACTGCATCCAAGTTCTGCATTCTGTGATGAGAAGGGAGAAGGTGGGCAGTTCTTATTCCTATGCTAGGGAATATGGTTCTTAGCTGGATGCCAAGTACAGTTCATAGGGCCGACCTCCAGCTCATAGACTAAGGGGGACAGCAGGGCAGCTGGGAAGCTTGGCCTCGAATACTTTGTTACTCTTCAGGTGATGATGTTGGAGCACACCCCACCAGGCAGTGCCATTCTCTCCGTCTCTGCCACTGACAGAGACTCTGGCGCCAATGGTCACATTTCCTACCATCTGGCTTCCCCTGCGGAGGGCTTCAATGTTGACCCCAACAATGGTATGTCTTCCCCAGAATCTGATCCCTTTATCATTGACTCTATTGGGTTATATTTAGCACTCAGTCCTAAAACTTGCTGCTTTGTCATATCTCGACTCCTGGATCTCTGACCCAGGGAGGACATCCACTGCCCCCTATCTTTAATAAAAGTCCCTCCTGACTGTATATCTAGAAGCTGTTTCCTGAGCTTTGAATACCTGAGGACACTGCATACTGTCTCAGCACACGGGCTGTTCCTAGGAGTCTGACTCCCAAAGCCATTGCCTAGACTCTGGAGAATTGCTCTTGTTGACACAGTGACATCACTGAATGATTATTTCTTTCCCCATCCTTCTCATCTCAGGAACTCTGTTCACAACAGTAGGAGCAGTGGCCTTGGGCCATGAGGGGCCAGGAGTGGTGGATGTGGTGCTGGAAGCACGAGACCACGGGGCTCCAGGCCGGGTGGCACGGGCCACCGTGCATGTGCAGCTGCAGGACCAGAATGACCATGCCCCAAGCTTCACACTGACACACTACCGTGTTGCTGTGTCTGAGGATTTGCCCCCTGGTTCCACCCTGCTCACCCTGGAGGCCACAGATGCTGATGGAAGCCGCACTCATGCCACTGTGGACTACAGCATCATCAGTGGCAATCGGGGCCGAGTCTTCCAGCTGGAACCCCGGCTGGCTGAGGCGGGAGAGGGTGTTGGGCCAGGTCCCCAGGCATTGGGCTGCCTAGTGTTGCTTGAGCCTCTAGACTTTGAAAGCCTGGCACAGTACAATCTAACTGTGGCTGCAGCTGATCGGGGACAGCCACCCCGCAGTTCAGCCGTGCCAGTGACTGTCACTGTACTGGATGTCAATGACAACCCACCTGTCTTTACCCGAGCATCCTACCGTGTGACAGTACCTGAGGACATGCCTGTTGGAGCTGAGCTATTGCATGTGGAAGCCTCTGATGCTGACCCTGGACCTCATGGCCTTGTGCATTTCACCCTCAGCTCAGGTGACCCTTTGGGGCTCTTTGAGCTGGATGAGAACTCAGGTGCTTTGCGACTGGCCCGTCCTCTGGACTGTGAAACCCAGGCTCGACACCAGCTTGTGGTACAGGCAGCTGATCCTGCTGGAACACACTTTGCTTTGGTACCAGTAACAGTTGAGGTCCAGGATGTGAATGACCATGGTCCAGCCTTCCCATTGAATCTGCTCAGTACTAGCCTTGCTGAGAACCAGCCTCCAGGCACTCTAGTGACCACACTACATGCAATTGATGGGGATGCTGGGACATTTGGCAGACTTCAGTACAGCCTATTGGAGGCAGTGCCAGGGCCTGAGGGTCGTGAAGCATTTTCACTGAACAGCTCAACAGGGGAATTGCGGGCACGGGTGCCTTTTGACTATGAGCACACAGGAAGCTTCCGTCTGCTAGTGGGTGCTGCTGATGCTGGGAATCTCTCAGCCTCTGTCACTGTGTCAGTGCTGGTTACCGGAGAAGATGAATATGACCCTGTATTCCTGGCTCCAACTTTCCACTTCCAAGTGCCAGAAGGTGCCCAGCGTGGCCACAGCCTGGGTCATGTGCAGGCCACAGATGAGGATGGGGGTGCCGATGGCCTGGTGCTCTATTCGCTGTCTACCTCTTCCCCTTATTTTGGTATCAACCAGACGACAGGTGCTTTGTACCTGCGAGTGGACAGTCGGGCACCAGGAAGTGGAACAACCACCTCTGGGGGCGGTGGCCGGACCCGACGAGAAGCACCTCGGGAGTTAAGGCTGGAGGTAGTAGCAAGAGGGCCTCTGCCTGGATCCCGGAGTGCCACAGTACCTGTGACTGTGGATATTACCCACACTGCTCTGGGCCTGGCACCTGACCTCAATTTGCTATTGGTAGGGGCTGTGGCAGCCTCTTTGGGAGTTGTGGTGGTGCTTGCTCTGGCAGCTCTGGTCCTGGGCCTTGTTCGAGCACGGAGCCGCAAGGCGGAGGCAGCCCCTGGCCCAATGTCACAAGCAGCACCCATAGCCAGTAGCTCTTTACAAAAGCTGGGCCGGGAACCCCCGAGTCCACCACCCTCTGAACACCTGTATCATCAGACTCTCCCCAGCTATGGTGGGCCAGGAGCTGGAGGGCCCTACCCTCGTGGTGGCTCCCTGGACCCTTCACATTCAAGTGGCCGAGGCTCAGCAGAGGCTGCAGAGGATGACGAGATCCGCATGATCAATGAGTTTCCCCGTGTGGCCAGTGTTGCCTCCTCCCTGGCTGCCCGAGGCCCTGACTCAGGCATCCAGCAGGATGCAGATGGATTGAGTGACACATCCTGTGAGCCTCCTGCCCCTGACACCTGGTATAAGGGCCGAAAGGCAGGGTTGCTGCTGCCAGGTGCAGGAGCCACTCTGTACCGAGAGGAGGGGCCTCCAGCCACTGCTACAGCCTTCCTGGGGGGCTGTGGCCTGAGCCCTGCACCCACTGGGGACTATGGCTTCCCAGCAGATGGGAAGCCATGTGTAGCTGGTGCACTGACAGCCATCGTGGCTGGTGAGGAAGAGCTCCGTGGCAGCTATAACTGGGACTACCTGTTGAGCTGGTGCCCTCAGTTCCAGCCTCTGGCCAGTGTCTTCACAGAGATAGCTCGGCTCAAGGATGAAGCTCGGCCATGTCCTCCTGCTCCCCGTATTGACCCGCCGCCCCTCATCACTGCTGTGGCCCACCCAGGAGCCAAGTCTGTTCCCCCGAAACCTGCAAGCACAGCTGCAGCCCGGGCCATCTTCCCACCAGCCTCTCACCGCTCCCCCATCAGCCATGAAGGCTCCCTGTCCTCAGCTGCCATGTCTCCCAGCTTCTCACCCTCACTGTCTCCTTTGGCTGCTCGCTCCCCCGTTGTCTCACCTTTCGGGGTAGCCCAGGGCCCCTCAGCTTCAGCACTCAGCACAGAGTCTGGCCTGGAGCCGCCTGATGACACAGAGCTGCGCATCTAGCTGTGGCCCTAACTGGGCCCCGACCTGGGATACGTACAGTGTCCCCAAAGCAGGCCCCATTCTCAGCCTGCCCTGGGCAGCCTCGGACCATGACTGACCATGGGGAGGCCACCACCAGTCCCCAGCTCTCCACCCCAAACTCTTATAGTTGGGTCAGGTCCCACATTTCACCCCAGTCTCCTCAGCACTAGGACCACAGAGGGGCTGTTGGTTACTGAACTGTGGCCAGATCCAGTGTGGGGAGAAATAAGAATGAGGCAACAGCCTTGGGTTCTTTTCAGCCAAGACTTCCTGTCCTGCACCAGCACCCTGCAATGGAGCTGAGACTTTATTTATTGGGGGGTAGGGGAATGGGGGAGGTCCCTCCAACCTGTTAGGGCCCAGCTTCTTTGGGTTCCTCTGACACCCCTGCCCCTGCCCAGAACAAGTGCCAATTCTCACTCTGGAGCCTTAATAAACTGCAGTTTGTATCCAGCCTCCGGCTCTGTTCTGTCAGGGTAACCAGAAGTCACCTGGAATAGTACTGTGGATACCTGGCATACATAGTACCTTAGGAGGCCCAAAGAGATGGAACACACCAGAACATCTGGAGTAGGGCTGGCACTGGGAGCTCAGGAGCCTAGCCTTGGTCTCTCCGAAGCTTTTCCCTCTGACATGAGCAGGAACTCGGGTGCAGTGGTTCCTGGAGAGACGAGCTGAATAGAGAGAAGCCTAGGGTTCTAAGCCTGAGGGTCTAGAAAAAGATGGGGGTGGTTACAAGAACAGGTAAGTGAAGAGATCCTCAACCCTGCCCATGCACGCATACCTTGGAATCATGAAATGTCTACATTAATAAGAGCTCACATTTGCTGAGTCTTTGCCTGGTCAGTCTCAGCTACACGATTTGCTTGCTTCATCTCAGTGCACATTTTCACTCTCAAGTACGAGGTAGATTGCTTTTGTGTAACAGTCACTGAATTTTAAATGAAGAAACCTAAGCTCTGAGGGCTTAGTTTTCTAATATTGTACAGCCAGGAGCAGCCCACACCTATGAACCTTCACAGCCCACTCCTTTGTGATCCTGGACTTGGATACTCAATACAGTATAGAGGAGGTATTCTGATAGCAGCCACTGTATTCAAAACAGCTCATTTGGGAAGGAGGAGTCAGCAACGTCACTAGTTACTAGGCAGGGAGATGGAGGAGGTGACAGACAGTGCTCATGTGACTTGTCACATGACTTCAGATCAGCCGAAAGCCAAAATGGGACGCCAAACCTGGTGAGAAATTGAGGTGGGGAGGGTAGCCAAAGGGGATTACATTAGAGGGGTCACATGTGGAGGGACTACAGTGGTGGTTCAGCTCCTGATGAAACCCACCTGCTGTCCCGCAGCCTCCTAGGGCTCCTTGCTCTCGTCATCACTGGCAAATGCACTTATAGCCCTGAGCCGGACCAGCGGTGGATGTGAGTTGATTTCAAACTGCCCGTGCCTTCCCTATACCCTTCTCTGCAGTCACTGACCTGGTCCTAGCTTTCCTCACCCTTACAACTGCCTCTAGTGCCCACTCTCTAGCCTTATCCAACACCCCTTAGACTTAATCTCCTGCCTTAACCTCCTCTGAAACTTATCTGCATCTGGAATCCCACCCAAAGTCTCAGTTCTTAATCCCAAACTCTCCACGATCTGGGATTTCCCATCTATGGCCTAACCAAATCATATCCCTGGCCCTGCAGGCTGCCCCCAGGCTGGGTGTCCCTGGGCCGCGTGGACCCTGAAGAAGAGCTGAGTCTCACTTTTGCCCTGAAACAGCAGAACCTGGAAAGACTCTCGGAGCTGGTGCAGGCTGTGTCGGATCCCAGCTCTCCTCGATACGGTGCCTATCAGAAGTGGGGGCAGGAAGTGGGAGGCAGGAACAGGCAGGCACTGGCTGGTGCAGATCATATAGGGTCATGTTTCTAGTATGACACAAGTTGCAGTAACTGCCACATTTACGTACACACATACCCCAAATTTAACATCTGAGTTCTTCAGCTTTAAAACAAAGAACAAATCTAGGCCTACTAAAGCAGGAAGGTTTTGAATCCAAGGCCTGCCTGAGCAGTGTAGTAAGACTGTCAAGATTTTTTTTAAGTGTTTTTTTTCGGGGGGGGGGGGGCACGGGAGCTTAGGTAACTCATTGGTAGGGTACTCAGCTAGTGTGTGTAAAACCATAGGTTCAACCTCCAGTAAGACAAGGGTTGGGGTGGGGTAGATATGTTTGACAGCACGTTTTATAATCAGATCTAGATTAAAATTTTGACTTCTACTTACCAGCTACCAAATGGAGAAATAGCACTTAGTATGTATAATTATCAAATCATGGCCGTTCCCCTGATGTCATTTCTAGTCCTACACCCTCCTCTGTTCCAATCCTGAAGTTGCTAGTTCAACTCCTAAATTGTCTTTGGATTAGTCCACCCTGGCCATCCCTCTTGCCATCAACTCAGTTGTTTATTCTCCCTCCTGGACTACTGCCCAGCACCCTGGTTTGCTGTTTCCTCTCCTCTACCCCACTCCCCAGAGCACTCCTCACACTATTCCAGAGCATTCTCTCTGAGGAAAGGGTGTGTGTGTTTGTGTGTGTGTGTGTGTGTGTGTGTGTGTGTGTGTGTGTGTGTGTGTGTGTGTGAGAGAGAGAGAGAGAGAGAGAGAGAGAGAGAATATGGAGGCGGGGAAGAGAGGCATCTTCAGATCACCCAAGAAGCTCTTTGCATGCAGGGAAGAATGACTCACCATTATGTTGTTTAAAATCAACAAGTATGACGATCTGAGCTAAATTAGATGGTTCTGTATAATTGGCTCCAAAAGTTTGGAAACAATTTTTTGAAGATAAGCTTAAAATGGGACATTTAAAGTTTATTAACCTCCTTGAATTTTTGTGACTATGGCAGTGCATACTATGCATATTTCCTGGCCGTGACATTCCAAGTCTCTCCAGCCTTTTCTCCCCTTAGATTCCCAATATGCCTAGCACCTACACAAACCTCCTTGGGAAGTCTTGATGTCTACTGATTGAGGTCCAAACAGGCAACCCAGGAGCCACTAATCAAGACAAGATCCTCTTCTGAACCCCTGCAGGAAAGTACCTAACCCTACAGGATGTAGCTGAGCTGGTCCAACCAGCACCACTGACCCTGAGCACCGTCCAAAAATGGCTCTTGGCAGCTGGAGCCCGGAACTGCCATTCAGTGACCACACGGGACTTTGTGACTTGCTGGTTAAGTGTCTGGTGAGAAGTAATGACTGCCCCATGGAGTCAATTGCCCCACCAAGGAGATAAAATACTCCCAAAGGAGGAAGTTGAAAGCTTGCTGAGAGCCTGTGGGTATAGCTAATGCATGGGGAGATGACTGACTAGTAAGTGGGGCTCAGGCCATTTCTGCTCCCCTCCATGCTTCCTGTTTTCTGACTTCCAGGCAGGCTGAGCTGCTGCTCCCTGGAGCTGAGTTTCATCGCTATGTGGGGGGACCTTCGGAGACCCATGTTGTAAGGTCCCCACATCCCTACCAGCTCCCCCAGGCCTTGGCCCCTCATGTGGACTTTGGTAAACCCAATGGGGTTGGTGGAGGTTGGGGAAGGCAGATCTAGAGGCTGAAGTTTAGATGCCACAAGAGGCATAGGGTGTTGGCAGTAGTAAAGTTAAGTGGTAGTGTCTGTAAGCCCTCCTTAAGCCTGACTCCTTTCCACAGTGGGGGGACTGCACCGTTTCCCCCCCACGTCATCTCTGAGACAACGCCCAGAGCCACAGGGGGTAGGAACTGTTGGCCTGCACCTGGGAGTGACGCCATCTGTGCTCCGTCAGCGATACAACCTGACAGCACAAGATGTGGGCTCTGGCACCACCAACAACAGCCAGGCCTGTGCCCAGGTGAGCCATGAGAAACCCTGGGGTCCTCACAACCTCCTCAAGATATCTTTAATGCCTTACTACGCTGGGCCTCACTCTCTGATCCATGATCCCTTATTTGACTGTTTCCACAGTTCCTGGAACAGTATTTCCATGACTCAGATCTGACTGAGTTCATGCGCCTGTTCGGTGGCGATTTTGCACACCACGCATCAGTAGCCAGAGTGGTTGGAAAACAGGGGCGAGGCAGAGCTGGAATCGAGGCCAGTCTAGATGTGGAATACCTGATGAGTGCTGGTGCCAACATCTCCACTTGGGTCTACAGTAGCCCTGGTATTGCTAAAAGAATTAGTTGAGGGTGGTGGGAGAAATGGGTCGGGGTAGGCTGTTGATCTCTGTTTCATTTTGTCAAGGGGATGCCATAGACTGAAGGGAGAGTCTAGCAACTCTTCAATGACCACCCATATCCCTTCTTTTAAAACAATCCAGGCCGGCATGAGGCACAGGAGCCCTTCTTGCAGTGGCTCCTGCTTCTCAGTAATGAGTCAACCTTGCCAAATATACATACTGTGAGTTATGGAGATGATGAAGACTCTCTCAGCAGCATCTACATGCAGAGAGTCAACACTGAGTTCATGAAGGCTGCTGCTCGGGGTCTCACCCTACTTTTTGCCTCAGGTAACCCACCCTAAACTTCTACTTCCCACCTGCCCAACCTGGACATGTTGCCCCAATTGACACTTCAGCCTGGTTTCTGCCTCATAATAGAACTCAGAGCCTTAGCAGGGACTGACATGACCTGTAAACTCTGACCTACAGTAAAAGGTGACACCTACATTTCTCCTCTGGCATATGATCCTACACCCCAAGTTCTCATCAACTAATCTGAATATTTACTATGTCTCTCCTAGGTGACACTGGAGCTGGGTGTTGGTCTGTCTCTGGAAGACACAAGTTCCGCCCTAGCTTCCCTGCTTCTAGGTAAGCACCCCTCAAATCTTTCACTTGTGACTCTGACCCCACCAGGTGCTGCTATGGATCAGCCTTCAGCTTTACCTGTCTTGATTGTTGTACTCCCTCTTTTCTTCATGTATGTCCCAGGCTACTAGACTTCTGAGCAGAACATGGCTACCAATGTTTCTCTTTCTTAGTCTCTAGGCTTTTTAGTTGCAAAATTTTGTTTTGTTTTGTTTTTCATGTAGAAAAGTATGCACAATCAACTCAAGCCATGTCTTGAGAGCTTTCAATCTCTCAATAAACCCTGTATGCAGGTTTTCAGTCTTATTCCCTTTTCCAGTAAGACCCAGACTATACCCACCCACCTCCACCCATCTTTGGAATCACCCACTATCTGAATACTGCCTTCTCTTTAGCCCCTATGTCACCACAGTAGGCGGCACCTCCTTCAGGAATCCATTCTTCATCACAAATGAAGTAGTCGACTATATCAGTGGTGGAGGCTTCAGCAATGTTTTCCCACAGCCTTCATACCAGGTTTGTGCATGTTCATGTGGATATATGGAGGATAG
Source organism: Peromyscus californicus insignis (assembly GCF_007827085.1). Classification (NCBI taxonomy): domain Eukaryota; kingdom Metazoa; phylum Chordata; class Mammalia; order Rodentia; family Cricetidae; genus Peromyscus; species Peromyscus californicus. Next base: position 97,408,707 of record NW_026294562.1, read on the forward strand.
CAGTGGGGTGGGGGAAGTGATCCTCAGTCCAACAGCCTGCTGAACAGGCTACTGGCCAATACTCAGACTCAGAAATGTCCTTCAGGGGGAAGCAGTGGCCCAGTTCCTGAAGTCCAGCTCTCATCTACCACCATCTAGTTACTTCAATGCTAGTGGCCGTGCCTACCCAGACGTTGCTGCACTTTCTGATGGCTACTGGGTAGTCAGCAACAGGGTCCCCATTCCATGGGTATCTGGAACCTCGGTGAGAATCAGTTTGGCTCTAAACCCTCTACTCAGGAACTACCCTTATTCCTCTACCCACAAAATCTTGTACCCAGAATCCTTGACTCCTTAGAGACTTCTGATCTTTGCAAGAATCATTCCGCAAAAGTCGAATCACTCTGAAACCCTGACCTATTATTGCATCTTCATCTTGCAGGCCTCTACTCCAGTGTTTGGGGGAATTTTATCCTTGATAAATGAGCACAGAATCCTCAATGGCCGCCCCCCTCTTGGCTTTCTCAATCCAAGGCTCTATAAACAGCATGGGGCAGGCCTCTTTGATGTAAGTGTTGGAGGAAAGAGGGTGGATGTTGTCATAGGATATGGGAAGGGCTAATGTGAACTTGGGGCACTTTTGCTATATGGGATTGTCTCTGTGATATGAATATAAATAAGGTACACTGTAGAAGTACTGGTATCAGCAGGCCCAGATCTGATGTCTACCACCTCCTCCCAGGTAACCCATGGCTGCCATGAGTCCTGTCTGAATGAAGAAGTGGAGGGTCAGGGTTTCTGCTCTGGTCCTGGTTGGGATCCTGTGACAGGTTGGGGAACACCCAACTTCCCAGCCCTACTGAAGACTCTACTCAACCCTTGACCCTTTCCTGCTGGGAAAGCAGAACTGTTCCCTGTGCTACTGGAGAAGGCTTAGTCCCCTATTCTGCCTCAATGGAAGCCCTGCTAAACTCTTAACTCTTGCCTCCTGCAGACATCTTTTCCCTAATCCTCAAATGTTGCGAGCAGGACTTGATTCCCAACCCTACTGTGTTCCATCAAACTCAGGTCTCCTAACTCAACAAGATGTTATAACCAGCATATTTTGTCTCACCCTTCCCCGTCTCTTCTTCCTCTTTCCAACTTGAGATGTGAAAAGAGGATGAGGATGTTGTCTTCCCATTACTGATACTGTCAGGCCCGTCTGGGGCTTACCACCTCTGCACTGACTGTATGCTCTATTTCTCTTCAAGTTTTCTTCCTAATGCACTGTAATGAGACCGTTGCGCTAACTGTTTAGTTTTTCTTCCCCTGGCACTGAGGCGAAATGGTCTCCCTGACATTTTATGCAGGATACACTTCTCAATCTTTGTTTTATGGTTTTTTTTTTTTTTTTGAAGAACAGGTTGCCAACAATCTCATATTCTAAAGAAAGTTAAAAATTTGTAAACTCAAAGTGTTTTAAATATGTTCTCATCGGCAACATTTCTCAACAAAATAAATAGGTCATTACAAATGAATGTCACCTTTAAATTTTGCTTCAACAATTTTTTTTGTAATTTAATTTACATTTTACTTCCCCCTTCTTGGCTACGATAAAGCGATATTTGGTTTTTATTTCAGCTGTTAGATATTCATAAACATCTAGCTTCTGTAAACCTGGGGTTTTGCTCTTTCCTTCAGTTTCTCATTCATCCTTTCTCCTTGGCTTCCAGTGCATATCCACCCTAACCACACCAGTTTGCCTCCTTTCCCACTAACTCCTGGAATTCAGGTGTTCTTCATTGCTCTAGCCTTAGTTTTTTGCTTTTATCATTTTATTCATCATCCCTCAAACAAATCACTGACATCTATACCCATAGTGATTGACAGATACCTCAAATGGAAGATACCTCAATACTTCATCTCCCTCTTACCCAAACCTCAACTATTTTATCTCTTGGTATATGATACAATGCCTCTTCCAAACAAACCAAAAACCTATAACCCTTAACTCTCATTTTTTTCACCTCCTTATTAACTTCAATGAACAAGGTTTACTGATTTTACCTTTCTAATACATCTTTATCAGCCAGTGTGGTGGTGCTCACCTTTAATCCCAGCATTCAGGAGGCAGAGGCAGGCAAGTCTTTGTGAGTTTGAGGCCATCCTGGTCCACATAAAGTGAGACTCTGCCTCAAAAATACACACACACACACACACACACACACACACACCTCTTCATCTCTACTGCTACTGCATTAGCTTTGAGCCCATGTTGTTTTCCTCTAAACCGCAGGTGGGGAGCCATTCCCAAAGCCCCTCAATATCCCTGACTTCCTACCCATGGGTAAGTCATCTTCCAGATCAAACAGTATATTTACTTGTACAAACTCTTCAAAGATTACTGGGTAAAAGTCAGGAGCATCGAAACCTGCCTTCAAAATCAGGGAATAAACATTGATAATATCGGACACTTGGAATTAGGTAGCTGATGTTAGCTCTCATTCTTCATTGTGTTGTACCTACATGTAGCTGGGAAATAACCATACAGTATTGAAATTGCCAGTTCGATTGCCTTCCTTTCCCAGACCAGTGTTGCTAGTGAACCAGAATCTTATCCTACTTTGTATTCCTAGGTTCCAGCCCAGTAGCTGGCAATTAGGAATTAAATAAATGACTGTTGAATTGCAAATGTGCTTCACTCGCTGACTGTGGCATATTATTTCTTCATGGTGAAACACCTCTCTCTCCATTTACAGCAGCACACTCCTAGGACCGTTGTGGGTGGGAGGGATACTCACCAAATTCACTATTACCCGTAAAAGGCTGAGTAAGGGCACTACAAAGAATAAAGATTGTCAGGAAGACTGGTAGTAGAGAAGGACTGGTAGAGTAGGACTGGTAGTAGAGTCCCCAAGCAAAGTCTGCACCCAAGTGAAGTGTGCACAGTCCTGAATGCTCTGCGGCTCCACTCTGGCGTGGGTTGAACCGCGGGGTGACGGCCATAACCTTTCACAGCTCGCCTCCACTTTGCAGGCTACACCTAGTCCGCTCACAGTCAACAAGAGGTCGCCTGCTGCAGCGGCTTTGGAACTGCCGGCCGCAGGCCCGCCTAGAGTGGTGGGCGGGAACTGTGACGTCACGCGGCGTGCGCCTGGGCGAGCGGAAGCGGAAGCGGCTCTGTTCGCCGCCTCTCCCACCAGCCCCATGAGCTGCAGCGGCTCCGGCGCGGACCCCGAGGCGGCACCGGCTGGTGCCGCTTCGGTCGCGGGTCCGGCGCCCCCTGTATCGGCTCCTGCAGCGCTGCCCCCCAGCACAGTCGCGGAGAACAAGGCCAGCCCTGCGGGGACGGCAGGGGGACCCGGGGCTGGAGTCGCCACTACGGGCACGGGCCCCGTGGCGGCGCGAGCCGGGGAGCCGGCGGAGCGGCGCGGGCCGGGTGAGCGCCGGGCTGGGTGAGGGAGGGGGCAGTCTCGGACTGGGCCCCGCGGCGGGGGAGCCTGCTCTTCTCACCTCCGTTGTTAATTCTCCTTCAGCCTCGGTGGCAGCGGGCGGCGCGGCTCCCCCTGAAGGGGCAATGTCTAATGGGGTTTACGCCCTGCCGAGCGCGGCCAACGGAGAAGTGAAGCCCGTAGTGTCCAGCACGCCTCTTGTGGACTTCTTGATGCAGCTGGAGGATTACACTCCTACGGTGGGCTTCCCGCCTGAATAAGGCCATCTGGCTCGCTGTCGTGCCTTTCAACCACACCTTCGTGCTTTCAAGCGTCCTCTTTGCTACAGTGCTAGCTCTTTTTATTCCTTCTTCCCACCCAGCGCATCAGGGGTCAGGGATAATACTGACCGCTGTTTAATTTGATTTCTCAGATCCCAGATGCAGTGACTGGTTATTACCTGAACCGTGCTGGCTTTGAAGCTTCAGACCCACGCATGTGAGTAAGCTCAGGGCAGGGCACATTGGACTGTTGAATGCTGGGTGCAGTTTACTATATATTTCATTATTACCTCCCCACTTTCCTCTCTAGAATTCGGCTCATCTCACTAGCTGCCCAGAAATTCATCTCAGATATTGCCAACGATGCCCTACAGCACTGCAAAATGAAGGGCACAGCCTCAGGCAGCTCCCGGAGCAAGAGCAAGGTGTGAAAGAAGGCTCACCCACCACAGCAGTACAGGATTAACTTATCCTGAAACCCCTTTGGGGAAGCAGCATCCTAGGGGAGGTATTGGGCCTACTCAGGGTCACCCACAAGGGACTGGAATCTGGGATTACGGTGTTCAGATGGTGGTCTTCCCTCTTCCCATAGGACCGCAAGTACACCCTTACAATGGAGGACTTGACCCCTGCCCTCAGCGAATATGGTATCAATGTGAAGAAGCCGCACTACTTCACCTGAGCCACCTAACCCAGACGTATTTGTCTTTTCCTCTGTCCCCACACCAGCCTGTTTTCATAATAAACTTTATTGTGACAGGCAGGGCTTATCCCTCCCATGTTGGGAGACATCATGTGGCAAGTGACAAAGCTCTGAGCCCAGCCCCTTTTGGGGCTACAGTGGTAGGGATGGGAGCAGGGATGAGCCCCATAACTGGGGTAGTACCATAATTGGAGATGGGGAGGCAACCAGAGGCCTTCAGCTTTGGGGAAGTGCACTCCCCCAACCATATTTTGACACCTCTGGAGTTTGAGCAAGGACCTTCCAGTCCTACTTGTCTTGCATCTTCTCCAGGATAGGCACAATCATGTCAAACTTGGGTCGCTTTGCAGGGTCTTCGTTCATGCAAATCTTCATGAGCTTACACACGTGTGGGGAAATACCTGGTGGAATGGTAGGCCGAAGGCCTTCCAGTGCCACCTGCAAATTATAAGGAACAAGATGAGCTTTAGATTTTGAGTTGATCATTTGGTAAAAAGTTTTGACCTTTCAATGGGATTATTATTTATCTGTACAAATTGTGAGAAGAGCTTACCACAGTGATTGTCATCACCACTACCCCTACACAAGTATCTGCAGTTCTGTGCTCACCTTCATTCCAATCTCCATATTAGAGAGGTCAGCAAAAGGCACCTCTCGTGTCACCAGTTCCCACAGAAGCACTGCAAAACTCCACATGTCTGCTGAGCGTCTGTTTGTGTCTTCAGGCTTCTTCTGCAGGGCTGGAAGGAATAGGGCTTACTATTCTAGTTGCCTAGCCTTGCCTGTCTCTGCTTCTTCTACTGTTACTGAGCTGATTCTTCTCAATTTCCCAACATGATGCCTTCACCTACCTTCTGGGGCCACCCAGGCAGGTGCATACATGCGCCCAGGGCACTGGAAAGAGAACTTGACATCAGCCATGCTGATTCGAGCAGTCATGTCTTCATCGATCTGAGGAAGAGAAGTTCAAAAAGGTGGGTCCTATTGTCGGCAAGCAAAGGGCTTCGGGAGCCAGTAGTGAATGTGGCCTCACCATTACGCTACGGCTATTTAGTGCATGTCGAGGTATGAGAGGCTCTAGTGTGTGGAGAAAAGCCATGCCTCTTGCCATGTCCAAAGCAAACTTTACAGCTTGGCTCTGGTCCACAACGAAATCTAACAGGAAGCAAGAATCAATAATTTAGAGTCTACCACCCATTCTAGTCCCTCCCCAACAAGGCCAGCATCCTTACTGGTGCCTTCATGTAGTACATTGTAGAGCGATCCATATGGCATCCAGTGTGTGATAAGGGTTGGGTGGGGAGCTGGTGGAGCCTGGCAAGCACCTAGCACTGGAAGCACGTTTGGATGTGAGAAAATCCTGCGAGAGGGAGAAGGTGGTGAGACGCAACAGAATTTCCCTTTTCAGTACTATTTGGAGTTCCTTAGAAACAACAGCTTCCACTTTAGCTGTCCCACCTGAGCCTAGGACACTCCTCATTGAAGTCCCTGCTTTTCCTTGTACTCCAGTCTCGAACCTTCAGCACCTTCACAACAATGTCATTGCCCTGCCAGCGGCCTTTCCATAGCTGAAGGACAGGTAGAGGTTAGGAGGCATTACCTCAGGCTATACTATTTCCTTTCCACTAAGTGGAAGAAAACCTTAATTGGAGATACAGACTGGCAGTTTGTGATTGTTAGAGAGGGAGGGGCAAGAAGGGCAGGGATCACCTCTCCAGAATGATTCTCGTTGAGCTTTGCCAGAAAGTTGAGTTGTTTGAAGTCAATACCGGAGTGTTTGTTCAGGGTTCCATTTCCTGAGAATATGGGCAGGTCAAGTACCCAGCTTCACCCTAACCCACCCCAATAGTCCAGGATCCTGTATTACAACCCCTCCCCCCACAGTAGTGACTCACGGGGCCTAGTGCGAGTGGTCCCCTTCCAGAATGTGTCCTTGTATGGAATACGGTTGAGATTCTGGCCCATCTTCTCTGCCCGTTCTGGGGAGGAAAACAGTCTTAGCCTTAATTGTGGTATGGAGGGAAGAGACGCAAGATGGGACAAGAGGACACAAGCTAGGGGAAGAGAGTGGACCTCGGAGAAGCTCTCTAAGGGGTGCCTTGGCTTTGTCAACAGGCATCTCTCCGTACTTGTTACAGATGCTTACAAGAGCTCCGTTAGCCACCAGGTCCTGAAAAGAAAAGACAATTATTCAGAGGGCCTCTGTTACTGCCAGTCACAAGCAAGCATGAACACAGAGATGCAGTGCACAGTCCTATAAGTGTCACACAGTAGGACCGGATGGGTTGATGGTTCCATTCTCAATGTGTTTCCCACTCATCCTAGGACTTGGGGTCTGAGTACTTACCTCTGCCACCTGGTCTTGACCCCAGAAACAGGCATAGTGAAGGGGCACATTCCCGTGCTCGTTCACTGCATTGATGTCAGCCTTGTATTGCAACAGCTGTGCCGTGGCCAAGAAAGAAAAAAGGCACAGTCAGTCCTAAATGAGATATTTGTGTCTAGGCATGAGGAAAGGGAGAACAGTACACATTCTCCATGACAGTTCCTGTTACTGACTTCACATTGTGTGTGTATGAGATTGTGGGTGGTGAAGGGTTTGCCATACCTTCTGTACAATGTCACGGTGTCCATGACTGGCTGCCAGATGCAGGGGGGTATCATCCCCACGATTCATGACATTGATCCGTGCTCCCCTCATGATCAGCATCTCAACCACCGCAGAGCGGCCTTCCCGGCAAGCCCAGTGTAAGGGCGAGAAGCCATGATCATCCCTTTGAGAAAAAGGCATAGACACTAAGCTGGAGTTGGGGAGTTGGGAGGAACAAGAGCTTTGATGGGGCGGGAGGGGGGGGGGACAGACTCTATATTCACTGAAAAGGCTTGCCTCTCTAGTATTTAGTTCTTACTCGTCAGCAATTCACAAAGTTCAATTCAGATTTTTCCTTGAGCTTCACACCAAACAAGCACTTGGTGTCCCAACAACTGTAAGGTTTGTTCCTTTAATGACCACCTCCTACAACCCCTTCCCTAGCAGTTCTTCACTAGGTGGTAGTACTCTCCCTGGTGTCCTCTGGCTTCCTCTGCCTCCTTGTCCTCCCTTTTTTGACAGTGCTAGGAATCAAACCCAGGACGTTGTACATACTTGGCACATGCTATACCACTAAGCTTTATCTCCAACTCACATCTTTCGCAACACCTATAATCCTTTGTTTCCACTGTTTCTTGTGCATCTCCTTACTGTAGAGTTACACTGACTGGATTGTAAGAATCTGTTGATGTGAGCTGTCTTGCCTGTTAGATCATATGCTTGAGGACAGAGTCTGACAGCTGATGTTCTATGCAGGCTAATGGGGGAGAGGGACAAATTGGAGAAGGCAGGCCATAACTTAGGAGAGGAAACAAGCTTACCATTTGGCTCTGGTATTGAAACATCTAAAAATGGAATGGAATTAAAATGTTTTGGAGGGATATAATGACAAGGAAACATGCTTTTGATTACTGATGAGGCAGATAACCACACAAAACAGGATTTTCCTACTTACCAACCCAGGACACATAAAAGAAAACATAAATGGAAGCTTTAGAATAAAAACTGTATCTGATTTGTATTTTCATTTCCTAAGAACATGTATTTTAGAAGTGTACAAACAAAACAATTGGATGGGATGGGCCAAACTGACAGCCTGGAGCCATAAAAGGAAATTCCCTCCAGTCCAGGGATGCAGATCTAAGGGGCGGAACAGGGGGCGGTCTGTGGTCTAGGCCTGCAGCCTCCGGATGCCTTAGTGCTGTGGTCACTTCCTGTGAGGGGGCTGGAGGTGGGGCCTTGAGCTGATCCAGGCTTGGTCACTTAGAATCCCCCAACAGCTGAAAGAGGTATGTAGCTTTAAAAAATTGTTCCTCCGGTTTGCCCTCATCTGCTAACACAATCAGCAAAAGCTTTCCCAGGCTGTGAGTACATCCGTTACTATCTGTCTTGTCTCCCAGACTTTTCATGTGTTCTGACCTAACAGCCTCCAGCAGTCTGTGGCCTCAGTAAGCACAAGCTTGGGGACAAAAATAAATGCACACGGTTTTGCCCACTGTCACCCAGGGCCTAGATTTCTATCTCATGAAAGCCTGCAGGGAGTTAACTACCTTTAACACCACACCCTGTCCCCTTCAAAGCCACCAAACTTTCTGGTTTCCCTAATAACCTTTCACCTTTTGACAGCAAGGGATCTTCCAAAATGCCACTCCCACTGGACAACAGCCTAAACTTCTATTTCCTTACTAACAAAACAGATGGTAGAGCTTAGTGTCTACCACAGCATACAAGTTATGTGAAAAAAATGAAACAAAAAACTTTGAATATGACAAAAATAACACTGTCTAAAGGGAACTGGTGAAACCTGGCCTAGGATAACAGATGATCCTTTGCAACCTAAGAAGTACACTCTTAGAGTCACACATGGTGGCATCAAACTAAAAACTCAGCACTCAGGAGGCTGAGGTGGCAGGGTGGAGAGCTGGAGGCCACTCTGAACTACATGACACTATGTCTCCAAAAGCAAAGCAAAACTACCTACTAAACTTCCCCAACAATGCTTTTCTTGCTTTCCTGTATCAGCCAGTTTTAGAAAGTGTTCATATTTTCCCTTTCCTCATTTCTCATTCACTTTTCTCCCTGCCAGAAGCCTGCCATCTCGAGAGTATAGATTATGTCTGATTTAAGGACTCTAGCACCCACCACAGGTGCTGTTCCTTATTTGAAGGAACCCAGTATAAATGCAGTTTCCTGTTACTTTTCTGCAATAGCATTCACAAAGATCAAATATATCCTAAATGTAAGTTAAATGAAGACCTTAAGATACTCATTCGTGTTCTTTAACTTCTCAGTAGCCTATGCTACAGTTGACCACTGTGCTTTCATTAAAACATCTCTAAATCCATTTTCCTGTTTTTCCTTCAGATGGTTGCTCCCTGTCAGTCGGCCAGGCTTCTAATCCTCTGCCTTAGTTTTTTTACTCTTCTGGAGTACTATATTTTTCATGATAATTTGTGTTATCTTGGTCTCCAAGTCAGACCTCTCCTGAACGTCAAATCTACATAACCAACAACCTGACCAACTTTCCCAGGTGCTGTAGTGTCACCATAACTAATCAGTCCAGAATGGAACATCGGCAACTTCCAAGTATCCAAGTGCCCAAACCTCACGAACCCCAGGTCATCTCTGACTACCCTCAGTTCCCAAGCCAAGTCAATTACTTCATCCTTATGACTGGAGGGGGCGGGGATCTCACCACTTCTAGCTTTTCACCTGTTCACCTTTTTTGGGGGTGAACGCTGAATTAGTCCAAAACATCATTTCAAGGCAACTGCATCCAGGCCGACATTTGACGAACGGGCAGTCTCATCACTACACAGCTTCAGAACTTTGCTTACAGACATCTGCCCTTCTCCACTTCTATCCAACGCTCTAGGGCACAGAAACCTATCCTCCAACCACATGTAATTCCAGACAATTTTCTGGCACTCTGGTCTGCTTTTGACATGAGTTCATAGAGGCTGCAATGCAACCCGGAACCCCTAATTGTGAAGCTTAGGAAAAAACTCAGTTCAGACACAGCTTCCTCTCTGTTGATCCCCCTCTATCAACAGTCTGTGCTTACTACTCCACACACTGGGTAGCAAAGTCAGCTGCCCCCGCCCGACATAAGCGCCCCAAGTAGCGAAGAGTGGACTGATAGTCCTCCTCACTCGCAACCAGCGCTTCAGCTCACCCCTGATTGAGGTCGTTCTCTGTGTTGTCCAGCCACAAGCGCACCGCCACCGCGTTGCCCTCCCGGCACTGAGTGAAAATGTCGTCCATAGCGGCGTCCCGGCACTGAGACCCCGGGACTGGGGAAGCCTTGGGGGACTGGGGGGAAGGCAGAATCAAGAGGATGAGCCTGGCTCTGTTCCCTGCAGAACAGAGGTATCTGTGCTGGGATCGGGGGCTAGGCGTCGCGCGAGGGACAGTGGTTGTCTGTGAAGGACTTCGGGCAGCGGGGCGACCACTGGGCGCGAAGGGCAAGCGGGGTCTGGCAGTGTAGGGAGGAATTTGCTAATCTCCTGAGCCGGTGTCAGTAGGCTCCGAGTCCCGACCCGCGAGCACGGCTGAGGGGGAGGGGGACAAGCTGCAAACACCCGGGGGAGGGGACAGGGGTCCTTCCCGGGCGGCCCCGGCTCCCAGCTCGGAACTGCTGCAGAGATCACAGAAACGGGCTAGCAGGACCAACGTGGAGCAGGGAGCGGAGCCACCCGCACTCACCGGGACTCGGGCCGCAGGCGCCTTCTCGGGGGAACTCCCGTCCGGCCGCGCCCGCCGCCCGGCCCCGCCCCGGAGCTCTCCGGCCAGCGCGGGCCGCCGTCCCTCCCTTCCGACCTCCTACTGCCTCTCTAGCTCTCCAGCAGCTGCACTCGATGGTGCTCTGCTCCGCGCCGGCCGCTCTAGCCACCACAGGCTTTCACTTGGTGGCTTCCGGCTGAATTTGGTCTGGATCCAGCACGAGCATTCCTTGACGGGCTCTGCACGTGGGCACGGCGTGGGCTCCGGCGACCCTACTTCCACCGGCATGTTCGAGGAGCCCGAATGGGTCGAGGCGGCCCCAGCAGCCCTGGGCCTCCGTCCCGCGACAACACAGACTCGGCCCGTGACTGCCCCACCAGTCAAGGTGAGCGGCCCGGGACTGGGCTGTTTGAGGCAGCGAAGCCGACTCTCCTGAGCGGCCCCTGTGGTGCTGGGGAGGGGGAGAACCTGCAGTGCCGTCGTGGATCGGGATGGAGGGAGTTAGTCCTTATTTGAAGATCTGGAAACTCTCCCCAAAAAACTGATCTTAAAATACAGTTGGTGAGAAGTTGGTGTGGAGAAGAGAGTACCTGAGACGTAGAAAAACGTGCAGAAGCCCGGGGGCAATAACACACCGGGTTAGAGTGTATACAGATAGAAATAGGGGTTCGGAGGGTCGAGCACAGAGTAAATGAAAGGTTTGAAACGTGAAGTTTTCGTACCCTAAGGGGGTCAGTGGAGTTGTTTTAGCAGCGGAGTGGTTTCTCCACATTTTCTCTCACCCGGCATCACTTTATACTGGAGATCAGTTCCTGGGCTTCAGCTTGGTAAACAAGCATTCACTACTAAGCTGTACCCCCAGCCTTGAAAAGGTTTTTAGTTGCTCTTTAGAGAGTATATTGGACACAGTCAAAGTAGGTGACAGGCAGGGTTATCAGAATCACTATTCAAAGGAGGTTCAGGGAACTCAATTTCCAAGGTAAGTGTCTGGCAGAGGACCAGCAACAAGACTTGAACCACAAATCAGCTTCCCAGAAAACAGGTCTTTTCCCTTGAGCCTCATCAGATGTGAGAATTACTGTACCTCCTTAGGGTGTTCCTTTCAGCTCTGTAGCCCATCCTCCTAATGCAGGCCACTGTTTGCCTGTGTGCAGCTTCATCTTATCAGGCTATTCTCTGTACTGCAGTTAGGAACATCTTTAACAGACCTGTATGACACTGTCCTTCCTGTTTCAAGAAACCTCTCTGGTGCTCCTAGAATGCTATCAACTGCAGTCTTGTCTTGGTCCTGTTGTTTGTGACCTTAGCACATTCCTCTAAGGAACAGCACCTGGCCATCCTCTACACATTTAAAAAAGTAGAGTAGAAGCATGTTCCCACTCTCCAGCTTCCAAGAGGTTGGGATTGCAGCCTGAAAGTTCTGGGGTTGGCCGACTTCACAACAAACTCATTCAATTGGCTGGGGAGAATGACCAACATCTGAACCAGGTCCTCATCTCTCCTTTCTTATTCTCCAGGCCTCATCCATTCTCATACCTACTCTCATTCCTTGTTTGCCTCCAGGGCCGCAAGCGCCGCCATCTCTTGGCCACATTACGGGCCCTGGAAGCAGCATCTCTTTCCCAGAAGTGCCCCAGTCCACCTGGCAGTGATTCTGAGGAGGAGGTAGGAAGGAAGAACAAATACCTCCAAAGGCCCTCACTTGCCAATGCCTCGAAGGAAGTAGGGGAGAAAAGAAAAAGGAAATGTCAAAAACAGTCCCCATCTATCAGTGACTCTGAGAGCAAGGAAGTAGAAAGGAAATGCTGCAGACAAACTCTTGGTGGGATCTCTGCTGAAGAAGAAAAAGGAAAGAGGAAATGCCAGAAATATTCTCATTCACACTCATCCCAGCACCTGGACAGTGTTGATCAAACAGGTACCAGTGTATATGTATTGGGGTGGGGGTGTGAGCTGACTGCATAGATGACAAAGGTCTCTCTATCACACACACATACTCACACTCACACGCATGCATACACACCCCCCCAATAGGCTGGCTGGTAAAAGGCACTTTTATTCAGGCCACAGACTCTATCTAAAGGAAAAGGGAATAGCCAGGATGACTTGCCATGCCTCTGAATTTAGGGGATCAAGCCTCAGATGCCTTCTTATCTCCCTCTTTGCAGTTCACAGTTCAAGGACAAGTACTGCTACAATTGACCCACCCAAGCCAAGCCCTGAGTCCACATCCTGTAACTCCTCCCATACCCTGAGCCGCAAACAGTGGCGGAACCGGCAGAAGAATAAGCGGAGACACAAAAACAAATTTCGGCCACTTCAGACACCAGACCAGGTTCCTCCCGAGGCCTCCACAGAGGAGACTGAGGTGCCTCCTGCCCCAAAGTCAGACAGTCAACAGACTAGAGCTGGAGCCCTACGAGCACGCATGACACAACGGCTAGACGGGGCCCGATTTCGATACCTTAATGAACAGTTGTACTCAGGGCCCAGCAGTGCTGCCCAACGCCTCTTCCAGGAAGACCCCGAGGCTTTTCTCCTCTATCACCGTGGCTTTCAGAAACAAGTGAAGAAATGGCCACTGCACCCAGTGGACCGTATTGCCAAAGATCTCCGCCAGAAGTAATAGGAGGAGGGGAGGGGCTGTGGACCATGTGAGGGGTGAAGTGGGTGATTAAGGACTTAGACCAGACCAGCATGTGACCCTCCCTTCCACTCCCAGGCCTGCATCCTTGGTGGTAGCTGACTTTGGCTGCGGAGATTGCCGCCTAGCTTCAAGTGTTCGGAACCCTGTGCACTGTTTTGACTTGGCCTCTCTGGACCCCAGGGTCACTGTATGTGACATGGCCCAAGTAAGCACCTCTGTGTGTCTGGCCTTTGCTTTCTCTAACCCTTCCTCCTGGCCTTCCCATCCTATTATCCAACTCAAGCACTTGGTGCTGAATTTCCCCTACAACACTGTGCGTTCCATCTAACATTCTTCATCATCAGGTGCCTCTGGACAATGAATCTGTGGATGTGGCTGTGTTTTGCCTTTCACTAATGGGGACTAACATCAGGGACTTCCTTGAGGAGGCAAATCGAGTGCTGAAGCCAGGGTGAGTCCCTAGGACACAGATGAATTTTTGTGTGCATACATGTGTCTACATATTTACTTATGACTTCCTCCTTTTCCCAGGGGTCTGCTCAAAGTAGCTGAAGTCAGCAGCCGCTTTGAGGATATTCGGATGTTTTTGGGGGCTGTGACCAAACTTGGCTTTAAGGTCATCTACAAGGTAAGGGTCCCCAAGAAGTCTGCCCTTGCTTTTGTCCTTTTCTGGGTAATGGTGTGCAGGAACGAGGCTGTAACCACAGAGATAGACCTTTTGCTTTTCAAGGCAAAACTCTGGGAGGAGCTGTGGGAAGCTCCCTGAGCTGGGGAAACACAGAGAGGTGAAGTTGAGGTGAGGATTTGTAGCTCATTGATGTTTTCTTTTCCTAGGACCTGACCAACAGCCATTTCTTCTTGTTTGACTTTGAAAAGACTGGGCCTCCTAGAGTAGGACCCAAAGCCCAACTTTCAGGCCTGAAACTTCAGCCCTGTCTCTACAAGCGCAGGTAACCAATGGACACCTGTCAAAAGGGGAAGGCTCAGACTCCAAACTCAGAACTCTGAAGACTGTACCTACCCAAGCTTTGAGCCAGGACCTGGTGCCACACTCCTTCTGTACCAAGAACACTGGTAAAGCCTTCAGCTCTGCTCCAATGGAGCCTTCTCAGCTACTAAAAGCATGAAGTAACTTGGGCAGGCTCAAGAATGAGGAGTTTATTGTGAGGGCATTGGTATATTCTGGGAATTGTGGGTCACTTCCAGTATCATGTAAACTAGTTGGCTTGGAAGTGATAGATCTCTGGGTTTGGTTTCTCTTCATCTTTCAGAAGGTGCCTGGGCACTTCACTGTGCCGTCTTCTGACTGTATTGTGTAGCCTCTGCTCATCCATAATTTCTGCTCTTTCAACTTCAAGACTACAGATAGCTTTTGCCTCATGGCAAGCCCTAATGCTAGTACCTACTGGGGCTGGGAGTTATTTCTTTCTCTTTTGGAGCTGAGAATCATTTCATTTCTTTCTTTCTGTTGTTTTGAGACAGCATCTCACACTAGTCCAGGCTGACCTCAAATGGTAATTCTCCTGCCTTAGCCTCCTGATTATTGAGATTACAGGTATGAGCCACTATACCCAGCTTAATTAATTAATTTCTGAATATTCCATTTCTCATTTGAAAAATGTAAAATTCTTGTGTTCCAGCATGTTGTATGGGTTAACTGAGGAAAGCTGCTGCAAGAGCTGGGAACATAAAGAGCTGGCACTGAATAAATCAGCTTTGGCTGTTATGTGTCAATCTTACTGTTCTTTAACGATCACCCCTAAGATGGCTTGGAGGTTGAAGCGTAAATAATTTAGTTGTGACTGAGAAAGATTAGGAGAGTTTGGTATAGGCACATAAACAGGCTTATTTGATATTTAGAGGATTAATGCATTTCAAGCTTTCATCTGTTCATAAGCAACAACTGATTGGGCTGCTCATTGGCAGGATCTGGCCATGGTACCTACCTTGTATGTCAGAGGAAAGCTACAGGCAGGAACTAAAGTACTCAAGTTCCTGAACTAGGGCTGGGAAGATGAGCTGGGATGGCATGCTGTATAAAGATACAGCCTCTTCTACCCATTCACAAAAATAAGACCTCATGGTTCCCTCTAGGAGCAAATAGGTCTCAGGATTCTGATTTGATTAACTGCTCCCAGGCCTAAAGAAAGAAGACACAGGCCAAAAGGCATGTTTGGAGGTTGGACTGTGAGGCCAACCTTAGCAGACACTATACAATATCTTTGTGTGCAATGTTGCTGCTGATCACGCATCTCACGAGCAAAGTTTACTCGTCTTCCCAATAGCTTAGCTGCTTAAGCCTCTTCCCCAGAAGCATGTATATTCTCAACATACTGTATGCAAAATGTTTCTTTAGTATACAAGTACTGTGTTGTGGATGGTTTATACATTTCACTGCAGCCTTCTCAAGCCATATTTGTCTTTCTGTTTCCAGAGTCTGTTTACTTGTGTGTGTGGGGGGGGCAGTGTTTAAGGAATAACAGTCTGCTTAACTGAACTTGATGACAACAGGAGTGTTGCCGAAGCCAAGTCTGGGTTACATAAGGGTGCTGTAATGGGAAAGGGAACTAGTGATGGGAAAGGTATGCCAGCAGGAGAACCTCAAGATGGAGTTGGTATAATGTTGAGGTTTTTTGAAAGAAAAAAAAATCTGTAATAAAATGGACAGGCTGGTGTGGTCAATTCAAAAGTTGAATTTGGGGTCCAGGGAGATGACTCAGTGGCTAACAGCACTGCTGTGCAAGCATGGAGACCTGAGTTCAGACCCACACATAGAAATGCATGCCTATAGCTCCAAAGCTGAGGAGGGATGGGCTAGTGGAGACAGGCTGTTGGGGTTTGTAGGCCAGCCAACTTACCTCTGCAGTGGTCAGCACCAGACCCAGTAAGAAGTTGTCTTAAAGGAATAAGGTAGAGAATGATAAAAGCAGGAAACCTGATGTCGTCCTTTGGCTCCTACCCCTGCCCACACGCACACGCACACACACACACACACACACACACACACACACACATACACACACACTATCCACTCTCACATGCAGCATACCCAGCTTAAAGAACAAGAGGCTTGTATGGCCGGAACAGATTGAAGGAAGAAGAAGAGTATTAGGAGGTAAGTGGTAATAGGAGGGGTTAACTGTGAAAGACAGTGGCTTTCAAACTTTAGAGTGACTGGAGTCATCTGCAAGGTTCATTATAATGCTGTGTCCCGAGCCCTCTCCTGTAGTTTCTGGTTCTATAGATCTGAGTAGGGCCCTAGAAATTCTTTTCTGGTGGCTTTGGGTTTTCTCCTTGAAGGAGGAAGCAAAATATATTCATTGAAAGTGAAAGTGGAGAGAGGATTGGGATTTTGAGGAAAGGAAAATGAAGATCATTTCAAGGAGAATAGAAGAGAATGAATAATGGTTGTTGGTGGTGGCACATGCCTTTAATCCCAGCACTTGGGAGGCAGAAGCAGGAGGATCTCTTGAGTTTGAGGCCAGCCTAGTCTACGTAGTTCCAGGCCACCCAGGGGATACATAGTGAGACGCTTAACTAAGGAAATAGAGTAGAAGTATTGGCAGTGTTAATAACACATGAAGTTCGAGTCATAAGAAGATGGGAGCATGGTACAGTGTTGTGTCAGGAACTTGTTACTTTCCTGTACTACAGGTCTATCAGAATCCAGCCCCATTTGTAAGAAACGGGAGAGGGTCAGGTTTCTGCTACTGACCACAAGTCTAGCTAGGGTCTACTGAGAACATTAGGGAAGCATGAGATATTTATTTCTACTGCTGAGGAATGATGAGCCTAGGGTCTTACTCCTGCCATGAAAAAAGCTCAGAGGCTGTGTAGATGGTGTGGTAGTGGGGTGCCGCTGCTTTGGCACTAGCTTGCATTCCCAGAATGTGCCCTGGCAATAGAACATGAGTATCTTCTATGCATCTTGTGTTAGTGTAAGATGGGCTTGAGTCCTGTCCTGTGGGACCATTTTGAAGAGATAAAGAGACTTCATAACAAGCAGCAAGGAGTCAGCCATTTGGGCTTATGGAACAGTTTCAGAAGGCCACCCAGAATAGTGCAGTATCCATCAGAGACTAACAAAAATTTCACCTTTGAATTTCCACCAGGGACCTGCCAGGTCAAAGAACCACCAAGTCAAACCAGACTTGCAGACTTTCCTTGTCCCTCCTCCTCAGTACCTATGCCTGGAATAATCAGCACGGAGGTGAGAAAGAATTGTGGAGAGCAGGGAGCTCTCCTCCATTCCCTAAAGCAGCCTCCTTGACTTAGGTGAGGCAGAGCTGGAAGGAGGAAAGATTTAAAGCCACCACAGGGGCCCGTTATTTATTACACAGAATTATGCATGCTAATTTAGATTGTTTACTTCTTGAGCTGATCACGGGACTGTCAGTTAACTGAGAATATCACAGTGGGGCTAGACAGATGTTTCTGTGGTTGAGAGCTCTGGCTGCTCTTGGAAAGAACACAGGTTCGATTCCCAGCACCCATAAGATGGCTCATAACCATCTGACTCCAGCCCTAAGGGATCCAGTGCCCACTTTGGTGTCTGGGCACACCAGGCTCCCACATGGTCCACAGACATACATGCAGGCAAAACACTCATAAAACAAAGTAAACAAATTAATAAATAAATAGAAGACAATTCCAGGCTTGCTGCAGCCTTTCTCAGCAGAGAGAGAGTTTACTCTTTCAGGGCTGTGGGAGACAAGAATGAAGTTGGATATGGATATCAGTCTAGACCTGGGTCATGTTCAATATCCCTTTCAGAGCTCTCCAAGCAGTGTTCTGCAATTATTCCTGTGCTCCTGATTTTGTTCCCGTAAAACAGTCCTAAGAGAGAACACAGTTCCAAAAGAAACAGTGTGATCTTGGCAGAGACAGCTCAGCTCCAAGCACTTACCAGTTACGTAATCACACAAAGCTCTCTGGCTTTTCACAGAAACTAGTAATTAGAACCTTTCATTTCCAGGTCATCATCTTTCCCAGGTGAGTTCTCTAACTAGCCACCTGGTTGTAGGACTTTTGGCTACTGCAGTGATTGCTTTAGGGATCTAATTGCCTTTGCTTCCCAAAGCAATTCATTTTCCATACTGCAAAGTGATCTTTATGAAAATGTAAATCAGATTATGTCACCTTTCTGCATAAAATCCTTCAATGAATTCTCATTGCTTGAGAACAAAAGACAGACTCCTTCCCAGGTCCTGTGTGATCTTACCCAGGCATTGTTCTGCAGTCCAACTGCTTAACTCACTCTTCCCCTCCTCAGTACTCCAGCAGGAGCTTGCTGTTCATTCCTTATGCACTCCACGCCCTCTCTACATCTATACATGCCCCCTCCATCTTCCTAAAATATTCTTTCCCTCAATTCATTTTCATCTTCTGGATCATCTTACCAGTGACATGTTTTTCTTTCCTGTGGAAGAAATTCCCCAGGTGCCCTCTTTCTGGACATAGAATTAAACTCTTATTTTCCAGCAATGTACACTAGGCAGGTCATGGATAGTCAGAGGGATGTTTTCATACAAAGAAAGTGAAAGGCAGATGAGCTGTGTCCATTTTCTCCCACTTCTTTCCCTACCTAGAAAGGTCTGGTTTTAAAGGTGATGGAGTCATAGTATACAAGAAGTTTGGCCATTTAGGAGAAAATTGAACTCTGAAACAGAACTAAACCCCTAAAGCTAATGAATGCGAGCATGTTACGGCAATTGTCATTATGCATCTGGGTATGTCTTCCTGTTCACCTTACCACAAAACCCTCTGTTTCCTGTAGCATGCGTCAACATTTATCTTACCACGTGCCAGTATATGCTTTCTAATTGTTCCACTTTAAATATTTGTTTTTATTTTTTGACTACATATATGGGGGTTATGCATGTGTGAGTACAGTGGCTGAGACCAAAGACATGGAATTTCTTGGAGGTGGAGTTATAGGCAGTTGTGAGCTGCCTGATGAGGGTTTGGAAAATTGAACTTGAGTCCTCTGCAAGAGAAGTACTCACTCTTACTATCTTTCTAACCTCTTATCCTACTTTTAAATGAAGAAAAATAATGTTCACATCAGGAAACAAATATTTTATCAATTATTTATGACTAAAAAATTCCCAGTAAATTTTTTAAATACTAAAAATTTTTTTCCTAATATAACAAGGAACCTGAAGGTTGATGACTTGGCTTTAGTTCAGGAGCACAGAAGTGTCAGGAGTAAGGGCTTTGTGCTTCTCTTGGTGTCCTGATTCTCATAGTCACAGATGCATTCTTTTTTTTTTTTTTTTTTTTTTGGTTTTTCGAGACAGGGTTTCTCTGTGTAGCTTTGCGCCTTTCCTGGAACTCGCTTTGGAGACCAGGCTGGCCTCGAACTCACAGAGATCCGCCTGGCTCTGCCTCCCGAGTGCTGGGATTAAAGGCGTGCGCCACCACCACCCGGCCACAGATGCATTCTTAATTAGGCAGAGACACCTTACTGACTAGACTTCTTGGAAGTCTCTCTGATTGCCACAGCACTCCCCACCCTCCCCGCTTTGGCTTCACTTCAAGGATCTGTTCACTTGTTAGTACTCTGGTATAAATATGTTATGTTCTCCATGATGACTGAATCCAATCTAAAAAAACAAAAACAAAAACCCTTTAAATGCATATTCCTTCTCTGCCACTTCCCACATTTCAGTATCAGTAGCTCCTAGGGCCTAAACTTCTCTTCAGTTCAGTGGATAAGGGGAATATGTTTTACTCATTTTTTATGTGCATTGGTGTTTTGCCATGGGTAGCAGGTCCTCTGGAACTGGAGTTACAGACAGCTGTGAGCTGCCATGTGGGTGCTGGGAATTGAACCCAGGTCCTCTGGAAGAGCAGTTAGTGCTCTTAAGCACTGAGCCATCTCTCCAGCCCTCCTTTTACTCATTCTTTACCTTTTCTGTTTGTTTGGGGATTGGAATGGAGGGAGGTATATCAGAGAAGATTAAACTTACTCAATTAATACATCATTGATATGTTTTTCAAGACAAATATATAAATGTTAACTTTTGTGTGTGATGCAGAGCTCCCCACAGGGACATGTGCAGGAACTGACTTTGGTTGATTCCTTATGATATATAACCCAACTGCCCCTTAAATCCATAGCTCCTAACCCTGACAGTGTATGTCGGTTAGTTTTTGTCAAATAGACACAAACTAGAGTCACTTGAGGAGAACATCTCAGCTGAGAAGATGCCTCCATCAGATTGGCCTGTAGGCATGTCTGTGGGGCGTTTTCTTGTTGATTGTGTGGAGGGCCCAGCCCAGTCTGGGCATTGCCACTCATAGGCAGGTGGGCCTGGGCTTTGTAAGAAAAGTCATTGAATAAACCAGGGGAAGCAAACTAGTTAAGCATCATTATGGCCTCTGCTTCAGTTCCTGCCTCCAGGTTCCTGCCTCCAGCTCCTGCCCAGGCTTCCCTCGATGATAGACTGTAACCTGTAGGATGTTATAAACCCTTTTCTTTCCAAGTTGGTTTTGTCAGTTTTACCACAGCAAACAGGCAGCAAACTAGGGCACAATGTATCCACTGCCACCTAGTGCTAATGAGCCTCACCTTCCCTGACAAGGTCCCAACATACCTCAAGACCGTTTACCTTTCACGGAGCACATGGGGAACCCATGCACATTTGTCTTGTCAAACAGTGGAATGTGAAGCAGGCAGCAGGTGACAGTTCTTTCCTTGTGCTGATGAGAAGTACCAGTCACTGTGCCCATATGGCTCTAAACAATTTCCTCCTGTTCCCCTCCTTCTATGACCCTGTACTCATAAATATCTTTGACACAATACATGGTGATTTAGGTATATGGGTGTTATAACGGAGAACTACCAGTGCTCTTCACACTCACTTTCCTCCTGGGAAGTCAACTATACTATATTCCCTATCTTCCCATGGAGTTGTATGTCAACAGCTAATGGAGGTGAGACGGTTGGTTAATAATGAAACTGCTGCTTCCAGACTTAATTTTTTTTTCCTCTTTTTACCCCTCTTTGGTTTTTTCAAGACAGGGTTTCTCTGTGTAGCTTTGGAGACTGTCTTGGAACTTGATCTATAGACCAGGCTGGCCTCAAACTCACAGAGACCTGCCTACCTCTGCCTCCCAAGTTTCCATGTTTTCCAACTTGATGCACTGGAGCAGAGGTGCCTAAATCCCTGAGCATCACCAAAACTGAAGTCATTCACCTGCTTTGGGTTTCATTTAAGTGAGAAATACATTGCTGTTTTCCTGAGGCACTAATAGTCTCTTAAAAGCCCTTTGAGTTGAAGGGGACAAAGCACCTATAAAGAAAAGTATACAAAACAATATTTAACTCTGATTTATCACAAAGCCACTGATAATCTCCCAGATTATGTAGCAGAAGGCTGTTATCACCTAAAGCCACTTCCCAAACACAAGCAGCTTTTGTGTGTGTGTGTGGTTAGAGTGTTAGAACTTTTTTTAAACCTTTATTCTTCTCTCATGCATTACATTCTGACCACAGTTTCCCCTCCAGATCAACTCCACCTATTTCCCCAAAAAAAGAAAAAAAAATGGGGGGAAAAAAAAAAGCAGGCTTCCCAGGGATCTACTGAGCATGGCCTAACAAAATACAATAAGACTAGGCGAGGCTGGAGAGATGGCTCAGAGATTAAGAGCACCGACTGCTCTTCAAGAGGTCCTGAGTTCAATTCCCAGCACCCACATGGTGGCTCACAACCATCTGTAATAAGATCTGGCAATCTCTTCTGTGTACATAATAAATAAATTAATCTTTTAAAAAAAAAAGACTAGGCACAAACCTTCATATCAAGGCTGGACAACCCAGTAGAAGGAAAAGGGTCCTAAATGCTGGCAAAGGAGTCAGAGACAGCCCCTGCCACCTCTACACACACACACACACACACACACACACACACACACACACACACACACACACACTCCTATTGTTGGAAGTCCCATAAGAACAAGCTACACAACTGTAACATATAGGCAGAGGACCTAGCTCAGACACATACAGGGTCTCTGCTTATTGTGTCAGACTCTTTGAGCTACTACTATGAGCCCTGCTTAGTTGTTTCTGTGGCCTATGTTCTCCTGGCGTCCTTGAACCCTCTGACTCCTACAATCCTTCCTCCCTCTTTTCTTCAGACTTCCCCTGGCTCTTCCTAGTGTTTAGCCAGTCTATGCCACCATTGCCTCAGCATGTCTTGCAGGAAGGACAGATTGTAGGTCGAAGGTTTTGTGGCTGGGTTGATATCCCTGGATTGATGCTATGAGCCTTGCTTTGTTATAAAAGATGGCTAGTTTGGGCTCCATATCCCCCATTACTAAGAGACTTCACTTGGATCCCTCTCATAAAGTCCAGGGAGTTTCCCCTGCACTAGGTTTCTATATCGCCCCCCAAAATCCCCCCAATTCTGTCATCTCTCCCAGTACTCTTTCCCTCCATCCCTCCCACCTACCCCCTCCTGATTCCCTCCTGTTCCCATCCCCACCCACTCCCAGTCCACTGGTAAAATCTGTTTTATTTCCCTTTCTCTGGGAGATCCATGCATCCTCCCAAGATTAACTAAAAAAAAAAAAAAAATCAGTAGCCCTCCTATACACAAATGACAAACAGATTAAGAAATCAGGGAAACAACACCCTTCACAATAGCGACAAATAATATAAACTATCTTGGGGTAACTCTGTTGTGTTTTAAAAATGGCGAGGAGTCATACCATACAACAGGGCTCACGTGGGAGGTTTATTGAGGGGAGGGGAAAGAAGGGACAGAGAAGGGGGCAGAGACCAGTCCTTGGGGATGAGAGCAAAGGAAGAGAAAGAGAACGAGATGGGATGTGGGCCAGGCCCGCCTTTTATAAGGAAACGTAGTGAATGCACACAGAGAGTGCTCTTAGTGGCTGCAGCTGAGGATATATCCTGTCAGGACCCAAAGGGCAGGCCAGTACCCATGCCTAAATGAAATGCTAACAAACTCTAACCAAGCAAGTGAAAGACTTATATGACAAAAACTTCAAGTTTTTGAAGAAAGAGATTGAAGAAGATACCAGAAGATGGAAAGATCTCCCATGCTCATGGATTGGTAGGAAAATGTACCATAGTAAAAACGGCCATCTTACCAAAAGCAGTCTACAGATTCAGCACATTTCCCATCAAAATTCTAACACAAGTCTTTAGAGACCTTAAAAGGACAATACTCAACTTCATATGGAAAAACAAAAAACCCAGAATAGCTAAAACAAGCCTGTATAAGCCAGGCAGTTGTGGTGTATGCCTTTAATCCCAGGCAGAGGCAGGTGGATCTCTTTGAGTTCAAGGCCAGCCTGGTCTACAGAGTGAGTTCCAGGACAACCAAGACTGATTTACAGAGAAACCCTGTGTCTCGAAAAACAAAACAGTTCTGTATTATAAAAGAACTTTTGGAGGTATCACCATCCCTGATTTTAAGCTCTACAGTTATAGTAATAAAAAAAACCTCACGGTATTAGTATGAAGACAGGTTGATCAATGGAATCAAATAGAAGGCCCAGACATAAATCCACACATCCATGCACATCTGATTTTAATAAAGAAGCCAGAAATACACACTAGATAAAATACACTGTGGTGCTGGTCTAACTGGATGTTAGCATGTAGAAGAATGCAAATAGAACTATATCTATCACCCTGCACAAAACTCAAGTCCAAGTGGATCAAAGACCTCATAAAACCAGACACACTGAACCTGGTAAAAGAGAAAGTGGAGAATAGCCTTGGATGCATGGGCACAGGAGACAACTTCCTGAACAAAACACCAATCTAGCAGTCACTCAGATCAACAATAAATGGGACCTCATGAAACTGAAAAGCTTCTGTAAGGCAAAGGATGCTGTCAATAGGACAGAACAGCAGCCTACAGAAAAGATTTTCACCAACCCCACAACTGATAGAGGGCTAATATCCAAAATATATAAAGAACTTGAGAAATTAGATCAATAAACCAAATAATCCAATTAAAATGGGATGCAGATCTAAACAGAATTCTCAATAGAGGAATCTCAAATGGCTGAGAAACACATAAGGAAATGTTCAACATCTTTAGCCGTCAGGGGACTGCAAATCAAAACTACTTTGAGATTCCGTCTTACACCTTTCAGAAAGGCTAAAATCAAAAACACAAGTAACAGCTCATGCTGGTGAGGATGTGGAGCAAGCAGAATACTTCATTGCTGGTCTGAGTGTCAACTAGTAGAGCCATTATGGAAAACAATGTGGAGGTTCCTGAGAAAATTGAGAATGGATCTATCTCAAGACCCATCTATACCATTCTTGGGCATATACCTAAAGAATGCTCCATCCTACCACAACAACACTTGCTCAACCATGTTCATTGCCGCTTTATTCATAATAGCCAGGGACTGGAAACAACCTAGATGTCTCTCAACCAAAGAATGGATAAAGAAAATGTGACATATTTACACAAAGGCGTATTACTCAGCTGTTAAAAACAATAGCATCCTGAAATTTGCAGGCAAATGGATGGGGTTAGAAAATATTATCCTGAGTGAGATAACCCAGCCCCAGAAAGACAAAATGGTATGTGCTCACTTATAAGTGGACATTAGCTGTTAAACAAAGGACAATCATTCTGCAATCCACAGACCCAGAGAGGCTAAGTAGCAACTTTCTTTTCTTGCTCCCACAGAATTTCCATCCTTACTCAATGTTATTTCATTGGTCTTCTACATAGTCTTACCACTTAAACTTCCATATCTAAATAGCATTTCCATGTGTCTAGCTTTTTGTACTCACCCCTTAACATGCATCTGTATCGAGCTCAACTATATTAATTTTTATTAATGTGAATAAACCACAATTTAGTGATTGCTTAAACTGTTAGTGTACTTATGAGGAGTGGCTGGGCCATCTTTTCAAGAAATAAAAGCCCAAAATATTGATTTAAGCCAATGTGGTAATTTTAAGACTTCTTTTTTATTTTTTACATTTTTTTTCTTTCATTTGGAAGGAGCAGTATTACATGTGTGCCGTGGTGTGTGTGTGGAAATCAGAGACATTTGTTGAGAATCTTTTCTATCTTGTGGTTATCAGGGATTCAACCTGGGTTGTCAGTCTTAGAGTTAGGTGCCTTTAGCTACTAAGCATCTCACCTCCAGTGTTATTTTTTTCCCTGTCAATATAGTTTGAGAGGGACTCTGATCACACTCAGAGACCCAACTAATGGAGACAGTATCTCAACATAAGCTCTTGTAGTCACTGAGGCAAGAAAAGGGAGCAAAGCCAATCCTTTCTGCTCCTGTGTAACTGACCAAAACAATTACCAGTGTGAAATATAGCTTCATAGATGGTAAAAAGCAAACAACCCCCTCAAAACCTCTAACCATTCTCAAAGGGAAGAGAAATAATATTTGTGCACTGTCTAGTAACTGCTGTGGGATGTTCTGTATGTCAAATATGTTGCTCTGATTGGTTAGTAAATAAAACACTGATTGGCCAGTAGCCAGGCAGGAAGGATAGGCGGAACAAGCAGAGAAGAAAATTCTGGGAAGTGGAAGGCTGAGTCTGAGACACTGCCAGCTGCTGCGATGACAAGCAGCATGTGAAGATGCCACGAGCCACGAGGCAAGGTATAGATTTATAGAAATGGATTAGTTTAAGATGTAAGAACAGTTAGCAAGAAGCCTGGCACGGCCATACAGTTTGTAAACAATATAAGTCTCTGTGTTTACTTGGTTGGGTCTGAGCGGCTGCAGGACTGGTGGGTGATAGAGATTTGTCCTGACTGTGGGCCAGGCAGGGAAACTCTAGCTACAAGTAACTATTCCAAATTATTTTTGATTTGTCCTTCCTGCAAATAGTGACATTTGTGAAAAAAATGTTTTAATGTCTCTTCTTTGTATGTATGTATTCTTACCAGAAATAGAAATAACCAAGAATATAATTTGTTTATATACATAAAATGTAATCTCAGATTTGTAGATAATTCTATTTACAAATTTTATTTGGAAACATAGTCTCTTGTAGCCCATTCTGACCTTGAACGCACTATATAGCTGAGAATGACTTAGAATTTCTGATCTCTACCTCCCAAGTGCTGAGATTATAGGTGTGTACCACCATGCCCAGTTTTATGAGGTGCTTGAGATCAAACTCAGTGTTTTGTGCATGTAGGCAAAAACTACCAACTGAGTCACATTTTCAGCTCCAAAATTAAATTTTTAAAAATTCCTTTTACCAAGGATAGTTCATTTAGTCCATATATTATGGTTTGAATATGTTGAAGTCCTGATCCCAAATGGTGGTGTTATTTTGAGAAATGATAGGCACTTTAGATTTTAGGGCATAACTGAAGGAAGCAGGTCACTGGTAATATAACTTGAAAAACGTATCTTGTCTCCAGCTCTTTCCTCTGTCCTCCTCAGCTTCCTCTCATGAGGTGAGCAACTTTGCTTCAGTTCATGCTCACTGCCTCAGTCTCTTCACAGGTGCACAGCAATGAATCATCAACTATTGAGATTCTTGCAACAATGAGCTGATAACACCTTCTTTAAGTTGTTTCTTTAAGATATTTGTCATGTTGGTAGACATCTATCCTGGAGAAGTAAGGTTGTTATTGTGATTAAACCTGACTTTGTGGTTCTTTGGGATTGGTTTGGGAGAATTTGGAAAAGTGCAGAGTTACAAACTAGAGAAGTGCCAGAATGTTGTTAGAAATGTTTAATGGGCAATTCTGGTGAGAATGCAGAAGGCCAGAATGCTGATAGGAGACAATAAAGATGAGAAGAAGGTCTCTCTTGGGGAATTGGATTACAGACCATTCATTTTTAATCCCAGTAAAGAACTTGTTTAGATTTTAGTAGTATCCTGAGTCTTTGCATGAGGGTGAATTTAAAGGTTCAGACTAGTTAATACAGCAGAGGACATTTCAAGGCAGCCTGAATTAAAAGGGCATGGTTATTGCTAGCTGCTTTTAGTCAATTTTATAGCAAGAATGTTTTCCAAAAGCAAGGTGTTAAAATTTGAAAATCTTTCACTTAGAGCAGAAAAAAAAACAAAAAAACTTTAAAGTTGAAGCCAAGAGGAATGTGGTTGTTGAAGAGATTAGGGCCATTAAAAAGAAACTAAGTAAGCCACCAACTCATGCCTTTAATCCCAGCACTTGGGAGGCAGAGGCAGACAGATATCTGTGAGCTCCAGGCAATCCTGGTCTACAAAAGTGAGTTTCAGGACAGCCAGGTCTACATAGAGAAACCTGTCACAAAAAAAAAAAAAAAAAAAAAAAGAAAGAAAAAGAAAAAGGAAAAGAAACTAAGTAGACTATGTGTGATTGTGCATGTCTACCAATGCCAGCCAGCACTTGGTAGCTAGGCGGCAGGAGGATCAAGAATTCAAGGTCAACCTCAGCTATATAGCAAGTTGAAGTTCAGACTGACTATATGAAACCCTGTCTCAAAAGATAAGAGGTTAAAGCAGCAACTCAGTGGTTAAGAGCACTTGTTGCTATTGCAGATGACCTGGGTTTGATTCCTAGAATCCATATGGTAGCTCACAACTTTCCATAACACTAGTTTCAGAGAATCTAATACCTTCACAGGACTAGGCATGCATGTAGTGCATATATACATACATGCAGGCAAAACACTCATGCACATAAGATAACCCCCTAAACCAAACAGTCAAATATTTGGCATCAGAACACCAGAAAAGTACCTGAGGGTTTCTCAGGAATTGGCTAGCTGCCACCCTTGGTAGGCACATGGATATAAAGGTTTTAATTCATTCAAAAGACTTTGCTTTGAGAAGTGTTCACTTAGGAAAGTGCCCCCCTGTTTTCATCCATCCAGGTGTTCAGAGGCCATTGAAGAGTAGCTACTGCTTGAGCTAGCAGCAGACCTTGGCATTGCCCGCGTGATGCTGGAGTTTCAAGCATGTAGAATGTAAGAGTTGTAGAATTATAGGCTTTCCCTCTCTATTTCAGAGGAGAGTCTAAAAGGCCAATGTATGTATGGTAGGACCAGAATCCCCACAGGAAATCTCTGACAATGTGTAAAGTTGTAATAGTGAGTGGAGCTGCAGAGGACACTCCAGAAATTTAGAGAGGCCATGGACATACAGCATCTGCCATGGAAAGCCTCGGTGAGTGGAGCAAGGTCTAGAGAAGCCACGTGGGCTGCAAATGGTAAGGCTTTAGTGGTGGGGATGGATCCATGCACATTTGAGCTCATATCATTTCACCACATACCCGGGGTACTTTTGGGAATGGGCTGTAGGACTAAATGTTTGTCCCGCTAGGTTTCACTCTTACACTGGTCCAACCTTTCTTTGGTGTCTATTCCACCCTCTTAGAATGGAAATGTTTACTGTGTGTCATATTTTAGAATATTTCTTGAGTTTTATGGGGGGTTATAGTTAAGAGTTTAGGTCTGAGGAAATTGAACGTGGATTTTTGAGAAATGCATTTTAGCTGGATATTGTGGTTTGGGCCTCTAATTTCAGCATTTGGGGAGCTGAGTCAGGTGCATCACAAGTTTGAGACCAACCTGGAACACAGCAAGAACCTGTTTCAAAACAGAAAGGCGGGGAGGGGGGGCGGTAATATGCATTTGGCATTATAAGAATAATATGACCTTTTGAGATCCCGTTGTGGAGTAGTGAAGTTTAGATATGATGTATCCCCCAAACGGATGTATGCACAGAAGGCTTAGTCCAATCCTGGTGGCACTATGAGAAGCTGACTGGATAATGAAGGTGCTAATTTCAACAATGGATAAATGGACCATTAAAAGGAATGGCCTAGAAGGAGGTCCCTGGGGAGGGTGCTTTCAAAGGGCATAACATGTTCCTAGAACTTCCATGGGACAGGAAATAGATCCCAAGGAAAGCAGGAGTTTTACCCTGAATAGCCTCATCGGTGCCTGAAAAAACACTTCATATGGAGAAGTGCTTGCTCAGTTGGTTATTATTGAATGAGTGAGGGGTCGTACATTGGCCTTTGTTTTGGGTATATGATTCATTTGGAGAATGTGGTAAGGCAGAAGTGGGACATTCCAATAATGCTGCTAAATGCCTTAAGCAACTTTCAAATAATGTTCTCCATTTAAAACTACCCACTAGATATTTAATGCAAGTGCTGAGACCACAGTAGAAAGCTGAGCAAGGAATCAGAATTCTGTGTTAGCTATTGCTAGGTTTCCCTATCCCCTTGTAAACAGCACTAAAAGCAGGCCCCTGTGCCCAGAGAGTACCCACAGCCTTTGCCCCTCTTGTTTTGCACATGTCCCCCTTCTTCCTCTATCAGTAGCATCCTTTTCCCTCCATGTGCCACATTGTGTACTCTGTGCATACTGCAATCTTCTTCCAAATCCCAGAAGTCATTCCTGACACCACTACAGCTTTATTTTGGTGGGGGCTCAGGATAAGGTTGGGCTGCACACATGGACTCTCCGTTGGATACAGGTGTCAGGGCTGAGCTTCGTGGGTAGTGGCAGGTGCATCAGGATGTTCTTGCTGTGCAGCTTGGTAGTGCCAAGGGGTCCGGTCATGTATACAGGACAGGAGTACACACCCAGGCCAGCTGAGACTGGTGCAGCCTTGGTCCCAAGGGCTTGTGTGCTGACGCTGACAGGAGGCAGGGGGCTGGGTTGACTGGAAAAGCTGTCCTGCACGGCCCCATCCATTTGGTCCCACTCTGCATGTTGGAGCTGTAACCCGATCAGCAGCAGTCCCATCTCAGGAACTTTGGGGTTTGGGCCATTCTCGACCTGGGGGGTGCCAGAAAATAGGCAAAGCTATGAAGATGAGAGTCAGATCAGAGTCAGGGTCAATAGGATGGGGTATAATCAGACACTTAGAGGAGGTGGAATGGGGAGCAGAAAGGGTGATGTCAAGATACCCGGATATGCAGAGGGTGGTTGTTCAGCTCCTGACGTTTAGGTGGGAGACTGCCAGAGCCAGAGCCTTGGTTACCAGGAAGATTGGGACTGGGCACCGAGGACTCCAGGACAGCCTCCCAACGCAGTGCCAGCAATAGACGACGAGGATGGCGAAAAGCTGACAGGTGAAATATGCGCTCTGGTTCATTGGCATTTTCGCTCGTGTCACTGTCCAGGTAGCGAATCAACAGGTGCCCACGGCGGGACAGTTGTCGCAGCCATTGCCAGGGCAGCTGTGGCCCAGCAGGCGCATGAGGTCTCCAAGGCCGAGGTAGGCGTCCAGCCCAAAGAGCATGGGCCACTGCTGCACAGCGGCTGGAGGTGCATGGGGTCTCACCCTTCAGCTGCTGCAATAAGCAGTCAAGGTCGCGCTGCAGTATGCTCACCAGCTGCCTCAGTTCCAGCACCTCTGTCTCTAAGAAGCCCTCCAGAGGCCGGTGGGCAGTGGGCCCCAGCACCGCCCAGGGGGTGACACACTGGCCTGGTCGAGCACGGTTGGTTAGCAAAGCCTGAAGTGCCACCAGCCTCTTCTTGGCTTGCACCAAGCGTTGCCGAAGTCGCCTTTCTTTACGCTGGGCGCTTCCTCCGCCAGCTGAAGGAACCCATGTGGGTGAACACTGCTGCAACGCATTCAGGAGAGCACGACTCTGGCATCTCAACAGCCAGGACTTGGGCCCTTCATTCAGTCCACAAACACGAGGTTCAGCTGGTGTGGGCAGTAGATGCATCCGGGCCTTGCACTCTGTCATGGCATCTAGCTTCCCAAGCTCTTGGAATTGGAGGTGAGAAACAAAATAGATTGTCCCCACCAGAGCCAAGGAAGTAGGCCTTCCTCTGACCCAATAATTACCAACATTGCCCTTTCATACCTTCATTGGTACGGATATTATCCACACTCCTGTGAGGACTGCAGTACAATGCACTTTTCCCCATCCTAGGGTGGACAGCTTACCTGGGCTAGGCATCAGAGTGGCCAGCAGATGCTGAGGTGTGTGTGGCTGGACCCAGCTTATGCTCCTGGGATTCAGACAGGCTCGTGTCAGGCTAATCAGGGCCTCTCTGTCCTCTGGGTCCTCCAAAGAACCTCCATAGAAAACTGAAGCTGTAGATGAAATCAGAACTTCAGTCCTTCCAGTTTCTATCACCCCTCAAAACAAAATTGTGTGTTTATCTATCACCTGTGTCCTGGCCTTCAGACTTCCACACCACCCTTTTCCAGGTCTTCTGGGGGCCAATCACCATATGGAGGACAGGAGGAGAACCTCACCAGCCAGGTCTAGCAAGGCAGCACTGGGGTTACTGAGACTGGCCCACAGATGCTCTTGGATCTGAAGAACGTTGGTCAAGGTTACTTGACTCCTGGGTAGGGGTACAGAGAGCATAGTTTTAATAACAATATACTGAGGACTCTCACATCTTTTCTTCAGTGCAAACCTCTCTCCTGAGCTCTAGACTTATGAGGACTCACTAGACATTACTACTTTACACCCCAATACAACTTGCTTTCTATTGCAATAATCATTTCCCCTATAAAACCTATTCCACCTCTTGCCCTAATAAGAGGTATTGCCAGCAACCCAGTTGTCTAAGAAGTCTAGGAGTCATCCTTATTCTTCACCATATATTTATTCTTGACCTCTATTCTGACGACCACCCATATCCTTACCACCCATATCATGATCTTTTCCTTAGATCCTCCTTAAAAGGTGTTCTTTTCTCCAGGCCCACCCCCTCTGTCTATTCTTCACATTGCAGCCTGGGTGATGCTTTTGACAGATAGAATCAAGTTTCCTCTCCTATTTAATGCTCCCCCCCCCCCCCGCCGCCCCAGCTTCCTGATGTCTGCAGAATGACCCGAGGCCCCTTGCCATGGCCCTAAAAGCCCTTCTTTGTGATGAGCTTCACTTTTCTCTACTCCATCCCCATCATGTCCACCTCAGCTGCACTGAAGTCTTTCCCTCTGCTTCAAAAAGCCCTGTTTCTATCTAACTAGCTTTTGCTTTTAAGGCTCAGTTCAAAGTGAGATTGCAAACAAAGTCCTTGGAGAAGACTTCCTTGCCTTCCCCTTGCCTTCACTCTTTGGAGGTTCCAAAGATCAGTTTTCTCATCCAAGCATATGGAAAGTACTCAGTGTTTGCTGGGTGACTGAATAGGGCTGGTGGATCCCTCACCAGCGCCCCCTGTGTGCTTGCAGCTTTATCCCATAGAGCTGTCTGTGTAGTAGGAGACCATGCAGGAGGAACAAAGGTAGTGTCTGGGTGAGGGGTTGCCTGCAGAGTCCTTGCTGGGAATCCACACTGTCGATCAAGATACGGCCCAGTTCTAAGGACTGGTCCCAGAAAACAGTCATGGAGTGATGGGTCAGCACCCCTGTAGAGGAAGCAGAGTCCTGAGTCAGTACAGTACAATCACTCTCCATCCTTAGGACTTGATAGCTCATAAAGGGATGCTTCTCACCTGGCAAGGAAGCACTGGCCTCAGTAGATACAATCAGCCAAAGACGGAAATCTCTGTGGACAGTAGACACATTCTTGCTTTCTTGTTCGGCTAACAGTTCCGAGTCTGAGGCCACTAAGTTTAGATAAGGGGCTGGAATAAATCCTCAGGTAATAAATAGACTGACCCACAAGTCCACAGGTCATCTTCAAGACTGGAGCAACAGGAATCAGACACAAGGCCAAAGGGATAGGCTTACACTTGGGAGATCAGCCATGAAGCCTTAGAATTCAAGCTCAGGACAAAGTGTAGGGGAGGATCCTCGAAACCATCCTGAAGCAGTACACTTACCCTTGGCTTCATCCAGCAGTCCCAACAAGGGCTGTAGCAGTTCTCTTGGCCAATGGGGCATCAAATGACAATTATCCAGCACCAGCCAGTGCCCCTGGAGCATAGCCTGGCGTAGAGTGTTGACTATAGTTGAGACAGGATCCCAGTCTTCAGAACCTAGTGCTATCACATGCAGGTGCTTCTGTGTCTAGAAACCATTAGAAAGGTGACAGAGTAAGTCAAAGTGATCTTGGGGTGACTTGATAGACTCAGAGTTATGCCACAATAACCCTAAAGTACCTGTGTTAAAAAGACCTATAAGGATGCTGGGACAGGGCCCCCACACTCCATCCCAGCCCATAGAAGCCCACTCACTCTGGGTCAAGTGACTAGATTCAAACCTTTTCATGGTTGGCAGCTAGTTTCCGGATGACAGTCATAGGATGCAAGGTGGCTGTAGGGTGGCCAGGTGGTGGCAGCACGATCAGGATGGGCTGAGTAGCTTGACTGTGTTCAAAGATCATGGTAGGGGCACCCAGGTCTTCATCTAGGGGCCGACCTAGTAGGCTGGTGGTGAGGTCTGCTAGGATACCTGCCAGGCAATCTGGTCGCAGTACACGCCACAGAATCAGCTTCTGGAGGAGGCTAAGTGGCTCAGAATTAGGACCAGGTGCAGGACCCAGCACGGTGGATGATAGTGACAAGTAATCCTGCCACACAATGGAGTGGCCTGCCAGGGATGCACGAAGCCCAGCAAATGGGGACAGCAGCTCCAATGCCCCACATTCTTGCCAGGCTCTTAAGCCTAGCCAGGCTGGCCTAACCACACCAGGGATCTGTGTGTTATGGCCTGTGCTGGGAGAGGCTGACAGTCCAGGCCACAGTGCCAACCTCTCTAGCTTTGGTGTCTTCTTTGTCACTTGCAGCAGGGCCAAAGCACCCAAGGCACCCACCAAAGGTGCTTGGGTCAAGCCTAGGGCAGCCAAGGTGCTGCTCAGCAACTGGCGGGTCAGATGTATTTTCAGCTGCAGCATATGGCTGGCCAAGTCCTCTCCATGATAGCTATCATGTGGTTTCATGCTGTCTAGAGCCCGCCTGGTGACTGCCAACCACTTCTCTAAATTCATAAAGAAAAATGGCAGCAGGTTCTCTAGTGGACTTAGGGCCTTTACCACAGCCATTCCATGACAAGCTACCTGCCGGTAAGGTGCCCACAGTGCCATCTCCTCCAGCTTCTGCTCTTCTATCTCTTCCCTTTGAGCATTCAGTTGACATATCTTTGCCTGAGTTCTCACCATTTCTCTCATAAACTTGGACGGTTTCTTACGCTTTGGGTTCTGAAGTTGCAATATCACCAGCAACCGTTCCTGCATATGGTAATCTGTTTGATGGATCTGGACCTTTGTGATGGTCCCCAAACATCATCTCTAGCTCTATACTTAAACCCTTCCAATGTTTATCCCACCCCACAGATTGGGCCCCCAAGTACCTCAGCAGCCTCCACAGCTTCATAGGTATCCACTGCTCTGACTTTGAGGTCCTGCCAGCGGGTCTCAAGCTCTGGACGCTCTCTGCACAAGATTTCATGCAGCATCTGTTCTTCTAGTATTTCCATGTTCAGACCCAGATCCAGAACATTCAACCCTTTCAGCAATTTACGACCTAGTACTTGGGGTCACATGGAAAATGTAAACTTACCCATGTCAGAGTCAAGGGTAGAGTAGACAGAGAATTTGGCTCTCCATTGCAGTTCTGAGCCTGCTCTGGGCCTAGTTGAATGAAGACCTCTTAGGGATGATTCTGGGGGCCTAGTATGTCCACAAAGCTATGCTAGTAACCTACCCTCTGGTCTCACCTCGTTCCAAAGCATGGATAGGAAGGGTAGTGCTCAGATAGAGACAGAAGCCAGGTTGCACATGGGGTGGACTCAGATTCTCCCTCAATAGCAGCCCATGAAGTTCTTGGCACCCTAGGCTCAGCTCCATATTAGTCAAGAGCACAGGCAGGCCTATGAGGGAAGTAAGAACAACTATCCACACTGCCAGCACCCATGCCACCCAGTCCCTGCACAAGATGTGTTTCTCATCAGCTCTCTCTTGGCTGATAAGAGAGCTCAATCTAGATTCTTCAATATGGTAGGATGTAGGATCAAAGCTAAGGTCAGATTGGGGTATGAAAAGATTGTGGGGGCCACAGAATTAGGGAAGAAAATGGGGGTTGTGGTTCTCACCATTGGCAGCTGCCTCCAGGAGCTGAGGCCCCAACTCTGGGTCAGCACCTGAGAGCACAGTAAGGAGAGGTGGAGACTGAGTCTCAGATGATGGACTTGAGTTAGAACTCTCTGTTTCACTCTTTTCTTTCTCTGTTTCTTGCTCTTCCTTCTCTTTCTCCTCACTCTTGTTTTCCTCTGTTTTCTGTTCTTTTGTTTGGTTATTGGCCTCATTTCTATCTTCATCATCGTCATCATCACCTTCATCTTCCGTTTCATCCTCACTGTCTTGGTTTGTCACACGGTGCTTTGCTGGCATGAAAAGATACAAAAGAGTGTTTCTTAGAGGAGAAGCTTGTTTTCTAAGTTCTAGTTACCCAGGAGAGGGTTCATGAGTGGAGGTCTAGAGCAAGACAGTTTAGGAAAGCTGCTTAAGATCTATGGTTCAGTTTTCCCATCTGAAAAAATTGAGTTGATATTAGTGATAACCCCATAGGGTTGCTCTGGATATTAATTGTGATGATGTACAGTATGGACCAGCACACGGCAAACAGTAAATGCTGGTTTTCGTTATTACTTTAAAATTCCAAGGAAGGAGCTAGTCATCTCTGAAATTGACTCCATTTCTTCCCTTTCTGTGGGTTGATTAGAAGAGTCAATACTCACCCCCATCTTTTTTTAAACATAAATTATTCTGGCAGTAACAACTAAAAGAAATGTCCTCCCTGATAGGGAAATTGGTGCCTGAAGCAGTGGCTTACAAGTGAAGGGCTATAAACTATTGCACTGGAAAAGTCATGACTGGGGTACTGGAAACCACAAAAGGTGGTGTGGGTACAGCCTTCCCAATCCCTTTTCTCCTGCAAGAAGAGATAAGCACGTGTTTTCTTTCTAGGTTCTCTTACAAGTGGATGCTGCCTAGGCCTACAGTTTGTTGCATTGATTATAACAAATTACTGCAAATTCAGCAGTTTAAGCCACCATTTATTATCTCTAAGTACTGAAGGCTAGTGGTCCAGCACAACATGGCTAGATTCTCTGCTCAGCCACACACTGGGCTTAGATGAAGGTCTTCTCATCTAGGGCTGGAGGCCCTTCATGTTTAGTGGATTATTTGTTGTTTGGTTGTTTTTTTTAAGATAGGATTTCACTGTGTTTCCCAAACTGTCCCCAAACTGTTGGGATCAAGCCATCCTCATGTTGTGGCTTATTGAGTACCTGAGCGCATAGGTGTGTACCACTGAGCCTGGCTCTGACTGGGTTTTCACAGGATCTATTTCCTTCCTACAGCTGATCTGTAAGCCCCATGCATCTCCAAGCCAGCAACTGTCTGTTGAATGTCCCTGACCTTCTAATCTCTGTGTTTCCTTTTCTCCTTTCTGCTCTGAAGGGCTCATGATTAGCTTGAGCTTCACCAAGATAATTCAGAATGATAGCTCTCTTAAGGCACATTGATTAGTAACCTTGGTGCATCTGAAATTTTCTTATCCTGAATATTATAGGAATCATACCAGAAGGCAAAGGTCAGGGCTGTAGAAGTAGCTTGGTAGTACAATGCTTCCCTAGCATTTGAAAAAAGAAAATCATGGGGACCAAAATTCTGCCCAGCACTCCTGACAGGAGACATAGATTGCCAGCAGCAACTTTGACATGATACCTGAGTGGTAGACATCTTGCAACTGTGATGTATGGATTAGTTTCTAGGATGACCATAGCAAGTTCCCACAAACTTAATGACTTAAACTACTGTTCTCTCCGTTGTGGAGGCCAGATGTCTGAAATCAAAGTGCCAGCAAAGCTTCATCCCCTCCAAAGGCTCAAGAGGGGATCTGTCTTTGCCCTTTCCATCCTCTGGTGAGTGCAATTTTAGGTATTCCTCAGCTGTGGCTCCATAACTGCCTCCTTCATATGGTCTTCCTGACTGTATATGTGTCCTCTGTCTCTTAAAAGATGACTGTTGCAGGACTTAGGCCTCACTCATTTAAGGAGCAGAATGATCTCATTTCAAGGTCCTGAAGTTCATTATTTCTATAAAGACCTCTGTTCATATAAGGCAACAGTTTTCCTCTCATCTATTCAACTCCCCAAATCTTTCTTTTACAAATGGATTCATTTCCTTCTCCTAGGAACTCTATTCAGATGGATCCCTGATTCAAACATAGCCAATAAAAATATTTTCCAAGAATTTCTCAATGTTGCATGAATTTGGGTAATAAATATTACCCAAAATTGTAAGCTTTATTTGTTAGCAAGATTTACCATGTTGTTGAGTACAGCAGAGAAGTGGGAAATCAGGGCCATTGTAACATGAGCTAAAACCAATCAGACAAAAACAGTAAATGAAAACGAATTTATTAATATAGTTCAGGCTGGTAAAATAGGGTATGTGTTAGCCACAAAAACTCAGTATCTCTACCATGAAAAGGCAGACCATAGGAAGTTGAGAGTGTTGGGGAGCTTTTATCCCATGTCATTAATCCATGCCTACCTCTGCTCTCTTTGGAAGGTGGTGCAAACCACTTGTTCTGTTTCAGGGGTAGCGGATTCAACCAGATGAGGGCCTGGTTGCTGGGGTCAAGCAGCAGAGGCCAACGGCAGCTGTTGTAGTAGATGTGGCTTTGTAGTAGCAGGCCTAACAAGCGGGCTGACTTCGCTTGGGGCTTCCGGTCTCGATCCCACTGGTGCTGTTCAGATTCACAGCTCAGCAATTTCATAATCCTGAAGGGAGTACATGTGGGCACAAGAGGATCCTTTGGTGGCACCCTAGCAGGTTTCTGCTTCAGTGCCTGTGCCACATCATCTGGCTCCAGCGCTTCCTCAAAGCCCTGACACAGAGACAGCCACTTTTCCAACAGTTCTTGGCGCCGCTCTGGTGGAAAGGGACCCAGGTAGACAATGGCAGCTGAGCACAAGAGGGCATCTCCAAACACAGTCTTGCAATGATCCTTCAACTTCTGGTGTGGAGAGGGAACCAAAGCATGAATAGTCAGTGAGGTAGAGAGGTATGTGGAAGGGTGGACAGAAGGTTACCCGAGGGGAACAAGACAATTTGCAGAGGAAAATATGGAGAAGGGCATGGAAGGACAGAGGAAGCAAGGCGCATACATGGTGGGATGTAAAATGAACAGAGAGAGAGACATCTGGGAAGGGCTTGTTACCTGGAGCTGTTGGGTCCACATGTGCATGGGTGTGAGCAGTGCAGATTTCATGGGCCATTTGTGATACTTTCCACATTGTGCCTGATTGAGGGTCTCCATGATGAGGCTATAAAAGGCGTGGGCATCTTCTAGCTTCTTAGTCAGAGACAAAGTTTGCTGTAGCAGATCATGGGCCTGAAACTGGAACTGGCCTAGGCGGGCCTGCTCCCGAGCCAATGTTGCCTCCACCTGCCGCAGTAGCAGGCCAGTGGGCAATCCCCGGCGCTGTGCCATCCCATAGCGCAGAACAGCCGAGAGCCAGACTGCCAGGTTTGCTGCAGGGATGCTTACTGACCTCAAGGCTGCATCACGCATACCTGGAGCTTTCAGAGCTTGGTTTAACTTTATCAGCTCTGAGTCAGTCAGCTTCTCTTTGGGGAAGAATACCAGCTCCTGGGAGGACATGTGTTAAGGGGAGAAGAGAAGACATAGGTGCTCTTTACCTTGACTCAATAGGCTAATCTTGCCCAATTCTCCCTTTATGTGACCCCTCTCCTTTTATGGTACCTTATTTTTCCTACCTGATAAAAATCCTCAGTACATAACAGCTGCTTGGCATTGGCCCAGCCTGTCTCATGGTGGAACAGGTCACACAATGCATCCGTCACCTGGACTACAGATTCTGGTGGGGCTCGATAGCTTCTTAACTCCTCAAAGTCAGCCACCTGCAGCTTGCTCAAAGGACCTAGAAATGCCTTGCCCATCTAAATGAAGACAGATGTATGCTGCAGAGATCCTGTGATGTTCTGCTCATTCTTCGAGATGCTTCCAAGAGGACTCATCTCTCTTAAGGCTCCTCATGAGGGTTCATTCCCAAGCTGCCCTGTAACCTTGGCCTCCATGCCAAGAGCCCTATTAGTCACCCCATTCTGTCCACCGAGTGTCCTATGAGTGGTTGTCCTCTCCCCAGCAGAGCTGGTAGCAGGAAGAGCCTACCTGTTCCAGGAAAGCCTCCTGTTGAGCCTGTAGGGTACATTGCTGCCTGACCAGATTCTCAATGAGGCTCTCCTGGTGTTGACATTCTGCCATCTTCTGCTTGTATAGCTGCTTGACTTGATCGAGCTGGCTTTGATACATACCAATGTTCTGTGAACAGAGGTCCAGACCTTGCAGCTCCATTCCCTGGACTTTAGACCAACCCCACAGAGATATCATGAACATGATAGGGTGACCTAGTCAAACTCCCAGTAGGCCATAGCAGAGCTTCTGCTCTGGTCTGTGACTTATACATCCAGTAGCAGAAACCTTAAGTGTATGTGTGAGGGGAGTGCTTTTCCTGCCATCTTATTGCCATACAAGTAACTCCAAAGCTTGTGTAATTGTTCTGCTACATCTCTTCTCTTCCTGACTTCTTAGCAACAGTTGTCAGAGAGCACTGCCCCTGCCTCTGGAAGCTTTCTCCTCCCCTGGCCTTCATGACATTGGATCTCTCTGTCTCTTCTTTAGTGATCCCTAAACTATTTCCTTAATAAAAGCTTTCAGGCCCCCATTTCTTCTCATCTTACACTTCTGCACATCCTCTAATATCATGGTCTTGATCGATTGTATTGTGTGGGGTAGTGTTTTCCTATACCATATCATTACTCTAAAAACTCAAATCTTGGGGGCTGGAGAGGTGGCTCAGTGGTTAAGAGCACTGGTTGTTCTTCCAGAGGTCCTGAGTTCAATTCCCAGCAACCACATGGTGGCACACAACCATCTGTAATGAGATGGTTGTGTGCCCTCTTCTGGCCTGCAAGCATGCATGTAGGCAGAACACTGTATACATAATAAATAAATAAATAAATAAATAAATCTTTAAAAAAAAACCCTCAAATCTCTCTATAGCCACATTCCTTCCCCAGCTTTGCACTTAAGCCTCTCATAGGCTTCTCCAACTCTAAATGTCCCTAAAATGAATGTGTTCATGACTCCTTAGTTGTCTTGCAATCTTACTCCTCTCTCTCATATTACTCACAGAAGATACCTTGTTTGCTACTCTTGGCTCCATCTCTTTTATTTCCTCAAACCTAGCTCATTCTTTGTAGATCTTCCCATTATACCTCTTGAATGTTTCTTATTTCTATCCCCATTCCCAATGCCCATTGACAC
This sequence comes from Peromyscus californicus insignis, assembly GCF_007827085.1. Classification (NCBI taxonomy): domain Eukaryota; kingdom Metazoa; phylum Chordata; class Mammalia; order Rodentia; family Cricetidae; genus Peromyscus; species Peromyscus californicus. The sequence goes on from NW_026294562.1 coordinate 97,449,238, forward strand.
TCTAGAGTCTCTCCTGAGCTGCACACTACTTTTCTAACTGGGTACCTTGGTTCCTGCCCTTATTCCCTTCCTCCAATCATTCACCACACTGCATCCTAATTGGTTTTCTTTAACTGAATCTCATTGTTTTTGTGTCTTAACATTCACCTTCTTGGCTACTCATATTTCTAGGCTCATTGTTTTATTTCCCTGAGCACCATACTCTCCAGCCTTTCCTGACTTTGAGTTCCTCTAGTGTGGTGAATGTTCTCTAGTCTATGTGTCTTCACTCACACTGATGCTTCAATCCAGATGTTCTTCTTCTCCACCTCCCTTTATACCCGTCCAAATATTACCTCAGAAAATACCTTTGTTGTACTTCATTGTTGTTTACTTTTTGTTTGGTTTTTTTTCAAGACAGGGTTTCTCTGTGTAGTTCTGGAGCCTTTCCTGGAACTCACTCTGTAGCCCAGGCTGGCCTCAGACTCACAGAGATCTGCCTGCCTCTGCCTCCCAAGTGCTGAGATTAAAGGCATGTGCCACCACTGCCTGGCTGTTGTTTACATTTTAAAGGAATGTTTTTTAACATCCACCTCATTCTATACATGTTGTGCTATATACTGAGACTGCCTCTTCCTTCTCCTCTCTTTCCTTCCCTTCCCTCTGGAAAACTCTTCTTGGTATATCTTAGGACACTCTGGACTTTCTCTGTCATAATATGAATAACTGTTTAAAATTGCCTAGACAAGTCTAAACTATGTCCATTAGCCTCTTTGGATTTCTGTTTTCTCATTAGTAAATCAGAAAGGGACAGTTGCTTCCTGTGCAAGTAATGTATTATCTTTTTATCTACCCACCAATCTATCCATCTATTTAGATGTAGATATAAACACAAATACAGACATAAATTTTGAGGGCCTGGGCAAAAGTTATAGAGTTCAATTAATTTTGTTGGTAATACCAATGAATAAATGGACTAATTGAGTATGAGAAAGGGAAAAACTGGAGGAGACCAGAATGATTCTGGGGATTTGGCTTAGATGATTAAGGGAATAGTAGTGACATTTCTTGGGGGTGGGAAACACTAGATGGATGCTTTATTAGGACCATTTAGTGAATGACCAAGGGATCTAATCGAATGACCCCTGAGATGTATGAAAATCTCTTAGCTATATTTGGAGCTTCCTATATTATGGTGTGATATAAGGAACCAAGGAATAGCAGGACTCCTCAATCAGATCAATAATTCATGGTATTAATTATCTTGAGAAAATGTAGGACCCAAGGCAAGACACTAGAACTTAGGAAAGGTAAGAACGGAGACCCCTATTTACTTTGAACTTTCTACCACACCCATTCCCCATTTTGAAACTCATCTGAGTCTTGAGGTTGAACCTGGTCATCATAGGTTGACCAGGATAGGAAGAGGGCACCAGCACTTGAGAACTCCAGGGCCACAATTTACACAGAACACTGTGGAAATTATGTAACATAAGTAAATAACCCTGCTCACACTGGTGTGAAGAGAAGTTACAAGGCCTGAAAGCTTACTAGAAAGTTTAGCAGATCATCTAATTGAGAATGGGACACTAATTCACTTCTCAGTAGCCAGTCCTGAACCTTTTTCAAAGACTTATATGACAGACATTAAAACAAAGTGCTATTTCAAAAGCCATTGTATTAAAAACAAAACTTCTGGCTAGTTTGTAAAAACACCTCAAATGTAGTATTTGGCTGGGGAAGGAGTAAAAACTCCCACCCCACTAGTTTTAGCAAGATATGAGAGGTTTATTTATTCAGAATGATTGGCTCTGCATAGCAATGAAAAAAGATTAGAGTTTGGGCCAGAAAGGAACTGCATTTGGGGTAACATTCAAGTGGAAAGAGGAGGGCTGATGAGCAAGTGGAACAAATATTGAAAGAAGTGGAGGGAAGGAGATGGTTCTGGAAAATATACAGCAGCAGAGGCTAACTAAAGAAATTCAGGACACCAATGTCTAGTATATGATTTTAATATGATTCTGGGATTGGAAAAAGAGGTGAGTCCCTGAGCTCCTGGCTGGACAGCTCAGTTATCTAGTCCCTAGACTCCAGGTCACATACTGTGCCCCTCCCCCACCCATTGCAGCCCCAGAGACTAGACACCAGCATCCTCCCTCCCCCTTGCCAACTATCCCCCTTGGCACCAGCGACCAGTGGACCCACAGGCCCCACCTGCACCGATTGGAAGAAGAGGGACTCCCAGAGGCATAGGCTCCACCTGCACTGATTGGAGAAAGAGATGAGTAGATGGCAGTGTAAGAATACACTCAACAACATAAAGAACAATATGGCACTACCAGAAACTTGTGGTTCTATAACAGCAAGACCTGAATATCCCAACACAGAGGAAGCAGAAGAAAATGACCTTAAAAAGAACTTTATGAAGATGATAGAAGCCCTTAAAGAGGAAATGAAAAATTCCCTTAAAGAAGTGGAGGAAAAGACAAACAAAAAATTGGAAGAAATCAATAAATCCCTTATCCAATCAAATGGACCAAGAAAGCTAAGGGAAAAAAAAACAAACAAGTGAAGGAAACAGTTCAAGACTTGAAAATTGAAATAGAGGCAATAAGAAAACACAAACTGAGGGAACTCAGGAAAAGAAAAAGCTGAGTAAATGAACAGGAACTACAGAGCAAGCATAACCAACAGAATACAAGAGATGGAAGAGAGAATCTCAGGCATCGAAGATACAATAAAGGAAATAGATTCATTGGTCAAAGTATGTTAAATTCAACAAACTCATAACACAAAAAAATCCAGGAAATCTGGGACATTATGAAAAGACCAAACCTAAGAATAATAGGGATAGAAGAAGGAGAATTCCAGCTCAAAGGCATAGAAAATATATTCAACAAAAACATAGATGAAAACTTTCCCAACCTAAAAAAGGACATGCCTATGAAGGGACAAGAAGCTTACAGAACACCAAATAGACTGGACAAAAAAAAAAAGTCCCCTTGTAGCCAGAAGGTTTCTCTGGTCCTGCTGGGCCCTACAGTCAGGATGAATGTCTCCTGCCCACATCCCTTAGCCGCTTGGTTCCCAGTAAACACACAGAGGCTTATGTTATTTACAAATTATATGGCCTATGGCAGGCTTCTTGCTAGCTAGCTATTATATCTTCAATTAACCCATTTCTATTAATCTATGTTTTGCCATGTATTCCATGGCTTTACTGGTCTGCTGGCATGTTGTTCCTTCGGCTGTGGCTGGCGTCTCTCTAGACTCCGCCTTTCTCCTTCCTGTCTCTCTCAAATTTTCTGCCTGCCTCTAAGCTGCCTTGCCATAGGCCAAAGCAGCTTATTTATTAACCAGTGGGGATAACATATATTCATAGCATACAGAAAGACATCCCCCAGCAGTTCCCTTGCCACATAATAATCAAAACACTAAACATACAGAATAAAGGAAGAATATTAAGAGCAGCAAAGGAATAAGGCCAAGTAACATATAAAGGCAGACCTATCAGAATCACACCTGACTTCTCAATGGGAACTCTGAAAGCCAGAAGGTCCTGGACAGACATTCTGCAGACACTAAGAGACCACGGATGCCAGCCCAGACTACTATACCCAATATTCAATCACCATAGATGGACAGAACAAGATATTCCGTGACAAAACCAGATTTAAACAATACCTACCCACAATCCAGCCCTACAAAAAGTATTAGAGATAAGAGGTAGATTATTGAATCTACTCTGAAAAAAAATAGAAATGATAGAATAAAGGGTAGATTATTGAATCTACTCTGAAAAGGAAAAAGAGAGGATATAGACATGATACAGATAAAAAGGTAGATTATTGAATTTACTTTTAAAAGACAACTACTAGTTTTAAATATTTTACATTGGATTGGTTTTTTGTATATTATATACAAATTATATATATTGATGCAAATTTGAGATTGGTTTTGTTAGAAAATACTGTATGTATATTTCTAACCTATACAGTTCATTTAACAATGTAATGCAATTTGCTAATCCTTGAATGTTATATTTACCAACTATTAGGATATAAAGAAATGAAAGTAGTTAGACATTACAATTGAACTTGTAGTCATATTAGGTATGTTTTCAGGGTCAAGCAGAGATATATTTTAGATAGACAGGTCATCTTCAAACCCTTCAGAGATCTACAGAATATGGCATTTAAAATGTTTTAATAACAGATTTTTTTTTCTTTGTTTATGACTATGAGACATGTCTGCTCCTGGCAGCACCAATCTATTTCAGAGAAGATAAGGGCATTGAAGAAACTGCATATGGAGTTAACTTTCACTGTGGCAAAAGTTAGCCACTGGGCAAGAAAGTGCCCTTGCATCAACTGCTGACAGTATGCTATCCAAAATGGACAAATAGGACACAAAACAAAGGAATCCCAACCGATCCTTGCCAAGACAAGTGTGGTTGTAGCTTTGGCAACAGGCGTTCTCTGAGGCCAGGACAATATGGCACCATTGCTGAAGTGGCTTTGCAATCCAGAAAAGGTACAGTGCCCCTTTCTTCAAAGGCAGCTGATCAAGCAGTGGATGGATGGCTCCTGGTGTGCAGTGGAACAGTAATTCTTGGAGGAGTAACTAGGCTGACAGAGTCTGGCCTCTCAATGGTAGACTGGTATTTAATAAAAGAGATGAAGCCACCCACAGACGGAGAAGAATGGGATGCAGAGAATGGGATGCCAAGATGAAGCCACCACAGGCCAAGAAGAATGGGCAGGTGAGTTCCAAAAACACCAGCAATTTCCAGAATTTTAAATCTTGAATCATGACATGACACTGGCAGAATTCAAGTTTATCTGGTACATGGAATACACGCACTAAATGTGGGGCCGAGCTGTAGGCCTTGCATACATCCTGCTTCACAAATGAGTCTGTCAGATATGCTAAGCCTGTAGGCTAAAGATGATGCCCCAACGTTGCAGAGAAATCTCAGGTGACTGTCCAGGCAGCTGGCTGTTTCTGTCATAACGTATTTTTTAGAAGTCACTTGCTTGCACTTCCTGTTTTACTAGGTAATATTATTTCCTTCTCGGGTCTCTGAGGGAGTTGAAGATTAGACAGTTATAGTTACAGTTTTCCTTGGTAAGAAATTCAGAAAAGAAACTCACTAAGAGGTGTTAAGTGTATAAGTTTGAAAGACGTTATAAGATGGTTTTCTGTTGGTAATGCAAGATAGGATAGAAAGTAAATTAGGTATATTTTTTGACTTACCAAAATAGGATGGAAAATGGAATATTTCCTCTGAATTTGTCAAATGCAAATGGACTAGACATTGTTGATGTATTTATTGCTTGTATATATTGTATATAGTTATTGTACTTATTGTATGTAGTTTTTCTTATATTAGTTATAACTTTTTTATTTTTTGAATTTTTATTAGACACAAAAAATGGAAATGTGGTGATATTTTATTTGTGCTGAAATGTGGTGATATTTTATTTGTGCTTTAAATAAAGTTTGCCTGGAGATCAGAGGAAACATCAAGCTATTTTAAGTAAACAAAGAAGTCGGGCAGTGGTAGCACATGCCCTTAATCCTATCACTTAGCAGGCAGGACCTCTGTGTGTTTAAGGCCACACTAGGGAACAGAGTCAAGCGTGGTGACACAGGCCTGTAATCCCAATACCAACCATAGAGTTCTGGAGGCCTGTACAGACAGGAAGTGACAGAATTGGCCAGGAAGGGGAAGTGATGTATCTAGACAGAGAGCAAATCAGATGGCAGAACAGCAAAGCATATATGCCTGAGGAGACAGCAAGTAGCTCTCTTTGGAAGCTGCGGAGTTGGTGAGGTAAGGTTGGCTGGTGGCTTTCCCTATTTCCCTGATATCGCTAAGGCTTTCACCCCTGTATTTGGCTCTGTGCTTTTTATTTATTAAGGCCATTTAGAAATTGGTCTACAGTATTAGAAGGAAAATTCCAACCCAAGGAAGTTAGCTGCACCCACAAAACCACAGGCAATAGATAACCTCACACCAGCAAATCCCAAAGAAGAGAAACACACACATACTGCCACCAACAAACATAAACCCAAAAATAACAGGAATTAACAATCACTGGTCATTAACATCTCTTAATATCAATGGACTCAATTTGCCTAAAAAAAGACATAGACTAACAGAATGGGTACAAAAACAGGATCCATCCTGCTCCTGCACACAAGAAACACACCTTGACATCAAAGATAGACATTACCTTAGAGTAAAGGGTTGGGAAAAGATTATCCAATCAAATGGACCTAAGAAACAAGCTGGTGTAGCTATCTAACAAAGTAGACTTCAAACCAAAATTAATCAAAAGAGACAGAGACAGACATTTCATATTCATCACAGGATCAAGATGAAGTCTCAATTCTGAACATCTATGCCCCAAATACAAGGGCACCTACATTTGTAAAAGAAACATTTCTAAAGCTTAAATTGCACATCAAATCCCACACACTAATAGTGGAGACTTCAACATCCCACTCTCAGCACTGGACAGGTCTGCCAGACAGAAACTTAACAAGGAAATAAGGGAATTAGCAGATGTTATGACTCAAATGGACTTAATAGACATCTATAGAACATTTCACCCAAACACCAAAGAATATACCTTCTTCTTAGCACCCAATGGAACCATCTCTAAAATTGACCACCTAATCGGTGACAAAGCAAACATCAACAGATACAAAAAAAATTGGAGTAACCACGTGTCCCTTATTGGATCACCATGGCTTAAAGTTAGAATTCAACAACACCACAAATCACAGAAAGCCTACAATCTCATGGGAACTGAACAACGTTCAACTGAATCATCACTGGGTCAAGGAAAAAATAAAGAAATTAAAGACTTCATATAATTCAGTGAAAATGAGTGAACAACATATCCAAACTTATGGGACACTATGAAAGCAGTGCTAAGAGGAAAGTACATAGCACTAAGTGCCTACATAAAGAAAGTGGAGAAATCTCATACTAGTGAATTAACGACACACCTGAGAGCTCTAGAACAAAAAGAAGCAAACTCACCCAGGAGGATTAGAAAACAGGAAATAATCAAACTGAGGGCTGAAATCAATAAAATAGAAACAAAGAATCAATGAAACAAAGGGTTCTTTGAGAAAATCAACAAGATAGACAAACCCTTATCTAAACTAACCAAAGGCAGAGAAAGAATATCCAAATTAGCAAAATCAGAAATGAAGAGGGGGAGACAACAACAGACACTGAGGAAGTCCAGAGAATCATCAGGGCATACTTTGAAAATCTGTACTTCACAAAGCTGGAAAATTTAACAGAAATGGGCGGTTTTCTGGATAGGTATCACATACCCAAATTAAATCAAGATCAGATAAACAATTTAAACAGATCCATAACCCCTATGAAAATAGAAGCAGTCATCAAAAGTCTCCCAACCAAAAAAAAGTCCAGGGCCAGATGGTTTCAGTGAAGAATTCTACCAGAATTTCAAAGAAGAGCTAATATCAATACTCTTCAAATTGTTCTACACAATAGAAACAGAAGGAACATTGCCAAACTCTTTCTATGAAGCTACAGTTACCCTGATACCCAAACCACACAAAGACGCAACTAGGAAAGAGAAGTACAGACCAATCTCCCTCATGAACACTGATGCAAAAATACTTAATAAAATACTGGCAAACCAAACTAAAGAACACATAAAAAAAAAATCATCCACCATGATCAAATTAAGCAGGCTTCATCCCAGAGATGCAGTAATAGTTCAACATATGAAAATCTGTCAATGCAATCCACCATACAAACAAACTAAAAGAAAAAAAACACATGATCATCTCATTAGATGCTGAAAAAGCTTTCAACAAAATCCAACACCCCTTCATGATAAAGGTCTTGGAGAGATTGGGGATACAAGGAGCATACCTAAACATAATAAAGGCAATATACAGCAAACCAACAGCCAACATCAAACTAAATGGAGAGAAACTCAAAGCAATTACACTAAAATCAGGAACAAGACAAGGCTGTATACCCTCTCTATATCTATTCAATATAGTACTCTAAGTCCTAGCTATAGCAATAAGACAACAAAAGGAGATCAAGGGGATACAAATTGGAAAGGAAGAAGTCAAACTTTCACTATTTGCAGATGATATGATAGTATACATTAGTGACCCCCAAAATTCTACCAGGGAACTCCTACAGCTGATAAATACCTTCAGTAATGTGGCAGGATACAAGATTAACTCAAAAAAAAATCAGTAGCCCTCCTATATACAAATGATAAATGATAAAAAAGAAATCAGAGAAACATCACCCTTTACAATAGCCACAAATGATATAAAATATCTTGGGGTAACTCTAACCAATCAAGTTAAAGACCTGTATGACAAGAACTTTAAGTCTTTGAAGAGGATATCAGAAAATGGAAAAGATCTCCCATGCTCTTAGATAGGTAGGATCAACATTGTAAAAAAAAATGGCAAGCTTATCAAAAGCAGATTCAATGCAATCCTTATCAAAATCTCAACACAATTCTTCACAGACCTGGAAAGAATAATACTCAATTTCATATGGAAAAACAAACAAACAAAAAAACAGAATAGCCAAAACAATCCTGTACAATAAAGGAACTTCCGGAGGCATCACCATCCCTGACTTCAAGCTCTACTATAGAGCTATAGTAATAAAAACAGTTTGATATTGGCCTAAGAACAGACATGTGGATCAAGGGAATCTAATTGAAGACCCTGGCATTAATCCACACACCTGTGAACACCCAATTTTTGACAAAGAAGCCAAAATTGTACAATGGAAAAAAGAAAGCATCTTCAACAAATGGTACTGGCATAAACTGCATGGCGGCATGTAGAAGAATGTAAATAGATCCATATCTATCGCCATGCACAAAACTCAAGTCCAAATAGGTCAAAAACATCAACATATATCCGATAGAAGAGAAAGTGGGAAGTAGCCTTGAACACATTGGCACAGGAAACCACTTCCTAAATATAACATCAGTAGCACAGACACTGAGAGCAACAATTAATAAATGGGACCTCTTGAAACTGAAAAGTTTCTGTAAGGCAAAGGACATGGTAAATAAGACAAAACAGCAGCCTACAGAATGGGAAAAGATCTTTGCCAACCCCACATCTGACAGAGGGGTGATCTCCAATTTATATAAAGAACTGAAGAAACTAGACATCAACAAACCAAATAATACAATTAAAAAATGGGGTACAGATCTAAACAGAGAATTATCAACAGAAGAATCTCAAATGGCCAAATGACATTTAAGGAATTGCTCAACATCCTTACCCATTAGGGAAATACAAATCAAAACAACTCTGAGATACCATCTTATACCTGTCCGAATGGCTAAGATCAAATACACTGAAGACAGCTTATGTTGGAGAGAATGTGGAGTAAGGGGAACACTCCTCCATGGCTGGTGGGAGTGCAATCTTGTACAGCCACTCTGGAAATCAGTATGGTAGTTTCTTAGAAAATTGGGAATTAATCAACCTCATGATCCAGCAATACCACTCTTGAGCATATACCGAAAGGATGCTCAACCATACCACAAGGACACTTGCTCAACCATGTTCATAGCAGCATTATTCATAATAGCCAGAACCTGGAAACAACTTAGATGTCCCTCAACCGAAGAATGGATAAAGAAAATTTGGTACATTTACAAAATGGAGTATTACTGAGCATTAAAAAAACAATGTCATCATGAAATTTGTAGGCAAATGCATGGAACTAGAAAAAAATCATCCTGAGTGAGGTAACCCAGACCCAGAAAGATAAACATGGTTTGTACTCATTCACAAGTGGATATTAGACACAAAGCAAAGGATAACCAGACTACAATCCACAACCCCAGAGAAGCTAGGTAAAAAGGAGGACCCTTAGAGGAACACACATGGATCATCCAGAAAGGGGAAATAATTAAGATCTCCTGGGTACAATAGGAGGGGATAGAGGGGAGGGGATGGGGGAATGGGATCATGAGGGATTGAGATGGCTGAGTTGGGGGAAGAATGGAGAGGGAGAGCAATGAAAGAGATATCTTGATAGAAGAAGCCATTATGGGGTTAGGGAGAAACCCAGTGCTAGGGAAATCCCCAGGAACCCATAAGGATGACCCTAGCTAAGACTCCTAGCTGTAGCATGAATCTTAACAGTTCTTATTAATAAGATCAAACCCGAGGCCAGTTATTGGGTAAATGCTGGAAGGTCAGAGTACCAGAACAAGCCACAGCTATCTCACCTGGCCAACTTCTCGGCTGGTCCTGTTTCCTCAGACTGGAAGCCTCTGAGTCCTCATCTCAATGGCTCTCAGCTGAACTGCTGCTCAAAGCCAGAATGCTTAACCAGTCAAATGCTTAACCAGGCAAATGCCTTTAGTTTCTGGTCCTCACGCCTTATAAACCTTTCTGCTTTCTATCACCACTCCCTGGGATTAAAGGCTGCTTTCTGGGATTAAAGGCGTGAGTCACCATGCCTGGCTGTTTCCAATGCGGCCTTGAACTCACAGAGATCCAGAGGGATTTCTGTCTCTGGAATGCTAGGATTAAAGGCGTGTGCTAACATTTTCTAGCCTAAGTATCGTGGCTTTTCTGTTCTCTAACCCCAGATAAGTTTATTAAGGTACACAATATTTTGGGGAACACAATACCATCACACCTAGCAATAGCAGAGAGGGTGCCTGAACTAGCATTCCCTTGTAATCAGATTGGTGACTACCGTAATTGTCATCATAGAACCTACATCCAGTAACTAATGGAAGCAGATGCAGAGACCCACAGCCAAGCACTGATCTGAGCTCCTGGAGTTCAGCTGAAGAGAGGGAGGATGGATTATAGGAGCAAGGGGGGGGGGGGGTCAAGATCGTGATGGGGAAAACCACAGAGCTGACCTGAGCTAGTGGGAGCTCAGGGACTCTGGACTCACAGCTGAGGAACCAGCATGGGACTGAACTAGGCCCTCTGAATGTGGGTGACAAGTTGTGTGGCTTGATCTGTTTGTGGGGCCCCTGGCAGTGGGACCAGGACTTATCCTGGTTACATGAACTGGCTTTTTGGAGCCCATCTCCTATGATGGGATACCTTTCAGCCTTGATGCAGTGGGGAGGGACTTGGTCTTGCCCCAACTTGGTATGCCAGCCTGTGTTTACTCCCCAAGGGAAGCCTTATCCCCTATGAGGAGTGGATGGGGGAGGGGGGAGATAGGAGAGAGGTGGGGGGAACAGGAGAAGGGGAGGGAGGGGTGTGGTGATATATTGTATACCCTAATAAAATTTGCCTGAAGATCAGAGAACAGAACAAACCACTAGATTAAACATAGATGCCAGGCAGAGGTGGCACACACTTTTAATCCTAGCAATCAGGATGCAGAGATCCATCTGGATCTCTGTGAGTTCAAAGCCACTCTGGACTACACGAGATTGATTCAGGCTAGGAAAGAAACAGAGCCAGGCAGTGGTGGCACACACCTTTAATCCTAGTACTTGGATATCACATGCCTTTAATACCAGCACTTGAGATCTCATGCCTTTGCTACCAGTATTTGGGAAGCACACACGCCTTTAATTCCAGCACTAGGAAAGAAGTAATATAGCTTTGTGGAGAAAGGTATATAAGGTGTGAGGCGACAGGAACTAAGGCTTTTTCAGCTGGAAGCTTTTTGACTGAGGACTCAGAAGCATTACATCAGATGATTCATGGAGTTGGCGAGGTGAGATGTGGCAGTGGCTTGTTCCTTTGTATCTCTATTTTTTTCAGCATTTACCCCAATATCTGACTCTGTTTTTTTTTTTTTATTGTAAGACCTATTAGATTTTGTACAACAGAGGGGGAACTGTGGTTGGTATGTAAAATGAAAAAAATTTAAATAAATAATAAATAAATATGATTCTGTTTCTTTACTATAGTGTATTTCCCCGTTTCCATTACTCATCCACATTTTCCCATTGTTCACCATAGCCTTATACATTTGGTGCTTTTTTGGAAGAAAGGTACAAACAAAGTGATATGGAGGGGGAAAGCAGATGACTGTCATGAACTCTACTGAAGAGGATAAGGAATCCAGAGATCTCAGGGGCATACCAAACTGTACTGAGTCAAGGCATTAAAGGCACCCAGGGGCAGACACTTGAGATTTCTGTATTAGAAATGTCAATCTAGCCGGGCGGTGGTGGCGCACGCCTTTAATCCCAGCACTCGGGAGGCAGAGCCAGGCGGATCTCTGTGAGTTCGAGGCCAGCCTGGTCTCCAAAGCGAGCTCCAGGAAAGGCGCAAAGCTACACAGAGAAACCCTGTCTCGAAAAACCAAAAAAAAAGAAAAAAAAAAGAAATGTCAATCTAGTCTGAGCTGTATCTTGGGAAACTTTGGGCCCTGGGCTCTCTAATGGAAGAGACATCAGGGATTAGAGAGATCCTCCAGGGAAAAGAAGACTAAAAGAACCAAGAACCAAGATTCACTTAGGCTGGTTCTGCCATGTCCCTCCCTTTTTGCTCTCTTGCTTTGACACAACCATGTAAATCTCACAGTCTTCTCCCTCTTTACCTTGTAGGAGCCCTTTAGCTCCTTTTCCAGGTCAGTTACCAGGTTAGTTTGGGTGCTTTGCCTCTCAACCAGCAGCCTTAGAGTCTTCAGGGCAGAGTGGATACTAGAAACACAATATACCAGTGAGTGGACTCAAGAGAGAGCAGACAGAAGCAAACTGCATGGATGGGATGCTTACCGCCGGGCCCTCATTCTCATCTTCAGGATCATCTGCTGCTGGAGCAGTAGGAACATATCCAAGAAGTCTAGGAATGTCTTGGGGGTGACAAGTGGCAATGCAGGGCACATGTGCTGATGGTAATAGGCAGATGAAAGATGGATGAGAGCCATGATTTTGGCCACATTGGGAATTAAGGTCTTGATATCTGGGCACTTCAAGGAGCCTGCAATGGATATAGTTTTGGTCTGGCCTTGTGATTGGAGGGGAATGAGAAAGGAAGGGAAGTAGAAAATATTAGTCAGAAAGCAAGGAGAGGGAGAAGAAGAGTGAGATATCAGATCAAGAGGATGCGAGAGACCACCCTGGGCAGTAACTCTCACTAGCTGGTTGGGATGAGTGGAAGGAACAAATGAAAAGTGGCTCACCATCATCAAGAGGTAAATTCTGAACATTCTCTAGGTGGGACTGGGCAATCCGGACCAGGGAAGCTTGGTCCCAGGGTTCATAGCGGTCAACACAGGCAGTGGCCAGTTGAAGGAGCCTCAGGAGAAGAGTGGAGGGCAGCTGCTTTTGGGCTTGGTCATCTCCCATCAAGAAGAACATATGCAAGTTGCTACACACTTGCTGATAGAACCTGTAAGTCAGAGACTCAGCTGTGATCTTCCTTTAGACCTATTTACACATCCAGACCCTTGTTCAACCCTGACCCTTTAGCCCACATCTTCAGAGTTCTCATGGCAGCCTATTGCTTTTTCTCATCTTTTTGGCCAGGAAAGAGTAAAAGCAGAGCTGACATAGACGGGTTCTGGGCCTTACCTATGCAATATTGTGTCCTTCTTAATGATAAGTTTGACCACAAGGTTCTCCTTGGGGAGATGTTCTTCGATGTTATCCAGATCTGCCTCTGTGTATTGATCAGGGAAGCTACCTGAGGTTGCCAGGGCCACCAGTCGGTGAAGGATAGCAACATTCACACTCTCAGGCACCAGAAGAGCCACTGGCTGGTTTAATATTCCAGCACACCAGCTGGCATCTCGGAGACATTGGAAGATAGCTTCTTCAGACTCAGATGGCAAATGAAAGAAGTGAGCCTGACATATGCTAGAAGCCAGGCTGATGGCTGTATGGCGCCCAGTACCCCGAGCCATTGAGAGCAGTAGGCCATGCTGCCTCGGCCTAGCCAGAACTCGGACCAGGCGAGCCACATGCTGGGTCATCATGTGGCACTGAGCAAGGTGGGGGTTCAGCTTCAGTCGAACAGCTGAGGCAGCCAACTGCTTTTCCAGGTTTTCCCACTGCCGTTCCAAGTACAAGTTGGTACTCTCAAAGTTAGATCCCAGTGTAAGTTCCAGACTGAACACCAGGTCTGAGGGCTTCTCCTGGGGATAGAGCAGCAACACAGGCAGCAACAAGGGTAAAATTAAGTCCATCTGGGATACCGCCTGCCACTCACTCTTGGGTGTTCCTGACTGGAGCTTACCACTAGGAGCCCTTATATCTTCCTCCTGCTCAGCCATCTGACTTACACTTTCGGTGTTCTCCTTGTTTACTGACCTTATGGAGAATGGTGCGACACTGCTATCACTGAGTAATGAGCCTGTTGTGGCCTGAATGCCATACGCATCCTCTTCGTCCTCTGATTCACTGTCACTGTTGCTTAAGTCCTCCCACTGGGCTATTTCTCCTTCAGATTCTACTTCTGGTACTTTCTCCTCCTCCACTTCCTCCTCATAGTCCTTGACCAAGGGCTGAGCCTCTGACCCACAACAGAAGACACTCTGAGCTACTTCTAGAAGCAGCTTAGCACAATGGGAACGTTCCTTTTCACTGTCCAGCCGGTCACAAAATGTTCTTTGTGCCTCATGTAACCAAAGACGCACCATGATGCGCATAGACATCATGATAGTCAGGCGAGTGCCACGCAGGCCAGACACCCGGCGCAGGTGCTCCTGCTGATGAAAAACATCTACAAAACTTCGTGAGCCCATTCTGGTAGGCAGCAGCTGCAGGCTTCCCAGAATGTGGCTCACAGAATGCAGGGAAAATCGGTAATGTGGGCGGAGAGGTGAAGGCATGAAGCAGTTGCACACAGCCTCCCAAGCCTCCACTGAAGCCCTGACAAGGGCTCTTGCCAAAGTTTGCTCCCGCTCCACAGAAGGGAAGCGCTCAAGCCAGGCTTGGATACTAGGTACGTGCCTGCTCAAAAGGGTGTCCTGGGTCATGTTGTCCAGGGCTAGCACTGTGAAGAGTCGGAATAGACGTGGACAAAGTGGGCGCTCAGAGTAGCCTGGTACGGTAGCAGTGGCAAGGAAGTTGACTGTAGGCTGCAGTGTCTGTAATTCTAAGGTGTTTCGGGCATAGATGGTGCCTTCCATTGCCTGACGCAGGGTCTCTAGCACTGGCTGGCAGCTTTTCTCTGGGTCTGTAAAACATTAAGACCAGCATTGAGGGCATGTGCAAGTCCACATGAAAGTATCCCAGTGTACCGCCCACCCCTGCTTCCTCTTTTTCCAGCACACAGAGTTCTAAAGGAATTCTGGGTATCTGACGTTTTGGCACTTAGTAACCTCTGAGCAAGTTGCTCTCTCTCCACACATTCCTAAATGAAGTGATGTCTTCTCTCTCCTCTCCTAGATCCTACCTATTCATTGCCTGAAGGGAATGAATATTGTAATAAGATTTGTAAGCTGAGATGGTTGGAAAATGAGTCAGATCTCAATTAGAAAGTGCAAATCAGCCAGGCGGTGGTGGCGCATGCCTTTAATCCTAGCACTCGGGAGGCAAAACCAAGTGGATTTCTGTGAGTTCAGGGCCAGCCTGGACTACAGAGCGAGATCTAGGACAGGCACCAAAACTACATAGAGAAACCCTGTCTTGAAAAAACAAAATAAAACAAAAAAAAAAAAAAAGAAAAAAGAAAAGAAAGTGCAAATCATCTCCATTAGAGAATGCAGTTATATCACACCTATGCTTTGATCCAGTCATGGTGGTACATACCTATTATCCCAGCACTTGGGAGATACAGACAGATGGATCAAGAGTTCAAGGCCACCTATAGCTACATAGTGGCTTCAGGGCCAACCTGGACTACATGAGAACCCACCCCATTTCCCCCCACACACACAAAATAAATAAATAAAAGACTAGGGAGATGACTCAGTGAGTATGAGTACTAGCCAAACAAGCCTGACAACTAGAATTCAATCCCTGGAACCCATGTAAAACAGCCAGGTGTATTTTTAATCCCAGCACACCTACTGAGAGATGGGAGGTAGGACCAGGAGAATTGCAGGGAAGCTGTGGGCCAGCTAGCCTGGAGTACACAGCACAGCAGTGGAGCAAGAGAGATCCTGCTGTTTCAGAAGGTGAAAGAGACCCAGTTCCTGAACGTTGTTCTTTGACCTCTACATACACACTGTGGCACAAGGTGCACCTGTACACACACCTGTACACACACACACACACACACACACACACACACACACACACACACGCGAATAAGTAAAATCTTAAAGGACTTTAAGATGTGAGAGAGAGAGGCCAGGAGAATGAGGAAAGAGGTGGGAAGGGAGTTGAGAACAAAGTATAAAGACACATATGCATGAAAATACCATAATGAAACCCATTATTTTATGTCCTAATCTAAAAACAAAAAAGAGAAAACAATGATTTACACAAAACAAAATAGGTCTAAATGTATGTATAATGGAGTTCTGACAATGTAGACACCTCTGTAAAGCACCATTTTAAAGCTATAGATTTCATCAGCCCTGAAAGCTCCTGTGTGTTCCTCTACAGTTACCCCCTTCTCCCACCATGCATACATTGCTCTCTGAACTGATTTCTATCACTGTCAACTATGCTTCTTCTAGAAGTTTGTATAAATAGAATCATATAGTAGCTACTTAATCATATCTGTTTTCTTTCACTTTGCCTGCATTTGACATTCATATGTTTTTATATATCAGTAAAATATTCCATTATGAAAATGCCACAATTTGTAGATCCATCAACAACACATGGAGGGGGCATTTAGGTTGGTCCTAGGCTTTGGCTTTTCCAAACAGTGTTTATCCATGTGCTTTATTTAGGGACAGGTGTTTGATTTTTGCCTCAGGCAAATACAAGAAAACAACAATATTGTAATACAATTTTTTATTTCTCCCCGCTTTTACTTCTACCCACGTTCAAACACACTAACAACATCATTGTATTTGTTTTGACTACCAGCTGTCTTTTAAGGAAAGTACATAAAGAAAATGACAGTTGTTTATATGCAACCACAGTCATTATTTTTGATGCTCTTAACTCTTGTTACCACGGCCACTCTGCTGAACAAAGTCATTTAGCATTTCTTATTAAGATTTTATTTTTTTATGTCTATGTGTATGTTTGTGTGAACATATGCCATGTATGTGCAGGTTCTAGCAGAGGCCAGAAAAGGGCATCAGACTCCCTGGAGCTGGAGTTACAAGTGGTTGTGAGCTGCCATGTGAATGCTGGGAATTAACTCAAGTCCTCTGAAAGAGCAACTAAATGCTCTTAACCATAGAGTCATCTCTCAAGCACCCTTGAATACAATTTTAGACTTATTTTTATTACATGTATGAATGTTTGTCTGCATATATATGTGTACCACATACATGCTTGGTACTTACAGCGGTGAGAAGAGGTTGTCAGACCCTCTGGAGCTGAAGTTCCAGATGGTTGTGAGCTGCCACATGGATGCTGGGAATTAAACCTGAGTCCTCTGGAAAAGCGGCAAGTGATCTTAACTGCTGAACCATCTCTCCAGTCCCTTAAATACTTTAATAGTTGCTTTAAAGTATTTTCCTGCTAAATCTAACTTGTATGTCATGCCAGGGTCAGTTTCTATTAAACTCCTCTTCCCATCTACCTTTTACCTCCTCTTTCTGAGGGTGTAGCTACTGTGTAGCTCAGGATGGCCTCATGATCTTCCTATCTTCCTACTGCAGCTTCCTGAAGGCTGCAATTACAGGCATGTGCCACCATGCCCAGCTCTTTGCTTCTTCTTGATAGTGGGACACATTTTTTTTCTTTCTTTTTTAACGTGTAGTCATTCTTTAAATTTTGTAGGAAATGTACTGGTGGCTGTCACCCAAAGACACTTTTTCACACTAGCAGCTCTAATATTTGTCACTTTTCATATTGTTTGCAATGTTTTTAGCCCTCCTACTTGTCTTTTCTTAGCTGAAATGTATCATCTATGTATTCATCTATCTTACTAGATCTGCTTTTATTCCTTTTATTATCTACCGACACCTTAATTACTATTTAAATTCATAACGGACAAAACATAGTTGAAAAGAATTATCAGGTTTCGAGCAAAATAGAATTGGATTTTAATATTAATTTTGGTACTTAATAGCTAGGGTGTCTCAAACAAGTTATAAAAAATTATCTGTTTCTTTTTTTTGAAGTTTTGTGCGTGCATGCGTCTGTCTGTCCGTCTGTGTCTGTGAATATGAGCACCCCAAAAGGCCAGAACAGAGCATCAGTTCTCCTGGAGTTGTAGTTACAGGTGGTTGTGAGCTGCTCAGTGTGGGTGCCGAGACTGAACTCATGGAAGAGCAGCAAGAGCTCTTAAACACTGAGCTATCTCTCTAGCTCCCTAACACTCTCCCCACTCTGAACTTATTCCTCTTTAAAAATCATCATTTTACAAAAATCCCCACCTGGGGCTGAAGAGATGACTCAGTGTTTAAGAGTATTGGCTGTTCTTCCAGAGGACCAAGTTTCTATTTCTAACATTCACATGGCAGCTCACAACAGTCTGCAACTCTAATTCCAGGGGCTCTGATGCCCCTTTCTAGCTTTAACGGGCACCAAGCATGCATGTGGTCCATATACATACATACATGCAAGCAAACAATCATGCACAGAAAAATAAACAAACAAAACAAAAAATATTAAGCATGTAAGACATAGTATTCAATACATTTTACCTCTCAGTTTTTAATAGTATTAATACACCTGGCTCAAGTTTTCTACATACCATAACAGACTTCAATATCTGATTGAACAAGCTACCCAGTACTTCAGCCTACTGACTTCCTTGACTCAAACAACTTCTATTTAAACGTTAGTCATGCTTTTTCTCATGCCACATGTAGAACCTGCCATCTGGAGGTAGCACATTTTGGAAATTTAAATTTCAATATCTCAAACTTTCAGTCAATTTTCCCCCCTTTTCTTTTATTATCTCTTCTTCTACAAATGCTTATTGGGCATTTAGCTCCTATTCTGTCTACTAAAATGAATGAGACAGATTCATGCCATCACGTGACAAAAAAAATGTGTATGCAATCATAAAATGAGATTGTTAACCTGTATACAGTTTAGGATGGATATCTAACCCAGCCTGGGGGCTCAGGCTTCTTGGAGATTCTACAGTCTTTGATGACTTAGAAAGAATAAATAGGATTTTTGCCAAATAAGCCAAGGCAAGGGAGGAGAGGACAGCATCCCAAGGGGCTACTTGTTGAGTCAATGAGAGTAGATTATAGAAGCCAGATAATGCCTAGTCACAAAAAGGCTTCACAATGGAGCTGTCAACATTCCAAGTAATGATTGTCTACCTCTAAACTAAGAAGTGCAAAGATTACCATGATATTTAAGAGACAGAATTGATAAACATTGGAGTAGACATTAGTCAAGGATAAAGAGACTTCAACATGAGTCCTGTTTTGGGGGCCAGTGAGATGGCTTAGTGGGTAAGGGCACTTGCAACTGAACCTGGTGACCTGAGTTCAATCCCTGGCCCCCACATGGTAGGAGAGGACTCAAGTTTCTCTTCTGACCTCCATATGTATGACATTGGCATTCTCTGTGTCATGCATGCACACACATACTAAATGTTAATTTTTTAAAGAGTTATAGCTTAAGCAACTTGTTAATTTTTTTAAAGAGTTATAGCTTAAGCAACTGGTTGGATGGTGGTATCTGTTACTCAGAGACACAGAAGCAATTTGAAAGAGCTTGATGAGACCAGGGCTAGATCTGGTGGTATGCAGGTAGAAATGTATAGCATATAGTTAGATAAATAGGTTTATGTTTAAGAAAGGTGTCTGGGCCGGGCGGTGGTGGTGCATGCCTTTAATCCCAGCACTCGGGAGGCAGAGCCAGGCGGATCTCTGTGAGTTCGAGGCCAGCCTGGGCTACCAAGTGAGTTCCAGGAAAAGGCACAAAGCTACACAGAGAGAAACCCTGTCTTGAAAAACCAAAAAAAAAAAAAAGAAAGGTGTCTGATTTGGAGATAGAAATTACAAGTCAAAGCAAAGAGAACATGTTCAATTAGACAACAATACTAAAACAAAAATACTGAAGTTTGATCTGTAGGCAGATGTTTGAATCAATGAAGATTGCCATGGATTTTAGTGTAAGGTAACAGTAGCTTTCCCTTCATTTCCTCCTCCCATCTCCTCACCAGAAGCAGCCAGGTGAAGATCTTCCATCAGGAAAAGGAGTGAGCCTTTGGATTCCTGGTAAAACCCAAAAAAGCCGGCTTGTGTTTGGCCATGGACCCCTCTGCTCAGCAGGTGACGAAGGTGCATAGAACTTAAAGCAGGGTGAATGGGGCTGTGAATGGAAGGGTGATTTGGCTCCACTAGCACCTCCACAAAAGCTGACTTCCCTGTGGCGATCTCTCCAGCAAGCAGCACTGGATGTCCATTTGATAGAAGCAGGTCCACCGTATACAAAAGCCGTTCAGTCTGCAGGATAGGAGCAGGACTTACTGTGCTGGCTCCAGATAGGACAGCAATCAAGCCGAAAATTGTGTTGTGTATTTTTTCTTTTCTTTTCTTTTCTTTTTTTTTTTTTTTTTTTTTTTTTTGGTTTTTCGAGACAGGGTTTCTCTGTGTAGTTTTACGCCTTTCCTGGATCTCGCTCTGTAGACCAGGCCGGCCTCGAACTCACAGAGATCCACCTGCCTCTGCCTCCTGAGTGCTGGGATTAAAGGCATGCGCCACCACCGCCTGGCATGTATTCTTGTAATTGTGAAAACACCTGAGTATGGGAACAAGTGCGCCTCAGGAGGACCTCAAAGATGGGCTACCCTCTAGCATAGCTCCTTAAGTCTCAACCCAAACTATTTCTTCACTGTCTTCATACCTGGGAAGAGGGCTGGAAAGTACCCAGATTTCCTCTGACACAGCTGCTCAGGTAATGGCCAGTAAAGGGGACCAGTGTCCCATCTTCAAGGTTTACATGTAGATCAAACACCAAGGCTGAAGGAGGTGGCTCAGGGTAGTTGGACAAGGAACTAATAGAATTCTTCATGAAGTTATCAAAGAGAGGCCAGTGTCTACTCAGAGGACACACAAGCAAGAGTCAGATAGTAATAAAAGTTCCATCTATGACATTCATATATTCCACCATATCCCCACTGTAATGCCCCATGAATTTTAATTACCGGTCTACCTCTGCTCTTTTGTACACTATACTTCCCATTCTTGTGGTACCTGGAGGGAAGGTGGGCTCCAAAGCCCCAGATTGTGGCAAAAAGAAAGCTGCTGATAGCCAGCAAATGCCTCCTCTGCTTTTTATTCACATTGTCACTGTCAGACTGGCTCCTGCTTTTTGAAGATTTGAAGCTTTGGGTTGCAAGATCGCTGCCACTAAAGTCCTCTGCAATGGTCACCATGGTCAGAATAGGAATCCATAGAAAAGGAAGACAGAGGGGAAAACAGAGATTGGCTACATTACTTCTCGTCACTTTAGTTCCCTGGACCAACTTCACCAAGGAAACCATGCTTCTGGCTCAGGTGTAACCCAGTTACCCTTAAGATCCCAGCTCTCTCAAAAGCCAACCTTTCTACCTCCCTACCTTGGTCATGTGGCTTCTCCTCTTCATATAAGCGTAGATGGGGGTCAAGTAGAGCACGCAAGATGAGAGCCAGGCTGGTGACTTCTGCCACACCTGGGCAAACAGTCTGATGCCCATGTACCTGTAGCAGAGAACTGGCACCTATGCGGGTAAGGAATCGGAGCACTGCAGGCACCAGTACTTCAGCGATGTGGTTGAGCTCAATGATTGTCTCTTGCTGCAGGTGGTATTCATGGGGCAGGGATGCCATCAAGACATTAAGCATGTATTGCCAAGTCTGATCTCCACAACACCAGACTAGAGCACACCGGCCTACCACTGTAGGAGACATGCCTGCTGCCTCTGCCACCTCTATCAAGAAAAAGGTACTCAGGGGTCGCGCTATCTGTTGACCATTAGGGAGACTCAGCTGGGGAGGGTCACTTAGGAGGCAAGTGATGGAGTCTAACCATGTAGAATTAGGGGCCCCATCACATACTATCCATAGCTGAATCCCTGTGAATTGCTCTGGCTGCTCTTCTGAGCCCACACTCTTACCGTGAGGGGCAGCATGAAGAAGCTTGGGGAAGATGCCGTAGTGCCAGGAGGGACCCTCTGACCACCCTAGGAATTCTTGGGAGCTGAGCACACTAGGATATAGGTGGGCAATTTCCACAGGCTGGAAACCTTGGGTTGAGGTTTGTTCCATAGCTGCCAGCCGATTCTGAATCTTAAGTAAGCTCTTCCAACAAGTACTCTTGCCACTGCCCGCAGGGCCCAGGAGCAGAATACCAGAAGCCCGGCTCAGGGCCTGACTGAGCTGCTCCAGCGACATCAGTGTGTTAGGGGTGGGAAGCAGGCCTACCTGCTGGAGTTCTTCCACCACTACTGACCTCGTCAGTCTATGGGCCACAGGTTCTGCCAACACATGGCTAGCATTAGGGAAAATCCCACAGAGCAGCTCTCGCAACTTTTGCAGGCGGAGCCCATCAAGGATGCTGAACAGTGGTGAATGCAACAGGGCATGCAGTAGGGCAGTCTCCTCAGGAGCAGCTAAGCTGTGGGGCTGCTGGGAATTGTTTTCCTCCTCAGTTGTATTGAGTATCTGTATTGTGTCTTCTAGTATCTGCTTGAGCAATGGCAAGCGGCAGGGCAAAGTCCCAGACACTAGCTCACGCTCTAGGGAGAATAATTTGGATAGGCGAGCAGCCATTCGGGAGGCATCCCGCACCCCTGCTCCCAGCAGGTTAAGTTCTGCCACTCGCTGCAGGTCAGGCAGTGCCAATGCCACAGGACGTAGGAGCAGGTGCAGATTGGCAGGCACATCAAGGCTCAGGGAACGAAATGTCAGGAAACAGCCATAGCCAAGGCGCATGGATACATGATGCTTCTCAAAGAACCCAGAACCAAGGAATAGGGGCCTAGTAGGGTTTATGGTACTGATGTTTTTGGAAGCTTTCTGGTACAGTGGGGCATAAAGATGGTGTAGTTCATCCAGACGCTGTCCCAAGGCAGAGAGCAAGCTAGGAGGTAGTTGATGAGCATTCTCCAACAGCAGCCAGGCCCCACCCTGAAGGGCACCATTCAGGTAATTGCTCAGACATCGGAACTCTATCTGGGGCAAGCAGGGCATCATTACCAGCTGGCGGCCCAGGGTCCATGCCAGGCTATTCACCATTTCTGTCTTGCCCAAACCATCCCGGCCCAGTAGGGCCCCACAGGCCACCTCCTCCAGAGCCAATAAGAGAAGTAACACTTGCCGCTCATGAATCAGGCTGGGTAGAGGCCCCAGTTTGGGCCCCAGGTACTCATAATTGTATATGAAGGACCGGCCAAGCACATCTATCCAGCATACAGCTGGTGACAGAGAGGGATCAGCAGATGAAATAGTCTTAAGACACTGAAGGGGGCTTTTGGGGTTCAAGTGAGATGAACCCAGGCGATACTTAAGTTGGCGGACCCAGTAGAAGTCTGTCAGATCACTGACATGGTGCTTCTCCAGGAGTTGTGCTATATCTCGATGAGTCACTGCCATGACCAGCAGGATACTGAATAGGCTAGTCTGGAGAACAGAAGGCAGAGGTTGCTCACCCTGGGAGCTCCTCTGAGCACGTATAAATTGCACTAGTACCTCCAGCTTGTGTACATGTATGCGAGTCGTGCGCATGGTCCCCCTTTCAAACAGAGCCTCCTCCATCTCAGCACACCACACTACCTCCTCTGCCACCAGTATGCACTGCCACGGAAAAACCTGGACCGCATCTAGCCAGTGCTGGACATATAGTTGCATGGGCACCTGTCTTTGTTGAGGCAGTGCCTTCAATGCATTAACTAGGGATGGGCCTTGAGCAAGGCGGGTGGCCACACAGTTCTGCAGCAGGTTCACTATTACAAAACGCAGACACTTCTCCAAAGAGGCCAGCCACTTAGGAAGATCTGGATGCAGAGGAAGAGGACCGTGAAGCTTCACTTTCTCTCCATATGCCCCTAGCACAGCAGTTGTCTCCTCTGGAGTCTGTGCAGTTGAGCTTGACTCCTGGTTATTCTTGCCTTTCTCATCAGTTGGGTTGGACCTGAAGTTCACAGCTTTAATGTGAGGAAAGCAGCGCTGTGCCCATGACTGGGCCTCACAGGTCTCTAGAGGGGCAGCAAGGAGGGCCACCAGTTCACTGTCACTGAGGAAGAAAAGGCGGGGGAAGTGGGCACATACCCCATAGAGGACATCCTCCAGAGCTACGATAATGGTCTCCAGCTCCACAGATCCTGCTTTCAGTAGTTGTTGTAGATGCTGACCTTGGAAGTAAGGGCTCCTCTTGGCATTGGGCACTATAAGTGACAGAACCATTGGGTCAGCTACAGAGATTCGCATTAGGGTCCGATACTGATCATCCATGACCTTGAAACGGGCATTCTGTGGTAAGAAAGGTGATAAGTGAGGAGTAATGTTACAGCTCTACTCTTCCACTCAGAGCCCTGATACTCAGGAGCTCTTGCCCACCTTCTTTAACACCCTTCCCTACCAGCTCAGCACCAGGAAACTGGATCTTCATCTCATGTAGAACTTTATTTAGAAAAATCCACTTCTGCTGGAAAGCCACCCATACCTCCAGTAGTGCACCTGTGTAAGCAGTTAGAAAAATACTTGAGGAAGATTCTAGGGTTCTAACACCTCCAAGGGGGTTTAGCATACACCTGACCTCTCCAGTGACCCACTAGCCCAACAGAAGCATACTGCTCAGCAGATCTCAGGGACCTGATTAAAGGAAGTAAAACATTCACTAGAAATAAAGACCTTGTCACATCAAACCAAGAAGGAGCCTGGGAAGTCCTTACTCTGTCCTTCATATCTTCTATCCAATGTCCACATGTCACCCCCATACCTCTGGGTCAGTCTACATCAGGTTCCATCCATCCATCCATCCATCCATCCATCCATCCATCCAACTAGAGCCATATACTCACCCAGGCCATACATGATGGTCACCCACTCTAAAGCTATTTTATGCAACTCTCCTGATTTTTGGATGGCTAGGATCTTGAATAGTGCTTGGAGACTGTTCTGGATGGCATCTTGCAGACTGCTGAAGTCTTAGGAAGAAAAGGATGCACTGTTAAAGTTCAGCTAAGCTGGTATTATTCTATGTGAGTCAAAGGCCAGGGGCTGAGGCAGGAAAGAGCACATCTTGATCTTCCAGGGGAGGTAATTACCTCAATACCCTTTTTTCTATCTTCAGATATTGCATCAGTCCATAGAGTTGGTATGGTAGAGAACTGAGATCTTAAAACAGGCACTATGGGTAGACTCCAAACCAGCTGACTTCTCCTGTTAGACATTGTCATTCTTATCTAGTCCTACAGACATTCTTTAATGCATCAGAGCTTCATCCTAGAAAAAGGCCTTATGGCTCCAAGTTCCTACATAGTATGTATGCAGGAAGAATGCCCATTCTGAGATGACTGGGATAGATCCTGGTAGAAAAGTTGAGACCAAAATTTTCTTTCATGGTCTTAGCACTTAGCTACTTGGGGTCACTTAAAGAGTTGTCCCATAATTTGTGAGACAGGCCTGGCTACAGCATAGATAACTAGGTTAACAACAGAATTGAGAGAAATTGGTTTGGATAGATGTAGGACTCTCTAAATACCCATGTTTGAAAGAAAATACACAATACCTTCATCTCAGAGTGTCTCTACAGAAAACTATATTGGAATAGTTTGGGTCCTCTATTTTATCCTCCTTTAAAAGACCACTGAATGGTGGGGAGGTATAAAGGCTGTTGTCCTTGTCTAAGGAACATGGAGCAGACTACAAATCCTTATAGTTACCTGAGAGCTTGGATGCCGCATTTCCTTTATATACCCACAAAGACCTCAGATTCTCATCTGATCTTGGGAAGGTTAAAAGAGGTTGTGTGAAGTCTTAATCTAGCTATGTCTGCCAACATATTATATATTTAAAAAGAACATTTTCTTGGGGATATTTTGGATGTTGAACTATCCTTTTCATACATATCCTTCTTCGTAATTTTGCTAAGAACTTAAAAGGGGGAATGAACGATTAGTAGTGTCACTAACCCTACAAAAACATGTCTTCCTGGGGCATGAATTAAATACATAAGTTTTTGACATCTTGGGCTCACTCAGGTGAGTGAAGTCACTAGTTTCATGGTGTATGGCCACCATAAAAATTAATTAATATACCCAGAACTGATGCAGATGTCTAGTACAGAGAAAGGAGAAAACCTGTAGGGAGAAATGTCAACTACACAATCTTCTGTTTGAATTAGAGCCAGAGGGAAAGTTGGACAGAAAGTAGGATAAGGATAAGATAAGGACTGTGAACGCAAGTGAAGATTGGAAGAGTTCACTTGGCACCTGAAGTTATACTTAGAGGTAGTGAACCAAACTTCACAAACAAATCCATAGTTTGTACTCCACTAGTTTTTAATATTATTTTAGTAGCAGAGGAATCTAAGAATGATACAGGAAGGTAGAATAGAACAAAGAAGCAGATTGACAAAGTGTGGAACCAGGGTCAAACACGGGCAAAAAGATCAGCATAAAATGTGCTCATGTCAAAAGTAGGAAGAGAATGTCCATTGAATCATGGTGTGAGTATTAACTACAGATGTCTGATCTTAATATGTTTCAGTCAACACTGAAAATGATTAGTCCAAAATAAGAGAAGTGCGAACAAGAATTCCATGTAAAAATAGATAGGAAAGGTATTCTAAACCAAATACTGCACATGGATGTGTGTAAGGATAAAGATTCCTGTTATAATAGAAAAGACATATCTTCTTTTCCACAACAAATTTGCACTAGCTATACATTTTGCCTAGACAGACTCAGAAGTAGCCCAAATGCACCTACTTTCCTCATTCTCTGTTGCTACCATTCTAGTATAGGCCATTATTGTTTTTCACTTGAGTTACACCAGTTGCCTCTTAACTCATCTTCCAGTCTCTATTCTTTGCTACCCAATTATCTTTGTTGAGCTAAAATGTGACCTCATCACTTCCCTACAACAAGACATTCCCCATGATTTAAATATTGCTGAATAAATTCTTTTGCATGATCTGATCTCTCTAACTTCACATGCCTATTTCCTGTTCCAAGTAGTCTTTGGGCTCTAGTCTCAGTGAGTTGGAAAGTCCTCTAGTGGATGTTCCTACTTTCTATCATAGATATACTGACTGTATTAATCAGAAGTTTTGTTGCTATGATTAGTTGCCTGGCACACACAACTAAGGAGGGAGAGACTTAATTTAGTGCATAGTCTCAGAGGTTTTGCCAATCATGGTGGGGAGGATAAACACAGCAGTTTACATCATACCAGGAAGCAGAGAAATGGGAAAATGGGAAGAGCCAAAGCAAGATACAGCTCTCAAGGACATATCCCTAGTGAACTACTTTCTCCAATTAGGCCTTATCTCCTACTTTCTTCCACCCAACAATTCAATTGCACTATGAATCCATCAAGAGTAAAGCCTTAGAATCCTATCACTTCCCCAAAGCCCATCAACTGTCAATCAAACCCTCAATACATTAGTATATGGGAGACATTGCAAATCAAACCACTACAGTGGTACTGTCTAATGATCAAAATTCAACAGAACCACATAAACATCAAGCTATTATTTAGAATATTCCATCATTTTTGATCCAAGTTAAATTGTTTACCTGATTAAATGCAAATATGCTTGAAAACCTATTTGTGTGAGTTATGTCACAATTTTAATTATATAATCTAATCTAAAAGAGCAGTAACTACTGGAATATGTGTGAGAAAAGAGTTGCCGTTTTTATGGAAACTATAGAAGGTAAAGGTGAGCTTATAAAAAGCTCTTGTTGGGCTGGAGAGATGGTTCAGCAGTTAAGAGCACTGGCTGATCTTCCAGAAGTCCTGCATTCAATTCCCAGCAACCACGTGGTGGCTCACAACCATCTGTAATGAGATCTGGCACCCTCTTCTGGCCTGCAGACATACATGTAGGCAGAATACTGTATACATAAAAAATAAATCTTAAAAAAAGAAATAAAAAGCTCTTATTCTTAGAATAAAATGTTAGCAAATGTTTTGGCTAAAATAAAAAATCTGAAGTCCTAGCTACCTACTTACCCACCTATCATGATTACATATTTAACTAATCTCTTGGATTCACTGACACCAGTTATGTTGAATAAGAGAATTTCTCTACCAGTAATTCCCAACACATCCTCTTAGATGCTTTTTGTCATAGTTAGCTTCAAGTTAGATCTCAACTAGACACATTTGGGAAGAAGGAACTTTAATTACGAAACTAACTTCATCTATGGGTACATCTGTGGACATTTTCTTGATTATCAATTGATGTAGGAGGGCCCAGCCCACTGTAAGCTGAACCATACCTAGGCAGGTGGGCCTTGGCTATATAAGAGAGGTAACTGAGTAAGCCAGAGGAAGCAACCTAGTAGCAATCATTCCTCTGTGGTCTTTGCTTCAGTTCCTGTCTCCAGATGCCTACCTTGAGTTCCAGCCTTGGCTTCCCACGATGGTGCACTGTTACCTATAAGCCAAATAAACCCTTTCCTCCTCTAAGTTGTAAAAGTGCTGTTCCCTATGTGGAATGTTTTTCTCACCTTGCAAGTCTGACAAACTTACTTCTTCAAAGGTTAGCCTGGGTTCACTGTCTAAAGTGGTAGTTCTCTTAATAACCCTGGTTCTCTGAGCTGGTCTTCACTTACCTACTGTCCTCAATATGATAGTCTATCATGCATTTAAATGTATGTTATTGGCTGGCCAGTGGTGGCACACGCCTTTAATCCCAGCATTAGGGAGGCAGAGGCCAGCAAATCTCTGTGAGTTTGAGGCCAGCCTGGTCTACATAGAGAGCTAGTTCTAGGACAGCCAAAGCTACATAAAGAAATCCTGTCTCAATAAATAAATAAATAAATAAATAAATAAATAAATAAATGGTACTGTCAGTTTCTCATTAGATATAGGGCTAAATCAATCTCAGAGTGCCTTGTGTTTGGCACAAAAGAGGTCCATGAATTTAACAAGAGAATAAAAGGAAGAATGGCTCTTTGTCTTTCAACAAGGTGGCCAACAAACAGACATAGATATCTTCATGAAAACCCTGATGGGCGAGAGTATCATTCTCAAGGTTGAGCCCAATGACACCATGGAGAATGTCAAGGCCAATATCGAAGACAAGGAAGGCATCCCACCAGCAGTGGCTGATGTCACTGACAAGTAGCTGGAGGATGGCCACACCCTGCCTGACCACACCATCCAGAAAGAGTACACCCTGCACCTGGTGCTGTGCCTATGTGGTGGCATTATTGAGGTATGCTCTTGTTGAGTTCACCGAGAAGTACAACTGCCACAAGTGCTATGCATGTCTGCACCCCTGTGCAGTCAACTGCCACAAGGGCTATGCATGTCTGCACCCCTGTGGGGTCAACTGCCACAAGTGCTATGCATGTCTGCACCCCTGTGCAGTCAACTATCAAAAGAAGCATAGCCACATCAACAACCTGTGCCCCAAGAAGAAGGGCAAATAAAGCTGAGGTCATGCTTGGCCCAAGGCTCAGGGACCAAACAGAGTCCTCTTCTGTCAACTAGCAGGGGAAAGAATGAATGGATGAGTAGGTAAAATATAACATCAGCAGGGTAAAATCCAGAGGACCGAGCATTGACAAGTAGAGAGAAATAACCACAAAGAATTTATGTTTTTCTTTTTTTTTTTCCAAGACAGGGTTTCTCTGTGTAGCTCTGGCTGTCCTGGAACTTGATCTGTAGACCAGCCTGGCCTCAAACTCACAGAGATTTGCCTACTTATGCTGGGATTAAAGGCATGTGCCACCACCGCCTGGCTGTTTTTTCTTTTACATACTCCTCAAATTATTCCACAAAATAGAAACAGGAGGAACATTACCAAATTCATTTTATGAGGCCACAGTGATACCCAAACCACACAAAGACTCAAGAAAAAAAGAAAGAGAATTACAGACCAATTTCCCACATAAACATAGATGCAAAAATGCTCAAAAACAGAATCCAAGAACATATATTCACCATGATCAAGTAGGCTTCATCCCAGAGATGCAGGGATAGTTCAACATATGAAAATCTCTCAATGTAATCCACCATATAAACAAACTGAAACAAACAAACAAAAAAAATGACATGATCATCTCATTAGATGCCGAAAAAGCCTTTGACAAAATCCAACACCCCTTCATGATAAAGGTCTTGGAGAGATTGGGGATACAAGGAGCATACCTAAACATAATAAAGGCAAAATACAGCAAGCCAATAGCCAACATCAAATTAAATAGAGAGAAACTTAAAGCAATTCCACTAAAATCAGGGACAAGACAATGTTGTCCACTCTCTCCATATCTATCCAATATAGTACTTGAAGCCTTAAGTAGAGCAATAAGACAACTAAAGGAAATCAAGGGGATACAGATTGGAAAAGAAGTCGAAGTATCACTATTTGCAGACGATATGATAGTATACATAAGTGAGCTTAAAAATTCCACCAGGGAACTCCTACAGCTGATAAACACTTTCAGCTAAGTGGCTGGATACAAAATAAGCTAAAAAAAAAAAATCAGTAGCCCTCCTATATACAAACAACAAATGGTCTGAGAATGAATTTAGGGAAATAATACCTTTCACAATAGCCACAAATATATAAACTATCTTGGTGTAACTCTAACCAAACAAGTGAAAGACGTGTATGGGAAGAACTTCAAGTCTTTGAAGAAAGAAAGAAAGAAACTGAAGAAAATATCAGAAGATGGAAAAATTTGCCAAGCTCATGGATTGGTAGGATTAACATTATAAAAATGGCCATCTTACCAAAAGCAATTTACAGATTCAACATAATTCCCATCAAACTTTCAACAAAATTCTTTACAGACTTGAAAGGACAATACTCAACCTCATATAGAAAAACAAAAACCCAGGATAGCAAAAACAATCCTATACAGTTAAAGAACTTCTGGAGGTATCACCATCCCTGATTTCAAGCTGTACTATAGAGCCATAGTAATAATTTTAAAAAACCACATGATATTGGCATAAATACAGACAGGTTGATCAATGGAACTGAATTGAAAACCCAGACATAAATCCACATAATATGGACACCTGATTTATGATAAAGAAGCCAGAAATATACAATGGATAAAAGAAAGCATCTTCAACAAATGCTGCTGGTCTAACTGGATGTCAGCAGGTAGAAGATTGCAAATAGATCCATATCTATCACCCTGCACAAAAGACTTCAACATAAAACACTGAACCTAATAGAAGAGAAAGTGGAAACTAGCCTTGAACACAATGGTACAGATACTACTTCCTGAATATAATACCAATAGCACAGACACTGAGATCGACAATTAATAAACGGAACCTCTTGAAACTGAAAAGCTGCTTTAAGGTGAAGGACACTGTCAAATGGACAAAATAGCAGCCTACAGAATGAGAAAAGATCTTCACCAACCCTACATCTGACAGAGAGCTGACTGCCAAAATATATAAAGAACTCAAGAAACTAGATTACCAACAGACCAAATAATACAATTTTAAAATGGGCTACAGATCTAAACAGAGAATTCTCAACAGAGGAATCTCAAATGGCTGAAAAACATGTAAGGAAATGTTCAACATCCTTAGCCATCAGGGTACTGCAAATCAAAACAACTCTGATATTCTATCTTACATCTGTCAGAATGGCTAAGATCAAAAATACCAGCTCATGCTGGTGAGGATGTGGAGCAAAGGGGACCACTTCTCCATTGCTGGTTTGAGTGCAAACTTGTACAGTCACTCTGGAAATCAATATGGAGGTTTCTCAGAAAATTGGGAATGGGTCTACCTCAAGACCCAGTTATAGCACTTCTGGGTATATACCAGGATGTCTATATATAACAGGAGCAGTTGCTCAACTATGTTCATAGCAGCTCTATTCATTCAACTTTATCCATGTTCATTGCTACTCTAATTATAATAGTCAGAAACTGAAAATAACCTAGATGCCCCTCAACTGAAGAATGGATAAAGAAAATGTGGTACATTTACACAATGGAGTACTACTCAACTGTTAAAAAACAATGACATCATGAAATTTGCAGGTAAATGGATAGAACTAGAAAAGATCATCCTGAGTGAAGTAACCCAAACTCAGAAAGACAAACATGGTATGTACTCACTTATAAGTGGATATTAGCCGTAAAGTAAAGGATAACCATGCTACAATCCATAGACCCAAAGAGACTAGGTAACAAGGACAGTTCCGGGGGGTGGGGAGGGGACACATAAATCTCACTGTGAAGGGGAAATAGAATAGACATCATGGTGGATAGAAGAGGGGTCTATGGGCGGTGGTGGCGCACGCCTTTAATCCCAGCACTCGGGAGGCAGAGCCAGGTGGATCTCTGTGAGTTCGAGGCCAGCCTGGACTGCCAAGTGAGTTCCAGGAAAGGCGCAAAGCTACACAGAGAAACCCTGTCTTGAAAAACCAAAAAAAAAAAAAAAAAGAAGAGGGGTCTAGATGTCGAGGATGGGAACAGGAGGGATCAGGTGGGGGGAGGTGTGGAGGCCCACAAAGTTTCCTAGTGAGATCTGAGTTTGCTTTAACCAGCAGGGCTGCATTAGAGGATTGCTTGACCATGTGTGTGGCTACCAGGTAATTGGAAAGGGTTTGCACTTGGCTGTGCTAAGGGGAGGTCTTTTGCTCCACCCCTTGGCATTCCTATGAAAAGCCCTTTAGAAGAGACAGAAGGGGCCAGTCGATAATTATCCAGGCCTTCCCGAGGCTATCCTGTGTTTCTATCTGTTTCTCTCCCTTCTATCCTTCTATCTAAGTATGTCTCACTACTCCCT
Source organism: Peromyscus californicus insignis (assembly GCF_007827085.1). Lineage (NCBI taxonomy): Eukaryota > Metazoa > Chordata > Mammalia > Rodentia > Cricetidae > Peromyscus > Peromyscus californicus. Next base: position 97,482,167 of record NW_026294562.1, read on the forward strand.
CCTCAAGAGTACCCTGGGGAAAATGTGGGAGTGGGTCTCCCACAGAGAAATGGTTAGGTCCCCCACAGGGAGGATGGAGGAAGAGAGCATTGGGTGAGACAACTGAAATCAGGGGCATCTCTTGGATGAGCTAGAAACCCAGTGCAATGGAAACTCCCAGGAATCTATGAGGGTGACCCTAGCTAAGACTGCTAGCAACGGGGGATACAGAGCCTGAACTGGACATCTCCTGTAACCAAGCAAGACTTCCAGTGGAGGAATTGGGACCTGAACCCAGTCACATAACCTTTGACCTACAATTTGCCCTGACTTCAAGATGTGCTGGGGTAAAGGTGGCACATAAATTATAAGAGTGGCCAACCAACGACTGGTCCAGCTTGAGACCCATACCTTAAGAGAAAGCCCACCTCTGACACTGTCTGGAGGGCCAGGACCCAGAGGCTGGACAGCCCAGAGATCTAGGATAGAACCAAACGTGACTGGCAAAAAAAAAAAAGTCAATGAAGTGATTCCTAATGATATTTTGCTTTACTCATAGATTGTTGTAGTCCAGTTATCATCAGAGAGGCTTCATGCAGCAACTGATGGAAACAGATGCAGATACCCACAGCCAAACATTACGTGGAGCTTGGGGAATCTTGTGGAAGGGGAGAGGAAGGATTATGGGAGTTAGAGGAACCAAGGACATCACAAAAAAACAAAACAAAACAAAAAAAAACCCTCCACAGAATCTTCTAACCTGGGCTCCTAGGGGCTCACAGAGACTGAACCACCAACCAGAGAGTCTGCATGGGACTGACCTAGGCCCTCTGCATATATGCTCCAGTTGTGCGACTTGGTCTTCTTGTGGAACTCCTAACAGTGGGAGCAGGGGCTGTTTCTGACTCTGTTACATGCTTTGGGGACCCTTTCCTCCTACTGGGTTGCCTTGTCCAGCCTCAACAGGAAAGGAGGTACCTAGTCTTACCACAACTTGATATGCCATGGCTGACTTATATACATGGGAGGCCTGCCTTTTTCTGAAGAGAAAGGAAGAGTGAATGGGGTGGGGGTAGGGGAGGGACTGAAAGGAGAGAAGGGAGGGAGAGGAAACTGTGATCTGGCTGGAAAAAAATTAATTAAAAAAAAGAGTTCCTGGAAAGATTAAGACATTAAGAGAGCATGGAAGATACTGTCTCAACACATGGATGCCTTAAGTTATCCTTAAGGATTGGGGCCTGACTACAGGAGCCATATTTGACAAAATTGGTAAATGAGAAGAGCCTTTAGCTGGAGACATTTGCTGGATCACAAAGGCTGAGACTCACCTGAGAGGAGGAAGGTGCCACTATCCTTGCCCACTAACTCCCACCGGGGGCTTCGGAATGCCTGCCTTTTGGACCGCTCTGAGGTTGGGGGCTTGTAGGGCACATGCAGGATGAAGTTGAGCAGGCGCAGCTGGCGCCCCTCCCAGTACTGCTGCATCTGCTGTAGGCTCTCTTGGGCATGAATTCGTTCTTTATCATACTGCCAGACCTGGAAAAGGTATGTCTCAGAAACCAGAACTAGCTAGTGGCTCAGGAAAGATAGCCTTGAAATTAGGACTTGAGTTTGGGTCTGAGGCAGAACTCAAGGGCCTGGCGTGTGGCGGTCTCTGATATGAAGGAGGAGTAGAACCATCAGGCTTCAGGGATGTGCTGGCTGCAGCAGCATCGAACTATTAATGCTTGACCCAGGACTGCTGCCTCCATGGAGCAGCCTCCTGGATGGATCCCACTGAGTAGGCAATACCCTAGAGCCAGTATGTCCTTTAGGGATAAAGTAAATGTTGGCAGATATCTGTTCGTCTATGTGTCCACAGCTTTGAGGCTACCATTCACTTCCTTCCACCAAGGGAAGCATTTGGTCAGATAAGAGTCTGGAACTGCCTATCAGATCCTCATCTGTAGATGGAGACTCTTCCTACCCTCCAGGAAGGTCATCAGTCCCAACTTCCCTCTACCTACATGCCAACCACTACTGTCGCTATAGTCCAAGGGACTGCTAGGCCTTGACTGGTTTTATTACAAATAGTGGCTACAACCAGCCCCCTCCTCCTTGTGGGCCCCACCTGATTGATTCGGTCTGAAAATTCCAGCAGTGGACAGTTGAGCAGCTGGCCCAGTGTGAGAAGGTCCAAGCTTTGGAGACTGCCCAGCCCTAATACTGGAATAGAATAAGCAAGTAAGAATAACATCTAGCATATGGCTGAATGGAGCTCATATCCTAGAGCTCATTTCTACCCTGAGCCCAGACCAGCTTGGATTGCAGTGCAAGATCAGGAGTACAACACAAAGCCAAGAACCCAGAACCCAAGGTCCAGACACAATTCAACCCCCAGATCTGAGACTCCAGCCTGAGTCCAATCCCATCAGTTGAGAGGACCCTGTGTTGTAATGAGGGAGCATAAAAATGTGTTCCTCCTGGGTGAAGTGAGTTTAGCATATGTGGGAAAGGGGACACAAGGTTTCCAGCAGGAGCAGCAGGGAAATTGCTCTAAACACTGTGTCTTTCCCATCCCTCTCCCCTGTTTCTAACCAAACACACCTCTCAAGAGGGATTGGCAGTTAAAGTTCTGAAACTGGAGGCTGCCCAGCTTAGTGAGCAAGGGCAGGTAGCTTCGAAACTCCTCTAGCATGCGCATGCAGCGTTGTAGCACTGGATTGTGCATCCCCAGGGTGGTGCTGAGCCGCGCAGCCTCTGTCAACCAGGCTTCTGTCTTCTCCCAGGCCATAAGAAGGCTGAACTGCACAGAGAAGAGTTCACAGTCGAACTGACTCACCCACCTCCACCTGGTAGACTTCTGCCCCAGGTGAGAGCTCCTGGAAGTACCTTGGTAAAAGCCATGCACTTCCACTCACTGAAGTTTTCAGAGATCATTCGGTAGAGCCTCCAGATGCGCTGCTGCTGTATAATAGGCCGGCTCCCAGAAGCAGGTGGGGACATAGAACTCTCATCCCCTGTGGAATAAGGCTGGCTAAGACTTGGGTTATTGAGGGAATAATGAGCCAGTGAAGAGCCCTTAATGAACAAAAGTTAAAAAAAAAAAAAAGAAAGAAAAGATGGTGTGGTGCCTATGTAAATCTCTCAGTTCAGCAGTGGAAGTGGGGCCATGCAAAGAGCAATTATTTCAAAGAGAGGATTCCTGGGCAAATACCATAGTGGCAAAATAAAAGAGCTTCTCTTCTATTAGTCTCTAGCTCACCCACTCAATTCAATTCCAGTCACAGTGGACTTGACTGTAGCTCAGATATCCCAGGCACACCCGCTTCTGCCCAGTTCATTCTTTATGAGAAACCTCTTGCCACAGAGAACCACCAGTCACACCTTCACCACCTCCAACCCCAAGTCCTTGTTCAAATAGTACCTATCCCATAAAGCATTGTTCTCCACTCATTGGCATTTTCTGACGCTCTTGTTCTGCTATGTTTTCTCTACATTACCTATAATTTCCTAATATGCTACATAGTTTAGTAATGTTTTATAATTATTATTTATCATCTTTCTTCTCCAGCCGCAATATTGGGTCCATTACAGAAGATGATTCGCCATTTGTTCATTGATGTACTTTGAGTCCAGTACATGGCAGGCACTAACCAAGTAAGTGTTGAATGAATGAGTAAGTGAATGAACTCTCAGAAATTGAGGATGATTATTAAATCAAGAAGATCTAAAGGACTAGATTATTTTTACAAAGCTGGGACAGAAGAAGCAAGTGAACACACTGCTATGCAGTTCTCTGGGCCTGGCACCACTCCTCTGCCCTGATTTTTTGTCAATAATTCAAACTCCTAACAAGAAGGGTCAAGTCTACAGTTGACATGTTAGGATATGGGCTGCAGGCTTCCCAGTACTTAAAAGAAGAGACAGAGAAATTCCTGATGAAGGATGGTTCTAAAGCATTTCTCATTGCACCTGGCCATAAGGCCCAGTTGGTAGCTTACCAAGGAGCAACTCACACTGTGCCCTTCCAAGAGTTAAGTGACTGTGTATGAGAAAAGAGCCTATGCAGTTACAAGCAGAAGGGAGGCAGCCTAGCTGCACTCCTGCAGAGGAAGACTGATCTCAGACAAGTAGCTCTGTCCTGGTTGGCGCCTGTGGGATAGTGAGGCCCTCACCAGTCCTTTTTCTTGATACATTGGCTGGAGGCAGTGCTTACCACATCAAGATCTTGGCTATTCTTTTCTATGACCTGCTGCGTGGAATATGACAACACTGACCAGTACTAAGTTTTCTAATGAGTGTATACATTTCTCCCTAATCAGCATTTACCCTGGGCCCCATCAAAATCTAATGAAACATTCAGCTGTTTGTTTTCTCTACCAGACTGTGAACTTCCTGTATCCACTAATACCTGAGTCCTACAACGAATGAGCTTTTTGTCCTGCATGTTTGTTTATAAGAGACCAGTGGAGGTATTGATTCCCAAGGCTTGCTTAGGATCACAGAGGGCACAAGACCTGGAGTCCCAACCCTTATCTTAGTTGGAGGGTTCATCATAGGGTGAAAGAGGAGAAGGTGAAGATCAGTACCAGTGAAGGTGGTGTAAGCATAGCGTAGTTCGTTGAAGTTGTTGTATGTGTTCAAGAACTGGTGCTCCAAGGCAGTAAGCTGGTGCTCAGTGCTCCTCTGTTCTTGTGAAGGATCCATGAAGGGACCAGACAGTGCCGTTGCCAACAGGCCTTCCAGCTCTGCCAATGCTGCTGCCATCAGCTGCTGCAGCTTGGGCACAATGGCATGTCGCTTACTAAGCAGGAATTCTGAAGCCTGGCTTCTCTCAAACTGAAATGCCTCCCATATATCCAGAAGCTGTGGGGCAAGCAGAAGACAGTGAGATGTGGTTATAGAGGAGGGAGACCAAAAGGGATGAATGATTCCTTGAATTGTTCTCTCACCGAGATGTCTAGAGTCTCATTCTCAGCAATGAAACAGTGGTTGCGGATGAGGTCATGGAGTGATCGGACATATTCCACTCGCTCCTCCAGCTGGCTGTATTGCTCATTGGCTTCATTCAACTGCAGAGATTACAGCATGAGACCAGCACCCAAAAAAACCTGCCTACCTCTTTGAACTCACCCTCAAGAGGCAATCTCATCTTCCAGAGTGGGCATCTGGAGGCTCCAGAGCCAGCTTCAGCATTTAAACCATTTGAGATAGAAGAGTTATCTAGGATCAGATTCCTTTTTGACTCAGGTCTTAAAAGTGGTCTAGTTTTTAATCTCCCAGACCTGATGACAGGACAACATATCTCTAAATTACCTACTGTCACAAGGAAAAGAACCATACCTCTTAAAGCAGTGGTTCTCAGCCTTCCTAATGCTGTGACTCTTAAATACAGTTCCTCATGTGGTGGTGACCCCAACCATAAACTTATTTCATTGCTACTTCATAACTGTAATTTTGCTACTGTTATGAATCACAATGTAAATATCCGTGTTTTCTAATGATCTTTTAAAAAAATTATTTATTTTTATTTTATGTACATCAGTCTTTTGCCATGGGTGTTAGGTCCCCTGGAACTGGAATTATAGACAGGTGTGAGTTGCCATGTGGTTGCTAGGAATTGGACCTAGGTTCTCTTAAAGAACAGTCATTGCTCCTAACCACTGACCCATCTCTCCAGCCCCCTTTTCTAATGATCTTAGGCAACCCCCATGAAAGGGTTGTTGGATGCTCAAAGTGGTCTCGCCCCACAGGTTGAGAACATTGTCTTAAGGCAAGACTCTATCTTGTTTCTTCAGGGTCTGGTCCTGACATGAGTAAGCAAAGCACTACACAAACAGGGCAAGAATCAGCAAGAACAGATAACATATATAAGCATATATGTATATGTATATATGTATATATATATATATATGCATAGTTTAAGATCATCAAACCCCATAAAGCTCAACAGAAATCTAAAGAGAGTGTGCTGAGCCCTTGAGCAGGCAGGGCCCTGGATATACAAGGAAGAAAGGATGAGGAGACCTCACCTTTTGGGAGCACTGTGCAATGGCATGGATGTCTGAGTTGATGGTTTGGAAGACCCGCAAGAAATCTGTCAACTCTGTCATCAGCTGCTGATTACGACTCCAGCATTCACTTTGTACTTGTGCAAGAATGTTCTTCCTCAAGTTGTCTAACTTGGATTCTTGAAACAAGAGGGGATGCATGAAAAATAAGTATATAAGAATTAGTATACAAGAGCAAATGGGCAAAAAGGAAGTTTCCTCATAATATGACAACAGAGAACACATGAGAATAAAGGGACAATCACAAGAGGTTCTCACAGTATGATAAATCACTGAGTTGCCTGGAGCCCCTAGCCCAGCATAGTGAAGGGAAGGGGACCCTGAGAAGGCTTGAGGAGGTCTCCGCAGAGTTGGACATTGAAATGAATGTATGAGTAGTACAATGCTCCAAGCATGAACATGGAATACACACTCATGAATAGCAGGTCTTTGTGTTTCAGAGTCTTTCTTCTTGCAGAAGAGATACCAAGAAGAGGGGTAAAGCTGCCTTTATCTGTTTTGTTTTTGTTTGTTTGTTTTTATCTTTTTGGGTTTTCGTTTGTTTTTTGAGTTTTGTTTTGTTTTTTTTTTTTTTTTGGATGCAGGGTCTTACTAGCATGTGCCACCAAGCCCAGCTCGCCTTTTGCTTTTGCAAATTAAAGAAAAGCAATTCACGTAGATAAAGGGTTAGAAGATAATCTGCCCTTGGTAATATGAAAAAATTCATTGTCTGAGGAAATAGGAATAGGGGGGCTGTAGAGCTATCTCAGATGGGTAAAGGTACTTGTCAACAAGCCTGACAACCAGAGTTAGGTGGAAGGAGAGAACTGACTCTTTTGAATGTCTTCTGACTTACACACTCACACACTCATGCTTGCACATACATGCACCATGACATGGGAATACACACATACAATAAGTATACAAATGTAATTTTAGTTTTTATTACTTTTAATTGTGTGTGTTCTATGTGTAGGGGGCGTGGTATGTACATGGGAGTGCAGGTGTCAGAGGAAGCCAGATGTATTTGATTTCTTGGAGCTATACCTGGGACGGATTCAGGGAGCCAAATTCAGATCCTCTGGAACAGCAGTAACACACTCTTAACCACTGAGACATCTCTCCAGCCCCAAGTGTAGTTTTAAAAAAGAAGGCAGGGATAATATCCATATGACATAATTCACTGACTCTTAGGATCTCACTAACTATAAAGGACATCATTATTTTATATACTACTAAAAAGGGAAAAAAACAAACTCTGACATGCTGCAATGCTGTAAGACATTTCTTAAGTTTAGATATGCTAAAACAGGCATAGGATATCAAGATGCAATATAAAAATATGAAATACCACAAAATCCAGTACTGAGTACTTATTATATGCCAGACGTTATTTCAAGTACTTCACATGTATTAACTCATTTTCATCCTCATAGATTCCCTTTGAGTAAGTACTACTATTTATACTTATTTTATAAATAAGCAGAGGCTCAGAGAGGTAAACTCTACTGGTCCATATTATATAATGGTAGAATAATGATTCATACTTAGAGAGCTTTGTTTTACTCCATTATAGCTCAGATTACAAACATAATATAGAGTTAGACATGTAAACATGTAGTCTGTGATATACACATATATCAAAAATAATATTATAGTTATATTTTATTTTATATACTACATAATGTTATATAAAAGTAAACACACCTACCCCCTATTAGTGTCTATGCAAGTGGTAGGTAGAATAGTGAATTTGGAGGCAAAACAATTGAGATCCACTGCATATGGCACTTTCAGAGACTTGGAAAGAGTATTCCAGAGAATTAGGCACCAAGAGATGAACCTGATAAAATCTACCAAGAAGAAACTTCTGAAGGACACCTATGCTTCTCTCTTGGTGATGATGGCTAGGCCACTGAATGGTGCTGCTGTGGGACCAGGAGAGTTAGGAAGGAGAGCAACAGTGACACCCCATGGTGTGAAGAAGCAGTGATGTCATAAGTATTAGGGCTCTTGGGTCCATGAGCTGGATGGAGATGGACTAAGAAACTGATTTGAGAGACAGTAAAAGGGAGAAGAAAGGAAAAGGCTTGGTGATGGGTTGGTTGTGGTATATTTAATGCCCTTCTCTGTTCAAAGGAGTTTGGAAAGAAAAGAAGCAGAGTTAGCAAATAAGGCGATAAAATATGATCAGCAAGAAGACTGAAGCAGACAGAGAAAACAAGAGGAAATGAAAAACATCATTGCCTACGTCAGCCATTTCTACAAGTAATTCAAAAATAAAGCCAAAAAAAAAAAAACCAAACAAAACAAAACCAACCAAACAAAAAAAAACCCCAAACCCAAGACCAAACTTATTTTGTTTTCCTTCCTATAACCTTGAGTGACACATTTTAGCATATCTAGGTTACAAAGAAACTGAAACCATGTGGTCTTACATCACAAAGCAAGTGAGGAACAGAGATAGGACACTACCTCTGAACTGAAGAGACCAGTGGATCCTGGATTTTACAAATTAGAAAGAGAACAGACTCCTGGGGCACAGCCAGGGAAAGACCTGCCCAAAACAAGGCCACAAAGAAAGCAAACCAATCACATCATCTTGTTCCTGCCTTGCCAGAATGAACCCCTGCCCAAGAGCTGGAAGCTTCAGTGGCTTGTAAGGAACCTGGTGAGGAGCAAAAGCCAGAAGCCGAGGCAGGCAGGGTGCTTTCAAACAAAGCAATCTCTCTCTAGTCCCCAGAGTCAAGGCTCTTACCTTCATAAAGAAAGCAGGCCTGTGGGGTGTGTGTGTGTGTGTGTGTGTGTGTGTGTGTGTGTGTGTGTGTGTGTGTGTGTGTGGTGGGTCTAATATTCAGTCTTAGCAATAAGTACTATGGTTGGGAATGTGTGAGAATCAAAACAACTTCCATTTTTCCTAAGAAAAGAAACCAATGGCTTCCTAATCTATCCTACCATAAGCCTTTCTAAGGCCAGCTCATAGTCCAGGCACTTAGCTAGTACATGATAGCATGAGCCATTCTTCCCACAGGAAGGAAGAGAGAGAAAAAGGGAGATGACAAAAAAGAGGTTGTAGGGTAAGAAATGATAAGAAGGCTGGGTGGTGGCTCACATCTTTAATCCCAGAACTGGCCAGCAGAGGCAGGCAGATCTCTGAGTTTGGGACCAGCCTGGTCTACAGAATGAGTTTTAGGACAGCCAGGGCTACACAGAGAAACCCTGTCTCAAAAAAAAAAAAAAAAAAAAAAAAAAAAAAAAAAAAAAACAGTAACAAGAGGAAGAAAATAAGATGGGCTGAAGAGGAAACAGAATAGTGTTATTAAAGGACCAACCTTAATAATATTCTTCCCAGGGGCCCAGAAGAGAAGCTATGAATGGCGAGAATTATTTTCGGGAAAAGAATCTAAGCACACCAAGCTCTTTTCCATCTACTTTATTCCTCTGGGATAAAATCCTATCTACACAGCTTCAGTTCTGTTTTTGTGCCCAACTCCTTTCTTACCTGATTTCTCTCTACCTTTATCTGCTGTCCCCTCTAAGTTCTATCTTAATTCTCTCATCTTAATTCTGCCTCATCTAGGTTCTTCTCATCTCGTTCTTACCCATCTAGTACTTCCCCATCTGGCTGTTCCTCATCTTCCACCTTGACCTCAAGTTCTCTAGTCAAAATCTTCCTTCTCCCTCTCAGTTCTCCATCCTCAAGTTCTCTAGGGTATTCAGTTATAAACCCAAGCAATAGCAATCCTCTTCCTCGAGCCAGGTTTCCAGGCTTGAATTCCTACAGGGTCATAAAGGCAGGTAAGAATTTTCCTCAGGGAGTGACCATCAGGTTTTCTTTTACAACCCAAAAAGGGAGTGGTAAAGGAGGAGGTCAGCTGAGAGCTAATGATCAGTTAGTATAGCAAGAAAAGGGAATTTATATGCTCAGCCTGTATTCCTAGAAGTGGCTAGGTAAGAAGTTAGGAGTCTAAAATGTTAGTAAGACTGTATAAGAAAGAAGGGTCCAAGCATAAATTGTGCAAAGCTATTACTTAAGGTCTATCTGACCTAGGTGGTGTCTCCATGTGAAATTTACCTTAATTCGGGAGACTGTTATGTGGTGGTCTGGACTGTTATTTCTGTTAGTCCTTGAATGTGGCTAAGGGAGATATCTGATTCCAGTGCTAAAAGGGGGAAACAGGTGGGCCTGGTGGAATGAAGCCTTTCCTGAGGCTCTTCTCAAAATATCCCAAATATATGTCCAAAGAGTGATCAGTCCACACTGTTAGCAATTCCTAGGGAAAAATCAATTGGTATATTCATAGCAGAAGACAGCTTAAATATAACAAGCCAAATAGCACCAAATATTCCCTGAGATTTAGCTTCCTCTGATGTAATTCCTTGATCCCTTTAGTAGTGGCTTTGCCAAAATTAGCTGAGTTCTTATAATTCCTGCAGCCGGTAGTAGTGTGCTCTTATGTCCTACTTTTTATATGGAACTTTGGGAAAAGGCCTTCTTAAATGGTTCCCTGTGCTGATAGTGAACAGTCACTGTATAGTAAAAATTGTAGTGTGCTGTGATATGGCAGAAAGGAACCAAAGGCAATATTTACAATTCCTCAGGTCCCAAATGGCAGGAGATACCAAAGATAGCAGGACATTGATCCCACTGGACCTGGATGCAGTTTCTGAGTTGGAAGTAAGGAGTCCTAAGGTAAATAACATGGGAGAGGTCAGCCTAAGACAAGTAGTAAGCCACAGCAATAAGAGTCATGGTAGTGCTGACTCAGAAAAGGTGAAGGCTGAAGAGGTAGCTCAAAGGTTAAGGGAACTTATTCTTGTAGAGGATGGAAGTTTGGTTCCCAGCACCCATATTGGGTATGACTCCAGCTCCAGGGGATCCCATGCCCTCTTCTAGCCTCCACTGGCACCTGTACCACATGCACGTGCACGCGCGTGCGCGCACGCGCACGCACACACACACACACACACACACACACACACACACACACTTAAAATACATTTAAATAGAAAAGGAAAAACAGGCCACGCCCCAGCTACACCAGCCTGGGACACAGGAGCACCAGAATCATCAATATCAAGAAGGGTAGGACCAGGCAAGGGGGTATTACACTCTGTGCAAACAGTGTCCAACCCAGTGGGCTTTCCCAGTGCCAGTGTGCTGTGGAAGCAAAATGGAGCAGAGAACACTTGAGCATAAAAATCAGTGGTGCTAAGAATTCTGAGCTAACCAAATATTCAGAATAGACCTTACTGGACCAGAGTGGCTGCTTTAGATGAGAAGAGCCCTCATTAACTGGGAGGAGTATGTTCTTTTGCCACTGTCCACAGAGGTTAGGACTGCAGAGTGAGGCAAGAAAAGAGTAACTTTTCACACATGCAAATAGTGGTAGAAATTTAGCACTATTCCATTCAAGAAAGGTGCACCCTAGCTTCCCAAGAATCTCTATGAAGAAAACCAAGTACAGGCTAAGTTTCTTAATCATATTTGGTTTGATCTTTTTTAAAAACAAGAATAGAAAAGTTTTCATCAACAGGAATGTGATTCCTAATGAATACAGGGAATGAATGAATCCAAACAGAGGCTGACCTCTGTGACCATACCTTTGATGGCAAAGAGAAGGGGCTGAGAGCTAGAGTTTCGGAAGGCTCCAAAGGTCCAAAGAGGGGCTTAAACCAAAGGTCCCTGGAGGACATTCTAGTCCCAAGGTAACCTGTGTGCATGGATGTAAGGAAGATGTAGGGAAGACAAGAAGCACTCACCCAACTCTGCTTGAACATTGTGGCCACTCAGGAGCAGCAACTTGCCTTTCGTCAGCAACTCGACAGGCATATTGGAGACACGTTTCTGCCAAACTTTCAGCTGGTTTACTAGTACTACATAGTCCTTAATGGGAGAGCCTCTCAGGTCCTCTAATTTCTGAGGGTCCCAGGCTGTCAGGAACTCATAGATGCCTTCTACCCACTGTTGTTCATTGCAGAATTCCCGAACCTCCTGCAGCATGTCCTACGGGCAGATAAAGTATGTAAGGCAGAGGCAGTAGCTATGATGGGGGCTGGCAGCCAGCAGCCCATTCCTCAAACTTCTGTTCTCACCTCCAGGAGTGCCTGTTGTACAGCCAGTGCCTGTTGGATTCTAGCATTGTTGTCCAAGTCCTTCTGTACATGATTGTAATTAGGGGGCAGATACTGACCCCGAAGCCGGTGCCCACGGACCTCGAGGACATCAGTAATTGCATGAGACTTCCAGGGCCACACAAATCCTACATTCGGGCCACAGAAGAGGCGAACAGCATCGCTGGGCTTTCCATGAAACTTGGGCATCAGGAATTCTGCATTCGAGTCCTGGTCTTTATCATCTAGTGGAACACATGATATAATACCATGAGCACTCTCCAGAGCCCCATGCAAACCTTCTCTCTATCCTAAATGCACACCATGCTGCTATTCCTTGCTTATGAGTGAATCTATACCTACATCATCAACATTAATTAACAAATTAATACCCCCTGCAAATCCATGGGAGGAGTGGGTCAGCCAGAACTCACATGCTGAGAATAGAATTTGTCTCGTGTAAGCAGGAAGGAAAATTATTACAACTTACTAAGTGGGTTTCAGAGTAATTAGGAGATCTGAAAAGCAAAAATACTATAGGCTGAATATCTAGAGTCTGGCTGACTGGCAAGTTGGGGTATCATTACCACATCACCAATATCTGCAGAGTGGATATATCTATATATAAAACCTGCCTTTTCTCCAGTTTAATTCTGAATTGAAAGCTCAGATGGATTGAATTGGTGGGCCCTATATCACATATGCTGTCTAGCTGCAAGGGGACTGGGAAGTACACTTAGGAGCATCCTAGCCTCTACAGAACAGGGGAAGAGGAAGAATAGATGCATGATTGAATATGCCAGTTCTTAATATCCACTTTAAGAGATCATCCTTGGACCTGGCTTCTCCCCATAACATTTTAGGAACTGATTAATTGCCAGAGTCAGAATTTTTGGTAAAAAGGCATGCCAACAGGAACAGCTGAGAGTTCACATCTCAAAACTACAAGCAGGAGGCAGAGAGCACACTGGGAAGTATGGGAGATTTTTGAAGCCTCAAAGCCTGCCCCTATGATATACTTTCTTCAACAAGGCCACATCTCCCATTCCTTACCAAACAGTTCTATCAACAGAGGAGCAAGTATTCAAGCATATGAGCCTATAGGAACCATTCTCAGTCAAACCCCCACACTGATACATGAGGTCTACATCAAACTATATCCAAAATCCAACTAATTCTCCCCACATCTACCATCACTTAACCAACTTCACCCTAGCCAAGTCACCATTGTCTTTCACTGCCGTTACAAAGGTAGGCAAGCATAAGGATAGATTAGAAGTCTGGACTCTGCTTGGCCTAAACTATACACACTCTCCATTGCTAACAACCTGAACTCTCATCCTTCCCCGAGTTGAAGTGTAGATTCCATTTCAAACAATGGAATAAGTTATTCCTTTCAACAGCCTCTTGGTAACTCCCATTTTGTGGTTAATTTCCATTCAAACAGATTGCAGAATATATCAGGAACCAGAGGCAGAGGGCCAATCCAGCATGAACCAGTTTTGGATTCAGGCACAGTAATGTGTTGTGAGTGAATTTTTAGGGTAAATCCCCTATTTACCATTTATGCCCTTGCATAATTGGGCATGCTTAAGATTAAAGTCAGAGGCATCATGGGAAAAGTTACACATAGCATAGTAAGGCTTACATAAGTCAAGTCTGTTGATTAAACTATACCGCTTAGCAATACTTCTCGTCTTCTTCTCAGACTGCACTCTAGCCCAAGCAGCCCACTGCTCCCTTGCAATGTGTCTTACACGGTCTCTTCAAGTAAAACTCCTCACTGCCTTACCATTTATGTGTGCTTTTTCAGTTCCTTCAATAAGATGCTAAGGACCTGGAAACTCCTGGTCCAGACAGCAACCCTTGGAAACATTACTACAATAATATTCTAGTCTTTCCCTGCTTTGGCCCTTGCCTACAATGCCTTATACCTGTTCCACATAGAAACAATAACAATGTTAATGCCAGAAGGGATTCTGAGATGATGGTTGTAAAAACCATTTTGAAATCACTCCAAATCCTCACAGGAAAATGACAAAGCAATTAGAAACTCACCTATGTGTAATATTTTAACAACTAGGGAAAAGGCAAAAGTCCCAAAGCACCAGTGAATGGGCCAAGCCACTCATAGCCTCAAGGTGCTGTGGGATGTCCTGTATGCTGTGAATATATGTTGCTATGATTGATTGATAAATAAAATGCTGATTGGCCAGTAGCCAGGCAGGAAGGATAGTGTAGGTGGGACAAGGAGAGAAGAGAATGCTGGGTGGAAAAGGCTGAGTCATTAGACGCCAGCCTGCCATCCAGGGAGCAGCATGTAATGGCACACAGGTAAAGCCACAGAACACGTGGTGACATATAGATTAACAAAAATGGGCTGAGTTTAAGTATAAGAGCTAGTCAGAGGTAGGCCTGAGCTAATGGCCGAACAGTTTAATTAATATATTATTTATATATTAATTTTATTTATATTATTTTATAAGCGGTTGTAGGGTCCATGGGGCTGGACAGGACTGGAGAAAACTCCAGCTACATCAATGTACCAGCATTTATGAGTATGTAAAACACTAATACTTTTTGTCACTTAATCTAAACTTATTTTTTGAAAATATGTGCTCAGTGAGTATGATTTATATGTATTTATCTATATAAAATATAGTCTCCTTTTCCAGAACCCTTTCCTTCTTATGAATGATCCCCTAAAATTAACTTTCATTTTTTTTTCATTCATCTTCATGAAGACACACCAGTTGGGTAGGGAAATTAAAAGGCATCTAATGCTTTTAATGATTTTTTTTCATGATGACATTAGTAACTTGGAGAAAGGGAATATCAAGATGTATTTCCTTTATGATGGTTAACAAGGTTGAGGATTAGAGCTGGAGAGATGGCTCAGTGGTTAAGAGCACAGGCTGCTCTTCCAGAGGACCCAAGTTCAATTCCCAGCACCCACATGGCAGCTCACAACTGTCTGTAACTCCAGCTCCAGGAGATCTGACACCCTCATACATGTAGGTAAAACACCAATGAACATAAAATAAGAATAAATAATAAATCATTAAATAATTTACTTTTTTAAAAGTCGAGGATTAATATCTCAATATCTTTTTTTAAGGTTTATGTATTATGTATACAGCATGTATGACTGCAGGCCAGAAGAGAGCACCAGATCTTATTACAGATGGTTGTGAGCCACCATGTGGTTGCTGGGAATTGAACTCAGGACCTCTGGAAGAGCAGTCAGTGCTCTTAACCTCTGAGCCATCTCTCCAGCCCAATATCTCAATATCTTAATGAATTGTCCTATCAGAAATAACACAGCCACATAACCTAAAGCAGATGTTGAGCAAGCAGAACTTGTCAGACAAGCACACATTAGTTAAACAATCAAATTCAATAGCAAATAAAATGCAAATGTGACATTAGAGAAAACCTGGAATTTGGGGTGAACTAGGGGGCAGACAATGTATCCACATACACACCCACCACCACACACAATTACATAAGCACATGAATAATCACGCACATGTACATAGGCACATGAATTAGCACAACTCCCTCTAGACTCTCCCACCTCTCAACAGACATGTACAGTATCCAGGTTAGAGCTGCCCCATTACATCCACGGCCTGACCTGTGCTGAGCCTCTGGTCCACTTCCATGTCCTTTGCACTCTACATGTGCCCCCCCACTCCATTCAGACTTCCCATCTCCTGTCTCTGTCCCTTTAAGTACCTTCAGAATACAGGGGATCTTTGGAGGTCCTCAGGTCTGTAGACTGCAGTACCTTCATGTTAGGAGGCAAAAAGGAACCAAAATAGAGAAACAATGAGATTCTAAGTAGGCTGAGAACTTCAGATTCTATAGAGGATAGGACCAGGAATTTCCAGAGCCCACCCCATGCCCAATCCAGAAACCTTTAGGGCAGAGGTCTTGATAGACTGCAGGCCTTTATTAAGAGTCTGGATTATAGTTTCAACACAAGGCATAGGAGACAACTGGCCATTGTCATCAAAGACCAGCTGTGATAAGAGAAAAGGGTTTTGTCTTGGGGCCTGTAAAAGAAGGATCAGCAGAGGTTACAGGGCCAGATGAAAGTGCACCCCTCCCCCCAGTAGTCTGCTCCTTGACTGACTTCCCACCCTAGCCACCACCTCACTTGCATAGTGTTGGCTACAAAGGAAGTTATTTCATCTTCTAAGATGGAAACAAGGTTCTGACAAATCATGTAGTCGATCAGGCGGGCAAACTTTCCCAGCTTCAGCAACCATGTTTCTGCCAGCTTCAGTTTCTTCTCCAGATGCCTGCACAGCACCCTCTGAAGGTATATGGAGCCCTGGCCTTTCCTGATCCTGTTCCAGTTTTGCACTCTCTCCTGCAGGCCCTGTTGCATTTGGTATGTGTCTTCATGAACCTTTCAGGGTAGAAAGGTGAAACTTATTGGAAACAGAAGGATAGGGAAGTAAAACAGCTACCCACTGGTCCCTGCAAGCAAGGAGGTCTTGGAGTCTGGAACCTAGAACCTAGATTTGCATGTGGAAGGCTCCTTTTTAGTAGAGACTGCTCCATACACTTTTAAATGACTTGAGAAGACACAAAACAGAGGACTTAAATTCAGAGGGCTCATGTGCTAATGTGATAGGCCAGGCCTTTGGAAAGTTCTCAGAATAAGGCAGCTAACCTTGGTAGCACATACCTGAAATCCCAACATTTAAAATATGTAGGCAAGAACATCAGGAGCTAAAGGTCAACCTGAGTTATGATGAGACTATGTCTCAAAACAAACAAATAAATAAATAAACAAACCCCATGATGGAACTCAATTAGAAAAAGTTAGTATAGGGACACAGGGAGTGTCACAGGGCAAAGAGTAGACAAAGACTGCATGATTAAAGCCAGCAATGATTGCAGGATTTGGACTCTAACCATTAGGCCTGGGATGATGCAGCCTGTTGAGAAAATGCATTCTATTACACGATATTTATGGGCACTGACACAGACTTCCAACTGAGAAGTTGGTACGGGGAGTCTCTTTACGGGTTCTTCTTGGATATAGGAAGATTCTAAACTGGCAAAGGCTGCGAGTTTTCAAGTTTTTGCATTTGTCCAGTTGAGGAATCTAAAAGAGATATAGGAAAGCTATGCTTGGCCAGATGGACCCAATGGTCCTTGCTGCTCCCCTGTTCCTTGCCAAGCTCCACTGAGCTTGTGATTAGAGCTGACTGGTGTCTATGCATTGTATTTCTGCTCTCTATGAACTCGTCTTAGTGTTCTGCAACTCAGTTGAGCCCTAAGAAAACAAGTCCTCAATATTAGGAAAGTGTCATTTTCCATGCTTTAGCAATACCCTCAAGGCTTAGTGTTTCCCACTTCATAGCCCTCAGTCTAGTATAGTGGTTCTCAACCTTCCTTATGCTGTGATCCTTTAATATAGTTCATGTTGTGGTGACCCCCAACCATAAAATTATTTTCATTACTACTTCATAAATTATAATTTTGATGCTGTTATAAATCATAATGTAAATATCTGATATGCATGATATCTGACACTCTATTGTAAATATTTAGAGAAAGAATATAATGCCTGGTCAGGCAGCGATGGCACACGCCTTTAATCCCAGCACTCGGGAGGCAGAGCCAGGCAGATCTCTGTGAGTTTGAGGCCAGCCTGGTCTACAGAGTGAGATCCAGGACAGGCATTAAAACTATACAGAGAAACCCTGTCTCGGAAAAAGAAAAAAAAAAAGAATATAATGCCTTCCATTGAAGTGTCCCCTTGGTTGCTAATCACCATAAAACTATACAAATGACAATAATAATTATGATTAGAAAATATAATCAGTACACGGTTTTAAAATATCAGCACTAGGCACAATAACTTGGAAGTTATAATTGTTTTACACCTCTTAAACATTAGTCAACATCCATTCCTAATAAAAACCTTTAGCAAATGGGTAAGGGAGAGCCACAAGAAACCCACAATTAACATTTTTTCTTTAACATTTCAAAACTACGTTAGCTCTTCATGATGCTGTATTTTAATGCATTTATAAATGGAATGCATTTATTCAGCATCAATTAAAAGCTTGGTTTGAACAGCTCAGTGACCAGCTGTGAGGATTACTGAGTTCACATCTCCCACCCTTGCCTCTTGAAGGTAACCGCCAGCCAGGAAATGTTTCATTCTGTTCCATGAAACAGCAGAGAAAATGGCTCTATGTGTCTAATGCTTGTATTTTTGTTTCTTAAATGATGTTTAGTTTTCTTTAGAATACTTATCTTAGAATACATAAGTCTCAGGGTTCAATCCTCAGAACCAGGAAGAAAAAAGGAAAAGAAATCCTTGCCTATCTCAAAACAATAAAAATCCTGCCTCATATTCTAAAAGATTCCTTTTTCACTCCTTTACAACAATATCTTTTACCCACAGTGAATGTCATTGGAGCAATAATTAGAAAACAATGGCCTAGTGGAAAATCTGATAAAATGTGTTCAAGACATCTAACTCACAGAATCTTGGGTAATAGAAAGTAACAAATGCAAAACATGAAGAGATCCATGTTCATGGTTAGGAAACTGTTAAGACAGCAGTAATAAAAGTGCAAGCCTGATGCCGGGCGGTGGTGGCGCACGCCTTTAATCCCAGCACTCGGGAGGCAGAGCCAGGCGGATCTCTGTGAGTTCGAGGCCAGCCTGGTCTACAGCGCGAGATCCAGGAAAGGCGCAAAGCTACACAGAGAAACCCTGTCTCGAAAAAACCAAAAAAAAAAAAAAAAAAAAAAAAAAAAAAAAAAAGTGCAAGCCTGGGCAGAGTGGTGCACACTATTAATTTCAGCACTTGGGAGGCAGAGGCAGGTGGATCTTTGGGTGTTTGGGGCCAGCCTGGTCTACATATTGGATTCCTGAACAGCCAGCACTACATAGACCCTATCTTAAAAAAAAAAAAAAAAAAACAAGTATAATAAGTCAATTATTTTGTAGAAAATAGCTAGCTAATTCAAACCTGATATGGAAATTCAAAGAAGCAAAACAGCCAGGGCATTCTTTAAGATCAGAAAAGGTGTAGGATTTGCAATACCAGATATAAAGCCTCTTCAGAAAGCTGTAATAATGAAGTCAGTGTGACCCTGAAAAAATATCGATAGGCTAATGAATGGTACAGATTTTAGAGACAGACTCTTACAGGAAAAAAAAACGGTATTAAGGACTAGGGAGATGGCTCAGTAAAATGACTGCCTCACAAGCATCAGGAGTTGAGTTCAGATCTCAGCACCCAAGTTGAGCAGTTGGAATGTAAGCCAGGAGGTGATGGCACATTCCTTTAATCCTAGCACTAGGCCAGTATGGTCTACAGAGTGAGTTCCAGGACAACCAGGGCTACACAGAGAAACCCTGTCTCAAAAAAAGGAAAGAAGTTGGAATGTAACTCTCATTCAGGGGCTGGGAAAAGGTGGATGGATCCCTGGAGCTCACTGGTAAGCAAATCTAGACCACTGAAAAGTGTCAGGTTCAGTGAGAGACCATGTCTCAAAAACTGATAAGGTAGAGTGTGATTGAGGACCACACCAGACATCTACCTTTGGCCTATACACACATCCATATAAACATACAAACAAATACATACCTGTAGCATGAATCTTAACAGGTCTTATTAATAAAATCAAACCTGAGCCAGGTATTGGGGTGAACACTGGAAGATCAGAGAGACAGAACAAGCCACAGCTAACCTCACCTGGCCAACTTCTCAGCTGGTCTTGTTTCCTCAGACTGGAGACTTCTGTGTCCTCATCCCAATGGCTCTCAGCTGAACTGCTGCTCGAAAGCCTGAAGCTTAACCAGCTAAAAGCTTAACCAGCCAAATGCTTCTAGTTTCTGGTCCTCACGCCTTATATACCTTTGTGCTTTCTATCATCACTCCCTGGGATTAAAGGCTCGCTTTCTGGGATTAAAGGCATGAGTCACCATGCTTGGCTGTATCCTTGAACACATGGATTTCTGCCTCTGGAATGCTAGGATTAAAGGCATGTGCTACCACTGCCTATCCTAAGTATCTAGTGGCTTTTCTGTTCCCTGACCCCAGATAAGTTTATTAGGGTACACAATATTTTGGGGAACACAATACCATCACACATACCCCTACACAAATACACCAAAAAGAAAGAAAGAAAGAAAGAAAGAAAGAAAGAAAGAAAGAAAGAAAGAAAGAAAGAGAGAAAGAAAGAAAGAAAGAAAGAGGAAGGAAGAAAAGAGAGATAAATAATATTAAATGAAGAAAAAAGGGTTTTGGGGGTTTGTTGTTGTTTTGTTTTGTTTTTTGATTTTTTGAGACAGGGTCTTTCTGTGTAACCCTTGCTGTCCTGGAACTTGCTTTGTAGACCAGGCTAACCTTGAACTCACAGAGATCTGCCTGACTCTGCCTCCCAAGTGCTGAGATTAAAAGCATGTGCCACCACTGCCTGGCTGAAAAAGAGTCTTAATTAATTCAAAGGAAAATTAATTTTGACTCTTACCTCACCTCACATATAAAAAAATTGAACCTAGTGTGAAAAAAAAAGAAAAAAATTGAAACAGACTATAAACCTAAATCTAAAGATGAAGTAGTAAAATGACTGTAGAAAAACATAAGAGACTATCTGTGTGACTTGAAATAAGTGCAGATATTTTAAACAAGGACTCAAAAGACTTGATTGTTATGGAATATTACTTTAACTAGGCAAAGATGTGTTACGTTTGTTTATACTGCATTTGTTCAATTATGAAAAGATATGTTGTAATTGTTTCACCTTGCCTGCCTAAGGCATCTGATTGGTCTAATAAAAAGCTGAACAGCCAATAGCTAGGCAGGAGAGGGATAGGTGGGACTGGCAGGCAGGGAGAATAAATAGAGAAGGAATCTAGACTTGAGAGAAAAAAAGATAAGGAATAAAGAGAACAAGGGAGGGAGAGAGGGACACTCCCGGGGCCAGAAGCCAGACAGTCATTAGGCAGTCATGGAGACAGTAGGAAAGTAAGATGTACAGAAAGAAAGAAAGAAAAGAAAGGAAGGAAGGAAGGAAGGAAGGAAGGAAGGAAGGAAGGAAGGAAGGAAGAAAGAAAGAAAGAAAGAAAGAAAGAAAGAAAGAAAGAAAGAAAGAAAGAAAGAAAGAAAGAAAGGTGAAAAGTCCCAAGGGAAAATGTAGATGAAGAGAAACAGGTTAAGTTATAAGAGCCAGCAAGAAATGGGCCTAAGCTAAGGTCAAGCATTCATAACTAATAAGAAGTTTCCACATCATGACTTGGGAGCTGGCTGGTGACCAAAAAGAAAAAGCTTGCTACACTTGATAGCACTGAGAAAACTTTAAGAAAATTCAAATCAGGGGCTGGAGAGAAGGCTCAGCAATCAAAAAATGACTGACTGCTCTTCCAGAGAACCAAGATTCAATTCTCAGCACCTAGGTGATGGTTCACAACCAACTGCAACTCCAGTTACAGGGAACCCTATGTCCACTTCGGGCCTCTGTGGGCACCAAGCACACATATTGTGCACAGATACACATATGAGGAAAAACTCCTATACATGTAAAAAATTTTTAAAAAATTAAAATCATTTGTTTACCAAAAGACACAATTAAAACATGAAAAGGTAAGCTACAAACTTGTTGTCATACAATTGATATGGAATTTACATTTACAATGTATATCTAACCCTGTGAAAGTAGGAAAACATTATTCTTAAACATACCAGTGAACACAGCACTTCCAAATCTAGACATGTAGAAGTTTTCTCATATGCACCAAACACTTCTTCAGCAAACTCCAAGTGTATATCCCATACTTAACTCTGACACTATCTGGAAACACAGCCTTGGGTCGCTCTGATTAAAGCTACAGCCCATAAGACTGTCTTCTACTTCAGATGGCAATCACAAGGGGTGGTCTTAGTCTAATTGTGTTGCTTTAACAGATTACTTGGAACTAGGTAATTTATAAAGAACAGAAATTTATTTTCTCACAGTTGTGGAGGCCGAGAAAAGGCTTCTTTCCACATCCTTCAGATAAGAGGAAAACTATGTTAAGAGGGGAGGTAGAAGAGCAAAGAAGGAGAGGTGGCAGAGACAGAGCCTTCATGGTCCTATAACCTACCAAAGGTTCCATCTCCTATTATTGCCACAATAGCACCTAGTTTAAACACCAAACAAAAGCATAGTAACAGATAACAGACAAGAGGCAAGAAAGAACCTGACAAGACATCCCAGAGCACTAGATGGGGATGTGGACTCAGATACAAAGTAGTCATAATTAGGATAAATTCCATCACTGAATGCTTCGACTAGCCATGGAGGCCTGCCACAGGTTCAAAGATAAGCCCAGATGCATGAAAGGTTAGGATTCTAGTTCTTAATTTTCTTAATGCCCCAATTCCTTCGTGTTAGCACAAACACCTGACAAAACAGACATTACCTTCCTTTTCCTCCCTGCCCCTAGGCTAGGAACAACCCTCAGGGAACATTAAAGTGCCAGCCTTTGCTCAGTTGGTCTTGATCTGTCTATTCCAGAATAGAAACTATTGTCACTGAGCAGAAAAATGTGTCTAATCCAACAGCAGGATCCAAGTCACACAGGGGTCCCAGAAATAACCAAGAGAAGGCTGAAACTCTGGACAGCTCTGATTGGAGAAAAGGCTCACAATAAAGCAGAGCCTCTTACCAGTTGAAGAATGGATGTACAGAGATTCAGAAAGCGACAGAACATTCGCAGAGCCTTGTGGTTCTCTTTGGCTATTGTCTTCTGCAGGTCCTGAAGCTCATAGCACTTATCTGGCTCCTTGGGTAGCCAAGACACAGACTGAAACTCCTGAAGAAGCCTAGAATCAAGAAATAAGCTAGTTAGAGCTGGTATTCCAGCCATCCCTCTCTCAACACCTTTGAACTCTTCCCAACTCAGTTCAACCCAGACTGAGCGAATGTTTACAAAGACTGTAATATTTCCAGTGACCTATGACAGTTGCCAGGTGGGAAATTATTTGGAAAAGCCTCATAGAATATACAGTTGCTTATACCTAGTGATTTTTCTTCCAAAAGAGGCTCAGATAAATCCTAAGATGTAAAAAGACAAGAGACTTCATCCTGGGAATAAAGAAAATTAAGGTCCTAAAAAGTCAAGGTTGACAGGCATATTTTAGGATCCAAGGTGATTAAACCACAGCATCTCTAGAGTTGACTGCCACTGAGGAAGCTGCTCCTGTTCTCTACCCTCCCTGTTTCCCCACAACTCCATCCATAGCTCTTAAGATTCCTTGAAAAATATGAACAACCCCCCAATAAGTAGTCAGAATGATTAAGATGATGAATATATGCTATCTATTCTGTTCCTGCAAAAGGGCATTGGATATATAGTACTTTTAATCCATAATCTCATTTACTTCTCATTATTTGCACTCTGTAGCTGAAATCTTTACAGGAGTTTGCAGACCATTGACTTGAGGCACAAAGAGTAGACTCCTTGCTAGTCTCCTAGCTAGGATCTAGATTCAGACCTATAAATCCTCCAAAGCCTTATGATTTACACCATCACCAGGCATGAGAGCACACACCTGTAATCCTAGCTATTGGGCAGTTGAGGCAAGAAGATCAGAAGTTCAAAGCTAGCCTTGGCCTATGTAGCAAGTTAGAGACTAGCCTGCGGTATATGAGACCCTGTCTTTTAAAACAACCAGAAAAACAAAACAGCGTTGTTTTTTTTTTTTTAAAAAAAGACATTATGATGCCTAAGGAAGTCTAGAGGACAGTAACAGCCTAAAGTAGAGGTTACAAACTGATAACCATTGTATCAAATTCAGACTAAAAGTTTCCACTGTGCACTGCTAAGAGTTGACCCTCAGAGTGTTTTAATTAAAATCTGAGCCCAACAGCTAAAATTTTTAATTTTGGTAGAGTTGGCATGATGGTTCAGCAGAAAAAGGCATTTGCTACCAAGCCTGATGACTGAACTTCAGTCTCAGGGTCCCATATGGTGGAAGGAAAGAACTGACTCCTTCAAGTTGTTCTCTGACCTACACACACACACACACACACACACACACACACACACACGCACACGTACACACACACAGTCCACACATGCACATATACAAATAACTAAAATACTACATTTAATTTTTTAAACTTAAATTTGACCATGAAACGTAGATTTCCAGGAAATCCTAAAAAACAAGGTCAGCTGATCATAGCTGGACCTATACTCCAAAATGTCAGTTAGTTAAACTGAGGAGTCACTGTCTTTTTCAGATGCAATCTTCAGGGTGCAGCACCATGATCTCTAATGTCTTGCACTTAATCATTGTATTCTTTCAGTATCTTCAATTATGATCCCTGAGCATTTGAGTTTGCAACTCCTCTTATAGACTATACAGGAAGCACCATGAAGGAAAGGCAAGGAGGACAGGAATAACTAACTTTCAAAAAAATGTGGGTGTGTTGGAGAGAGAAATGGACAGGATTAAAGAATTTTTGGGTTCAAATGCCCAAGTTTAAGCCACGGGTTTGGTACTTAGTTGTGTTGTACTTCGGATAAGTTGGTATAGAAGAACATGTAATTACATGGAGATATATATTCAGAATACTGGTTATATAACAATAACGTATGATCATATTTTGTACATGATAGAAGAAATGACTAGAAAAATAAAATATAATACTCTTAATGGTTATTTATGAATAATAATATTAGAGAGTTTTTTCTTTGTGCTTTTCTTGTATCTTAAAATTTTATAAATGGACATGGTATTGCCTTTTGTCCAAATAATTTTTTGTGGTTATTGACACAAAATGTTGAAGGTTAGAGATGTAGCTCAATGGTAGAGCACTTGCCTAGTATTCAGTTCCTAGCACTGTAACATACACATATATACACACCAAAAATCAAAACCAAACCCCAAAACAACAACAACAAAAAATCAATAGGGTCTGTTATACAGCACACATCAACCTCAAACTCTTGGTCCTCGTGACTCAGCCTCTGAGAGGTGGGGCTACAAGCATGCCCCACCATAGCCAGTATGTAAAATTTAAAAATCCACGGCAGTTGTGTTTGTAATACTTCACCTGCTAATATGGAGCATCCCAGCTCCAAAGTGAGGAACAGCCAAGAGCAGATGACTCTTGAGTAAAGTCTGGATTCGATGCAGCCCGTAAAACCTCACATTCTTCTTCCAACTACAGGTTAGAGGTGAGTGACAATAAGCTCTCATATTTCTCTCATCCATATCTCCACCCAAGCCCAACCCTGTCATTGCCTACCAGGTCAAAGCCTTTTGTAAGAGGCAATTCTTAAAGAATGGAATACGCTGGAGTTCGTGCCAG
Source organism: Peromyscus californicus insignis (assembly GCF_007827085.1). Classification (NCBI taxonomy): domain Eukaryota; kingdom Metazoa; phylum Chordata; class Mammalia; order Rodentia; family Cricetidae; genus Peromyscus; species Peromyscus californicus. Next base: position 97,507,635 of record NW_026294562.1, read on the forward strand.
ACAGTAGAGTTGCGATGCCAAGTACCCAGTGTCATCGTTTCATTGCCCTCCACAGGATGTACATGCAGGATCCCAAAGGGGGAAAAGATGTAGTGTTCGGGATTCACCTTGCTTGGTGGCACCACTATCAGGTTGTAAGGCCTGTTTTTAATTAAACAACAACAAAAAAACACCTCTGATTAGTGAGAACTGAAGAACTTGTGCATCTCTCCTGGGGAGACCATAGAAGGATGGGGGAGAGAAAAAGGAGTTAGGGAGGCAGAAAAAAAAGTAGCAAAGGGGGAAAGACAGCAGAATCGTATTCAAACTAGAATGATTGAATAAATATTAAGAAGAAATTTAAGCCAAAGATAGATGAAAAGAAAGAAAAGGGCATCTAGCCTATTAGCCTGTTCCAAGTTCTTATCTTCAGATACAGAACATCTCATAAAATTTAGGACATCATCATGTGTAAGCTAAAGTATTATTTTATGAAAAGCTAAGATTAAAAATCCTTCCACTGGGATACTTCAATTTTTAAGATACACTGACATTTTGGAGATGTTGAAATCTGTGTATGGTGGGGGTGAGGTATTTTAATAGTGGCTATCATAGCCTATGAAGGATGTGAGTGAGGGAAGGACAGAAAGAGGAACTTAGGCCTGGGGTGTGGCTCAGTGGTAGAGCATTCACCTAGCATTTGTGAGTTCCTGAGTTCCATTTAAGAACAGAAGGGGAAACAATGGATCTAATAGGAGAAAGTGAATGGATGCAACTGGTGTGGAACCAGGCTTATTTTTGTTTTTTTTTTTTTTTGGTTTTTCGAGACAGGGTTTCTCTGTGTAGCTTTGTGCCTTTTCCTGGAACTCACTTGGTAGCCCAGGCTGGCCTCGAACTCACAGAGATCCACCTGGCTCTGCCTCCCGAGAGCTGGGATTAAAGGCGTGCGCCACCACCGCCCGGCCAGGCTTATTTTTATAGTCTCACAGGTTAAAAAAAAAAAAAAAGACAAAGAGGTGGAAGTCCAGGGAAAGAAGATTTTAGTTCGAAAAACAAGATGCTTTTGTTTCCAACGTTTCCCTAACATTGAGTTTTCAACCCATGATTCTTGCACTATAGTTAAATAAGGTCAGCATTAAATGTGCTTCTGAGGCTATAAATAAATGCTTTCTTCCTTTCAAAAAAAGAATAAAGAGCAAAAGTAAGAAAGGTACAATTCAGACAAGAGGTTGTGAAAGCCAAGTAGAGAAAAAGGAGCTGGAGAGTGCAGAGGAGGAGGCTGAGAGGGTCAGAAGGCTGGAAACTGTGAGGCCAAAGAGGGGGATGAGCATGGAGCAAAAGAATGGCAGGTAACACGGGCAGGAGTGGGTGGGTGGCTCTTACTTAAAGTACCGATCAGGAGCCACATTGAGATAGAGGAAGTGGATCTTCTTCTGGTACCAGTCTGTCCTCAGAAGGGATTTCACCTGACTTCTCAGGAGGGAAGTCTTAGAACTTTTCTTCCTGAAGGCCTTCTCCTCAGGAGCTTCAGAGGCAAGCAGAGACCTGAATGACAAAATAAACCAGGGAGAAAAGGCAGAGCAAAAAGGTCAGTGCCTAGAAGTGGGCTCTGCTACCACTGGCCACGGAAAGCAGGAGCTAGATCAAGTGGACAAGGGGACACAGATGGCACTGTCTAATTTATACTCAAAGATGTCACATAGTGAGCAAATGCAGTCCATCATGCATGTTGGTCAACTACAGCCAGGGCATGAAAAACTCTTTTTCTGATAAATGATTCTACTACACTGGCTGTGATTACTGCAGTCAGTGTTACATAATATTGTATACAATTCTAGGAAGACACTGTTTTCCCAGCTCATTACCCTGTAAATCCTCTGTCCTAGAATTCTTATCAGCAATAGGCTTTGATATTGGACCAAATCATCTTAACTGTTCTATTTGTGATCAAAAGAGGATATCAAGTTCAAGGCCTGCCTGGCTATAGTGAGTTCAAGGCCAGTATAGGCAACTTAGTAAAACACTATCTCAAAATAAAAAGTACAAATAGGACTAAAAATTCAGCTCAGTGGTATAGCAATTGCCTAGTGCATGAGGACTCAGGATTGATCCCTAGCATGACAAAAAAATAAAAGCATATTTCCTTAGTAGTGACGTTGCATAATCACAAGACCAGAAATATTGCCTTCTGAACAGATCCATAGTGTCCAGTCTAAATTCTGGGCTCATTCCATTTTGATGTCGTATACAACTACTGTTCCCAGCCCCTCAACCTACTGTACCTAACCATATGCTCAACCCTGCCTAGCCTCAGTCTCATCACATTCTTTCTTCTTTTCCTGCATAATCTGAGCTTCTTGACTCTGAATTAACTCCCTTGGTTTCATTTGCCTTGTCATTCTGTCTCCCCAGTTTGAAGGACAGTGTGCCCTTTATTTTCTGTAAGGTTACTTTCTCATGTGTTTGCTAGATCCCTTGCTATTCTCTATTAAATTTTCTCTTCTTACCATAACCTGTTGATTCCTTTAGTCTACAATTGCTGATGGAGCACCTACTTCTCAGACACTGTGTCTTAAGAGCTGTAAGCATCCCTCTACTTTAACAAGAGTCCCATCCAGATGCCAGAATTACTTCAGACTCTGGTCCTAGTGTCTTTATCTCTTTCAAGCCAATCTTGATGAATAGTAAATGGTATTTCCACTTGTCTCCCATTCAATCCCAAGTGCACTATCATCTGGCTTCCTCATTACAAAACCTGGGCAGTGTTTCATACTACCAACTGCTGCCTCACTGACAAATTTTCACCTCCTAACCCACTTTACTAATCTCATCTCTACCCAAATCCTCTACTCCTGCTGTATCTCCCTGTGTGTCTTTCCCAACCCCGTCTCAGCAAGAGAGTACACAGACAATAGCCAGTAGCCTTTTATATTATATTACTTACTACAATTCATTAATTATATCTTACTTGTCCTAATGTATCCCTCACCAAACTGTAAGACTCCAAAGAACTGAATCTGTTTGATTAATTTTTTCCATACCCAGCATCTAGATACATCCAAGTATCTAATAATAGCCATTAAATGAATCAGGGCCTAGGAGGACAGTTCTGGAGAACAGTAAAATGAATTATATTAGCTAGACCTCAGAGATTGACTGCCAGGATTCCTTCTTGATCTATCAGCCAATGACCATTTCTATTAAGATCTCCCAAGAGAGAAAAGTTAGACTTGGGGCCACTCTGAAGAAGAAAAGCTATGCTGGGATGATTGAAGACATAAATTGCTGACATTGGCCACCTCTTTTCACAGCTCCAGGAACCTGCCCACTTGTCTGCCATTAGGGATCTGAGACTTCATGAAAGGTCATAAATTGATCCAGCCATAAATTTAAAAGCAAAATCTGAGGAAGTCATGCTTGATTAAAGGCAAAACTAGGGTTTTTTTTTTTCCTCAACAGTGAATGTATCATAGACAAGTTACAAAATATCAAGAAAATCAGACCAGAGCTAGAGAGAAGTTCCCAGACTAAAGTCAAAGAACTCCCAGAAAGGGTCTTTTAGGCATTCTGAAGTCCTAGAATTTTGGAAGCCAGACTGGGAACTGGAAGGAATGGATTATTACTCAAGGGGCCAGCCCATCCTGTCAGAGCAGGAAGATGACTCAGAGTCAGTGCTCTGCATTAGGTCTGAAATATTTAACATAGACCTGTGGGAGAAGACTACTCAGACAAGCACTCCCTAGGAGTAACCAAGGACCCTATCTATATCTAGCACCCAGGACCACCACAAGATAAGCCCCAAAGTGTGGTTCAGTGATTATAAATGACAGAGAAAATGAACCCCAAGGAAGCTTCTGGAATCACAGAAGACTGGAAACTGCAAGGTTCAATTCTGGCTTCCTATTGGCTGACTCTTCATTTTAGTATTTCCCCATGGATTAGCATTGATACAATGGCTTTGTTTTGCAAGTGAAAAGAAAGGAGGAGGCTGAGCTCCAGGAATCCAATCAAATGGGGGGGGGGAGACATGGACGGACTACATGTTAAGATTATGATGGGAAGATGTGTAGAGATGTGTCCGGCCACACTAGTGGAAGCCCATGAACTGTAGACTACTGACTGTGGAGCCCCCATGGGACTGGACTAGACCCTCTGGATATGGGAGATGGTTGTTCGGCTTGAACTGTTTGGGGGGCACCCAGGCAGGGGGATCGGGATCCGTCCCTGGTGCATGGACAGGCTTGTGGGAATCCAGTGCCTGTGGTGTGATGCCTTGCGCAGCTTTGGTGCAGTGGGAAGGGGCTTGGACCTGCCTAGGCTCAATGTGCTGGGCTCTGCTGACTCCCCATGGGAGACCTTGATTTGGGAGATGTGGGGATGTGGGGTGGTTTGGGAGAGAGAGCTGGGGGGTGGGAGGAGGGAGGAGGTGGGATCTGTGGGTGGTATGCAGAGTGAGTAGAAAATTTCTTAATAAAGAAAAATGAAAAAAGAAAAAGAAAAAGGAAGAAGGGTGCAGCCTAGTCCAGTTCAGTTTAGAGTTGGGCTAATACTGAAGAGCCATAGGAGGGGACTCAAGGAGCCAGTGGCCCCGCAGGCACCTGAAACGAATTTCTTTTTTCTCCTCTCCTCAAAGCCCTGGACCAGGCCACTCACTTTGTCCCAGCAGACTCCTCTTGTTTGTGGTCAGCATCGCTGCTTTCATACTGTACAGGGATGTCTGTCGCCAATGCCAAGGGCAGGAGACTAAGGCTATCCAGCCACTGGGTCTCTTCTAGGGCCACCTCAGCACCAACAATGCCCAAGCAGCGCTGCAGCTCCGGCAGTGTCAATGGACGTAGCCACGTGCCCAGTTCCTTTTTTTGTTTCTCACCCCACCGAGCCTTCACAAAAGGGCATACTGGGTATGGAGGCCCTCTGTGAGACCTCTTCATCCAGGGACGGCAGTCAACATGGGAGGAACTATATAGTAAAGAGCTGTCTGGGGGAAAGGCCTTGTCTATGGCATCTAGCAGGTCCAGGTGGAGTTCGGATTGGACCTTGGGTGCCCAGCAGTACAGCTGCTCTAGTAAGGGTAGCAAATCGAGTTGACCAGTTAGCATCTCACGATATGGAGACAACAGACCCAGTACTGCATGCAGATAGCGCCAAGCTTCACTGCTGCCATCCTGCAGCACAGCTGACACCAGAGACCGCAGCTCAAACAGCAGCAGCTCCAGCGATGTCCGCTGCTCTGATTCAACCACTGCCTTAAGGCGCTCCTGCTTCTTCCGACAGTCCCAGGTATGTTCTTGGCTGCTGCAGCTACACTCAGTGAACCCAGACTCAAGCGTATCAAATGATAGCTTATCGGGAGATGAAGGTACATTCCTCTCTTCCAGAGTAAAGCGGAGGCAGGTATTCAACTGCTGTCGAACTGATCTTGCCCACAGCTCAGGGGCCAAATGCCAGTTCCAGACTTTTGGCTGCTGCGTCTCACCTGTGTGACCCAGCCCGGTTGGGGCAGGGTGGGGGTGGGAAGTAGTTTCAGGCTCTGGGCTAGGACAGCAAGATGGATAGAGCTGCAGGGCACAGGCAGACCAGCAGAGGGCCTTTCCTAAGCCCCTCGCTGTCAAGGACTGGTACAGGAGGCAACCCTCCCTGCCGAAAGCTCCTTCCCACCCTCCAATGCCCTGTCTCACCTGGCCTGCAGGATGTAGAAGGCATGGGAAGGGAAGGGGTACAGGTCTGAGGATGCGGTTTCATTGCGGAGCTCTCGCTGTAGTGAATGAACTTAGACTCAGTCCCTGTCACTTAACACGGAGACCGACACACACTAGCAAACTCTCTGGAAAACTGCATTCACAGCATGGAACCTTCAATTGGCGGCTGGCAATTGCCTTGAAAAGGAGACACAAAGGGGTCGTCACTCAGAGGCGGCAAAACTCCTGTCACCTGAAGTCTTCTCCACAGACTGAGAAGGTGCTGAGCAGAAAGCCAACTGCTGAGTGCGGTTGCAGGTGAGGACACCTAGAGGAAAGAAGAGGCAGAAAGGGGAGGTTCCGGGCTTGCCAGTGGTAGGGGCCTCCCGAGGAGCAGGGAGACCTGAGCAATCAGCGCAGCACATCCAGATGCCCACTGAGCCACACCACCTGCTCCCAGCAGTTAGAACCGTTACAGAATCCTGGAGGCCCAAGCTTCAGCTGGAGCCAGAAGGAGGGGGGGCCAGCATGCAATGTGGGAGGGGCTTGGGGGCGGGCCCCGAGAGCCCAGGTTAAACCAGCAGGCCACCTCTAAACCGATCCAAAGAGAAACTGGGCGGGAGAATGAATGGCAAGATTGATTTGGGGCACTAATAGCATTTAGGGCGTCTAGAGCTGGTATAATCCATGTACCCGCTTGTCTACTCACTGATTTTCCCTTCCCCTCCCTGGACGATATATCTGTCTGTCCCACCTCACCTTCCACAAAGGAGCCCACATAAGACAAAAATCTTTTATCCCTCTCAACAATCTACACATCAAGTTGGGGATGAAAATCTGGGAGTGGTTTAATTATTAAAAACCAGAAACCCTGTCCTACCTCTTGGTGATAGAGAGGTATGACTCCAAGATTTTGCCCTAACCAGTGGAAATTTGATATGCCAGAACTGTGATGGGGAAGATGGTAAAAACAGCAGGGCTTGGGGTGGAGGGGAGTGGGGAGTCAGGCATCTGATTTCGGGTATTTCAAGTTTTAAGTCTGAGATACTTACCAGATATCCTTGGGCGGGAGGCATAGCTCAGTGGTCGAGCACTTGCCTCACCTGGTCAAAGCCCTGGGTTCAGTCTCCAGAGTCTTGAAAGGGAAGCTGGCTTGACTTTGATTCCTCTGCCCTCAGTCTCCTAAGTGAAAGGATTATGCTTATGTACCATGTCCAATTAGAAGTTTAGTGTTTGTTCTCACATTATATTCAAATATAAGAATTCCTAGGGCTATGACCGGAGTGTTCTGCTTCCCCAAAGGTTATGGAAATAGTCTTTGCCTTCAGGGTCGAAAAGAGTTCACCCCTGCATCTGTTAAGGCCCATTCCAACTAGTGAGATGAAGAAAAAGAGAGAGAGAGAGAGAGAAAGAGAGAGAGAGAGAGAGAGAGAGAGAGAGAGAGAGAGAGAGAGAGAGAGAGAGAGAGAGAGAGAGAAGCACACCTCTTTTTAATAAGGACACAGCCTAGCAGCTACATATGTCATTCATTTGCTTGGCCAGACCTGGGTAAAGGCAAAGCTTCCACATCTAATCTTTCTTTTCAGTGGTTGTGGTGGTTTGAATGAAAATAGCCCCTACAGGCTCATATAGCTGAATGTTTGCTCCCTTGATGGAGCTGTTTGGAAAGAATTAGGTGTGGACTTGTTGGCTCACCTCACTGGTGTAAGTATAGAAGAGTGAACACTTTCCCCACCTGTTCTCAAGGCTTTATTTCAACTCTCCTCAAATATCCTCTTATAATGAGTTCTCTAACTTCCCAGTAGAAAGTCAGCACTCCCCCACGTCCTTATCCTCTTTACCCTGAATTATTTTTCTCCATACTTTGTTATCTCATATACTCATATTTCAAAAAATACATTTACTTATTATCTGTTTATCCTGACTAAAAATATAAGCTCCATAGTCACAAAGACTTTAATTTGTTCTTATTGCCCCTTAGTTTATCCCCAGTCCTTAGTGCTAGGTATCATGAGTAGGTGATTATAAAATATTTATGGGAAAATGCATCAATGTATAACAATATTAATCAGTGAGTCAGATTGGTTCTGGGATCGCACTGACTAAATTGAAACACTGATTTTACCACTTGGCTTCATTTTTTTGAAAATGAAGAAAATAGTGTATACTTATTAGGACAGTTTTGAGATTAAATGATGTATGTAAAATATTTAGTCTTATAGAAAAATTGATATAATTGACATGAATGAGACATGTAAGAGGGTTTAGTGAAAGAACAAATAAGCACATATGTTGTGGAATATTAGTTGAAGATGTGTTACATTTGTTTATGCTGTGGAATATTTGTTTAATGATTCAAAGATATGTTGCATTCTTTTATGTTGCATTTATTTAACTCTGTGAAGCTGTTATCTTGTGTAATGTTAGAGGGACCAGCCTTTATACATCCCAGGGGCTCAGGAGAGAGAACTACAAACGGCGAGGGCTATTTTCAGGAAATAGAATCTCAGCACACCAAGCTCTTAGTCCAGTCATTTATTCTTCCAAATCTTCTTCTCTGTCCTCCCATGCCCTGGGAGTCCCGGTTTATATACACTTACAAGCAGTAATCCCTTGGCAGTGCAAAGCCAGGCTTCCAGGGTCAAGCGGAGGGGTGGTAAGAATCACACAGAGGGGCACTAATTGTTAATTATCATTTGCAACCCAAAAGGGAAGTGACTAATGGGGAAATGAATTAACTAAAGGCTAAATTCAACTATCTAAGAAGAGGGATCTTATGTGTTCAACTATAGACTTAAACGTGATTGGTAGAAATGTTAATCTATAAGTTGTTAGGTCAATGGAAGAAAATAAAACTGCCTTCTTTATTCCTGTGGCTCCTATCTATCCAAGCTATCTGCCATTTTTCTGCAGGGTAGGGGAAAGTGTGCTCAGTTGCTAGGCAACCTGTGTACAGCTAGATGCCTCTGGTGATAGTTAAAGGGAGATCTGGAACTAGAGGTAAGATTTGGGAAAGGAGGAAGTTGAGCTTAATTGGCACATCTGCCAGGTCTTCTCAAACGGATCGCATGAATACTTAAGTCTGTTCTTAGAGAGTACAGAGGTATCTCTGATAAGGTACTTTCCTCCGTCTGGGGATGGACCTGGCTGGATGCTGCCAATGACGATAATTACAGGGAGGCTTGAACTGGGGTTCTGGCTGTGCATAGATGTCAGTGCAGAAGGTTATCTAAATATTCCTAGAAGTGGTTAGGTAAGGAATTAGAGTTCTATAAAGTTAGTAAGGCTGTAAGAAAAGGAGGGTCCGAGCTAAATTGTGCAAAGCTATTACTTGAGGTCCACTTGACCTAGGTGGTATCTCCTTGTAGAATTTACCTTAATTCAGGAGACTAGCATGTGGTGGTCTGGGCTGTTATTTCTGTTAGTCCTAGAATGTAACTATGTTACTTTGCCTGCCTAAAACACCTGACTGGTCTAATGAAGAGCTGAATGGCCAATAGCTAGGCAGGAGATAGAAATAGGTGGGGCTGGCAGGCAAAGAGAATAAATAGGAGAAAAGAGAAGAGGGAGGAGCAAGAAAAGGAGGAGAGGAGGACACCAGGGGCAGCTACCCAGCAACACAGCTAGCCACAGAGTAAGAAAGACAGACAGACATATAGAATAAAGAAAGGTAAAAGCCCAGAAGCAAAAGGTAGACAGATAATTTAAGAAAAGCTAGCTAGAAACAAGCCACGCTAAGGCTGAGCATTCTTAAGAATAAGTCTCCATGTATTTGTTTAGGAGCTGGGTGGCAGGCCCCCAAAGGGCATAGTTAAAAAAACAAAAACAAAAACAAAAACAAAAACTGCAGGCATAAACAACCAACTTTTTGTGAGGCATCCCCAAGATGCAGAAGTTCATGAAGTTTAGGCTTTAAAATAAGTTTTTCAGACAGACAAAAGTAAATGGGAATTCTGTTTAGTAATTCCTCCTGTGTTATAGAATATTAATAAAGATGTGTTACATTTGTTTATGCTGTAGAATATTTGTTTAATGATGCAAAGATGTGTTGCATTCTTTTATGGTGCATTTGTTTAACTTTGAAGCTGTGTTACTTTGCCTGCCTAAAACACCTGACTGGTCTAATAAAGAGGTAAACAGCCAGGAGAGGGATAGGTGGGGCTGCCAGGCAGAGAGAATAAATAGAAGGAAAGATCAAGCAGAGGGAGGATCAAGAGGAGGAGAGGAAGACGTCAGGGGTCAGCCACCCAGCCAGACATAGAATAAGAAGGAAAGAAAAGATATACAGAAACAGAAAAAGGTAAAAGCAGCCCAGCGGGCATGGTGGTGCACCCCTTAAATCCCAGCACTTAGGAGGCAGAGGCAGGCAGACCTCTGTGAGTTTGAGGCCAACCTGGTCTAGAGTGAGTTCCAGGACAGCAAGGGCTCTTACACAGAGAAACTTGAAAAACAAAAAACAAAAACAAAAACAAAAGAAAAAAGGTAAAAGCCCAGAGGCAAAAGGTAGATGGGATAATTAATTAAGAAAAGCTGATTAGAAATGAGCCAAGCTAAGGCTGGTCATTCATAAGAAAGAGTAAGTCTCTGTGTATTTATTTGGGAGCTGGGTGGTGGGCCCCCAAAGAGTAAAGAGTTAAAAACTATTGAGAGCTGCTGATAGCAAAAGGTCAAGGGAGTATACAGCAGGTGACAACTAATGTTCAAAAGGTAAACCTATCAGAACCAAGGGTTCTGGTAGAGGATTAAGCCATCACACAAGGTGTGTTGGAGTTATTGTCTTTTGAATGATTGGCTGTTTCTTGTTGTAAACTTCTTGTGCAATAACAGCTATGATATCTCCCCATTACCATGCATCTTCATGTAATATATATATATATATATATATATACACACACACATATATGTGTGTGTATGTAATATATATACTATATTATATAATACATATATGTATATATACTATACTATATAATATATATATATATATATACAAAATAGACTAAAGGCCTTTATATAGAGATACATATATATATGTAAGCTCATGATTACATCTCAGTCTTATGGGCACATATATCTGTGGGTGGTCAGGAAGATGACTTTTCATTTAGCTGTATAATTTTGATATATAGAAAATATACTAGGTTATGCTTCACAGCGAGACCCATTGTCCCACGAGACTGTAGACACTTAAAGCCTGCTTTGTTCCTTTTGCTTAGACTAACACAGAAAATAATAATCCTTCCTCAGTCTAACATAAATTACATACATTTAGCTCATTTTTACCTCAGAGCAAGTTCAAAATAGACTAAAGGCCTTTATATAGAGATCATAAGTTTAAAACTTTACAGTTATGCACAAGGTCAAGAGTCACAGGTGTCCACCAAGACTGATAACACAAAATACCCTAAGAAAAGCCTGCCAATTCTTCACTTGCCAAGACTGCTGATAAAAAGCTCTGTCTCAGAGTTTGTTGCACTGGGCACTGCGCCCCTTCCCTCTAGTCCTGAGACCTTGGAACCTTGAATTAACATGGTAATGGCTCTGCTCCTTGTCATCTATTCTAGGAATGTGCTATGACCTTGAAGGTTTTAAAACTTTTCTCAGGATTGCAAGGAGTCTCCTGTTAGACATGCATGGATAGTCAGGCAAGAGAGGAACTATGAGGGCTGAAAAGAAGCTGTAGATGTAGAGAAGCAGTAGAAAAAAGAGAGAACAAAAGAGATCAGTGTTAAAGCTTACTAGAACAATAAAGTGATGGACTGAAAGGGCAGTGTGTATAAATTTATTGATATAACCTCAGATAAGTGGACTTATTCATAGATAAATAGATTTCCCAGCTGGTTGTAGATTCTTCCAGGGACTCTGGGAAAAGGCTATTTGGGGCTGGACCCCAATAGCTTTCATTAAAAAACAACCAACAACATTGCAGAGCTCTCAATATTGCCTTAAAGCCTGCCTATGTTTGTATTCTCACTTAATTCCCTTTTCTGCATAAGAGTATTTCAAACCTATACTGATTCATCACTGTCTTCTGCTGTTTTATACTCAAATAATAACTTTACCACCTGTCCTCTCACTCCACATACAGGGTTTTTCTGTATAATAGCCCTGGCTATCCTGGAACTCACTCTATAGACCAGGCTCATCCCAAACTAACCTCCTGTTTAAAAAAAAGGGGGGGGATTCTCCAGAGGGGTGTGTGTGTGCATAAGAAAGAGGGAGGGAGGGAGAGATTGAATTTGGTGCATACACATGGATGTTATAAGTTCAAAATCTGTCAGGGCAGTCTAACATGAAGGAAGTTGAGACAGGTTAATGCTGCATCTTGAGGTGAATTATGACCTCTACATGCATGTCATAGCACATGTGTCTACACATATGCATTCACATGAAATAATTATAAACGTAATTTAAAATTTTTTAATCACTTCTTCAGGAGGCTGGAGAGATGGCTCAGTGGTGAAGAGCACTTGCTGCTCTTTCAGAGGACCAGAGTTTGTTTTCCAACACCCATATCAGACATCTTAACATCTGCCTGTAACTTCCAGCTCGCAGAGATCTGGCTTCCAGGGGCATCCACATACATGTGTGCTTATACATACTCTCTCCTGATGTGGAACATTCCTTCTCTTTTCTTTTTTTTTTTTAAATATTTATTTATTTATTATGTATACAGTGTTCTGCCTGCATGTATCCCTGCAGGCCAGAAGAGGGCACCAGATCTCATTACAGATGGTTGTGAGCCACCATGTGAGTGCTGGGAGTTGAACTCAGGACCTCTGGAAGAGCAGTCAGTGCTCTTAACCTCTGAGCCATCTCTCCAGCCTCGGAACATTCCTTTTCTATACTATGAATATTACTCTTATTTGTTAATAAAAAACTGACAGGCTGGTAGCTGGGCAAGACATTAGGCGGGAAAGCCAAACTGAGAATGATGGGAAGGAGAGCAGAGTCAGGAGAGATTCCAGCCAGCTGCCAAGCAAGTAGGACATGTAAGAATGAAGTAACAAGACATGAGCCACGTAGCAAAGCACAAATAGAAATATGGGTTAATTTAATTGTTAGAGTTAGCTAGTAATAAGCCTGAGCTATCGGCCAAGCATTTATAATTCATATTCAGCCTCTTGAGTCAGTTATTTGGTAGCAGGCAGTCGGGACAGGAAAAACTCGGCCCACACTCTCCCTCCCTACTCTCATAAAAATAAAAATAAATGCAAAAAAATCACTTCAAGGAAGACCTTCATCCCACAAACAGGTAAATTTGTACTAGTGTTATTTTCCATTACAACATACTCTTGTATATAAAACTTACCATGGTTGTGCTTACTTTTCCTATACTGACCTTTACACATTAAGTTCCAAGAGAACGACTACTGTACCTCTCTCTCTCTTATTTTTTATCTTCAGCTAACTTAACATCAGAATCATGTGTGAATACATAGTGAGTATGGAGTCTACCCAGAAATTCGAAGATAGAGTTCAGAATCAGAAAAATGTGTTCAAGAACCAAAATAACATGTCCTTTTTATGGCAAGCAAAAGACAAAAAAAAAAAAAAAACCAAAGAAAGAGGCTTAAAGATGAGTCTAGAGAGGCTATGTGGGACCTGTTCAGGCAAAGCCCCAGTTCTGATGCTGAGTCTGATATCACAAAAGCCAATAAGCAAATGAATGCTGTAGTTATTTATATTTTGTATCACAGTTGGCTAGTCTGGGAAATGAACTGGTAAGTCTTTCTAAAGTTAAGTCCCTCTTCCTTAGAAACAGAACCCCTAATCTTTAGTTGGGCAAATGACTGGTAACAGAGATTACAGTTCCAGCCTCCCTTATAACAAGATCTGGCCACATGAGAAACTTTTAACATGCAACTTCCAGGGAGGAAGGCATACCTTTCACCAACTAACTCTGATCCATTCTGTTTCCTTAAAAGGTCAATGTGATGAAGAAAGCGCCAACTTAGGTCACAAGAATGAGGGGGATATCCTAGACACAACCATCAGAAAACTGTGAAGTAGCCTAGGTCTCATGATTGTGAAGCTACCATACCAACTCTGGACTAGGTTTTTTTATTTAAAAGAAATAAAAACATGGTAAGTTGCTGTTATTGATTCTTTGTTATCATTAACTGAGCTGGGTTCCAACTTATCAAAAGGGATCTGGACTCATAACAAAAGAATTAGGAGACAGCTTCGGTCATCTGTATCATGAACTGATTAAAGTCAAATTAAGCTGCTGATAAAAGGAGTTGAAATGTTTAAGAAGTATTTACACAGAATTAGAGAACCTACAAATTGGAAGAGTAAACTGCTGGAGATGGGCCTTCAGGTCATGACTGATCATACAATGTTAGAAGATACTGTCCAGTGAGTTTTGGGATGAAAAAAACATGTCCAGCTGGGCATGGCAACTTGTTCCTATATTCCTAGCATTCCAGAGGATAGCATGGTGTTATGTAGCAATTTCTTCCCAGACCCAAAACTACATCTTGGAGGGAAGCTGCTTAAAGAAGAGAGTTGAAGTATTCTATTCTGCAGGGAATCTCCTTCAAACTCAGGAAGTAAACAACTCAAAAAATTTAAAACTTCCTGAATCTGACCAGATGCACTAGGCCCCTCCCTCTCTAAGCATACATATACAGCAAGGACTGCTGAGAGACACTCTCAAAAAAGATAAGCTGTCTGGGACAGACACTCTCAATCTGTTGAGATGCCTGCAAAGTATGCAGTTTGCCCTGGGTTCCACATTTTGTGAGCTCTCAGACATGCTGGGCTAGGCTTCTGGTGATGTGCTGTCCTGGAGTCAGTTCTGGTCCTGTAAGTAACCCCTTATGCACGCTCCTGTAAGTAATTCCAATAAATCATTAGTTCAACAAGTTTGACTATGGTGGTAGCCTTACTTTGGTCTGTGGTCAATTCTCTCTTGAGTGCGTTTACATCTCTAGAGTCCAAGACCTAGGCAACATAGTGACAGCTTGTCTTAACAACAACAACAAAAATCTCAAATTCTGGCCAAGCAGTGGTGGTGCACGCCTTTAATCCCAGCACTCGGGAGGCAGAGCCAGGCGGATCTCTCTCTGTGAATTCAAGGACAGTCTGGTCTACAGAGCGAGATCCAGGACAGGCACCAAAAACACAGAGAAACTCTGTCTCAAAAACAAACAAACAAATAAAACAAAACAAAAAACAAAAAAAAAAGCAAAACTCAAATTCTAAATTATTGGCAAAGGCTACAACTGCAAATTCATTTCTATATCATTCAATAAAACAAAATTTCTCTTAGTTTTTCTGTTGTTAATAGTAACTTGAACAAGAAAGAAGCTAAAAGCTACACACTAGTTACGTTGATGAAGATACAGCATGAGTTATAAAGACATGGACTCTGTCTTCATGAGGTTTCAAACCATTAAAGAGTATCACACACTCAATACACAAAGAATTATGGGAGCTGATATCTGGGGAGACTTCTTTAAGGAAATAACAATTGGATTAGGAAGTTTAGTAGGTAATGATTTCTCTCCTGCATCATGAACCAGGAAGCAACAAAGGCCCTTAGAACAGTGCAAGACAGGACCATGAACCAGTGTGGCTGGAGCACAGAAAAAGTGAAGTGTGATTCAAGTCAACTCAACAAATAGGGTTGATAGTACTTCACAGTTAAGATCAAGCCAGAGGTAGGACTAGATTATACAAGGCTCTGTAAATCATGACTAGAACTCTAGTTTTGGGTAGAACACTTGCATAGCATGTACAAAAACCCTGGTTTCAGTCCCCAGCATTGAAAAAAGTTCTAGTTTTTTATCATAAGAATGGTTTTAAGCATGTTTTCTGGTTGATGAGTAGATAGGTTAAAAGTGGTACAACACTAGGCATAGGGAGAAGCAGCATTGTAATTGTAATACTGGAAGATCATAGCGAAGATGGAGAGAAACAGAATCAAGGAATATTTAGAAATGTAAGGTAAGATTTGGCAATTGAGTGAGAAGATCAGAAAGAAGGATGTACTTAGGTTTCTAGCTTCTGCAACTAAATGAATACCAAGAATAAAAGGAAAGTTTATAAGAAAAAAAATAGGTTTGGAGTGTTCTTGAGATACACAAGTGAAGATATCAAATAGCTTAGATCTGGGAGTTATCAGTACCTAAAACCCAAAGTAGGGGAATGAAACTATCCTAGAAAAATTTGAGAGAAAAAGAACATGACCTAGAGAAAACTATGGAAGAAGGTGGGCACACTATCAAGATTAAGACACCATGGTTAAAGAGACAGGAGTAAAACCTAAGAGTAGAATCAAGGCACTGGTGGAATATCAACAAAAAACTAACTATAAAATAGCATCAAATGCCATTGATAGATAAAGTATGTAGAGGACCAGGAACTAATCAATGGATTTAGAGATACAAGGTTATCACCCAGATGATCTTAGTAAGCACTCTTTCAATAGAGTAAGGACTACAGAACTCAAAATGTGCTAGTCTGAGGAACAGGAATGGAGAATGACTTGCAAGATGGACACAATTGTGTCTCAGATATAGCTGTAAAGTGGGAAAAACAGGATGGTAACCCAATGGAAACTAGGTCTAAAGGTTTGTTTGAACAGTGGAATCCTTAGCATATTTAGAAACTGACAAGAATAGGAAGACAAAGTTGGAAGCATTCAAGTAGGAAATGACTAAGACTCAAAGCCTGAGCGTGGGCACTGGCATTAGATAAGAGGGCTTCTCCCTATTTAGAAGGGAAAGGAAATGATGCAGATGGGTCAGCAGTAGGATACTAGAGATTACTTACAGATAGCTTTGTTTTCCACTTAAAGGCAAGTGATAGTGAGAGAAAAACAATATGAAAGTTACAGTAAAATCAAATGATAGTAGGGACAGTGACTTACTAAACCAAGCATAAGGAATATAGTCAGTGAATAAAATTTAAGAAATAGAGTTTTGTTTGATTTAGTAAGAATATCCTCAATATTGAGTCGTTTAGAGTGATGACAATATCTAAGACACAACTAAATGGATAGCTAAGACAGAATAGAAGCCATTAGATATTGAGTCAAGAAATTAAGTGATCCTAACTACTGAATGGACTGTTTGTGTAAACATCAAAGCATTAACTAGTGGATGGGAAGTACCAAGAGCTCTTTAGAGGAATGGGGAAAAAAAAAAGTTGATGGGAAGAGTAAAACAATGAGAGGGCTGCATGAACGAACAGGTTTAAAGCAAACAGATTGGGCCAAGGAATGGGCAGTGAAGTTCTAAAGTCACAATGATGGGACCACCACGTCTGCTCCAATGTTTGTGGTGTGGTAAGGCTATGTCAAAAGTAACTCCTGGGCTGGGGATGTAGGTCAGTGGTAGAGCCCTTTCTTAGCATGTAGAAAACCCTGAACTTGACTTCCCACAACCCCCTGCCAAAAAAAAAAAAAAAAAAAAATCCAAACTATTGTCTACTGTGTCTGAGAATACTGCCCTGCTCTCACTATGCCAATGGCTATCACTTTACGACAAGACCTGAAGAGGACCAGCAACTACAGAAAGTGGGACAGCTGGAATAGGTTTTCTCCTAAGTATTGAAGGAAAGACGAGAAGACTGAGGGTAGCAAAGGACTGACAGGTCAGGTGGAGGCACATTTGTTTTTGCACTGAAGGCAGACGATGCAAAGATGACATTGTGTATCTAAGAGCTCTGTAGGTTGAGTGTGGGGAGCACATGTGTGATGCCAGCACTTGGGAGTAAAGGCCAGAAGGATGGATTTGAATTCAAGGTGAGATTGCATAGTGAGACCATCTTTAAAAAAAAAAAAAAAAAAAAGTTTAGGTAGGTCAAAGAGAGTGGGCTTCATGCAGATCTGTTTCCTAGTCTTTCTCCAGCAATTACTAACCATGTGACATGGGAAGAAAGGAAACAGACAATTCACAGTACATGTTTATTGAAAGGATACATACAGATGATGATGCAGAACTCCCCCAGCAGCAACACAATATCCTAGGTCTCCACCTTCCTGTCTTTGAGAATTAAGAAGTTCATACGCTGCTTTACTTACATTTATACTTGTCAAAGAGTGAATTTTGTCAGGCAGACATGAGGTCACTCTATAGGAAAGCTCCTCGTCAGCAATTTTCATCTTCCTAAAGAATTATCTAGCAACCAGCTGCAGCCCATGTGTGTAATCCCAGTACCTGGGAGGCTGAGACAGGAGAATCACAAGTTTAAGGCCAATGGACTCCATGGCAAAATCACCTAAAATGGAAAAAAAAAAAAAAAAAAAAAAAGGAAAAAGCAGTGACACACTAGAATCTGTTTTCAAAGAACTGTGTATAGACAGAGCTCTCATACATTCTGGGTTCTTCTTTACCTGTTAAATGGAAATAATACCTCCTAGGTGTGTAATAAATAAATTTATACAACATACTCAACAGACATGATTTTGAGAAATACCCTGCTGTACTAAAAAGAATATGGGGCTTACTGTCCCAGCTGCACTTTATTGATTGGGTCTTGATATACAGCACAGACTGCTTTCAAACTCACAATTCTCAATCTGTAACGTGCTGGGCTTATAGGCATGAATAATAAAGCTTGGAGCAAGAGCTGCATTTTAACATGGAGTCAACTAAGAATTTCAATTTTTTTGCTGGCCAGCACTTGGGAGGTAGAGGCAGGAGGATCAGGAGTCCAAGGTCGTCTTTAGTTATCATGATTTCCAAGTCAGTTTTTTTTTTTTTTTTTTTAAAGGTTTATTTATTTATCATGTACACAGTGTTCTATCTGTACATATTTCTGCAGGTCAGAAGAGGGCACCAGATCTCATTACAGATGGTTGTGAGCCACCATGTGGTTGCTGGGAATTGAACTCAGGACCTTTGGAAGAGCAAGCAGTGCTCTTAACCGCTGAGCCATGTCTCCAGCCCCCCAAGTCAGTTTTGCATCTCAAAAATAAAATGCATTTTTTTGACCTGTAGGTGGGGGAGGGGGAATCTGCTTTGTGAATGATTGATTTTGGCTGGAAATTTAAAATTTAATTCCTGTGTAAAAAATGAAAGTGGCCACCTGTTGCCATACTTGAAGGGATGGGATGGGATTAAGGAAAGCAGTGAAGGGGCAATGGGTAGTTTAAGTTGTTAGGTGAAGAGGCAATGGGTAGTTTAAGTTGTCAGAGTTCCTACCTGGCATGCACAAGGCCTTGAGTTTAACCCCCAGTAAAACAATAACAAACGCAGACCCCATGCTGTTGCTTGCCCTGCATCCTGTCATTATCCTTGAAGCCCCACAAGGTGGTATATGCCACATCCTCCTTCCTTCCCCATCCCCATACTAGGGATGACGTCATGGAAAAGGCAGGGCCAGGAAAAGAGGTATCCTTCTGAATACAGATGTGAAACCCACAAAGGGAGGGGGCAGTAGTGAAACAAGAACAGAGAAGCTGGCATCAGTTACAGTGAGAACAATGTAAGGTGGAGGGTAGAGAGCTGCAATGAGGAGACTCCAGACAAGCAGTGAAAACACGAAGGGAACACCAAGGGCCACACAGATTATATTTAACCACCCCCCTCTACCACCATCTTCCTCTCCCTTAGGTTTCTCTTCTTGAGATTTGACTAATGTAGTCCTCCAGACTTGCCTGGAAGGTAAGAAGAAAGCCCGTCTTTGTTTAAAGTCTTTATTGTTGATTTCACACAGACATGAAATATTAAGATGGTAAACTGGGGAAATGACTGAAATTCTAGACAATATCCCTGAATTCTTACAGGCTTGTCTTTGTTCTGTTTTTCACTGATCTCCTAAGAAGTGGTGGCTATAGCCTATTGTGGTACTGTTTTCTTCCCCTAGATCCAGCACAATTCTTTTTGTATGACAGCTCAGATAAAAACTAGTTATGAGCCAATATATATTCAGGCATTTGAATTAGACTCAAGGACGGCCTCTGAGTGTTCTCCTTTTGGAACCAATTTCCCCTTGCTATTACCAACCTTAAAACTACCTATGCTTTTGCTGGGGATCTGGGAATGCACAGTTTGTCCTCCTACATAGGAAGGCCATTTCTCAACTGCCAGGGCTTAGAGCAGTAGGCACTAAAAACAGAATAAAGGATGGTACCAATAAATGGGCAAAAGTTCCTGCCCAGAAAATCAACCAGAGTAAAAGCCCGGTTTCTTGGCTCCATGCAACGGAGCAATAGTGTCCAGCTTCCAGGTTCAATCTCTCTGTACAAATTTCGACAAGCTCAAGGTTCATAGAGGAGCCCATCTAAGCACCTTCTCTCCTGGGGCAGAGGATGGCTAGCTGCCTGACGGCGAGTCTCCGGGCTGTTCTGCAGGAACACCTGGCACGGCCGAGGCAGCCTCGTAGTCCGCGATGCGGCGCTGGACAAGGGCGGGCATGAGGTGTACGTAAGCGGCCATGAGGCGGTGGTTAGAATGGATGAGCTTCCCAGCACAGCTGTGCAGACAGGCCTCCTGGAAGGAAGACGGATGTAAACAGAGACTAAAAGGATCCCGTCAAGCCCTCCTCCTTCCCTCCCGGTCCCCAGTCGAGGGGTGAGGTCATGGAAGAGCGAGGTGCAAACAGAGGGGAAGGGAGTGTGTGTCGCGTCACATTATTGTCAACTTTGGGGTCCCCACAGTCCCCACCTCCTCAGCGTCCAGAGCTCGGTGGTGCAGGCTGGGCACACAGCGCTGGAAGCACAGTTCTGTCATCCGATTGTAGACCAACAGGAAGTCTCGCAACTGAGGGAAAAGCGGATCCAAACTTCACCACCGCCGAGGCTTCCCGGGGTGCGCAGCACAGCCTGCCTCCCCCTCTGGGGGGGGGTTCTTGCGTGTACCCCAGGAAACAAACCTCACGTCTAACCCCGAAAAACAACTTAACTCTTACTCACGTTTCTTAGTTGCTGCTGCTGCTCCATCACGCCCAGGGCGCGCGGCCCACGCTACTTCCGCCCCGGGTGCACAGAGTCGCCCCGGAAGTAAATTCTCCCAAATCACCAAGAACTTGAAGGTGTGGCTCCAGTATCGCCCTGCCCATGACTGCTAACGTCACCTCCGCCCTTTTTCTCTGCGACGTGGCCGGCTTCTTCTGCCCAGAGAGCACGTCACTTCCGCCGAATCTCTGACCTGCTGCTAAGATCGCGACGGGAACTGGAACCCGAGGTCCCCGCGCGGTCCGGGCCTCGCGCCCTGAGGGGAAGAGTGGCCCGGCCCAGGTGAGAAGGACATACTTGTACGAAGGGAAGTTGGACGCACGAACCTGTGCTGAGGGCAAGATGCCCTGAGCCCTTGGCAAGGATGAGGACACACCTGATGCCCAGGTGTGTGGGGGGGTGGCGGGGACCTCTCACATCTGGGAGGCAAAAACTCACTTTGGAAGGGACTGTCTGTGTCCTGGGAAAGAGAGGCTTTTAATGACACCAGGAACACATCAACTGCTTCATCTAAGGCCTGGTGGGGAGGGCCTGAGGGAGGCAGGTGCATGAGATGGAGAAAGGAAACACCATCTGAAGGAAGAGGGAAAGGAACACCAAAAGGATGTGAAAGACCAGCGATCATAGGGCATGCTTAAGTGGCAAGTGAGCATCTGAGCCTCGGGAAGGGTTTTGCCTCCTGGTAAACATGCCTATGCAGGGTTAAGTTCCCAGACAGCACAGACATTCCCTCTGGTCCTCACTGCTGTAATCCCATTCTCAGCATCTCACACTTAGTAGGGACTCACTAAATGTTTGTTGAGTGACTAATTGCATGAATGGTTACTAAAGGTGAGGTTAGGCATTGTGAGAAGACACCCGAGGCTTTGGTATCTATGCATCTGTAGAAATAATGTACTTGGAATAGGAGAAATACACATACTCAAGCAAAAAAGTGGTGGCTGATCCCCAGGGGCACTCAAGTCCTAGGACAACCTCTGAAACTTCTGAGAACACAGGGAAGGCCTCCTTGTTCTGGAGTGTTGGCCAGTTTCCAGAATTGTCTGTGTTGGGCTTTACAGCGTGCTGGGGTGGAGACCTTGACTCCAGTCCCTTCCCTAGCCATGACGGACGGGATCCTAGGGAAGGCAGCTACAATGGAGATCCCCATCCATGGAAATGGCGAAGCTGGGCAGCTTCCTGAAGATGATGGGCTGGAGCAGGTGCTTCTGTTTGATTCTTCTAATTGTTTCAATTTAGCAATCCTGACTCTTAAATGTTTCTCTGTCCCCATCCCAATAGCCTTCATTTAGCTAACCCCCTTCATACTTTTCAAATCTTCTATACAGACTTTACTCTGTACTGTCTCTGTCCCCAAAATGTTTCAGCAACTCCCATCTTCTCTGACTTGTAGGACCTCCAGCAGGTGATGGTGTCAGGACCCAACCTCAATGAAACTAGCATTGTGTCTGGTGGCTATGGGGGCTCTGGTGATGGACTCATCCCCACAGGTATGAATGATAAAGAGACAGGAGGCTTGAGTGGGAGGGAGACTAGGACAGTTATAGTGGAGGCTTAGGACACATATAGGAAAGCTGAGAACTGATAGTGTGAAATCCATAGACTGTCCAATCCCAGACCAGCTCTCAAAGTTTATCATCTGCTTCCCACTTGCCATTTAGTCTCTAAGCTATCTCATTTGTCTTTTCTTCTCTGGTGCCACCATCCGAGCCAAGTTAAGACCTTTAGGTCACAAGAACTCTGGAGCTTAAGGCCAATTTGCAAGCTTCTCAGAGTTTTATTTTCGACTCCTATACTGACTAGAGCTCTACTTGGAAATACAAACCAACTTCCCTGTTTTCGGTGCCCACCAGCTTTGACCCTGCCACTTCCACTCATTATGTTTGTTTCTGTCTCCTCTTCCCCTGTCTACCAACACACTCCTACCCTATCCCAAAGATGCCAAATACATACAGTGAGTTGATTTGGTTGTCGGGACGTAAGTCCTTGTTCCCGGTAATGAGCAGAAGAGTGCGGTTGTCTAGATTTTCTTCCTTCAGAGAGGTCATTTTATGTGCTGGAGGGAGTTAAGTGAAGTCACAGAAGTATCTGGTTGTATGTGAGAGAAACTGGTGTCAGAGAACTTGGTCTTTTAGGGTCTGGCCGCCATCCATCTCACAGCACTTCACCTTCTGGCCCTGGTGATGAGGTGGCCCGGGGCATTGCCGGAGAGAAGTTTGACATCGTCAAGAAATGGGGCATCAACACATATAAGGTAAGAGTCAAGTGCCTCCTCCCAGAAACTCTCCATGGGTACCTTTTTCTTTTCCCCAGATCTTAATTCGTAGTCTTATGCTATGACTAAGAGAGTGGGGGTGCTGGAGTAGTTACTTGTTGGGGTTGGGGCAGAGTTTAGATTTCTGACCTCCCACCCACTTCCCAATCAGTGCACAAAGCAGCTGTTATCAGAGAGATTTGGCCGAGGCTCCCGGACTGTGGATCTGGAGCTAGAGCTGCAGATTGAGTTGCTGCGTGAGACGAAGCGCAAGTATGAAAGTGTCCTGCAGCTGGGCCGGGCACTGACAGCCCACCTCTACAGCCTGTTGCAGACCCAGCATGCACTAGGTGATGCCTTTGCTGACCTCAGCCAGAAGTCCCCAGAGCTTCAGGTGCCTCAGCCAAAACAAAGAGGGTGGGGGTACTGGGCCCTGGCCCTTCCAGGCAGGCATTCCTCAGCCTCCCTCCCTCCCTCCTGCAGCCCCCAGGGAGAACCCCTCTGGGGTGTGCCCAGTCCTGCCCCCAGCATCACTCACCTATGGAGGCAGCCTAAGGGTTTGTACAGAGGTCCAAAAGTTGGAGGGGTTGTGGGAGAGGGCGCACTGGTGCCTCACAAGTAACCCTTCTCCATATCATCCAGAATGCCTTTGGTGCTTGGCCTAATCAGAGTCCATCCCCTGCCTGCTGCACTACCTTTCCCTGTTCCCGTCTTGTAAACTTACCCAAGAACTCTACCCCCACATTCCTACCCCAGGCATCCCTAAGGCGACCCTACTAACTTTGTGGCTAAGAGAGCCTTGCAAGAGGCAGTCTGGTTGTTTTAGTTTTGATGGCTGTTTCTTCTTTGGGACGGAGGGAAATGAAGGGCTCTGCAGCTCCAATCAGGTAAGGACTGTTACTCAAGGCCTGTGCCTCCCTTCTACCCTTAGGAGGAATTTGGCTATAATGCAGAGACGCAAAAGCTGCTGTGCAAGAATGGGGAGACGCTGCTAGGGGCTGTGAACTTCTTTGTCTCTAGCATCAACACACTGGTCACCAAGACCATGGAAGACACACTCATGACTGTCAAACAGTATGAGGCTGCCAGGTGTGGGCACTGACAGGGCTCAAGGTTTGGGAAGTTGGCTGGCGTGGGTGACAATTTAGACATTTGGGGGCATACAAATTCAGGAAGGAAAGGAGATATGTGTATGGATGAAGAGGTGGAGACCAGCCTTTATCACTCCCTCCCCAGGCTGGAATATGATGCCTACCGGACAGACTTAGAGGAGCTGAGCCTAGGCCCCCGGGATGCAGGGACACGTGGTCGACTTGAGAGTGCCCAGGCCACTTTCCAGACCCATCGGGACAAATATGAGAAGCTGCGGGGAGATGTGGCCATCAAGCTCAAGTTCCTGGAAGAAAACAAGGTGCTGCCCTACTCCCTTGGTCCTAAATAACCTTCCCATCTGACAGTTCCCTTCCCTTCAGACCCTCCTGATTGTTGGGTGGGGAGATGCAGCCTGGCTGCGGAGTGGGTTTCCTTAGCCCTTTGATGCCTGAGCCCTCTCTGGTCACTGGCCTTTTTTGTTGAGGATCTGGCTACTAGTCCCAGGAACACAACTGAAAAAAATTGCCCCCCTAGCTGGGGTGCCAGAACCCTGACCCAGCAAGTCAAGTCAGGTTTCTTTCTTCATATTGTCCCTTCTCTTTTGACTTCTTGGAAAGTCCCACCCCCAAAGCACTGTCAGAGCAGAGTCCGTATGCCCTGGTCAATGCCCTGGGCTTAGGCACAGCCCCTCAAGAAGGGTGCCTGAGTCCAGCCTTAGCTGACCCTGCTGGGCCCCCAGATCAAGGTGATGCACAAACAGCTGCTGCTCTTCCACAATGCGGTGTCTGCCTACTTTGCTGGGAACCAGAAACAACTGGAGCAGACCCTGCAACAGTTCAACATCAAGCTGCGGCCTCCAGGAGCCGAGAAGCCTTCCTGGCTAGAGGAGCAGTGAGCGGCTCCTAGCCCAACTTGGCTAACAAGAAGGACACTGGCGGGGCAGCCCCAGGGTGGACGAGATTGGACATGGGATGTCCTTTGCCACTTACTTTTCGGCTTGGGCTCCCCTTTCCTGGCTGGGGTGTGACACCAGTTTTGCCCATACTGCTGTGGTCTGAAGAGGGCCTGTAGGCCCGGAAGCTGCTGCCCTGTCCTTTATCTTCCTGGCCACTGGGCTTCATTTCCAGATCTTTTCCTTCCACTTCACAGCCAAAGGCTATGACAAAACACTCCCTGGCCAATGGCATCACTCCTCAGGCCTATCCCCAGCTCTTGGGATGTGCCCCCGACCAAAGACAGGACCTCGAAAGGCTCTGTCAGCCAATGGCAGCTCTTCTTGGGCTCTCTTGGGCCAATAGTGTTGCCTCCAATACCCTTTGTCCCTCCTCGATGGGTGTCCATTGTAGAGAAGGGGACTGGGACCAAAGGAGTGGGGAAAATGGGGAGCCCCATTTATGGCCCTGCATCTGAATGGGCCCTCCCCTCATCCACCCATCCAGTTGAATTGTGCTTAGAGCCCAGGAAGACTGGGTTCTAGCACTAGGAATAAACCTTTCGTAAAAGCAGGCCCAGTGAGGTCAATTTGTGGGGGACTAGAGGAGGGTGGATTGGTAAGGAATTCCCAGTAATCATGCATTCAATTCCTATGAATTCAAAAGAGCTGTGGCCAAGTTTCAGAAGCTGCTGAAGGCCTGATCCCCTCAGTCCTAGTTAGAGCCCAAAGCTTTATTTTCTCTTCCCCGTTAGCACCAAGACAGCTATAGGTTTGAAGAGCATAGGGTCCAGAGGGGGTTGGGCTGGCTAACCATCATGCATTCAATCATACAGCTGATGTTTACTGAGTGCTTTTATTTGCCAGGCACTGGGTTAAGCCCTGGGGAAACATCAGTGAATAAAACTTGGTCCCTGCTCACAGTACTTAAGGCCAAGTGGGGGATAGAGACAAGTAACCAGGCAACTACAATACAATGAGAAATGCTAGGATACGGGATGCAGTGGGAGCACCTGATAAGGGGCATCTTGCTTAGACTGGGGTAGGGATGGGGATGCCAGTTTAAAAACAGATCTGAAAAGTAGCTAATAGACCAGGCAGAAAAGAGAATGTACATGAAGTCTGAGTAAGAATTCAGTCTGGAATGAAAAATTAAGTGGGTGTGACAAGAGGTAGGACTTTTGATCTTTGGAGAAAGGGAACTAAGAAACCTCCATCAGAGATTTGACAAACCTGGGGAAAGCCTAGGGCTGAGAAAATAACAGTCTTTCTGGGCTCTTGGGTAGCCTAGTGGCCCTAGCTTGGCTCTCTAAGCATGAACCTTGCCTGAGCTCCTTCACAAGCAGTGAGTAGCCACTTGCAGAGACAAAGGCAGTTTCATCACTCCTGCTGTAAGCTGCACCGCTCCGCTCCTGTTGAAGTCAAACCTGAACTTTATGTGAGAAGTCAAAGAACACTCCCAGCAACACTTTAGTCAGGGCTCAAGTGCCATCAATCCTTAGCCCCAAAGACAACTGCAGACTTTTTCAGCATTCTCTCACCTGGAGGGTGGAGAAAGGGGCCAACCCAGTCATCAGGTTCTCATAGCACAGGGTGCACTCCAGTCTGGCTTGACTCTTTGGTCATTGATACTGCAATCCCCAGCCAGGCTTCGTGGGCTTTGGTTAGTCTGTACGTAGCCAGCTGTCTGCCTTGATTATTAGAGGTGCTGGTCCTCGTATTAGCCCCTACTTCATGGGCCACTGGGGATTTTTCGTTGTTAAGGCACTAAATCTCCAAATGGTTGGAGACAGAACCTGAAAGCAGAGCCCAAACCTGGTTCCACCATTTTCTAGCTGATTAGGATTAACGCCTGGGGAGCGAACGCTCTGCTCCTTCCGTTGTAAAGCAGCTAATAAAAGCAGCTACCTATTACGGTTATGCGTATTAAATGAGATAATGTATGTAAAGTGATTAGCTCTGTCTGGCACGTAATAAACACTCGGTCCCTGTTAATGTACAATTTTTATTGTAGTCTACCAAGGCCGTTTTTCCATAATGCAATGATTCTGAGAATTGCTCTGGGTCTTTGGTGTGAGGAAGGAGTCTCTGGATGGTTTAAACCAAATTTCCTCACGAGGGGGCTCCTGAGGCACCTAGAACCCAATGAAGCCTCCCATTTAGCCCGCAAACCCCTTCCAGAGTTCTGGGCCGAGGTACAAGTGGTCCCCCTCCCTCTTGTGCAGCGGAAACCAAACTAGCAGATTTCACAGGAGCCCCCAGGAAAGCCAGAGAAGGTGCGACCAGAAGCGGCTGGGACGGTATCTCAGAGTACTGAGTCCAGCTGGTTCTAGCTGCTTTTTCTTGAAGGCACTAAGTGCCACTACCTGAACCCAGCTACTCGCCCTCAGGAGCCGGAGGCAGCGGGCCAGGATGAGGATCCCGGATCTTAGATCCTGGATCCGCTTGCCAGCTCCTAGCCGCACCGCGGAGGGGATGATGGGCGTGGTCTGTGAGGCGGGGGCGTGGTTGGGGCGGGCCTTCAGCCCCCGAGTCGCCCCCTCCCCCGGCCGGTCCGCAGCCCCGCCCCGGCCCCTCCCTCCGGCCTGTGCGACGGGTCCGGCGGCGGCGCCGGCGCGGGGACAGGCGGAGGCGCGGGACGTGGGGCGGCGCCGCGGGCAGGGCCGGGCGGACGGGCGCTGGCAGCGGGGGCAGCGCCGCGGGCCGCTCCGAGTGGCTGCAGTCCGGGCCTTGCCCTCCCATCCTGCTCCCACGCCGTGAGTGCGCCGTGCGAGCCCCCAGGGTGCGTTTGGTTCCCCTGTGTGTCGGGGTCCGGGTCCGGGTGCTAGCGGCGGTGTGTCGGTCCGAGCGTCTGTGGGTGGGGGCGCGGATGCTTTTCAAAAGCTGTTCCAGTCTCTGTCCACGTGAGGCGTGTCCGTGTCTGTGAGAGCAGCGGGGGGATTCTTTGGGCTGTGGCTGCTCACGTGAGGTCCATGTTTGCGGGCGGTGCGGTTGGGGGGAGGCGCGGGTGGATGGGTGATGGTTCCTTTTAGGAGCGCGGGTTTTGGGAGCCTGTGTGTGTTGGCGGAGGGTACCGAATGCTGCGGCCGATGGTGGTGGGGGGTGGGTGGGGTTGCTGATTGGCACTCTGGAATCTTGTGGCCCCGCTTGTCCGAAGGGTTCCTTTCTCCCTGGTGCAGACGCCTCCACCCCTGTTCCCTTCTCCGTCCTCCTGGGGCACCAAGAAGCCCACCAGCCAGGATGGAGGACATCCTTCCTCCGCTGCGGGCACTGTTTGCTGGACAGGAAGCTTCCTGCAGAGGCTGTTTCTTATAGGAAAGGACCCCTCTAGTTCTCCCTCAGCCTGGGCCCCGCCTGGAAGACTCTAGGCCCCTCCCTAGTTCCCACCACCTTCCTCCTGGACTTGGTTTCAGAACCTGGGCCGCAAACCTGCAGGGACAGATGGTTGCAGATTGGAAGGGCAGGCTGCACCCCAGGGAGGTCAATATGACTAAAATCAGGCCCTGTGCATATTCCTGCATGTCCCACAATGTGGACTGCAAAAAAAAAAAAATAGGACTTGCCCCAGAGGGAAAATAAATCTGAGATTTCAGGGTGGGTGCAGTGGTTATCTACAGCCACCCTGTGCAGCAAGCACATCAGTGCATATCTCCTAAGCAGGGCTCTGGTTCGCTGCAGAATGCGAATGAGAGCTGCAGGCCTGACGGGTGCCCTGTCTCTCTTGACTTGGATGCCTCCAGTGAGAGAGCGCTTACTGTCTTATGCTGTGGGAAAGCTACCTTGTGTTAAATGGAGGTCTCCTTGGAACTTTGTTCCTTTGTCTTGTTACTGCTTTTGATTTTGCTGCTCTTTGGTGAAAGGGACCTGCAGAGTTTAAACAACTCCCCTGTCACCAGCGTCTGTTGAGGACTTTCTATATGGTAGTTACCAACTCAGCTACTTAGAAGACAGTGGCGTTTCTGCTAATAGAACTTGAGAGAAAGGGATCGTGGTTGGGATAGTAGCACCTATGTTCAGAAAACACGAGTGCTGTACAGAAGAGAGCTGAGAGTGAATGCCAGGGGTGACTTAAACTCAGAAAACAATTATTTTGGAAAGCAAGGGGAGGGGCAGCCTGTGAGCACCCTCTAACATGCTTAGCTTTGTGATGGAAATTAGCAGTCAAATCTTCAAGCTAGTTTGAGATGGGATTTCATCGTGGGCACATTGCAGTCTATAGGAGCCTTAAATTTGAAAGGGAGCCTTTGGAATCCCAGATTTTGAGGACAGGAAACCCTTTCCCTCCCATTTTACAAATATGGGTATGGGGTAGAAAGATGCTTAGACTTATCTTGTGTAATGGAATTAGTGACAGGATTAGATCCTAAATTTCATGACTTTAAAAGACGGTGGTGGCACACATGCCTGTAATCCCAGCACTTGGGAGGCAGAGGCAGACAGATTTCTGAGTTTGAGGCCAGCCTGGTCTACAGCACAAGTTTCAGGACAGCTACACGGAGAAACCCTGTCTCGAAAAACCAATTTTTTTTATTAAAATTTTTTTAATTAAAATAGAATTACATCACTTTGTCTCATCCCTTTCCTCCCTCCATCCCCTCCTAGTTACCCTCCTTCTAGCCCCTCCCATGCTCTCCTCTCAAATTGGTAGCCTCCTTTTCTTTGGTTATTATTGTTACATATGTGTGTGTAAATATATGCACAAGTATAGGATCACGGGGACCCCAGCCCCAATGGATCCATCTCTTGACTTTTTAAACTTGAGCACATTTTTGCATCAAGGATGTATCATAGCTTGTATGTGGAGATGAGAGAAAAATCAGAGTTGAGATTACCAGGGTCCCGACTGATGAGGCATGGTGAATGGTGGTGCCTTTAATGGAGAGGAGAAGCACAGCAGGAAGAAAATGCCAGGAGGAAATGAAGGCAGTTTGGGACAATTCTGTTCATCATCAAGGTAGAGGTGTCCAACAGTGCAATTACATGTACAGGTCTGAGATTCAAGGAAGTCTTCAGCACAAGGCTTTGGGGGTAAAAACTGTATGGGAATTAAGACTGTGGGAAATAATGAGATTACCCAGACAGATTATGTAAACAGAGAAGAGACCCTGAAGCAAAACCCCATGGAATTAAACATTTAAGGAATGGGTGATGGGGGGCAACCAGTGCAATGAATGGGGTACTTAGATCAGTGGGTCACAAAACCATGGGGTTCAGGTGCTGCCCTTTTGAGGCTTACTCTCTCATACTACTATTCTGTTTGTAAATGTTTCATATTTCTGTTCTTTTACTCAGTTTTCCCAAGGCACCCATCAAACTCATGTTTGCCATGCAAGATCCCGCTCAGACATCCCTTCCTCTGGAAGCCTTTTCCATTCTCCACCAAGTTAGATACTGCCTGCCCTAGCAGTTTGAACTTGTCGAGATCATGGTTCCTATCACGTTGTCATTATGTGTGTACATGTCAGTTTCCCACAGGTGAAAGGTAGGGAGCTACTTGATTCTACTTTGTGTCTCTAGTTCCTAGATGAAGGGCTTGGCCTAGAGTGTGTCCAGGGACATTTGATTGAATGATCTGTGTACTTACTGTGTACATTGGGGGGTAGGGGGATGAGTGATGTGAATTTCATCACTTTCCTTCCCTGGGAAGGGAAGGGTTGCTCTGGTTTAAGGGCTTTCCCTCATCCATTGTTGTTACTTTTCCTTTGGAGAAAGCCCAAAGGCTACAGCCTGCAGACATGTGTTATTTTTCTGAGCCTCAAATGATCAAATATACCTAGAGGCTACTGAGTAGGAGTGAGTCATTTTAGCAAGTGAGCCTAGCCAACTCCCTCCACCCATACACACCTCAACAATGCCTGTGGTCACCTCCAGCTCACAGCTGTGTAAATCCTGTACACTGGGAATCTAATGTGATTGGAGAAGAACGTCATGGGGGAAGTTGGATGTTGTTTGAGAATTTGGAAAACCTGAAAAGCTTTGAAACATATTTTTCCCCCTCTATGTCAAGGATCCTATTTACTTAGCACTAGCTGTCTTGGTTCAAAATCAGCTTCTTAGCTCTCTAAATTTGACTTCTCCAGCTCCCAGAAAGCACACTACTTGAAGCTAGAGCAGCTTCTTTGGTGGCTTTAAATGAAGGGGCGTCTGACATTTCACAGTGAGGATCACTGCCTTGATGGTAAGGGTCTCTTCTCCCTTTGCCTCCAAATAGCTTGCTTTCTCTGTGCCGTTCCTGTCTCTGATACCTCCCCCTTCTTCTTTGAGCCCTTATCTTAAATGTTGGCATTCCTGGGGGCTAAGTTATAGGCCCTCCTTTCATGCTCTACCCCAGTGTCATCTACTTCATTGTGGCTTCAGGAATATCCCTATACCAAAGAAATCTGAATCCGTGTCTTCTCTTTCCTGTACTTCAGGTTGCCTTCCCAACTGAGAGCTGTTCCACTTGAACTGTGTCCTATGGGCACCTTGGAGTCATTGTGTTAAACACAGGACTTATCACCCTGTCACTCAAACTCTTCTAGTTCTCAAGCTAGAAAACTAGTAACCATTTCTAATCTTTTCTTCTACCCTGGCTCTTCATATAGTACCAACCAGTTACCAGGTTCTGTTGGTTTCTCCCTGTGAAAACTATTTCAGCCCCCCCTAGCACCTACTCTCTTCAAGCCAGTCTCTTAAACTTCCACTCTTGACCCCTCTATTTTCCACACAGCAATCAAAAAAATCTACTTTTGTCGTTCTGGGCTTAACCTCCCCCTCCCTCCAACCACCACCAAACTTTTCTTTTGCACTTTGGATAAAGCCTTAATCCCCTAGCAGGGAAGGGGGTAAAGTCTAAAGTCCTTAATAAGGGCAACAAAGCATGCTGTGGTGTAGCCCCTGCTTAGCTCTGCATCTCATTTGTTAGCCCTCTCCTGCCACAGTGAGTGATGCAGCTTCCAGAGACAATAGGTACCATGTGCTCTGTAACTTACCCATCTTCAGTCTCCGTTCCTCTGGGCCCAGCCCTGCATCGGGTCCAAGGTAGGGAACTTACTTTGTGCTCCTAGAGCAATCGTGTCTCTCTGTCATGTTCATCACCACACTGCATGGCAGAAATCTGTTTATTTGATTGTGGAATCCATGAAAGCTCAGCTGTGTCCATTTATCTTTGTATTGCTGCAGAGGTGTCCAGTGAATGCTGAATGAGGAATGAAGTGCCTTTGGGACTGAGCCGTAAAGGATATGGGTGGGATAAGGGACAGAGACACCCAAGGAAGGAGGGTACAACCTAGCTCTGTGTCCAAGATCCTCCAAGTGTCTGCTGTGATAAGTAGCCCACTTGAGTCTGGGCCTGTTGGAGATCTATGTCTAGAACAGAGGGGTGACCCAGGAGCAGGAAGACCTCAGGGAATCAATCTAGCAAACCCTAGATTGAGGCTGGGGTAGGACCACAGCAGGTATGATGCCTTGTGATTCTGGGTGGGAAGCTGAAACAGGAAGGGGAAGGGAGGGAGGAGCTGTTGGTCCTTGGATGTAGCCCAATTCCCGCCTCTGTGTGACAGGCTGGGAGATCCCCAGGGTTTAGAGAGAGGTGGAGCCTAATGTCCAGCTGCCCAGGCCAGACTCAGCAGGCTGCTAGTGCTCTCTCTCTCAGCCTTCCCATTTACAGTTTTAAGCTTCAGTTTGCCTTCAACCTTCCTGTCCTGTCAGCCAGCCTCCCTCCCTTCCTCCCTCTTATGATGTCCTGGTATTAAGTCCCCCAAAATGCCAGTGCCCATATCAACAGAGGATTTTCTCAAGCAAATCCTTCCTTTCCTTCCCACACCCACCAGCACATACACTCAGGACGAATGCACTTCAGCCCTCCTGCTATCCCTCCCCAAACCTGAAGAGGCCTCTGGGCTGTCATTCATTCATTGTCTTTAAGATGCCCATGATGCATCTAGCTGGGCACAGCAGTGGTGATCTGGTCCTACTCACTGCCTGTTTTTCAGCTTCTTCATGTGTAAATTCCTGTCAAGGATTGTCTACATCTGCTTTGTGAACTTTACTCATTCGCTCATCATTCTGGCCTGGCTTCTGCCCTAACCACTCCACCACAGCCAACCTAGTGAACAGTCTAGTCTTTAACCTGTTTCACCTCACCCCACCCCCATCACTGTCCACTTTCTATCCCAAGCTACTCTATCATCCTTTCTTATTGCTTTAAGGGCCATTAATATGCCAGTGATTCCAAATCAATAACAAACCCAGAATTCTCTCTTGAGCTCCTGTATTCTGTTTCTCACTTAACTGCTCCACCTGGACATCGTGTTATATATAGTTCAAACTTAGTGTGCCTGGAACAGAATGCCCCAGACAGCCTCTTCTTTTTTTTTTCTCTTTTTTTATTATTAAGAAATTTTCCGGGGCAGTGGTGGCACACGACTTTAATCCCAGCACTAGGGAGGCAGAACCAGGCGGATCTCTGTGAGTTCGAGGCCAGCCTAGTCTCCAAAGCGAGTTCCAGGAAAGGCGCAAAGCTTTCAAGAAACCCTGTCTCGAAAAAACCAAAAAAATAAAAAGGGTCTCTCTGGTTGTGGTGGCGCACGCCAGTAGGATTTGCTGAAGGAGGCAGAGGCAGGAGGATCACGAGTTCGAGGCCAACCTGAGGAAAAAAAATTTTAAAAAAGGAAAAAAGAAATTTTCTATTCATTTTACATACCAAGCACAGATGCCCCTCTTCTCCATCCTCCCCCCATCTCCCCAGCCTTCTCCCCAACCCACCCCCTATTCCCACCTCCTCCAAGGCAAGGCCTCCCATGAGGAGTCAGCAGAGCCTGGTACATTCAGTTGAGGCAGGTCCAAGCCGCTCCCCCCGAACCAAGACTATGTAAGGTGTCCCACCATAGGCACTGGGCTCCAAAAACCTGCTCATACAGCAGGCATAGAACCTGATCCAGGGGGCCCCTTAAGCAGGTCAAGCTACACAAACTGTCTTGCCTATGCAGAGGGCCTAGTTCAGTCTCATGGAGGCTCCACAGCTCTTGGTCCACAGTTTATGAATTTCCACTAGTTTGGTTTGGTTGTCTCTGTAGGTTTTCCCATCATGATCTTGATGCCTCTTGCTCATGGAATTCCTCTTCTCTGTCTTCGACTGGACTCCTGGAGCTCAGCCTGGTGCTTGCAGACAGCCCCTTATTAGCCTTTTCTGTCTATTCATGGTCTGCTATTTGCTCAGTTGAGAAACAGAGGAGTTGTTATCAACGCGCCCTTTTTACTCTGGCATCCAGTCCATGACACTGTCCTTCTAATTCAACCTCATACACATTATTTGCATCAGTCAACCTTCCTACCTGTAACTCTGTAACACCGTGTTATCTGAAGAACTGGGGTAGCGGGGTTGGGTATTTAACTCAGTGGTAGAGTACTTGCCTAGCAAGCACAAGGCCCTGGGTTCGGTCCTCAGCTCTGGAAAAAAAAAAAAAAGAACTGGGGTAGCTTCCTGACAAGTCCTCCTCACTCCACTCCTGCTTCTGTTTCTCTGCGATTTCTCTTCATACCAGAAGAATGTTCCGGTTTGTTTTCATTTATTTGTAAATTGCCTCATCCCTCTGCCTACCTTAGGATGAAGTAATATTCTTAATGCTCTTGCTGTTATTCACTTTGCTTTAAGCACATAGTCCATTTAAGTATGAGCCTTCTCCTGAGAATGCATTTACTTTGTTTTACATTTTGGCTTCAGGCCCCTCCCTGGGTTCTCCATCGTCCCTGCCAGTACCCTACTCTCTGCTTGCAGAGCCCTTTGTCATCATTCAGTTAAGAGTTTAATTTCTCTTCACATCATTTTTCTTCATATTAGTCCTTGCCACCTCTGGGCAATTATGTATTTACTTACCACTTATAATCCTTTCCTCTTGTTGTTATGTGTTTTTGACACATGGTCTCTCTACATAGCTCTGGCTATGCTGGAACTCACTATGGCCTCAGACTCACAGAGACCTACCTCCGTGCCTCTGCCTCCCGAGTGCTGGGATTAAAGGTGTGTGCCATCAACCCAGCTACTTAAAATACTTTTTAACTATTTGCTATCACTTCCCCACCTTTGCTCAGACCCTTCCAGTGTCTTTGCACAGTAGGCACTTAGTAAATAAGTATTTCAAATTAATCATCAAATGCAGTAAGGATAGGTCATTCCTAATGTCAGACTCCTTGCTAAGTCCTAGAAATGGAAAAGTAAACTAGTACACCTGCTTTCAAGAATACTGCATATGAAGGGAGCAGAGAAGTAACAAAATTATAGTGTAGGGTAAGGTCTAGGATGGAGGAAATACAAGGAATTGAGGGACAGGGGTAGCACCCAACCCAGACTTTGGGAGGTCCCAGAGGACCTTGCTAAAGGAAGTGACATTTATATGAAAACTAGGAAGGGGACAAGTGAACAGAATGTGTAACTACAGAAACAAAGAGAACATGGAGTTTTCTAGGAATTGAAACCATTATGACAGATCATAGATTGTGAGACCAGAGGTTGAGTGGGAGGTATGAACAAGACATTGCTCAGCCTTTTGGGCCGGTTTAAAGACTTTATCTTCTGGACAGTGGAGAACCATTGAAGGAATTTAAAAGGAGTAATGGTAGGATCAAATCTACCTTCAAAAACTCACTCTGGTTAGAAGGGGTGATGGATGGGAAGGCACAGGCTAGGCGAGCAGAACACCGGGTGCTGCATTCCAGTAGAGAACCGGGGGCAGCCTGAGATGGGAGCTACAGCTTAGGATCTGGGAGAAAGGAGTGATTGGGAGTCATCCTTAACCTTAATACTGATTGGTGTGGCCAAGAGTGCAACCCCAGGCAGTTGTGCTAAGTGGTGGGTCAGAGCGTGGGGAGAGGGGCTACCTGAAATGATTATTGGAGGCTGGTTGGAGGTGCTGAGCAGAAAAGAGTTGGGTTGTCAGTGAAAAAGCTATTCTGTACTGTGCACTTGACTTGTACCCTCTCAGGCTCTAAAAACAAGCATTTGAGATGGGAATTAGTATATGCATTATTATAAATTAGAAACTGAGGTTTGAAGAATGATCCAGAGTCACCAAGATGGCAAAAGAGGAGCTTTAAAATCCAGTGTAACCCTAAATCTGTGCTCTGAAATAGTGCCACACTCCAGAGTCACTCCACCCACACACTTCACCCTGATCTGCCAGCCACCACCTTGTCCTGTCCCTGGCAGGAAAGAAAGGGGCACATTTCTCTGCAGGAGATCGGGTGGGGAGAGGGAGTGCTGGCCTCCCTGCTGCTGACTATTTCTCTGTACACAGGCTGGTGTGAGTGGCAGGAACCATCTGTGGTCACCATGGCAAAGAGGGAGGACAGTCCTGGTCCGGAGGTGCAGCCAATGGACAAGCAGTTTCTGGTATGCAGTATCTGCCTGGATCGGTACCGGTGCCCCAAAGTTCTGCCTTGTCTACATACCTTCTGTGAAAGGTGAGGGGGGCTACCAGAGAGGGGCAAAGATCCTGAAGCACCCATTGCCCCCAAGGGAAATGCATGTTATAAATAAAGGGAATATGTACATATGGGAGGGAAGGACAAGTGAATCCTGTCTTGTAGAAGATAAGGATTTGGTTGCAATAAGCTGTGAGAGAACCAGGAACTCTGAATACTGGGCCAGAGTGTTACCTAGAATCAGGCTTTGTCAGCTCTGCCCCAGATCACAAAGCAGCCAGAGGAGAAATCAGACCGTGCTGAGACTCCCAACCAGCACTGGAACCAGTATAGTTTATGACTGATGGAAGAAAAAGTGGATATATGAAGTTAGGTGTTCTTTCCTGCCTATTCTGAGGCTCTAGGTGAAAGCCAGCCCTTCCCAGCTTCTAGGCTTCTATGCGTTGTGCCTTCATTCTGCTAATATTTCTTTACTGAGTAACTGCTATGTGTCAGACCCAATACAAGTCATTGAATGTGCACTGAGGAGCAAAAAACCAGACAAGATTTTATTTTATTTATTTATTGAGACAAGGTCTCACTGTGTAGCCCTTGATAGCCTGGAATTCACTATGTAGAGTAGGCTGGCTTTGAACTCACAGGCATCCACCTGCCTCTGCCTCTCAAGTGCTGAGATTGACGGCATATACCACCATACTCATCTCTACAGACATGATCTTTATGATTAAAGGGTTTGTAGTAAAGTGAGAGAGGTAGCAATCAAATAATCATAGAGCTGGATTGTTAGACCCGCGGATTACACTCAGTGTAAGGTCTGCAGATACAGTACTAAACTGTGCGGGCTTAGTGATCTGTTATAGTCTGGAGAATCCTGTGCATTCCAGGGATGAACAGGAGTTAGGTAAAGGGAATTTAAGAGCAGGCTAGGCAGAATGGAAAGCTCAACAAGGCCATATAGCCTGGGGAATGGGTTGGATGAGGGGGCCTATGAGAGGCCCTGTGTAGCTGGAGCAGAGTGAGTGATTAGAAGTGGTCTGGTATGAAACTGGATAGGGAAGTGGGCTCGGTACGCCTATTAGGAAATTTGTGTTACCTGACAACCACTCAGAGCCTTGGCATGGTTTTCTTCATGATCACATTGTAGTTTGGCAGCATTTTCTCTCCGGCCTCGTATCTCATGGCTGTACCTTCGAAGTCCTAGTCCCCAGATCTTCTCACCAGTGTCTCTCCAAACCTCCATCTATCCCCTGCTTTCACTAAATCTGATTCCCTGACAGCCCTGCTCTTTGAAATTCCAACTTTATTATCTTCATTTATCAGTGAGCAAAGGTCTCAACCATCCTGCCCATTCAGATTCTTCCAGAAGTTTGTGGACCTCACTACCCATTTATGTCTTAGTTCCTAATGTCCATGGACATCATCGACTTTGTCTGACTAGCACTCTCCTAACCATCACTCCAGTTATCCATCACCTGGAAACCAGTACTTCTGTGACTATAAACTCCAGCCTTCCTCTTCTAGCTCCTGTCACCCTGCTACTGCTAAGCTGCCTTTGACTTAATCTACAGCCTAACCTCCGCAACTCCTCCCTCTCCTCCCATGTGCCACCTCTACCCTGGCTTCCCTCTTTTCTATCCATCCTCAGCCCTACAGCTGATCATCTAACTGTCCCAGGCCCACTTCCCTAACACCTTTGTCCTTTGCTAAGCCCATGTCATAGAATTTCAGTGCTGGGTCAGAGCTGTAACTGGATGCCTCTGCACTTTGTTGTATTCCCAGATCATTGGGCATTCTTGGGGGAAATTTGTGACTGCTTACAGTTGGCCATGCACTTTCTACTTGATTTACATGTATTGATTTACTTAAGTTTTTTTTTCTTTTGTTTGTGTGTGTTGTATGAGTGGATGCATTTTTCAGGTGTGTAATTTCACGTGCACTCACGTAGAGACCAGAGGAAGATGCCAGGTGTCTTCCTTTATTGTTGTCTGCCTTATTGTGCTAAACAGGATCTTTCATTGAACTGGAAGCTCATTGTTTGGTTAGGTTGATTGGCCAGCAGGCTTCTGGGATTTGCAGTCTCCATCCCCCCAATACTGGAGTTATAGGCACATCAACTGTGCCTGTTTTTTATGTGGATGCTGGAGATTCGAACTCAAACCATCAAGCACTCTTACCCACTGAAACATCTTCCCAGCTCCAAAAGATACATTATTCCCATTTTAGAGACAAGGAAACTAAGGTTGAGAGTCATTAAGTTATTAAGGAAGGCAGCCAAGGCTACACAGCTTATAAATAACTCAGGGATGTGAGGGAAGAGAAGGGTACTGGCAGTAGAAAAATCGGTGCCTTAAGAAGTAAACAGATCTGGATGTGATGGAATACACCTTTAATTCCTATCATTTTGGAGGCTAGAGGGGCTGTGTAGTGAGACTTTGTCTCAAAGGGAAAAAATACAAAATAATAATAATAAAAAGAAGAAAATAGAGGAAAAAGGAAACCAGAGCATGCCGGTGAGTGAGGCAGGTGCTAGGAGGAGGTGGAGTCAAAGCCTCTGTGTAGCCCAGGCTGACGCTGCACAGGTGACCCTCTTGCCTCAGCCGCCTGAGTGTTGTGATTACAGGTGTGTGACATATGTCTGGCTTAATTAGATCTTTTATTTGGTTGATTGTTTTTTTTTTTATTTTTTACATCCCAACCAAAGTTTCCTCCAGCCTTCCCTGCTTTCCTTCCGTTTTTTCCCTCTACCTCCCCTCCCATCCACTCCTCCTCTTCGGTTTCTCTATCAGCCAGCCATGGTATATCAAATTGCAGTGAGACTAGGCACCTCCCCTTCTACACTAGTGAGCTTTAAAGAAAAATATCTAATTGTAACATATAGGCCCTCTGCATATATGTTACAATTAGAGTCTTTTTAAAGCTCTCTAGTTGTACAGAGAGTGAATTTTAAAGGAGCAAGGGAAGAAGTAAGACCATTTGGAAAAGATGCAATCCAAGGATGTTTGACAAACAGGAAGGAATTGTCCATCACTTACAAGGTACATTGGGGGAACAGAGCTAGAGTAGTGGGATGAGAGCCGTCAGGGACAGATTGGGACAGATTTCTGAGTCAAAGAAGTGACAGTTGATGAGATGTGGGTGGTAGTGGGAGCATGGGAATGGACAGATGAGGTGAAGCGAAGGAAAGATTCTTCGATGGTAAGGAAGTAAGGATGAAGAAACCATAATGGAGGTGGGTCATTTTACATCCCAACCAAATCTGGTAGGTGTCAGAGTCACTGAGATGTTGGCAGAACGTGAGGGGGTGAGAAGCTATGATAGAAGAGCAGAGTCAGGCAAAGGACTTCAGTAAATGGAGAAACCACTCTTAGGTC
Organism: Peromyscus californicus insignis; assembly: GCF_007827085.1. Lineage (NCBI taxonomy): Eukaryota > Metazoa > Chordata > Mammalia > Rodentia > Cricetidae > Peromyscus > Peromyscus californicus. The sequence continues at coordinate 97,547,248 of NW_026294562.1, forward strand.
AGTGGAGACAGTTGCGAGATGGTGTAGGCAGACGAGAGCAGCTTCGAAGGAGCTGCAGACACATGGAATGTTCTAGTTGAGAAAAGGGAGGACTCACTCAACCCCACCTTCTGGCCCTAAGGAATGTGGAGCATGAAACAAAAACCACTCTACTGGGAGGGACTTCGGGGAGAAGTAGGTCACAGAGAAACCAGTTAATATTTGTAAAGCACTTAAGATCGTACCCGACACACAATGTTTGTTACATTTTAATTAAGAACAAAAGGTATAGGCAAGAGCCAAAGAAGAGCCTGGGATGCAGGGCAGTGTGCACTGTGGGTATCTTTCTTCCGTAGGTCCTTGATCTCCAAGCACAGCTGCCTTCAGTCTGGTGTCTGTTTCTAGTAATCACTGTCCTCTCCCTCCCTCTGGTGACTAATCCCAGCCACCGTCATTCCTCACCCCTCCCTTCTTCACTCTGTTAGGCACCCTTATTCTGCCTCTGGCCCCGTGCTCCTCTAAAGCCACCCTTCTTGTGTCCTTTCCTGCCATCAGAGGATGGGGTCCTCCCCTTTAGGCCAACCTCTCTCCATCCCCTGGACTTTGTCTTACTGGCTTCCTGGTCTCTCCCATCGATCCCTCTCTACTGCTAACTTTTCAGCTCGGAAAGAAGCTCAAAATGGCGAAATTGAAGTCCCCCTTATTATAAGCACAGAAAAACTATTCTCTTGTCTCTCTGCAGCACCATCCAGTCCTTCAAGCCCCTCCCATTCAACTACCCGGCCTCCCCAGCACTCTTCAACTTGTATCTCTCAGACTTTTCTCCCACTGCCGTTGTCATCGCTGTCACCTTCACAGAGAAAAGTCTCCTCGTGTTTGCCAAATGCAGTGGGCACTTTCCACTCCTCAGCCACTTCCCACCCTAGTGACTCACCCCTCCTTCTGTACTCTCGCGGCTGGCCGGACACTCACTCTCCCAGCCTCTGCCCATCCCCACTGCTCTTGTTCATCTTCGCTGAATTCTCTGTCCCCTCTCTTACCACCATCCGGATCTTCTCTGATCTCATCCTCCCTCTTGGCTACTGAGCCTGTTTGAGTGTTGATGTCCCCCACCGCTGTCTCTTAACCCCCTCCTCCCCAGTGCCGTTCTCTGTGGTTTTTCATTGTGATGTTATGTCACCGTCATTCTCTCAGATGCCAGTTAAGAATGGTCTCCCACCCCCTACACCAGGTGCTGGTGGCACACGCCTTTAATCCCACCACTCGGGAGGCAGAGGCAAGCAGATCTCTGTGAGTTCAAGGCCAGCCTGGTCTACAGAGCGAGTTCCAGGACAGCCAGGGCTGTTACACAAAGAAACCCTGTCTCGAAAAAGCAAAATAAATAAATAAAAAGAATGGTCTCCCTCACTCTCCATACCTACTCATCATTGGTGGCTTTCCTCTCTCCTTTTTATTTTCTCTTCCTGCCTACATCTAATCTACCACTACCCCCTGCTGGGCCTCATTATATAGCCCAGGCTGGCCTTGAAATTGAGGCAGTCCTCTTACTCAGTCTCCATAGTACTGGAACGATAGGCATGTGCTGCCATATCTGGCTGTGTTTCTTCAGTATAAATTTGTTCCCTCAATCCAGGTCTGTCTCAACTCCTCCCTGGAATAGTGTGAGTGTGTTGGTGAAGCACAGGCTTGATCTGCATTTAAAACCAGGCTCCAATGCTCACTAGCTTGATTGCTATGACCACTTAGCCTTTATGCACCTCTTCATATAAAGTACAGAGCATAGCATCCAACACATGTGTCCTGCAGTTGTGTGGCCGCCTGCTGCTGCTGCTGGGATCCACTGCTAGGCTCCTCCACTTTTCTTGTCGTGCCTTGCTGTCCCCAAAATGCTAAAGTGCCTTCTGTCCCCTTCTTCCCCTCACCTTTCTCTGCTTGGCCCAACAATTATCTCTCCACACAGATTTTCTTTCTATCACTTCTGAAGCCTCTCCTGGCCTCCTCTCCACCCACCTGAGCCACACACACACACACACACACACACACACACACACACACACACACACACGCCTTTACTCATGACCCCATCTACTATGCTCTTTGTGCGTCGTGCTTTAGAGGGCCAAGTGCTTTACATTTAATCCTCCTTACATACATGTAAGCGGGCCTTTTACATGTAATCCTCATGCAACTGAATTCTGTACTGTTTCCATCTTATAAGGGAAAAGACCTCAGCTTGTGAAAGTAACAAGTCAGGGGTCACACAGTGGATTTGGTCCCTGGCCAGGGAATTGAACCGAGGCACACTAACTCAAGGACCAGTGTCCTTAATCTTTAAACTCTAATTCTGTGTCTTTGTTTTTCCCTCTGAAGACTAGAACTATTTTAAAGGCTGGCACTGTGTTTTATTTTTTTATCCCCAGAGCTTGGCACAAATTTGGCAAGAATAAGCAGTCAGTAAATGTTTACTGCGTTGAAGAGGACAGGAGTAGCAGGATGAGAAGGGCTTGTTACATATTTTCTTGAGGAGGTTTGGTAAACACCTGTGAAGGGTGAGCCTGTGTTTGTTCAAGCAGAGGAATGTAGACATGTCTGTTCTTAGATAGACCAGCAATGTATTTCTGCTCAGTCCTCAGAGGCCTTTTAACACCTGCGGGCCGATGAGGCCTATGTGTATGTGCACTCCACACAAAGCAGTTTCAAAATGAAATATTAATGGCACATCTGTGTAAAAGGGGTTAGGCACCTATGAGGGGTGCTTGTGCCCCGCTGCTTTGACTCTCCCTTCTCTTTGGCCAGATGCCTCCAGAACTACATCCCTGCTCAGAGCCTGACACTGTCCTGTCCAGTGTGCCGGCAGACATCCATCCTCCCAGAACAGGGTGTCTCAGCCCTACAAAACAACTTCTTCATCAGCAGCCTCATGGAGGCCATGCAGCAGGCACCTGATGGGGCCCACGACCCTGAAGACCCCCACCCCCTCAGTGCGGTGGCTGGCCGCCCTCTCTCCTGCCCCAACCATGAAGGCAAGGTGGGCCCAAGCGAGGCCCAGTGAGGCCAGGACTTGGGGTGGGAGGAGAAGGAGAGGTGATGAGGGTAGGGTGGCTGTGGGCGAGGTGCTCTACAGGGGTAAAGAGGGCCAGAGGGGAGGGGACAAAGAAGTGTAGTGTCTGGCTGTTGCCTCATAGGAGCCCTTGTACCGCCAGACGATGGAGTTTTACTGTGAGGCCTGTGAAACTGCCATGTGTGGTGAGTGTCGCGCAGGGGAGCACCGGGAACATGGCACAGTGCTGCTGCGGGACGTGGTGGAGCAGCACAAGGCAGCCCTACAGCGCCAGCTTGAGGCTGTGCGAGGCCGGTAGGCATCTTCAGGGCATCTGGACTGGTGCCTCAGCGGGGCAGGGCAGGGGCACTAGGGAGGGGAAGGAAGGGGCCTGGGAAGGACAAGTAGGCTCCAGAAGGTCAAATAGGGGCTCTCCCAGAGGGCAGTAGTAAGGCTGTCTTTGAGAAGGACTAATCTGGCGAGGGCACCCTCCAGCAATCCTGGTATGAGATGTTTCACCTCCTCAGATTGCCACAGCTCTCCGCAGCTATCGCCTTAGTTGGGGGCATCAGCCAGCAGCTGCAAGAGCGCAAGGCAGAGGCCCTGGCCCAGATAAGTGCAGCCTTTGAGGACCTGGAGCAAGCCCTGCAGCAGCGCAAGCAGGCTCTGGTCAGCGATTTGGAGAACATTTGTGGGGCCAAGCAGAAGGTGCGTCGGGTCACCCTTGCCAACTATGGTCTGTGATGAGATGATCTTACTGCCTCCATTGTCCACATAAGGTTTCCTTTTCTCCAGCCTCTGTTCTGCCTCTCCACACGGTCTGTCACTGCTGTGGTCATCTCCCTCCCTGTCCACACGGTCTGTCACTGCTGTGGTCATCTCCCTCCCTGTCCACACGGTCTGTCACTGCTGTGGTCATCTCCCTCCCTGTCCACACGGTCTGTCACTGCTGTGGTCATCTCCCTCCCTGTCCACACGGTCTGTCACTGCTGTGGTCATCTCCCTCCCTGTCCACATGCATCTCTGTGTATTTCTTTCCTGCCATGGTACTACGAGCTCATCGGTCATCACAGCGGCTTCACTTTTGCCAGTCTGCACACCCACTCCATCTCCTCTTATTCAACAGGTGTTGCAGACACAGTTAGACACTCTGCGCCAGGGTCAGGAACACATTGGCAGTAGCTGCAGCTTCGCGGAGCAGGCATTGAGACTGGGCTCTGCCCCTGAGGTATTGCTAGTGAGAAAGCACATGCGAGAGAGGCTGGCCGCACTGGCGGCTCAGGCCTTCCCGGAAAGGCCACATGAGAATGCACAGCTGGAACTGGTCCTTGAAGTAGATGGATTGCGGAGATCGGTGCTCAATCTGGGTGCACTGCTCACCACCAGTGCCACCGCACATGAGACGGTGGCCACTGGCGAGGGCCTGCGTCAGGCACTAGTCGGCCAGCCTGCTTCACTCACTGTCACCACCAAAGACAAAGATGGGCGGCTGGTGCGCACAGGCAGTGCAGAGCTGTGTGCAGAGATCACTGGCCCTGATGGCACACGCCTTGCAGTGCCGGTGGTGGACCACAAGAATGGCACATATGAGCTGGTGTATACTGCACGCACAGAAGGTGACCTGCTCCTCTCAGTGCTGCTCTATGGACAGCCGGTTCGTGGCAGCCCCTTCCGTGTGCGTGCCCTGCGACCCGGGGACCTTCCACCTTCCCCAGACGATGTGAAGCGCCGGGTCAAGTCTCCCGGTGGTCCTGGCAGCCACGTGCGCCAGAAGGCAGTGCGTAGACCCAGTTCCATGTACAGCACTGGTGGCAAACGGAAGGACAACCCGATTGAGGATGAACTCGTCTTTCGTGTTGGTAGGTAGGCCAAGCGCAGAGCCAAATGAAGGCCAAGGGGAGGGTTGGATGAAGATTGAGGGGAGGGCCTGATGGGGGCCTAGGGAAAGGTGGTGGGGGCTGTCTCAGGCAGGGGTCTCAGTGAGGAAGGGAGAGAGGTTCAGACTGATGTCAGTTAATTTGTGTTGTCCTTCTCATCTCTTACCCACAGGCAGCCGTGGAAGGGAGAAAGGTGAATTCACCAATTTACAAGGTGTGTCTGCCGCGAGCAGTGGCCGCATAGTGGTAGCAGACAGCAACAACCAGTGTATTCAGGTGAGCCTCTTTACCTAGCTCCTTTAGTACCAGAAAGGATTCGCACAGCACAGCCTTCGGGTCACCTGCTGAAGATCAAAGCCGCAGTTAGAACCATCTTTAAAGAGCAGTGAATCAAGCCCCTCTTGCCTACCCAGGACCTTCAGTCAGAGCCAGGGTTCTTGTGCTTGTTGCCTTTGCTTCCCAGGCCATGCTAAGGCTGTGTGAGCTCCTAGATTGGCTCCTGCCTTCTTCCTCTCTGTCTTTTCTTGAGCCATCTGCTGGCTGGTCTACTTTATCACAGTGGTCAGGTTGCAGGTCTGCCCTTCCCTGCTGTCTTCCAGTATACCAGTCTGGCTCCAGGCTGTGTTATCTGCCTGGAGAATGCAGCTATCTGGTTGACTAGAGAATTAAAAGGGAGTGCCTTTCATCAGCTCAAGGGTGCCACACAACCTCAAGTGGTGCTGTACCTGCTTTTCTTTTCCTTGTACCTCCCAGAGCTGATTCAGACATCAATCATACTCAGTGCTCATGGTCTCTGATGTACTGCAAGCTCCTTGCTACAACCAGGAAATGTGGTTTTCCTTCCCTCTATTCCTTGCAGAAAGCACTGATCCTAGCACAGTGGGTGTGAGTGTGGTAGACAGTGTAGTGATTGAACGCTTGGGCTCTGAAACCAGACACCTCAGCTTGAATCCTGGCTCTCCCTGTACTAGCAAGTCATGTGACCTCTTGGCACTGTAGTTAACTCATGTGTAAAATTAGGAAAAGCATTTTTCAGGATTGTTGGGAGTATTAAATGATGTGATGTAGTATACCTAATACCTAGCTGTTGTTAAAAATATCATTGTCCAGGTGTAGACTGTAAACAAAGGCAAGGAGATGGGAAAGTGCTGGAGCGGGACGTTCACATCCCATTCTGGCTGCAAGAAGCTGGCTATTAGGAACTCGGAGTGGCTGAGGTCAGATTGTAAATGGTTTTAGAAGTGATTTTTGAAGATGGAATTTTGGTTTTATGCTGTGAGATTAGCTACTGTGTATCTCAATTCTTAGAGATGTATTATTGTGCAGCTACACCTTAACCCAAAGATCCTTACTTTAAAACACCCGTACCTTTAAATTTCTTGACGCTGCCTCAATATCCTTGTCATGAGTCCAGTTCTGCCTTTCTTGGTACTCTCAGCAACTCCCTGACCTGACTCCACCTAGCAGAAACCCTTGCAGCCAGATTCTCAGGCCTGCCGGGTCACTTTTTTCTTAGGGTAGAGGAACAGAGAAACCCAGGAAGGGATTTGGGACCAGCCTAGATGATGAGAGGGGTACTTGGGAGTTCTGGGGATTCTACTCAGGATCGCCTTCCACCTCCCTCTCCTTTCTTCCCTTTAGGCCAGAAATGCTTTCTAGCACAAAGGTTGAGATTTAGGGACAGCTGTCCTGTTGTTCACACACACAGAAAAGCTGGTGCTGCTTGACCCTCTGGCTGTGAGAGAGGCCTGGCAGAGTCCTCTGTTCCAGACACCTGCTACTCTGTAACCATTCTTGCTTCTTTCTACTTCCAAGTCCACCCTGATGTCAGAGCTGCTGGAAGCCTGTTCTTGGATTCCAAAGCTGAGTGCTTACCTCTCTTACTCTGGACGCCTCAGGACTGATGTGGGCTTAGCTCACATCTGTACGTCGTGACTCCCCCACTTTTCTCATGGGGCTTGGGGGTCCTTGTGAGCTTGCCCTATAGTGCATGCAGGGTGGAACCCTACTGACATAGCACACCTGCCCAACAACGAGGAAATGCTTCGTGATTTTTGAATGAATAATTTAATTTGTAAATATCCAGCATTGTGTCATTGTCTTAGTCCAGAAATGTGTTAGCTCTCTCTGGGAACATCCTCCTTCCCTGCAGGCAGCACGCCGGTCACATTCTTCTGTCTTCCCTCAGCCCTTTGCTATGTAATTTTCACACTTCTTTTCTGGGTTGGTTTGTCATTTTTATGATGTTTTATCTTTTTTGTTGTTGTCATTTTCTGTTGAGATCTTTGAAGTCAGAGATCTACTTAATGTTACCCTGGTATAGGAGAGAGATGTAGGGGCCAAAATGAGAGTCCAGCAAATGCTAGTGCTGTGAAGGAAATAATGTAGCAGTTTTTAACTGAGTATCGAATGTCATGGGAGAAGGGGACAGGATGGAGAATGAGGACTTGGTGGGCTGGGTCAATGGTGTTCCCATTAAGAATCAGGCCCAGTGTTAAGTTGATGAGTTCACTTTTATCCCTCTTGAGTTTTGAGGTTGCTGTGTGGCTTCCAAATTGATCTGTCCATCGAGTTTAGGCCTGAGATTGAACTGGAAGATTCTTTGGTCGGTTGGATACATCCTAGATACCAGAAGCTATATACAACTGAAAATGCAGCAGCAGACAAAACTGATGCAGCACCAACTCCAAACAGGGCTTGCATCCTTGGAAAGGGCGGGCCACAGATATACAGCTGCAAAGTGGCAGTTGTTATAAAGACAGCTATAAAATAGATACTGTAGGGCCCCAACTTTACATGTATGTGCTGATTTAAATAAAGTGGAACTCTGAAGAAATGACCTGGAAATTTTGGAACTCTAAAAGATAAATAGGAGTTGGCCATTTCTGATAGGGGGTGTGAGAAAGGATGGGAAGAATGAGGCTTTCCAGACCCTCCCCACTGTTGAGCCTGAGTTGAAGCTGCCAGGATGAGAAACGGCTGCTGGACTACCTCACTGCTGATGCAGCTGTTCATTTTAGTCCCCCTCACTTCCTTTCCTTACCCTGTGGTACTTTCTTTCTCCTGACAATTTTGGCTTTGCATAGGACCAGTGCAGAGTGCTGACGGACCAGGTAAGGTCTTGCTACACAGTCATGAAGGTGATGTGCCGTGGGAGGATGGGTCTGGAAGACCTATCCCTGGGTGGCCATGAAGGAAAGAGCAGGGCTGAACTGAATATCAAGCCTGAGGCACAGAACTTGAGCTCTCTGTGGTAGCTTCTTGGCTTTGATCCATTCTGTGTCCCCAGAGGCTGTAACAAAATGGAGTATATGAGAATTATGCAATGAGTAATGGAGCTGTTAAGTTAGAAGATGTAGTTTAAGAGGAAAAGAAGATTAAAAGAGACGCTTTAGGATGAAGAGATCTTAGCATCTTGAGAGGCTAAGGTGGAGGAGTAGGAGAAGGGGAGATGGAAAGATTCATTCTGGGTGGGTCACTGGAGAGTTGTGTAGTGATTAAGAGCACTGGCTGCTCTTCCAGAAGACCAGGGTTTGATTCCCAGCATCCACATAGCAGCTCACAACTGTCTGTTACTCCAGTTTCCGGGCATCTAGTGCCCTCTTCTGGCCTCCAGGGACACCTGGCACTGGTGGTGTACAGAGATGCATGCAGGAAAAACATCCATACACATAAAATGAAAACCTTAAAAAAAAAAAAAAGTTCAGTCTGTCCAGAAGAAAGGTTGTCTTTTTAGCCCACAAACCGAAGGGAACAACCCTTGTGGGCTTTTTCCTTCTCACCTACCCTTTTCCACTCAGCTGTGAAATTCTGTTGCGTTTTCCTCCTGTATTCCTTTTGAGTCCATCTGCTTCCCTCTCGGTAGTTTCCTTGGTCCAAACCACCATTCTCTTTCATCTGGATTCCTGCTACAGCTTCTAACTGGTTGGCCACCTTCCAGTCCTGTCTCTTTCCTGTTAGAATATCTTTGTAAAAGCAGATCTGTCACTTCCCTGGCCATAAATTTTCAGTGGCTTCTCATTATAGCCCGGGTGAAATGTAATTCCTGTTGACTACTCCAGCCACACGAGTGAGGTCCTCAGACAGGGTTCATGCTAACTAGACTCTGTACCTTTCAAAAATTGTTCTCGCTGGGTCTAATTGACATCTTTACAGGCTGTTAGCTCACATATCTCCTTCTCTTGGTGCCTTTTCCCGCTGTACCCTTGGTTCCGTTTGTGTCTTCACACTCCCCTTCACACCCCTACTGCAAGTCCTCTAAGGTATCTCTTTTGTGATTCCTCTGTACCCCTGGCATGGTGTCCACCTCCACTGTTGAGTGACTGAATAAATGGGATCTTGCTAGGACCCAGCTCCCTTTCCTCTGTACCCATAGTGTTTCCCCTCCTCCCTGCTCCCCCCCCCCCCTTGCTCCTCCACTCCAGGTTTTCTCCAATGAGGGCCAGTTCAAGTTCCGATTTGGGGTCCGTGGGCGCTCACCTGGGCAACTGCAGCGTCCCACAGGTGTGGCAGTGGACACCAATGGAGACATTATTGTGGCAGACTATGACAACCGTTGGGTCAGCATCTTCTCCCCCGAGGGCAAGTTCAAGGTGAGAAGCTTGCTGTTGCTGTACTTTGAACCCCTGGTGACCTGCTCCACTGACCACGTTAGGTCAGGGCCTAAAGTGGCCTAAAGTGGACTATCACCAACTCAAGGTTCTGCTTTGCTACCAGGCCAGGCCCTTATTCTCTACAGTACTAGTCAGGTTAAAGTCCCTTATAGTATGCCCTTCCTACAGACCAAGGTTGGAGCTGGCCGCCTCATGGGACCCAAAGGAGTGGCTGTGGACCGGAATGGACATATCATTGTGGTGGACAACAAATCTTGCTGTGTCTTCACCTTCCAGCCCAATGGCAAGCTGGTTGGGCGTTTTGGAGGCCGTGGGGCCACTGACCGCCACTTTGCAGGTATGCGAGAAGAACCCCAAGATCCAGGCTGCGATACTCCAGTTCCATAGAATTTCCCAGCGTCCTCCAGCTGTGAAGACCCCTTCTATATCTTGACTCCAATTCCCCTTTCCTAACATCTAGTTCCATCCTCTCAGAGACAGGGTATCTCACCCTGCCCAGAAATCCTACCCTTCACCTGACTGAGTGCCTCAGCTTAATGCTTTAAGACCCACTTTCTATTTTCAGGGCCCCACTTTGTGGCTGTGAACAACAAGAATGAGATTGTAGTAACAGATTTCCATAACCACTCAGTGAAGGTCAGTGCCCTCCCTCCCTCCATGATCCCTGTCCCATTGGCCCCTCCTCTTCAAAAAGCTCCTTTCTCCCCTCCCTCCTTCTCCCAAGCCCCCTTGAAACCCTTCATTGAACCAATAAACATTTATGGCATGGCGACTCTGTCCCAGGCCCTCTGCTAGCCGCTGGGGGTTAGGTGCTGAGTAACGTACACACATTTTCTGTCTTCTTGGTTAGAGTCTGTCAAGGAAGAAAAGACAGTCAGGAAATTACAATCGGAAGGAATAGATTCTGGGATAGGTACAGGGAACTGTGGGAGGGACAGGAGAAGACCTGAGTCACCAGTGGAATCAGCCAAAAAATAGAGAAGGAGGGGGTTTCAGGCAAAGGACACAGAAGAGGTCAGGTGTGGTGATACACAGCAGTAATCCCAGCACTTGGAGATGAAGGCAAAAAGATCAGGAGTTCAGGGGCATCCTTGTCTACATGGTGAATTCGAGGACCACCTGGGATACATGATACACTATTTTTAAAAAAAAAAAAAGACACAGGAAAAGACCATGGAAATCAACTCTGGAAACCATGGGTAATTTATCAGACTAGGTATGCTAGTGCAAGGTGAGGATGAGACCTGTATGTCCCGTGGAGGGGCTGTCTCTCTTTTTAAGAGCGATGGGGAATGCTTAAGGAAATGAACCCCTGTTAAATGAACCCCTATTCATTTTAGAAAAGGTCACAATGACTAGGGCAGTGCTAGAGGCAGGGATCTAGATGAGAAATGATGAGAGCCTGGACCTTGGGACAGGTATAGCAGGACATATATAAGGAACAGACTTGAGTCAGAATCAGGGATGTGTTCAATTGTTTTCTGTCCAGCTGAGAACAATCCGTGACAGCAAGGTGGTAGCAGTTTTGAGATAGAGAAATGGGAAGTACCACTCTCCCAGGGAAGCATCAGCAGGAATGTCTGATGGGCAGTGGGATACTGTGTGTGATCTCTGAAAAGGATTTCTGGGCTAAGCTGCAGATCTGGGAATTCTCCCTGGAGCTTCACCCCACCCTCCAAGGCCTTGTCCTCTGCCTGAGGTCAGGTCCCCAGTCCCTAGCCCCTTCCCCCACCAGGTGTACAGTGCCGATGGAGAGTTCCTCTTCAAATTTGGCTCACATGGCGAGGGCAATGGACAGTTCAATGCCCCCACGGGAGTAGCTGTGGATTCCAATGGGAACATCATTGTGGCCGACTGGGGCAATAGCCGAATCCAGGTGAGTAGGGCCTGGGGATGACTTGAATGAAACGTCGTGCTGAGCTTCTTCTCTGCCTGACTACTTCTGCTTCCATTCTCCACTTCTTTCCCAGGTATTCGACAGCTCTGGCTCCTTCCTGTCCTATATCAACACATCTGCAGAGCCACTATATGGCCCACAGGGCTTGGCATTGACCTCGGATGGCCACGTGGTAGTAGCTGATGCTGGCAACCACTGCTTTAAGGCCTATCGCTACCTCCAGTAGCTACACAAGGGCCCTGCTTGGCTCGTTGAGGGACGGACATAGGGGTGATTGGACAAGAGGGTCTGGCTAAGAGGTGGGCCAGACCCGGCAGCACTGAATGTGGGCTGTGGGCGTGGGTGTGCCCAGTGCCCTTCCCTTCCTCCCCAACCCCACGGTTGCACTTTATTTATTCGGTTCTTGCTTTGGTGACTGGGTGGGCCTGGACTGGTCCCAAGGATGTGTGCAGAGCTTCACCCTACCCCCCCTTTAACACACCCCCCACCTTACACCCTCAGTCTGCTCTCTGCCCCCCAGCCTGGGGCCAGAACAGCCTCTTACTTCAGAACAGAAGTCCCTCTGGTTGTCTCCCTACCACCCCATATACACTGACAGAGACAGCAATACCCCACCCCATATTAAATAAATGTGTTCGCCAAGGTGTTTTTGCTAGGTTCTTGTGGGGTGGGTCTCTGAAGGGTTGGGGTGTTGGTATTTACTTTGAACTTAAAAGTGATCAAGCAGATAGGCAAAGGACACAGTCTCTACAAGTGGTGAAATTTTTAAAGAATATTTTTAATTGTTTTGTTTTAAATAATCATTTAATTGTATTAATAGGGGCATTGTGTTTATGTGTCTGTCTTATACTATATGATTGCAGTATCTGTGGAGGCCAGAAGAGAGTGTTAGATCCCCAGGATCTGGAGTTAGAGATGGTTGTTTGCTATCATGTAGGTGCTGGGAACCAAACCTAGGTCCTCTGCAAGAACAAAGGGAACTCTTAACTGCTAAGTCATCTCTCCAGGCCCTAAAGAGTATTTTTACTTATTCTTTGTCAATTTCACACATATATACAATGTATCTTGATCATCTCCACCTCCTACTCCCCTAGAGTCCCTGAACATGCCCTCCTTTCACCTCCATGGTCTCATCTTTCTTTATAACCCTGGAGTCCAGTTCAGGGTTTGCTTTTTTTTTTTTTTTTTACACTTCAAGAGAGGAGAGCGCCGGGCGGTGGTGGCGCACGCCTTTAATCCCAGCACTCGGGAGGCAGAGCCAGGCGGATCTCTGTGAGTTCGAGGCCAGCTTGGGCTACCAAGTGAGTTCCAGGACAGGCGCAAAGCTACACAGAGAAACCCTGTCTCGAAAAACCAAAAAAAAAAAAAAAAAAAAAAAAGAGAGGGAGCAAGAGTGAATCCCTGAAGTGGTGGTGCACACCTTTAATCCCAGCACTTCGGAGGCAGAGGCAGGTGGATCTCTGTGAGTCTGAGGCCAGCCTGGTCTACAGAGCGAGTTCGAGTTCCAGGACAGCCAGGGCTACACAGAGAAACCCTGTCTCGGAAAACTTAAAAAAAAAAAAAAAAAAGAGTGAATCCCTGGGGCCCTGAGCCACTTGCTAGTTCCTCATTCCCAGGCCCTGTATCTCTGCATGCCCTGTAAATACAGGGGGTTCCCTGCCCCTCCTTTCTGGAGCTACAAAATAGGAAAGGTTGACTCTTTCTTATCCAGTATACAGCCAAGGCTGCAAGGAGAGCAGTTTTAGTCATGTGAGAGCAATCCTTAAGGCTTCTTCAGGTGGAGCCTGGATGTAAGAGATTCCATGGTCAGTGGTGGAAGTCATTCCTAAAGCCCTGAACCCCTAACTCTTCCCAACTCTGTGTTCCAAGGTTTGCTGCCCTTTCCTCACAATGGAATTGAGGTTTTCACATTGCATTCCAGAGCTCTAGTCTCTCATGGTAGGTCTACTAATCCCAGAGATAATTAAAGCAGTATTCAGTGACCTGGGAGGTAGGGACTACACTTTCTTTCTCTTCTAGAGACTGAAGCACAGAGAAATAGGTCCCATTGTTGACTGAAGAGCAGAGTTGGATCTGTAGCTGTCATTCTCTTCAGTCAATTACACTGTCTTCTTCATTTTGTGCTCCTTGCACTTAGCATGATGACTGGAAGAGAAGGTACACAAGATTTGAGGAATAGTGGATCTGAGAATGTTGGTCATAAGAGGTTATGGGAGAAGCCAGGCAGTAGTGGGGGCACACCTTTAATCCCAGCACTCAGGAAGCCGAGGCAGGCAGATCTCTGTGAGTTTGAGGCCAGCCTGGTCTACGGAGTGAGTTCCAGGATAGACTCCAAAAACTGAACAGAGAAACCCTGTCTTGGTAAAAACAAAAAAAAGAGGTTATGGGAGAGATAAATAAGATATTATCCAATATAGCATAATTCCTGGGCCTCAGATAGGAGGCAGTATGAACATTTTGAAATCTTTGTAGAGGCTAAGGGTGTACTACTTGGACTACACAGAAGCCTTGGTTATACTTACCTCTTTGGTCCTTCCCATTGCTGTTAGTTGAGACCTGATGGGCAGGTGGATGGACACAGATTTCCTGGAAGCTGTAGGGCAGTGTTCTCACCAGGCCTACACATCTGGCTCTGATTATGAGCAGAGCTGCCTCAGTCCGTACACTGAGGCAGGGGTTCAGTATCAGTGGAATCTTCCTTCCCTCCATTCTGAGCAAAGCACCAGCTGTGATGCCGGATGGAAGCTACAAGTTCCTGTTTTCAATCTCTTGGCATGCCTAAAAACAAAAGAGGAAACTAAAATGACAATAAGGGTGACCTTCTTTGAGAAGTCCTAAATAGTTCTTTCTCCAGCCATAGAGCAGGACTCTAGAGCTTGTTTCTAGATAGGCAGTCTTCCTAAGCTATGCAAAGGTGTCTCAAAGTGAAGCCACTCCCAGGTCCATCCACACTGGGTATTTCCTAGTTCTGATCTGAGGTTCAGGTAGGTATAAATGGTTGCCTGATTGTGGAAGTCATGTCATGATTCAATTGGTGTGACTCAAATGATCTTCACATACATGGGGCATCACTATCAACTCTTTGTCAGGACAAACCAGAAAGTTATTTTGTGGTCCTGCATGAACTCGAGTCCTGCTTGTTCAGTGATCCTCTATGGCAGTGGTTCTCAGCCTTCCTAATGTTGAGACCCTTTAATACAGTTTTGGTGACCCCCCCCACCAAGAAATTATTTTGTTGCTACTTCATAACTAATTTCCTACTGTTATGAATTGTAATGTAAATATCTGATATGCAGGATATCTAATATGTGACCCCCCAAAGGGGTTGTGAACCACAAGTTGAGAACCATTGCTCTATGGCCATAAGTGATCCACAGGCTCATTCATCCATTAAAGATTCACTGGACACTTACTACTCAGGACAATTGGTCAAAAAGAGAAATGGGCCCTGGGAAAACAAGACAGAAATGGTCCCTATGGAACCTTATGGAAGTTATCATTGAGTGGGAAAGGAGGCATGTTGTAACAAAGAACTAAATGTGTAATGACAACTTGAGTTCAAGTGTGAAGGGAAAAAATAAAGTACACAGACAGAAATAGTGTTAAACAGGGTACACTGGGAAAGCCTCTTTTAATCAGTAGCCTGCCAAAGAAGCAAAGAGTAGATAAGGGATTAGGCATGTTAAGTAAAGGAAGCAGAGATTTCCTGAGAGCGGAGGTCTTGATGGGTTTGGAATCTGAAGGAGACCAAAGTAGCTTCAGAAAGAAGTTGGCTGGGAAGAGGAAAAGAATCTATTTGAAGAGTTAGAGCTGAGTTAGATCATTTAATTAAGGCCAAATTTGGGTCCAAGTGTAACAGCAAACCACTGAAGAACTTAAGCAATGGGGATGGGTGAGATGGCCAGTGACTGGTAAGTGGAGAGAGAGGTAGGAAGAGACATATCAATGGAAAAGAAAGTGATTAACATCTCTAAACTGCTCCTGCTGAAGACCTGGCATTTTAAAATCATCTGTTGCCTTCCAATCCTAGGGATGTAGTCTAGAGGAAAATTGGACAAATGCAAAAGAGTGTGCACCAAATGCTTAGCACAGCTTTTAAAATAGAAAACAGATTCCAGATAAATCTACGTGCCCATCAGAACAGAATAGGTACCAAAACTTCCTGCTAATATGTATTTTTAAATACCCTGTTTGTACCACAAAAAACAAACAAACAAAAACTAAAGAAATAGCTGGACATGGTGGTGTATAGTTTTAACCAGCACTCAAGAGGCAAGAGGCAGGAGGGTCTTTGTGAGTTTCAGGCCAACCTAGTCTACATAGAGAGTTCCAGGACATAGACTCTGTCCTAAAAGACGAAAGCAGGGTGTAGCCTTGTCTTTACAAGCCTGAGTTCTCAGAACATGGGAGGCTAGGGTGGGCAGATTGCTTTAAGTTTGAGACCAGCCTGGGCTACACAATAATACCAGGCCATATAGCCAGATCTGTCTTCAAACAACAGAAATGCTGATGTGTGAGGTATGCTGTAAAAGAGAAGGTTCCACCAGTCAGATCCTTGTTTTTATGGAGACTATCATAAGAATAGGAAAAGAGCCAGGCATGGTGGCACATGCCGTTAATCCTTGCAGTTGGGAGGCAGAAGCAGTTGGATCTCTATGTGTTTGAGAGTCTAGTCCACATAGCAAGTTCCAGGCCAGTCTGCCTCAAAAAAGGGGTGGGTGAAGTGTGACAAAGCTGGAATATATAATAAGTCTTTTAAGCAAGAGCAGGTAACCTCAGGTATCCTTTTGGAGAGTACCATGATGTTGAAAACTGATGTAGAAGAGCAGACTGATTACAGAGGATCAGAAGTGAGGAAGCTATCTGAGTGGGCAGATGAAAAAACAGTGCTTGTACTAGTAAGGGGGGCAGAAACATACAGGTTTTATGTATAATTAGAAAGCTGAACTCATAGGATTTAATGTTTATGTAATACAGTACTTTAGGCATTGTTCCATATGCTGAAGATACAGCAGTGGGAAAAAGCAGATAAAGCCCTTATCTCGGGGTGGTTGTTGTATAGCTCACTGGTAGAATGCTTGCCTAGTGTATGCCAGATTCCATATTTGATTCTCCGGTACCAAAAAATAATTAGTTCTCTTCACAATTAAATAGTATGGTGACTAGTGGATTCTATAGCTCCTTCGTCCCTGCCTCACAAAAACTATGAGGAACTTTGAGCCCTGGTTGCTTAAAAGCCAGCCATTATTAAACTGTTGCTAGGCACCACAGCTCCCTACATAGACCAGGCTGTCCTCGAACTCACAAAGATCCTCTTGCTACTGCCTCTTGAGTGCTGGAGTTATAGGCATGAACCACCATGCCCAGCTATTTCTCCAGGCTTTTTGCTTTGTTTTGTGTTAAGGGTACATATAGAATTTTTAAAAATAGGTATTAGCAAAAGTTTATGTAACTTTTCCATGCTGATGGACATGTAGGTTTCTCTG
Organism: Peromyscus californicus insignis; assembly: GCF_007827085.1. Classification (NCBI taxonomy): domain Eukaryota; kingdom Metazoa; phylum Chordata; class Mammalia; order Rodentia; family Cricetidae; genus Peromyscus; species Peromyscus californicus. The sequence continues at coordinate 97,564,140 of NW_026294562.1, forward strand.
GGATCTATGATCATAAACCTGTGAGCTGCTGGGAGGTAGTGGGGCACACCTTTAATGCCAGCACTCAGGAGGTAGGGGTAGGAAGATCTCTGAGTTTGAGGCCAGCCTGGTCTACAGAGTGAGTTCCAGGACAGCCAGGGCTACACAGAGAAACTCTTCCTTGAAAAACCATGAAAACAAAACCAAACAAACCTTTGAGCTCAGTCTCCAGGAGGCTGTAGTGGGAGGAACATGACTGTGAGACCAGCATGGGCTACGTACTGTCTCAAAAAAAAAACAAAAAACAAAAACAAAACAAAACAAAACAAAAACATGTTGAACCTTAAAATTAAATCTTTTTAAAAATGAATGCTGAAGAATATTCAAAAGCATCACTTACTACTTATTTTACTATTATTGTGCCCTGAGTTTCTTTACATCTGTGGGGTAGGAAGACCACATAGATTCTATTACTGCATGTCTCAGGCCCACTCTCTGTTTCTAACATTTGGTAGCTTGATCAACTGTGATAGGAGAATTTACACTACAGAAGTCAGCAAATGTTATGAATCAGGGCTTTCTCCCCCTAGAGAATAACTGTTAAGTACTTACTAGCATGGCCCTTCATAAACTTAGGAGCACAACCTGGAATCAGGAAGCTATAGTTTAGGGCTCCATTAGTTGCTAACAATATGATTTGGCTAAGATATCTAATGTTGGTTTCCTCAATCATAAAGTAAGACAAACAGTCCTGCCTCAGCCATTTGTACAGCTAAAACAAAACACCTGAGGTGGATGATTTTAAAATAAATGTATTTCTCACAGGTCTGGAGGCCAGGAAGTACAAGATTAAGGTGCTGGTAGATTTGGTGCCTAGTGAGGAGGGACTGCCCTTCACATGGCAGAAGAGAGAAAAACCTTTCTATCTGCTCTTTTTATAACTTCATTGTTCTAAAAACTTCCCCATAGGTCCCATCTCCCTCCCCCCACTTCTGCCTCATTGGGGAGTAAACTTCTAGTACATGAATTTAGAGAGGATAAGTACATGCAAACCACAGGAACAAAATAACATTTAATTAAATAAAATTTCACTAAGTGCTTAGTACAACAGCAAATACAGGCACCTAGTAAATGTGAATAAATTATTTTCTACTCTTAGGGAGATAGTAATGGACTGTTTAGGGACAGAAGAGATGTCTCAGAAGACCAGAGTGTGGTTCCCAGCATCCATATCCAGAGGCTTACAACCGCCTATAAGTACAGCTCCAGGGTTCCAACACTCCTCTCTGGCCTCCTCAGGTACCTGCTTGCACATGGTACACATATGGACAAGCAAGCACACACATATGAATAAAAAAACTAAATAAAAAGGAATGGACTATTCAGAAGATCCATTATAAAGCAAGAGAAAATGTTTTTGTTGGAGAGGTTGATTGGGAGCAGTGAGCTCTTTTTAGGTGCCTGGAGCTTTATTTCTAAGCTCCCTAACCCCAGGAGTAAAGAATCCAGTCTCTGCTCTGGAGTACACAGTGAAAGCAGCAGGCCTGGCACACTCAGTACTCAATGGTCCCAGGAGGAATGACTGAAGTCAGATTAGTTTTAGGGCAGGTTGGACGTAGCTATCCCAAGGGATAATGAGGTCAATGTTCAGCTTAAATATAGAGCCTTGCAATGCCAAAGGATGTCCTAGCCATTAAAGCTTTGCTGGCCTATGTTCAATCTTTCCTGGGGGAAGTCAAAAAGCTGTTGGTTGGGAGAATTGAAAAGACTACACCAAAAAGGAAACGATTGTATTTTTCAGAGCTTGAATTTCCCTGGAAATCAAGCCAGAGACTGAGGTCTCTATAACCCTTCTGAATAGTGGAGGGTTACAGAGGACAGGGAGGGAGCAGAGAAGAGGATGTGCCTCTAAACCCATGTAACTAGGGATTAGGAGGAGTGAGAGGGCAGGTCTGGAAAGCCCATCAGCCAGAGGGAAATCTTCCCAGCCTGTGGTTGAAGGTAGGCATGCACTGGTGCCTGTGGTCTCCAGGGGGCGCCTGTGCACAACCATGAACAAGCTTCGTGGTCCAGGCAGGAGGAGGGCTGGACTGAGGCCAAGCAGAGGTGGCTTCCTCTGGTGAGAGGAATAAAAGCAAGGTCAGTGCTGTGGTGAGTGCTGGGGAAGAGTTACCTTGTGACTTATGACCTGTGACCAGCACCAAAGTTGCCCACAAATTCATAGCCCAGAGTTCCCAAATGGATGTAATTCTCTGCCTCACAGTTTTTGTCTAGAAGTTGGGCTTCATTTGTGTTGCCTGCTTGTGAAACACTGTGGCGTTCTAGTGAGTCCCTGGAGGTATTGCATTTAAGCCACTGGATGAATGACTGGCAGACAGTTAGGAAACAACAATTTTAAAGGGCCATCAACACTTTTCTGAGGAGCTCTATGGGAAGAGACTAAACTGTAAAATGAACACCTAGTGCTGTTTCTCTTTTAAGGACTCTGCTAGGCAGAGGGAGACTGGCCTACAAATTAGTAATGGATCCCCAGAAAGGCTAAATACAGAGGCTGTGAGAAGAAAGAGATCTAGGAGTACCAGCTACCAGTGCAGATCCAGCCAAGAGATGTCTTACGATGGGAGAAGGTGGGTGTCGGGCCTCAGCTGTAGGAGCTGTTTCCTTTGTCTTCTGGAATCTAGCTTTGCTCACTGACCCATGAGGAAGCAGTGACACTAACAGCACATGTTCGTTTTTTAGGCAGGAGGGGACATTGTATGTGATGGCAGAAGCCTGGTGTCATGCCCCAGAGTTCCCAGAGCTCTGACTTTCTAGTCGGAGGAATTTTTGCAGAATAGAAAAGAGGGTCAAGAGGAGTAGATCATGTGCTCAGCATGAGCACAGTGTGCAGTCTGATCGCATCACTTAATAATGGAGAGGGTTCAGCAACGTTCTTCTGTGCACCAGTGAATGAAGGTCTTCACCCAATACTCTTTTGAGAAAGAGGTTTATTTGGGAAGGAGGACTCCAGGAGAGTAGCTGCCTCTACCAGGGTGGAGAGAACAGCTCACAACTGATGGGCAGGGCAGTTTATATAGGATGTCTAGGGGGTGGAGTCAACTATGATTGGTTAGTTTATTTTCTGCCCAGGGATTGGCCAGTTTTGTGGGCAAGGGGCAGAGATGGCCCTGATTTCAGGGCCAACCTGTGTTTCTTTCACTGGCCTTTCTTGGCTTTTTGGCTCTACCTCTAAGACCAGGGCACATTTCTTTCACTGACTCTGATTCTTGGGGCCAAGAGTGTTGTTTTGGTACTAGTTTAAGAGTCAGGGCGTGTTTCCTGGGTTCTGGGTTTGGGGATAAAGTGCTCATTTCTCTGGCTCAGGTCCCAAACACAGGCTGTGTTTCTTTTCCTGGTCCTGGGTCCTAGGGCCAGGATTCTGCTGTCCTGCTCTGTGATTGGTTGGTTTCACAAGTCAGTTGGACAGGGGCAGAGATGGCTCTGATCTGAGCTAAACTGTGTTTCTCTACTGGCTTTATCTGAGCCATCTTTTCCTAGTTCTGGGCTCCAGGGTCAGGGTGGGTTTCTTTAGCCAGCCCCTTTTCCCTACACACACAAGAAGACATAATGATTGCACTGCAATGCTTATGGCTAGTAAATTGGGATGATGAATATCATACCAGCTGTATATGTACAGGAACAATACCTGTTGTTCTCTACTGTTGCATTTAAATAGATAATGAAACTGTTACTTATCAAAAAGAAAACTTCACATGGACACTAAATAAATGAGGTGATATTTTCAGTTTAAAAAAAAATAATGGAGAGGGTTATCTCAGGCTTCTGCTAAGGTTGTGTAGAAGATGTAAGGACCATAAGACCACCCAAGAAGGATCACTAAGGAACAGAGGTCTGGGAGACTCGGGCTAAAGCCTAGCCGGCACTACCTACAGTTCTCTGAGCTGACAGCAATCTTGGGTGGAACTGAGGCAGGCTTTGGAAGAGGTCTCAGAGAGTGATGAGAATAGTAGGTACTGGAAGTGGCAGGTGATGTCCAGGAATGAGAAGGATGTGGGACTGAAACATTGGGAAGAGAAACAGGACCACCAGAGAAAGGGCAGTGACAAGCAAATGTGACCCCCTAGAGTTCAGTACGTACCTGTCCTAAAGATACCCCCATTAATAATGTCCACTTGCTTCAGAAGAGGGGGAATTCCCAGAAATGGAATGATACGAGCCAAAGCAGGCCAGGAGGTGAAAACAGAACAACAGGGCTGGGATGGCTGAGTGCTTGCCTGGCGTGTGGGAAACCCCGGATTGCTTAAGAAACAAAACTAACAGAAAGCAATCAGTAAGTAGCTGGAAAAAATAATTCCAAGTTTTAGTGGGTGACATATAGGAAACGAGAGGCCCAGAGGTCAGAAAAGCTGGTCTAGAAAACATGTATGGAGAAGGGAACATTTAAATCAAAATCTGTTGTAAATGTTGTGCAATCCTAGTTACAATTCACTGTGTTCTGTGATAGGTAAATAAAGCGTTTCCCCACTAAGTTGGAATCATCAAGAGAAATTATAGGTAAAAGACGCCTCTTTGGGCCCTGTTACTGTCAGGCCTCCCCTCAGAAGCTTTTCACAATTTTTTTTTTTTTTTTGCTGGCAGGAGTTGAATTAGGGACAGGGTATGGATTATTTGGCAATAGTGTGAGACAATATCTCCAAACCAGTAGTTCAGAGATAAAGCTGTAAAAGTTTGGGGTACCCCCAGGAGAGGCTCCCATGACTGATGCTTGGAAAAGATTCTCTTGAATATTTCTGAGGAAGCGAATTTGTGTGTGCAGGGTTATAAGCAGTAGTCTGTTTAGCTGCCGTAGGCTTTAGTTGAGTTGGACTTGATACTCAGTACACAGAAAAGGTTCATCTCCCACCCCCGCTTCTTTCCTCTCCCATTCTAGAGATAAACAGCCTCAGAAAGGTAACCGTCCATCCTGTTCTGATTTATGAGCACCTATACCTGTTTTCAGTATGTAAGAGAGTCACAGAGGATATGAGCTAGTCATGTCTGAAAATTTGCTGAAGGGGGGTGGGGGCTACTGCTGGGAAGAGAGTCTTGGATTCGGATTTCTTTTTAGACTTTGACCTTATTTGCTGTGGTGTCATCTGCCAATATTGGCATAGTCTTGGAAGTCCAGTCTTTCTCAATAGGGTTGGAAATGGGGGTGGTGCTGAACTATATAAGCTCAGCCTCATGCCCAGTGCTGTCCCGTGGCCTTTCCAGCTCAGCATGGCTAGGACAGTGGTAGCACCAGTAACCCTGGTGGTGCTGGGCCTGTGCTGGTCCCTGGCTGTTGCCAACCCTCTTCCTTCGTGAGTAAAGCTGGAATTAGGAATAGAGGATTGTGATCTGGGCTTGAGTGGGATGGGGCCAGTTTCCAGACCTAGGTCATGAGCTAAGGAAGAGGAATAGGACCCAACGGACCCAGATATCTATTTATGTTTTCTCTAGTGCCCATGGGAATGTTGCTGAAGCTGAAAGTGGGAGCAAGCCAGACTCAGATGTAATCGGTGAGACCCCAATTCCTTGAGTCTTTCTGTCTTCTGTGTCTCTGCATTTTATCATCTTACTGATACTTTTCCAACCCAGAGCGCTGCTCAGATGGCTGGAGCTTTGATGCTGCCACCCTGGATCACAATGGGACCATGCTGTTCTTTAAAGGTAAGAGAAAGCTATGTATGTGTGTGTGTGTGTGTGTGTGTGTGTGTGTGTGTGTGTGTGTGTGTGTGTGTGTGTATATATATATATAGTTTCTTTGAAACTATCTCAGTCAGCCAAAGGTTTGTTCTAGATCCCTCAGAGAGTGTTGGTTTTTCAGGGGAGTTCGTGTGGAGGGGTCATGCAGGGATCCGGGAATTAATCTCAGAGAGGTGGAAGAATTCCACCAGCTCAGTGGATGCTGCATTCCGCCGTGGTCCGGACAGTGTCTTCCTGATCAAGGTACTGCTGGCTCAAGGGAAGAGCTGGGCTGGAAAGGGCTGGAATCAACATTAGAGTCCCTCCTCCCTCAAGTGTCCTTGGCATGGAGCCTGACTTGGTCCATTTTCTGCTGCTGTAAAGGAATATCTGATAGTAGATAGTTTTAATGAATAGTATTTTACTTGGCTCATGGGTCTGGAGTTTGGGAAGCCCTAGGGCATAGTGCTGGTGTCTGGCAAGGGAATTCATGCTGCGTCACAGCCTATAGAAAGATGGCACCAAGGTAAAAGAAGGCATGAGAGAGCCAGAAGGGTCCAAACCTGCTTTTATAGTGGCCCACTCTTATGATAACCAACCTGCTCCCATTATCATATTGAGCTAATAATGACATTAAGCCATTTGTGAGGCTGGGCTCTGATGAACTAACAATGTCTAATTAGGCTCCACCTCCCAGCACTGTTGCGTGGGAACAAACATAACTTTGAGGGACACATTCAAACTATGGCAGGGCCCTTGCCAATAGGTACAAAGTTTCCTCCCCTGTACCTTATTTTCCTGAAAAAGCACATTCTCTCTCTCTCTCTCTCTCTCTCTCTCTCTCTCTCTCTCTCTCTCTCTCTCTCTCTCTCTCTTTCTCTCTCTCTCTCTCTGTATGTGTGTGTGAGAGAGACAGAGAGAGAGACAGAGACAGACAGACAGAGAAACAGAGACAGAGCATGTGCACCTGTGGGCAGGAAACGCCAATATCTAATGGCTATTCTTCATAACTAATCTAGTTCTAGCTGGCCTTGCTATTCCTAACTTATGGCAATTTCTTTCCTTGGCTTCTATGACCCTGTATATGCTCCTATTTATATGTGTGGCAAGTTTTTCCCAACACAATGGCACCTGGCCAAGGGGGCAAGCAAAGGATTTAAAATATACTGATTCTTGTGTTCATGAAGCCCAGGCCCTGGCCTAAACTGTCCGCTCATAGAAAGAGATAAGTTCTCTTAACTTGCCTAAGGGTGTGTGTGGTTGAGGTGGCCCTGTCTGACAGCTTTATTTCGTCTCCTGCCTCTTTCCACTCCCTCTTCTTAACCAGTGTCCTCATAAGGGTTACTGTTGCTGTGATGAAACACCATGAGCAAAAGCAAGTTAAGAGGAAAGGGTTTATTTGGCTTACACTTCAACATAGCTGTTGATCATCAAGGGAACTCAAGATAGGAACTGAAACAGGGCAGGAACATGAAAGCAGGAGTTTATGCCAAGGCCATGGAGGGGTGCTGCTTACTCACTTGCTCCCGATGGTGTGCTCAACCTGCTTTCATATAGAACCAGGACCACCAGCCCAGGGGTGGTACCATCCACAATGAGCTGGGCCCTCCCCCATCAATCACCAATTTAAAAAATGCCCTGCAGCCAGATCTTACTGAGGCATTTTCTCAATTGAGGTTCCCTCCTTTCAGATGACTCTAGCTTATATGCAGGTGACACAAAACTAGCCAGCACAGCCAGTCCCAAAATGTTTGTTGCTTGGGGATCCACTCTGAGCCTGTCCAAGCACCCTTCCTAGGTGATTTCAACCACTGCCATGGCTTTAAGGGCTCTGTGGTATACCAGATCTGGATCACTCTCCTGAGCTTTGGAAATCTCTTTTCACTTTCTTGTTGAAAAATCTTTGACTTAGTTATTCCTCAGATACACCAAACCCAGCATCCTCCCAAACAAATTTGGTGTCTTTCTTACAAAGCAACCTTTTCTCTGTTTCCTGTTTCAGTAAATGTACCACCATGTACCGGTTACTATATGCCAGGTGCATGTGGGTCTGAGGGAGCTAGCCTTGTTTTGTCTATGTGTTCGTTTTTTCTTCCCTTGCCATGTTCACTGTATAGCATGAGGTCACACCAAGTCTTCTGAGTACTCTGTACATGTTAGGGTCCTCTATACTCCTGTCCTCTTTACCTGGTAAATTCTCACTCATTTTTTCAACTCTTTGGCCATATACTTTCTCTCCACACTAAAACTTTCTGGGCCTTTTCCAGACACAATTCGACATTTCCCTTGTATTATCGATGTGCTTTTTACATGCTTTGCACCTTGGTGGCTGAATGGCTGGGATGTAGCAATTGCTTTCAATCTTGCCATCCCTGGATGCTCAGTGCTTCTCATAATGCTCAGTCTGTAATAGTCATTCAGTATGTGTTTCTTTAATGAATCTATAAATAAATGAGTAAATGAATATATGAATCGGCGAGTGATCAGAAGATACCTACTTGTGGATGTTCTTGCCAAAACTAAGAGTGCTGTAATTAAGTGTGCCACAGGAGTGTCTGGTTATACATAGGCAGATGTGTATGCATTGTAATATGGTGACTGTGTTGGCCGAGAGTATGTATTGCAACAAGGGGCAACATGTGGACTGAAAATGCATGAAGCTGTAAGGAGATACTGTGTACGTGCAATAGAGCAAAAGTGCTTGTGCATGCAATGTATCTGAAGCTGAACAGTTCCCAAAAGAGTGTTTTTGGATGCAGGGAGACAAAGTCTGGGTATACCCTCCTGAAAAGAAGGAAAATGGATATCCAAAATTGCTCCAAGAAGAATTTCCTGGAATCCCATACCCACTGGATGCAGCTGTGGAATGCCACCATGGAGAATGCCAGAGTGAAGGCATAATCTTCTTCCAAGGTGTGTCCACACAGGAATCCAAGAACACAGATGGAGTCATGATGCTCATAGTGATGGCGGAAGAGCCACTGTTGGTTTTATGAGGAAAGGAAATGGAAAAGCCTGTTCCAGGCTAGAGGTCAAGTAGAGTAAGGGGTAGAAGTCATTCTAATGACTGAGCTAACATTTCTCCTTTATTCCTCATGACCCTGGGACAGACCTGTGCTCCTTGGCCTTATGTACATATCTCACCATGAGCAAACCCCTATTGACCTCCCAGCTTTGACTTCTAACATCTCCTGATCTTGGCTCCAGAAACTCCACACTATTCCCTGAATACTGAATTTGCCTCCGGCTTCCTTTCTTGTTTGCCTTGTAGCTCCTACCTCAAATTTCAGTTTGTTTCCTCTTTCTCTGACTTCTCCCAACTCTTCCTATTCCTGGGTTGATCATGTGCACCTTGCTGCTGGCTTTTGATGTGTGATCACTCTATTCAACTACCTCCCTGCTGTGCTTGTTTGCTCCATATAGCCATCTACTGTATCCCACCTCTCCTGGGCCCCAGTGCAAGCCCAAGGCATGCATAATCCAGCCTCACTGAATGCCTTTTGATTTCTTGGTCATAGGCAACCGCAAGTGGTTCTGGGACTTTGCTACAGGAACCAAAAAGGAACGTTCCTGGCCGGCTGTTGGGAATTGCACCTCAGCCTTGAGGTGGCTTGAACGTTACTACTGCTTCCAGGGTAACCAGTTCCTGCGCTTCAACCCAGTCACAGGAGAGGTGCCTCCCAGATACCCTCTGGATGCCCGTGACTACTTCATGTCCTGCCCTGGCAGAGGTGAGAAAGCCCCAACCTCCGGGACCCACTGGAAGTTCTCCATGCTGACTGAGCTTGCTGGCCTCATATGCTCACCTCCCGCCTTAATTCTGTACTCTAACATCCTGGGTGTGAGCTCTCCTATTGTCCTCAAGCAGGGGAAGCCCATATTCCTACTAACCCCGGCTATCTCTTCATCTGCCGAACCTACTCTAACCCCATCCTCCCTCCCGCTGTGAGTTCCTATCACCTGTTTCTCTTCCAGGCCATGGTAGACACAGAAATGTAACTGGTCACGGGAATAGCACCCATCCTATGCATTCACGCTGTAGCCCGGATCCCGGCTTGACTGCATTAATGTCCGACCACCGTGGTGCCACCTACGCCTTCACTGGTGAGAGACCACCCCAAATTCCCCATCATTCCTCCTGTCTCTTTTGTTTGTACCTCTCTTCTCTGACATAGCCCCCCACTTTCATCACCATATCCTGTGTTTGGTCCCTTTGTACCTCACTCCATTTAGCACTCCGTCTCCTTGGATGCATATTTCCAAGCTTATCTTCCATTGTCCATGCCTTCCTTCCACGTCTTCTACCTGTCTGAATCTCAGTGTCATGTACTCCCCTGTCTCCAGTAATTGCTCCTGTTTCCCTTGCTCTGCTGGGCCCTCTGACTGTCACTTGCTCTCTGGACCTCGCTGTGCAGCCACATCTGCTTGTATCCCTTGCTCTTGCATGTCTCTCTGAGACTCCTGGCTCTCACTTGCTCTCTGGATCTCCCTGTGTCTCTGTTCCCCCTGTGTCATTTGCTCTCACACATGCCTCTCTGAATACTCTGGCTCCCCCTTAATTTATTTCAGGAACCCCATCTTGCCAAGGTGCTTAGTTTTTATATCCCAGCCTCTGGACTCAGCATCACTTAGGCATGAGATGTTCCCACTGCTAAGAAACAGAAAAGAAGCATGTGTACTCTAGACCTTTAGGATATAGCTTCAAGGAGATTTTTGTTTTGAATGTCCAATGAAGAGACCCATCCCTTGACCTTTGTCTTCAGTTGGTAAAAAGCTACCTCATGATATTTGGGGACATATAACTCCTCAGGCAGGTGTGAGAGGGCACTCTTTACACTGAAGACATCTCCAGAATGGGGAGGAAACAAGCACACCACATTCAACCTGAGATAACTTAGCAAAAGTGGTGCAGACGGCAAGGGCACAGAAAAGTAAAAACATCTGAGCAAATATGATGCGTTGTGATTAATGAGTTCTTTTGAGAAATACATAGCTACATGGAAAGTGTATCCTCTCAGAATGCACACTTTACTGAAAACATATAGCTGCAATGAAACACACATGTTGTGACAATACAGAACTGAGCTGAGAACACCTGTCATAGGAAGAACATGTGTCAGGAGAGTATGCATCTATGGTAAGAGTGTGAGGTCATTAGGGGAAACCACAGACAGAGAGGGAGAGAGAGAGAGAGAGAGAGAGAGAGAGAGAGAGAGAGAGAGAGAGAGAGAGAGAGAGAGAGAGTGTGTTGGGGCAGAGATTGATTGGAACATGCTAGGTTTGGTGTACCAAATAGGACCAAATGAATGTATCAGGTGGACAATTGAATTTGGGCCTAAAGTTCAAAAGAAATGTCAGTCTGAGTGGAAAAGAGTCCATGCTTGTCCTCAGCATATAGATGGTGTTTGTGAGAACACCAGGGGAGTTAAAGGCATTTAGAGAAGAAAAGAGGACAAAACAGGAACTCTAATCTCTTAGATATAAGACCAAAAAGGATAGTCAGAAAGATAAGCAGCATACTAGATGAGTCTGGGATTGTAGGAGCCAAGATTTTTTTTTTTTGAGTGTTTAAAGAAGGATTAGGTTAGGGATGTAGCTCAGTTGGTATAGAGTGTTTGCTTAGCATGTACCAAGCTCTTGACTAGATCCCTAGCAGCATATAAACTGGGCATGGCAGGTGGAGGCCGAAGATCAGAAGTTCATGAATGCCACCCTCAGCTCCATAGCAGACATAAGAACCAAGACCCTGTCTATAAGGACAAGGGAGTGGTGAGCAGTCAATTGCGGACGAAAGCCAGGAGGTAGAAATTAACCATTAGATTTGGAGGACAGTGCTGACCTTGATAGGATCCTTTTCAAAGAAGGATAGGAACGCAAGTACAGCTAGAGAGCAATGGGGGAAAGGGAGGTAAGTAGTAAGTGGGAGTCTGAATTCTTTTAGTATGTTGCTATGAGAATAAAAGAGACTGGAGAGATGGCTCAGTGAGTTAGCGCGCCAGCTGCTCAAGTATGAGGAACTGAGTTTGGATTCCCCAGGATCCATGTAAACGGCCAGGTAAACCCGGGTGTACACCTGTAATCCCATTACTGTTGGGGAGCAGAGACAGGAGGACCATTGGGGTTTGCTGGCTGCCAGCCTAGTGCTAGAGTCAGAGAGCTGGTTTTCAAGAGAATGGGGTGGAGAATGATTGATTGAGCAGGACAGCTGACATTCTCCTGTGGCCTCTGTACACGTGCATCCTTCTCCATACACGTGTGCATATGCCTTACACACACCCCACACACAGTTGCCGAACTCTTCTCTGCTGTTCTCCACAACTGCCTCTCTATCAGGCCCCTGCTGACCCCAGCTCCAGTGGAGCCACCGTCCCTAACGTGGCTCTCCTCTCACGCTCCTGATTCCTTCTTGGCCTCGGCATGCATTCTCTCCCTCTCGCGACTCCAACCTGCATTCATCGCTTGTCCTTTTACTACGTTAGCTTTTACCACCAGCAATAGCACTACCTCTGATATCCCACAGGCTCCCACTACTGGCGTCTGGACACCAGCCGTGATGGGTGGCATAGCTGGCCCATTGCTCATCATTGGCCCCAGGGTCCTTCAACAGTAGATGCTGCCTTTTCCTGGGATGATAAAGTCTATCTGATCCAGGTGCGTATTGGGAGAAAGGCTGTAGATGGAAACTGGAACAAGACTACACAGGCCTATGTTACTCACTCTCCTTTGTCCCCTAGGGCACTCAAGTATATGTCTTCCTGACAAAGGGAGGCAATACCCTAGTAAGTGGTTATCCAAAGCGGCTGGAGAAGGAAATCGGGAGCCCTCCCGGGATCAGCCTGGAGACTGTGGATTCGACCTTTACCTGTCCCGGTTCTTCCAGGCTCTATGTCACAGCAGGTGAGGAGCTTTTGGGTGCTAAGGGGTGTCTTGTTCTGCTAACTCTTCATGGCATAGGTGACCAGGAGGGAATGAGAAAAGCTAAATTGAGATCCCTGTGATATAGAAGCCATGTTAAGTGTGTTGTGTTCTTCCCAGGACGGCGGCTCTGGTGGCTGGACCTGAAGTCAGGAGCTCAGGCGACATGGACAGAGCTTTCTTGGCCCCATGAGAAAATTGATGGGGCCCTGTGTTTGGAAAAGTCCCTTGGCCCCAACTCATGTTCGTCCAACGGTCCCAGCTTGTACCTTATCCATGGGCCCAATTTGTACTGCTACAGCAGTATAGACAAACTGAATGCCGCCAAGATGGTTCCTCAGCCCCAGCAAGTAAACGGCCTCCTTGGCTGCCGTCAGTAAGAAACCCTGATGGGTATTCGCCCAGCCCAGCCCAGCCACCTCTCCATTTTTGTCCTAATAAAACCAGATGGCTTCTTCACATGAATGATATGAAATCACATCAAATCTTCTTTATTTGGATTGAAAAGTTAGCAACTCTCTTTTTAAAATGTTATTTTATCACTTTTTTAAAAAAGTATATGAATGTGCATGGGTATGTGTGTGTGAGTCGAGTGCCCACAGAGGTGAGAGGAATTGGATCCCCTTGAGCTGGAGTTACGGGCAGTTATGAGATGCCCAACGTGGGTGCTGGGGATTAAACATGGATCCTAGTCAAGAACAGTGTGAGCTGTTAAAAGCTGAGCCTTCTCTCCTGCTCAAGCAACTACTCATTGAGATTCCCAAGCTCAAACAAGGCTGTGGGGAGTAAGGGCAGTACATAGATGACTTTGTAATCCAAACCACAAGCCTTTTCTTGCTTGTTTTTCCTTTGCTTTCTTCTGATTTCTCTGCTCTTCCTACCCCTCCTCCCCTCCCCCGCTCCCTTCTTCTTGCAGGGTCTCATGTAGCCTTGACTGGCTTCAAACTCCCTACTTAGCCAAGGATGGCCTTGAACTTCTCTAATCCTACTGTCTTGACCTTTCCAGTGCTAGGGTTACAAGCATGCACCACCATGCCCAGTTTATGCCATGCTGGAGATCAAACTCAGTACTTTGTGACTGCTAGACAAGCGCTCTACCAACTGAGCCGCATTCCCAGCCCAGAACATGATTTATTCCAGCTTATCTACACATAGTGGGTAAAAAAGACCAGAATAGGAAGAGAAACTGTTGAGTGTGCCCAGCATGCAAGAGAGCTAAGACTGTGAACTAATCTGCAAATTGACCACAACTGGCCCTAGGGCATTGGGAGCCCTAGGGCTTGGGGCAGCCATGCTACTCAAGGTGGATTGACTTGGAGTTGCTGTGGAACATCTTCTGTTGGTTGATGGGGGTTCAAACTGTAGTTCTGAGTGGTTTGGGTAGAAATCAGCCGTCAAGATTTCACTGCCTTGAGTTAAGCCCAAGGGGAATGAAGGCAAAGAGGGAAAGGAGGAACACTAGGTGTGCAACAGTGGCCGGGTGGAGACAGAAGGAACGACGCTGGAAGCTGGAACAGTGACGTGCATGTACAAACCAGTCTCCAGGGGGATTCTTCTGGGGCCTGGCGCAGTCTGCTGGTAGGAGATTACCCTTCATGGTGTGTGCACCCTAGAGGCCAGCTGATGCCTCCCACATAGAAGTTACAACGCTTGGTTCTTTTCTGCTCAGAAGCTAACCAAAGCTTTAGGCTCCATTACAACCACCCAGTTAGAGAGTTGTAACAGTGGATCTCATCTGAGATTCTCTTTCCCTTCCAAAGTCAGCTGAGATTGGAGGTTGGTTCGGTTTAGGGCCTAAAATTTAGGCTCAAAAAATATCCTGAAACTCTAGCTGGGTGGGTGGAGGTATTTGTATTTATTTTATTTTTTTTATTTTATGTGTTTGGGTGTTTTGCCTGCATGTATGTCAGTGTACTGTGTGCATGGATGTTGCTTGAGTCTAATGGCTCCCTCGGGGGGGGGGGGGGGGGTGAGAAGGCAAGGTGTCAACAGCACAGACACGGGGAGTCAGTTGAAGGCAAACAACAAACTTGTTTATTCAGTAATGGGGAAGGCCTTACATACCCTTCTCCCAGCACCCAGTCTGTGTCACAATCTGGTGGCATTTCGTGGTCATCCCTCATTGGCTGGGCAGGATCAGGAACCCTGACAGCGAACAGGAACTCTGACAGCACCTGTTGCTAGGCCCTCAGGCAGGCTTCAGGTTCTGATCCCCTGGGACTGGAATTACTAGAGAGTTATGAGCTGCCATATGGATGCTGAGAATTGAACCTGGTCCTCTGGAAGAAAAAGTAGTACTCCTAATTGCTGAGCCATCTCTCTAGCCCCAAGCGGGAGGTTTTACTCTGATTATCTACATCGTACTCTCCATGACTTCTTCAAAAATGGGTTTAGTGCTGCTCCTGGTGGCACAGCTCTGTGATTCCAGTCACTGGAGAGATTGGGTAGCAGAAGTGTCACAAAGCCAATGATTGCTGCCTGGGCTACAGAATGAGTTTAAAGCCAGTCTGGGCAACATAGCAGGACCTTTTTCAAAATAAAATGTAAAAAGAGGGTTGGTGATATAACTCTGTCTTACTTAGGGTTTTTATTGCTGTGAAGAGACACCATGACTATGGCAACTCTTATAAAGAAAACATTTAATTGAGGTGGCTTGCTTAAAGTTTCAGAGATTCAGTCCATTATCATCATGGCAGGAAGCATGACGGCATGGCGGCATGCAGGCAGACGTGGTGCTGTAGCTGAGGCACCAGGAAGTCGGCTGAAAGTCACACTGAGGGAAGTTTGAGAAAAAGGAGACCTCAAAGCCCACCCCAGCAGTGACACACTTCCTTCAACAAGGCTACACCTAGTTCAACAAGTCCTATCTCCTAATAGTGCTACTCACTCTGAGATTATGGGGGTCAATTACATTCAAACTACCACACACTCAGTAGTAGAATGCTTGCCTAGCATGTGTGCAGCCTGGTTTTGAATGTGTGTGTGTGGACATGTGTATAGGTGCATGTGTATGAAGCCCAAAGTCAATGCCAGGATTCCTCTTGGACCACTCTTCCTGCTTCCCAGTGAGACAGGCTCTCTCAGTCAAACCCAACACTCACTGATAACGGTTAGTCTTGCTGTTCTTACTAGCTCTCTTGGGGCTAGAATTACAGGAGACTGCTCAGCCCACCTGGCATGTACCTGCCCAGCATTTGCATGGGCTTCTGGTGATGCCAGCTCAGGTTTTCATGTTTGAGGAGCAAGTTCTTTGACCTCTCACCATCTCTCCAGCCTCTCTTTGTACCATTTTCATGGCCACCATCTCCCACCCTCCTGACTGTGTCCTCTCAGGTGTAAAAAGTTTTGCACACAAATGTTTCCTCTACTTCAGCTGCCCTGTGGCCAAACTGTTGTCTTCATCACTCACAAGTGTTTTACCTGTGAAGAAATTCCTTCAATTCAAACATTCCAGTTATCTTAGGGTTTTATTGCTGTGAAGAGACACCAAGACCACAGCAACTCTTATAAAGGAAAACATTTTTTAATTTTTTTATTAATTAATCAATTAATATTTTCCAAACTGATCAGTTTCCCCTCCCTCCCTTCTCACTTCCCAGTCCCTCCTCAAAACCTTCCCTTTTCCCCTACCCCCCAATCCACTCCTCTCCCTTTCTCTTCAGAAAAGGGCAGGTCTCCCATGTATATCAGCTAGCCATGGTATATCAAGTTGCAGTAAGACTAGTCACCTCCTCCGCTATTGAGGCTGGATGAGGCAACCCAGGAGGATAGGGTCTCAAAAGTAGGTAACAGAGTCAGAGACAGCCCCTGCTCCTACTATTAGAAGTCCCACAAGAGAACCAAGCTACACAACTGTAACATATGTGCAGAGTGCCTAGGTCAGTCCCATGCAGGCTCCCTGGTTGTTGGTTCAGTCTCTGTGAGCCCTTATGAGCCCAAGTTAGTTGACTGTGTGTGTGTGTGTGTGTGTGTGTGTGTGTGTGTGTGTGTGTGTGTGTTTTCTTTGCGGTGTCCTTGGCCCTTCTGGCTCTCACAATTCTTCCTCACCCCTAAAGGAAAATATTTAATTAGAGTTGGCTTATAGTTTCAGAGGTCTAGCCTGTTGTCATTATGGTGGGAAGCATGGCTGTGTGCCGGCAGACATGGTGCTGGAGAAGGAGCTGAGAGTTCTACATCTTGATCTGCAGGCAGCAGAAGGAGACTGTGCCACACTGGGCATAGCTTGAGCATATAATACCTCAAAGCCCGCTCCCACAGTGACACACTTCCTCCAACAAGGCCACACCAACTCCAACAAAGTCACACCTCCTAATAGTGCCACTCCCTATGGACCAAGCATTCAAACACAAGAGTCTATGGGGGCCATTCTCATTCAACCACCACACCATGCATGAACCTAACCTACCTTTATCCTGCTTCCACATACACCCCATTCCCACCCATGCTTCTGCTCTTCTCCTTTTTCCCTGTCTTCTTTTTTTTTTTTTTTTTTTTTGTTGTTGTTTTTTGTTTTTTGTTTTTTGTTTTTTCGAGACAGGGTTTCTCTGTGTAGCTTTGCGCCTTTCCTGGAACTCGCTTTGGAGACCAGGCTGGCCTCGAACTCACAGAGATCCGCCTGCCTCTGCCTCCCGGAGTGCTGGGATTAAAGGCGTGCGCCACCACCGCCCGGCATTCCCTGTCTTCTATTCCCTAAAAGCCATGTTCTTTTTTTCTCCACATTGAACACCAGGATTGATCATTTGAATACTTTAATAACAATGCTTTCATTTCTCTGCCTTCCTGTCATTTTTATCTAGCTATAAAAAGAGAAGAAAATAACAAAATCTAGCTAGAGGTCAGAGAAAGAGAATGTTGGGGTTTGACATGTCTGACTTCAAACTCCAACGAAGCTTCTTACCTCTCCGTTGGGAAATGTAGTCTCTCTGAGTTGTTTTGTGTTTGTTTAGTTTTTGGAGATAGGGTCCAGGCTGGCCTTAAACTCTCTTTGCAACTGAGGGTAAACTTGAATTCCCTTTTTTTTTTTTTTCCCTGCTTCTACCACGGAAGTGCTGGGATTACAGGCATGTTTCACCACACTGACACTCTCTGATCTGTGTGTGCATGTTTGTGCGTGCGTGCGTATAAGCGCTGCATGCATGCGCAAACTAGGAATATGTGTTGCGTCAGTCATTATTCAAAACGGCTACAGAAACCATTCTGGAGACCACCAAGGAGACAAGAAATTAAAGCTAAAAAAAGTTGTTACAAAGTTGAGGTTTGGAGATGCCTGTGGGGGAATCACAGCATTATCCAAACACTAGGAAGCTAACTGCCAATCGTGGTTTAGAGGAGCAAAACAGAGAAGAGGTATTGTCTAAAGATGTGGAAGCCAGGGCAGACACATCTGGACTGGCTTGTATTGCTGATGCTTTTGTATCCATCCTTGTTTCTGATATTCAGGGACCACTGCTGATGTGGCTAGAGATGTGGACAAAATGAGGGAGAGATTTCCCTTCCTTCCACCTTCAGACTTAACTGGGACCAAGCTGACAAGGAAATATGAGAGCTGTGGTTTTCAGATCCTAGGCTTAGGTGGGACAGCGGGTATTTCAGAGAAGTGGGGGTGGGGATGACCACCAACAGGTAAAATCTGCCATAATTACATCCATCACAACTCTTAAGTTGTAAAATAACAAAATTTGAAGTCATAGAAGCAAAGAAAATCTGTTGATTTATGTGGCTAAAAACTATGCAAGTAGATTTTGACTTCAAGCCAAGGTCAATACAGATGTTAATTTGATATTATCAGACCTTTCTGTCCTGAACCCTGCTTTTTTTTTCATATTGGCCTCATCATTAGGAAGGCACCCCCTTCTTAGTGACAAGATGCCTGCCAAGCTTACACTGTGCTTGATAATTTTGGGAAAATTCCTGGACCTGACTTCCATGTTCTTCTTTATGAACATCTCATCTCTGAATTGATCACTGTAAGTGTTACAGCTCCGAGGGGGAGGGCTTCCCCAGTGGAAGTGTTTCAGCTCTGAGTGGAAAGGTATCCTGGCAGTTGGGAGCCAAGGAATACCACAAAGTCACACAACACAACAAACTTCACACAGAGATTTATTGGGAAAGACACAAGAGAGTAGCCGCCTCTGGTGGGGTAAGAAGCAGCAGAGAACTGAGCAGGAGGCAGGCTTAATATAGGGTTTCTTGGGGGCCGGGGACAGAAGAGCTTTCCAGGGTGGAGATTTCCAGGTTGGGTATTGGTGGGATTTCTAGTCCTAAGCTGTAGGCAAGCCCAGGGATTGGTGGGATTTTGAGCCCAGGGATTGGGTTTTCAAACCTGGAAATGATCTCAGACCTTTCACCCTACATCCACTGTCTGAGTGTAGTTCTGAGTTGGGAGCCCATCATGACGTGGGTTGTAGGACTAAGACCCCATATGAGTAAAGAGCAGGAAGGGCTGGTCTCTAAAGCACAGCTTTCCCAGATAGGATCACATTACTGAGGCTAGGAGCACTGGAAAATGTGCCAATAGTAAAAGGTATATATACCCAGGAGTGGGATTTCCGGGTTAGATGCAATTTCTAGTTTTAGTGTTTAGTTTAGTGTTCCTTTATCTATGTGGGGGCTGGATATGCAGTTAAGAGCATACAACGCTTTCCCAGAGAACCCGCGTTCTGAGCGCAGAACGCATGCCAGGCAGCTCACAGCTACCTGTAACTCCAACTCCAGGTCATACGAAGATCCCTTCTGGCCTTAATCTTCCCCCAATACACATAAATAAAAATAAATAAATCTTTTTGTATTGTGAGCTAGATGGGGTGGTGCACACCTTTAATCCCTACACTTGGGAGGCAGAGGCAGGCAGACCTCTGAGT
The DNA here is from genome assembly GCF_007827085.1 of Peromyscus californicus insignis. Lineage (NCBI taxonomy): Eukaryota > Metazoa > Chordata > Mammalia > Rodentia > Cricetidae > Peromyscus > Peromyscus californicus. The sequence continues at coordinate 97,583,600 of NW_026294562.1, forward strand.
TCAAGGCTAGTGTGGTTTACGAGTTTCTGAAAAATTCTGTCCCAAACCAACAAACAAAAAGTGTATGTGTCTGTGTAAGTGTATGCCACATATGTATCTATGGTTATGCACAGAGGCCAGATGAGTAGGATCCCCTGGAGCCAGAATTACAGGTGCTCGTGTGCTGCCTGATACAGGTTCAGGGAACTGAACTCGGGTCTTCTGCAAAAGCAGCAGTGTTCTTAACTACTGAGCCATCTCTCTATCCACTTCTTCCCCATTTCTTTAGTTTTTAAATTTATAAAAAAAAAAATTTGAGACAAGATCTGGATATGTAGCCCAGACTGGCCTCAAACTTGAGACCCTTCTGCTCCTGCCTCCCAAGAGCTCTGCTTTTAGTTTCTTGAGGAATCTCCATGCTACAAAACTAAAATCTTAAAATTTTTAAAGGAAGATTTATGTTTATTTTACGCATATAGGTGTGTTTGGGCAGCCTGTGTGTCTATGCACCATGTGTATGCAGTACCCTCAGAGACCAGAAGAGGGCATCAGATCCCCAGAACTGGACTTACAGATGATTGTGAGCTATGATGTGAGTGCTGAGGGCCTGCTGGACAGCAGCCAGTGTACTTAATAACTAAGCCATCTCTTTAGTGCCCCAAACCAGACACTTTTTCTTTTCAGATGGGGTTTCTCTGTGTAGCCCTGGCTGTCCTGGAACTCACTTTGTAGACCAGACTGGCTTCAAACTCACAGAGATCTGCCTACCTCTTCCTTCAGAGTGCTGGGATTGAAGGTGTGCGCCACCACACCTGGTCCCAAACCAAATTATAACCTCAAATCATTTTCCAGCTTCTACCTCCTGTTTCTTCCAAGCTTCTCACATGGAGGTCCTTCACTTACTTATCTCCTTTCTGTTTGCTCAGTTCCTCACACTGGGCACCTCAATTTTCTGCTGATGTGGATCATGGGGGTTCACGACCTTCACCATGCTGAATTCAAAGAATGCTGTTTTTGCTTTAACCTTATTGGAAATCTTTGCAGCAGTTAATGCTGTTGACCATTTAATAGTCCTTGAACTCCTTCCCTTGGATCTTGTCCATGATGTTAATTTCTCTCAATTCCTCTCTTACTCTCAAGTTTCTTCTCAGTTTCCTTCCTGGCCTGTCCTTTCCTTGGCTGGCTCCCTAAGCCCTGGCATTTCTGAAGTTCAGATATCAGGCATTGAGACCTTATTGCCTTTTTACCTTAGTGTTGTTGAGGGTTAGGATATTTCCACTGAAGTGTCTTAGGAAGTTCTTGCCAGGCCTGGAATATGATTTCTGGAATATGAAGTATGGAATGTGCACTACACTTCATGTAGTACAGGAGAATGTTTTATTATGTTGATTTTCTTTTTCTTTTTCTTTCCTTTCATTCTTTTTTTTTTTTTCAGACAGGGTTTCTTTGTGTATCCTCGGCTGTCCTGGAACTTGCTCTGTAGACCAGGCTGGCCTCCAACTCAGAGATCTCCCTGCCTCTGCCTCCCACATGCTGGAATTAAAGGTGTGAGCCATTATTGCCCACCTTTCTATAGATTTTCTGAATAAAAGCCACCACCCAGAGGTACTGGGGTTTATTACTTTAAATACAAGAAAACATATAATATAAAAGAATATTGGGGCTGGCAGGATGGCTCAGCAAGTAAAAGCTTAGTGCAAGCCTGATGACCTGAGTTCCATCCCCGGGACCCACACAGTAGAAGAGAACCAACTCCTGCACATTGTCTCCTGAATTACACACATGCACCACAGCATGCATGAGCTCTCACACATACATGCATACAAGATAAATAAATTTTTTTATAAATAAATAAGTAAAAATGTGATACCCCCCTCCAAACTCACATGTAGTGAAGCATTATTTTTTTCCCTAAAAGTGTTAATATGGATGAAAATTCTGTTCTTCCATATAGATGACTTGGGAGCCAGTTGCAAAGTAATGCTAATTGGCTGGTCTATCCATTTAATAGCATACCTCCTTTATTCATTGAGTATGATAGCATGTGCTCATAATCTCAACATTTGAAGAGGAACCCATTAGACTCAAGAGGCTATGGCCAGTTTAGCTACATAGTGAGTTCCAGGCCAATCTGGGCTGCAGAGAAAGTGACTCTGGATAGATATGCTTACAATCAATCTTTCTTTGTGTTTCCATTGTAATAACAACAGATTGCTACTTCATAGGGACTCACATTGGTCAGAACCACACAGTATTCACGGTATTTCATAGAGTAAGGACTGATTTTATGGCACAGAGAACACAAAAAGAGGAGAAAAAAAGCAGAGAAAGCAAGAGTGCAGGGCACGTAGTGATTCTGTGTAGGTCAAAACGTTTTATAAACCTAGGAGAAGGTAAGGATATTGGGGACTAGGGGGGTCCAGCCCCTCCATAGTCCCCTCCCAGGGTCTGGGAAGAATCTACAACCAGCTGATAATTAATCTTTGATAAAAAGAAATGAATCTATGTACATGAAACTCCTTAGTTCATACACTTTATTATTCTGTGATAGTTCTCTCTCTGCACAGCTTCTATTCTGCTCTCATGTCTAGCTCCTTTCTTGACTGATTTCTCTCTATATTTATCTACTGTCCCCTCTAGGTTCTATCTTAATTCCTTCATCTAGTTCTGTCCCTTCTAGGTTCTCATCTATCTAGTTCTTTCCCCTATCAGCTCCTCGCCCATCTGTTTCTCTCTCATCTTCCGCCCTGAGTTCTTTCCCCTGTCAGCTCCTCTCCCATCTCTTTCTCTCTCATCTGGCTCTTCCTCATCTTGTTCTTCCCCATCTGGCTCTTCCTCAGCTTCCATCTCGTTCCTCTAGTACTGTCTTCTAGCCCTTCAATCTAGTTCTTCCCTATCTCAGTTTGTTCCTCTCAAGTTCTTACCCATCTAGTTCTTCCATTCTCTTTTCTCTTCTCTGCCCTGTGCCCTGGAAGTCCCGGTATATAAAGGGAGGGTCCGAGCTAAATTGTGTAAAGCTATTACTTAACGTCCACCTCTCCTAGGTGGTGTCTCCTTGTGGAATTTACCGTAAGTCAGGAGACTTGCATGTGGGCTGTTATCATTGTTAGTCCTCGGAAGTTGGGGCCCACCTGGGCGGTGTCTCCTTGTGGAATTTAAGTCAGGAGACTTGCAGGTGGGCTGTTATCACTGTTAGTCCTCGGAAGGTGGGCGCCCACCTGGGTGGTGTTTCCTGTAGTCCTTGAAAGTGGCTAAGGGAGATAATCTGATTCCAGAGAAAACCTTTCCTGAGGCTGTTCTCCAAATACCTGGAATGTGTATGTCCAGAGGGTGATCAGTCCACACTGTTAGTCCTTCTTAGGGAAAAGTCAATTGAGAAAACTATGAAGGCACACATGATTTTCATAACAGAATATAGCTGATATATAACAAGCCAAGTAACACCAAAAACTCCTTGGGATTTGGCTTCTTCTGGAGGAATTCCCTGATTCCTCCAGGTAGTGACTTTGCCATAACCGGCTGAGTTCTTATGATATATTCCTGCGGCCTACAGTATAAGGAATTCAGGAAGACTGTGTGTCGATCAAACATACCAGAACACTGCCTGTATGGAGGACACATCTTTTTTCTCCCTTGTACTCTAGCTAATTAGACTGTGGAGGTTAGAATGAGAATGGTCCACATAGGTCATTAGATTGAAGACTTGGTCTCTATCTTGGAACTGCTCGGGCAGGATTAGGAGATGTGGCTTTATTGGAGGAGGTGAGTCACTGGGGCCATTCCTGTGAGTTCTCTGCCTTGTTGATCACGATGTAAGCTCTCAGCTACTGGGCAGCACCATGCCTTGCCCACCTGCTGCCATGCTCCCTACTATAATGGTGATGGACTTCTGCCCTTCTGGAACTGTAAGCCCTAAATAAGCCCCAAATAAACCAAGTTGCCTTGGTCATGGTGTTTGATCACAGCAACAGAAAAGTAACTAATGTATACTCCTTGCTCTCATCAGACTGTCCTTGTCTCTGGGATTATCTGGAAATATTTCCCTGAATACCTCAGCTTCCTGTTCAGTAAGACTTGGAGAGGGGATTTTTTGGTGGGCCATTTTAGGTGAGTGGTATTTCTGATTTTTTCCATTGGTCAAAGCAAAAATCTAGAAGTCACTTCCCCAATTCTATGCCTAACTAATTAATTGATCACTAATTTCTGTGAATTCTACCTCCTGAATTTATTAAACCTTTGCAGTTTTCGTCATCTCTACTCCTTCTACTGGTATGGTCCTTAGCCATCATCTCCCACCTAGGCCACCTTAACTGCTTCCTAATTGATCTCCACCCTTCCAACATTGGCCTTCTGTCTATTCTCCTTCAACATCCAGATGATCACATCTGCCATTCTCTCACGTTAAGCTCTGATGACTTTCTACTGCCCTTAAGTAAAGTTGCAAACCCTCAACTGACCATTCAAGACCCAACTTGATTTGGCACTGTTCCATTTCTTTTGACACTTGCCTTAGTCTGTCTTCTGTAGATATAACTAAATACCACGGACTGGGTAATTTACAGATGATAAGGATTTCTTCATTTTGTATTTCTGGAGTCTTAGATGTCCAAGATCAAGGTGAACATTTGGTGAGGTTCAACTGGCTGTTAGGACTCTGTAGGGTTCCAAGATGGCACAGGGCATCCTATGGTAAGGAGAGGGGAGTGCATAAAAGAGACACAGCCCGGTTGGGCTGTGGTGGTGCATGCCTTTAATCATAGCACTCAGGAGGCAGAGGCATGAGAATCTCTGAATTCTAGGCCAGCCTGGTCTACAGAGTGAGTTTCAGGACAGACAGGACTACACAGGGAAACTCTGTCTTGAAAAAACCAGAGAGAGAGAGAGAGCCAGCCAAACTGGCTTTTATATCAGACCTGTTCTCCACACAACCCTTAACTCCATTAACTCATGAATGGATAAACTCATCCATAAAAGCAGGACCCTCAAGACTTCTTGGGTCATGGGTGGATGGGAGGGGTTGAGACAGGACCTTACTATATATAACTCAGGCTGGCTTTGAACTTATAGTCCTCTTGACTCAAGCTGAGTTTAGGTGGAGATCTTCAGCAGCACCCATACTCTTTCTGTACTCCTGCTGCTTTTCTCTTCTTCTGCCTAACTTCTACTTCCTTCATCCTGTTCTCTCACTTAAGTTCTACTTCCAGTGTGAGCCTTCCAAGTGTCCCAGGCCAGACTAACGCTACCCACACAGTGCCCTGTGCATTTTCTTTAAGGCCCCATGCTTCTAACTACTTGGTGTCTCTCCTCTCTGTTATCTTTTAAGCTGTATGAAAGCAGGAACTCTTACCTTGTTCCTTTGGGTGTTCTTAGCACCAAGGACAGTGCCTCATACATTAATATTGTTAGTTGAGAGTGAATGAATGAATGAATGAATGAGGATACCTTATCCTTCCATGTAAGCTTTGCTCATTTTTCAAGGATTCGGGTCAGGTGCCAATTCTTCCAGGTGGGATACAGCTAAACCAGATTCATTTTGGGATCCTTTTGTCCTGCTTGGGAACCAACATGGTTTGTATATCATAGATGCTTGTCAGATTAAAATGAACTCTTGAATGATGGGCATAGGAAGTTTTGTTACACTGCTCTATTTTTGCACATGTGTGAAAATGTCCATAACAAAAAGTTAAAATATTTATATTTACCACAAAATAAGTGAGAGTATATTCAAAGACAACTTTAGAGTAGTTGCTTTGAACAAGCCAGGCGATGATAAAGATCATTCATCCAGATCTTATGAATGTGAGTGTGTGTGTGTGTACTTTTCCATTTCTGGGAAATGCCTTAGAAGACGAACACAAATGAAATAATGAATTTAAATTTGGGCATCGCTGGACTTTAGATGCACCTCCAATCAGTTGTTCAGTATGTTCCGAGTCCACAGATTAAAGCGCAGGGGACCATGCTTTTAGGGGTTCTGCCCCTTTTTATTCTTGATGGGATCTAGGTCAGCAACCTGACTGCTAAGACCTACCTCATTGCCCACGCAGGGACTGCAGTGAACAGGAATATAGCAAGCACCCCGCAGCTCTTCCTTATGTTTTTCACTCTCATTCTCCGCTTTCCTCTAGTGAATTTCTACACGGGAGCCGGGGTAGGGGGCTGTGTCACAGCTTTATGTTCAGGGACACAAGTAGAGTGTTAAATACCTCAGTTACAGTCTAGTTTAACCACTTATTCTGTGTCTGCCGGCAAGTCGCGTTACCCTTCAGAATGTCAGCACCTGCCTTTCAAATCCGAGAATAACAATTGTGGGGATTTATCCGAGGATGAATGCATGCAAACGGTTGAACATAGAGCCTGGCACAGAGTAGGCGGTCAATAAATACGCGCTATTATTATCCCCAGGACGTCAGGGAATGCTGCCACAAGAGCCAGAGAGCAGCCGGCTGCCAGCCTCTCGAGGCGCGGCTGCGGTCTCAGCACCGCCCCAGCGGGGATCAGGCTCGGAGCTCTAGGCGCGTCTCCCGGCGTTTGTGCAGGACCAGGGCCCCGCGGACGCGAAGGGTGAGTCAGTGGCATGGAAGGGAAGAACTGGGCAGCGGTCCTGGAGCCAGGTGCAGGCCAGGGGGGCTAGGCTGGAAGCATGGGCCGCGGGGCTCGCGGAGAGCCAAGGGTCTGCAGGGTGCGGCTGGGGCAGCTGCAGCTAGTGCGGCTCGCCGAGGCTCGCGCGCCCCGCCCGGGCCAAGATGGCGCCCCTCCCCCTCCCGTGCGCGACTCCGCCGCTCGGGGCGCGGCCCCGCGGTCTGCGCGCTCCTGGGCGGGGGATGTTGTGATGGAGAAGCTGCGGCGGAGCGGGAGCCCTGCAGCCTGAGCCACCTCCGCCACCTGGGCCTGGGGCCTCGCCGCACAGGTAGGAGCTGCCCCTGCCCCCGCCCAGCCCCGGGAGCCGGGTCCCCAGCCTCAGCAGCCTGTAGCCTTTGCAGCGCCTTCCTCGCAGGGGTCCAGGTCCCCGGGTCAGGCCTGATCCCCCTACCCCATATCAGCGCCGCCTTCCTACCGTGGGCCTGCCGACCACCCTCCGCAGGCTTTACTTTTGTACTCACCGACCCCCTCCGCTTAGCTTTGCTTCTTGATCCTCCAGGATGCCTTGAAATGGGGGGACCAAGATGGGGGGGGGGCAAAGCGAGGGGCGGTGGAAGAGTGGGGGAGGGGAGGTCTAGTGCTAGGAAGGGGACTTGGAGCAGGGTAGGAGCCAGGCCGCGCGATTCCAGCCTGGAGTCCTAGGCCTGGGATCTGTCAAGCTGCATTCTGTTGTCCTCAGCGACCGAGGGGTGTGCCCTGGGGCCGGCGGGGTTCTCATCTCAGCCCGAGAGAGGCCTAGCAGTGACAAGAGTGCTCTTAGGAGCAGTTTCCCCTCTCCATTTCAGAGGTTATTCTCAGCCTCTTCTGAGCCCTGTTTGTCTATTGCATTCTGAACCCCCAACTTACCATTCATTTTAAAATCCACGCCATTCTGTCTCTGACATCCACCGGAGCTTCCAGGCAAGGTCACCGGAGCCCTCCCCGTAACTCGAATGGATACATTGCTGTGAGCCTGTTCCCTTGGAGTAGTGTTCAGCCGGTTTGTGTCAGTTCAGTCTCCTTGAAGCGTTTTCCAGGTTTCTCTCTTAGGCACTGTCTGCTGCTTCTCAGTCTCCTGTGTTCTCTTCCTCTCCTCTGCATATGTGGCCCTGGGTTCTGGCTTGAGCTGCGTTCTTTCACTCTGTCCTTTCTCCCCTACCATTTCCTCTATTTCCAACTCTTTAAATTTAACACATACTCTGCCAAGTCGCAAATTTGTCTGGGCCAGACCACTCTGATGAAATTCACACTCATATATACCCAACTGTCCCCTGGCACCCCTTTGAATATCCAATAAGGATTCCAAGCCTATAGATTCCAAGGTGAATTAATTAATGTCTCTTCCTCACCTTGTACCTCATTTCCATATCTACTGTTCCTTTAACCCCCCAGAATGGCAGCTGTCTATTCAGTTCAGGTTACGCTCACACTGGGTGGGATTCTGAGCAACATTCTCCCTCACTCCTGGACATCTAATTTCAGCAAGTTCTGTCTTACCCACTACTTCAATAATTCTCAGGTCTGTTAATCTCCCTTGATTCCAGTTGTTGTCAAACTTAATCTAGACTCCCCACTGCTCTAATAGCACCCAGTTGCCTTCCCCCTCTTAGCTATTATCAGCATAGCATTTATAATGGTCATTTTAAAAATGCATCTGATCATATATTCATTCAACAAATAGGACTTGAGCACCTGATTTTTACAAGGCACTGCATTAGGCACTAAAGATGTAATCAAGGAACAAAATAGACTGGGTTCTTGTCCATAGAGAATGGATGGTCTATGAAGGAAGTCAAATAAGAAGGACATTGTAAAGGGAATAGACATCATGAAGGGAGATGCATGGTGCTTTGACAGGCCTGCAGAACAGAAGCTAGACTGGGTGAGGGGATAAGAGAGGAGGGGTCAAGGGAAGAGTTCTCTGAGGAAAGTGTAGTTTCAACTAGGATGTAAAGGGAGGGTTGGGATAATGAAGTTCTGGAAATGGGTTGAAGGGGTATCATGTAGAACAAAGACCATAATCACAATGCCTTCCAGGAGTCAAAGAAAGCTGCTTAGGTTGGGGAGGTCAATGATAAGAGTTGGGGCCAGAGAGGAGGAAGGCCATGGGCAAGCTAACAGGACAATTTAGACAATGCTTAGGATTTTGACCATAAGGTCATTGGCTTTGGTGCAGATTATGAATGATAGTGGAGGTATAGAATAGATACATCCAGAATTTTTTCTCAGAATGTGATTATTGTCTGGGAATGAATTTACTTTAAGCAGCAAGAGTGAAACATGTATTTAGAATTGTACAACACTGGACAATAGAATAGGCGGTCATTCCATCCCATGGCCCCTGAAAGAGAAAGAGATAGGAGGATAGGAATGAGAACCATGAATGGATGTATCATGTTTGAGAGGCCTTTGGGATAGGTAGATGGAGTTGTTGGGTAGAGAGTTGAATGTACATGTCTGGAGTTCAGATGAGGGAGCTTGAAATTTGGAAATCCTCATTGTATAGATGGTAACTGAATCTGTGGACATGAATGAATACTTCTATTGAATATAGGACAAGGAAGAGAAAGGGACATAATAAAAGCTGTGAGAAACTCAGCCTGTAATGACTGAGAGGAAGTTGAGCCAGCAAGAAAGTCTAACAGGCCAAGAAACAGTAGCCAGGTGGGTGGAAAGAAATCCAGGAATGTAGAGCATGGGAGCTATGAATGAGCACTAGGTGAGGGGCTCATGGGGTCAAATTCTGCTGAGAGTACACATGGTGACTAGGCATCCACTGGGCGAAATGCCATGGGGCTGTGCTGACCTTAGTAGGTGTTGTTACCAAGTCTTGCTGAGGGGGGAAGCAGGGTTAGAAAAGCCAACAGGGAAGAGGGGAAATGGCAATAGTGAATGTGGGGAGAAAAGAGGGCACTGAGGCGCTTAGGGGAAGGTCAGGCCAAGAAATACTTCTTGGAAATTCTTATGTTGAGAGGATCTAAGTAGTAGGCTCAGCACTTGGTTTTAGACAAAAAGAGAAAGGAGAACAGATTCATCCAGTTTGGATGTTTGAGGATGTTCCCTTTCTTCTGTGACTTCGGAGAGGAGGTTGAGAGAACGGGAGAGCCAATGGATGGTCCAAGAGAATTCTGACTGATGCTCAGGCAGGCTTTATTCTTAGAGATGCAATAGCACCAGACTCTGGTGGTATCCTGTTCTTTCTCCATCACCGTACCAGTTACTTGTTCCACCAATAAAAAATGCTTATTTGTGGGCCAGTGAGATGGCCTCAGCAGATGAAAGGCGCTTGCCACCAAACCTGCTGGCCTGAGTTCAATCTTCAGGCCTCACATGGTGGAGGGATAAAACAGACTCCTGAGAGTTGTCCTTAGACCTCTGCACATGTGCTGTGGTGAAGGTGTGCCCACACACAAAATACACAAATAAATATAATATAAAAAAGAAGAAAGTGTATGTAGGTGCCAGGAATCATTCTAGAGGTTTGTGTCCACTACAGTAAGGAGTTGTGTTGTGACTCCCTAGAGTTTGACTTCCTCCAGGGGAGGAACCATTTTCTATTGTTAATGCCCTCACCCATGCCTAGCTCAATGCCTGGCATCTCTAGAATATCAAGTTGGAAGACCCCTGGCTTTGGACAGGACTCAGCTCACTCACCTATGGTATGATGTCAGCTTTATGACCCCTCCTTTTAGTCTCCATCTCAAGGCTCTGCTTAGCCTCATGCCTTGAGCCAGAACTCATACAGTTATGTGTGTGTTGGGGGGTGGGGTGGGTATAGGTGTGCATGCATCACAATGAACGTATGAAGGTTAGAGGACAGTTTATGGAGTTGATTTTCTCCTACCATGTGGGTCCTGAGGATCAAACTCAGGTCTTCTGGCTTTTTGGCAAGCTACCTTCCCTAATGAGCCATGCTGGCCCCTTTTTTATCCTTTGAGATGCCCCAAGTATGGATAACCCCAGTGAGAAAGGAGTTGGATCATGCCTTTTCTTGAAGAAACTAGATAGCTGGTTATCTTTTTGTTCTCATAAAGTAAGAAGGTGGTGGCCACATTGCCTCAGGCTAGACAGTACTTACAGCAGACTTTCCCCATCTTACTTCAACTGCTTTCTGCCCTGGTGCCCTGATGGTCAACCAGGCTCCTCCCTGACCCAGTGTCACGAAACATGTGTTCTCTCCAGGTACACTCCCCAGTGTTACAAAAGTCAGCCCCAGCTTGACCTAGAAACATGGCTCTGTCCACCATTGCTGCAAAGAAGAACTCGTCATTCCTGAAGTCCCGTGAGCTGTCCAGAGGCACGGGGTCTCAGCGAGATGCTGCCACTGAATAGTTGTTAAGACAGGGCATTGGTTTAAGTGCTTTCTCCCCCTTCCATAGACCTGAGCCTCCCCTGACCAGGACTCCTGTCCCGTCCTCCCTGTCAGGGCTCTTCATCATTCTCCAGCATCTTCCCTCGGGTCGCCTTTGCCTACCCTAGCCTAAGGTGGCTGTACAAACTTTCTGTTCTCAGCCAGTTCCACGCTTCCAGGTTCCTAGTTCCCCAATGTCTGTCCCATTCACCCTCCTCCCCTCCCACACAATGGTTACTCTGGTAAACACACAACATATTATCCTTAGTGATGGTGCTGTAATACGAAGTAAGACCGAGTTTCATATATTCTGATAGCATGTGACACTGGTGTTGTGAAGCACAGAAAGGGGATGATCTTTTTTAGGTGAGGAAAGTTCAGGGAAGATTGCTTAGGAGTCCTGACAGCTGAGCAAAGGTTTGAAATACAAGAAGAGGTTCTTAGAAGAGGGGAGGATTCCAGACCGAGGGAGCAGTGTAAACAAAGACTTGGGGTTTTGTGTGATGTGTTCCAGAACCTGCCAAACTTCACATGGCTGAGTATAAGGTGTGAAGTGGGGGGTGGGGTGGGGGAGCCTGAGAGGTGCTAGGGGTTGGCTGCAGTGGCCTCTCAGGTATCCTGTAAACTGAGCTGAGACCTTATCCTAAAGTCAGTGGTGAGCCCTTTAATTTTGTCAACCAGGGAGTGACACAATCTGGTTTCCATTTTTGGAAAATTACTGTGGTTCTGGGTGGAGACAGAACTGCCTATTTTTTCCTCTTCATTTATTCCAGCAACCATGCGTTTCCTCACAGCCCAGGTGGAGCCGCACTGATCAGACCGGCAGTTAGTTAAACATGGAGGTGAGGCAGACCCATGGGCAGAAACCTTGTTTTCATTTATTTTATACATATGTTCCCAGCATTGTGCTAGACTCTCAGGAGCTAGAAATGGTAGAAAGGAAGACTGTGGCTCCCCATCTCAGGATCCTGGGCCAAGGCTGAAGAGATGGGGGAGCCTTGCTCAGGCACGCTGTAACACCTGCACTCAATATGGGCAGCAGGGAGGACCGAGGCAACGGAGGGCCAGGGTCAGACACCTTGGCTAGAGAATAAGGAGATGGGGGCAGGTTAAGGAGAAGGGCTGCGCAGTAGGGGTCTTGTGCACTGAGGAAGGGTCCAGTAGGAAGAGAGAGCTTTGAGGGAAGCTGTTGGAGGGGGTGACAGTGGGCTTGGCCAAGGGAGGGGTTGCAGTGAGAACTGAGAGTGGGGGAGTTGGGGAGTGGATGGTCAAGGAGAAGGAACTGGTGTTGGGAGATTCCAAGGAGAGCAGGGGTCAGAGAAGAAGAGCCAAAACAGGCCAGAGACAGTGAGAAGGGTTGATTGGGCCTTGGGTGGTGGTCCAGAGACGCTCAGAAGAAAGCTCATACTTAGAATCTGGTTGGGACTTGTGCGGAAGACACCTGAGAAGGGGCTGACACTGAACCAAGAGGTCCCCTTTCACATGCAGACTCAGAAGAGTGTGCTTGAGGTGCCACAAGCCACTGCTGAGACAGACGGATCCAGAGCATGAAATGAAATGTTTTCTGAGGAGAGGCTAAAATGGCGTCCAGATGTGAGGGCAGCCTAGACACTTACTCAGTGAATGCTACTTACTGGGTTCCTACTTCTTGCTCTGTGCCAGGACGTTGCTAGAGGCTGGGAATGCTGTATTGTAAATAATAGTAACAACAACAATAATAATGCAGAATCTTCACCAACATGGAACTTAGCCACAAGGGCATAAGTAAACAAATGCAAATGATAAATTAGTCTGGTAGATGGTGGTCCATGCCTGGGAAGACTATGAGGTTACTGAGTTGAAGAGAGGTAGCCTGAAATTTTAAAATAGATGTGTAGGGAAGGTCTCCCTGATAAAGTGATCCCTAGACAAAAACCTGAAAGGCTAGAGGCTCCAGATCAGAGGCTTCTGAGGGGACCGTGGCATTATAAGGGCTGACAGGGGAGACTGGTACCCTAGGTGAGTTATTTCATAGACAGACATTGTCTATACTTGGCTCTATATAGCCAAGAACTAGAGCTGAAGGCCCTTCCTCTATGGCTTGCTTTCCTGGACAATGTCTGCCATCTCTCCACACCCAACATTCATGTCTAACCAATCCTTATTGTAGAGTGGGCTTAGGAATGCCTGGTATTAGTGATTTATATTGAAGGCTTAGGGGGCTGGCAGTGATGGGGCTCCAGATAGCACTGTGGCAGGAGGGAAGGGATAATCAGTGTCTAGCATCTAAAACACATGAGCCTGTCCTGCTGGCTGTGTCCCTGGCACAGTGAGCCCCAGTTGGTCAAGTGGGGCTTGGGGATGCACAGAGAGCCATTGTGCAGACTCTCTGCTTTTGGTAGTGAAGAGAAAGCAGACACTACTGTGCTGCCCCAGAACACCAGGGAAAGGGATAGATCACAGAGTTGGGCCTGGCTTGTGATGGGGGTGGGGCTGTAGGGACAGGTGTCTGATGGGAATGTAGCTCATGGGTCATGGATTGGTGTGTGCTGGCCTACACAGTACAAGAAGATGAGGGACAGGACCTAAGACTGGGTCAGAAGCAGGAACATTCAATATGGTCTCTCCTCCCTGTCTCACAGGATCTACCAAGGCCATGTCTGTTCCATCATCCCTGAGCCAATCGGCTATTAACGCTAACAGCCACGGAGGCCCTGCACTCAGCCTCCCCCTGCCCCTGCACGCTGCCCATAACCAGCTGCTCAACGCCAAGCTGCAAGCCACAGCTGTGGTACCCAAGGACCTTCGAAATGCTATGGGGGAGGGTGGTGTGCCTGAACCAGGCCCCGCCAATGCCAAGTGGTTAAAGGAAGGCCAGAACCAGCTTCGGAGGGCTGCCACGGCCCACCGAGACCAGAACAGAAATGTGACCTTGACCTTGGCAGAAGAGGCCAGCCAGGAGGCTGAGACAGCACCCTTGGGTCCCAAAGGCTTGATGCATCTGTACTCTGAGCTGGAGCTCTCAGCCCACAATGCAGCCAACCGAGGGCTTCGTGGACCCGGCTTGATCATCAACACCCAAGAGCAGGGACCAGATGAAGGAGAGGAGAAGGCAGCCGGGGAGGCTGAGGAGGATGATGAAGATGAGGAGGAAGAAGATGATGAGGAGGACTTGTCTTCTCCTCCAGGGCTGCCTGAGCCCCTGGAGAGTGTGGAAGTTCCCTCTGAGCCCCAGGCCCTCACAGATGGCCCCCGGGATCATAGCAAGAGTGCTAGCCTCCTATTTGGCATGCGGAACAGTGCAGCCAGTGATGAGGACTCAAGCTGGGCCACCTTATCACAGGGCAGCCCCTCCTATGGCTCCCCGGAGGACACAGGTACCTTGTGGAGCTAGATGTGGCAATATGGGAGGGCATGGGGTCAGAAGTCTGGCTTCTCTGGGGAAAAGCCAGGGCCAGCCTGAGCATGAATTGCAGAGCATTCTGCCTCAGTCCAACATTTTCTCAGTCAGAGGGTGCTTGGACAGTTTGATAGGTCTGTCCATCATGCATGCCATGAAGGATGGATCTATTCATTATGTATGCTGTCATGGTTGATGTGTAGATTAGCTGGTTTATTGAGCACTTACTAAGAAACCATCCCTCTGGTCAGCATTATGGGACTTAGTAATTAGAATAATACTGTGACATAGATACTCTTTCTGTGTCCATATTACAAATGATGAGAAAGAGACCCAGATAAGTTTAATAGCTTCCTGAGGGTCACAGACAGTCCTGGGTCAAAACAGAACTAAGAGCTAAAGCAGATCTGAGTCCAGACCTGTGTGAGCTCTATGCGCAGCAGAGGACTAAGGTAGACCTCTTTTAACAGTCATGTCTACATCTAGAGGGAGCAGTGAGCACCTCTCCACCTTTCCACCTCTGGAAAGTGGGAGGGTTAGTTTCTGCTTATGAACCACATGCCCCGTGCAGAGTGCCATGTAGACCATTGCAAGGATGCCATTTTGCCAGGAATAAGATACTGGCTAAAAGTTAGAGGACAAAGAAAGAGTAAAGTCATGCTTCCTTCTGGAGAGATAGATATCAGAGAACAAAGATTGATCACTATATGTGACCCATTTAATGAAGTTGAGACTCTGTATTTGTTAATATGATACAGAGTAGAGATTTCCCTACTGTAGCTATAGTTACATCCCAAAAGATCTGAGGGTGGGAATATAAGAAAAGCTTTGGTGATGGTGGTGGGGAGGTGATATAAGTTAGTGGTAGGTCCCTTGCTTAGCGTACTTGACCTGGGTTCTGTGCCTGAAAAGACAGATGGAGAGACAGACACTGACTTTGATGTCTCAAGGGACTAACAGTACCTACAACCCTACTAAGTGGATCCTGGCAGGGGAGATACATTTCAGATACCTGAGAGCTTCAGCCATCTCTTTTCAAAAGCCTAACTGAATGTTTTCAAGCACACACAAGAGTAGAGATAACAGCTGGACTTATTCATCACCCATTTTCAATAATCATCATTGCATAGTTGATTGCTGTATCAATGCCTTATTCACTTCTGAACCTCACTCTAGGTTATTTGGTGTGTGTATACGTATGTATGTGTGTATGTGTATGTGTGTGTGTGTGTGTGTGTGTAATGTGTATGTATATATATGTGTGTGTATATATATATACACACACATATTTTTTTTTTGACAGAGTCTCACTCTGTAGCCTAGGCCGACCCTAGACTTTCTGGCTCCTTGTCTCTACCTGAGTGTGCTGGGATTGTAGTCATGAACCACCATACCTACACACCCATACACAGCCTTGTTTTGCGTATATTTATCTGTATGTTTCTGGAGGAAAACTCATATCATCAAATGTTAACATACTCTACTAATCATCCCACTTAGCCTTTTGAAAAGATGAGAATTATATGAATTGATATCCAAATAGCCCCACAATGGTTATGTTCTCGGTTTTTGTTTTGTTTTGTTGTAAATGTCTGCTCATGCATGTGGAAGTTAGAGAACAACTTTTAGGACTTGGTTCTCTCTTTCCAACATGTGAGTTTAGGGGATTGAACTCAGGTCATTGGGCTTGGCAGCAAGCACCTTTACCTGAAGAGCCATCTTGCTGGCTCTTCTTTCCTTTTCTCTTTTATTTTGTTTATTTTTTGTTTGTTTGTTTTGGTTAGGGACTCATCTTACAGTCCTGGATAACTAACAACTCACTATGTAGACCATGTTGGTTTCCAGCTGGTGATGATGTACTTGCCTCTCCTTCTGAGTACTGGGATTATAGGCATGAGCCACAATGCCTGGCTTTAAAGTTCCTTTTTTTTTTTTTTTTTTTTTTGGCTTTTCGAGACAGGGTTTCTCTGTGTAGCTTTGCGCCTTTTCCTGGAACTCACTTGGTAGCCCAGGCTGGCCTCGAACTCACAGAGATCCGCCTGGCTCTGCCTCCCGAGTGCTGGGATTAAAGGCGTGCGCCACCACCGCCCGGCTAAAGTTTCTTTTAATGTATATAAGTTCTGCCTTTATTATTCTGTTGATTGCACACACACCATGTTTTCTATCCTGAGTTTTCCATGATCTGAATTTTTTAGCTTCTCTCTTCAAATGGTTTTGAACATATTCTTCTTCTGAATTTCTTGTAAACTAGTAGATAGTTCTAGAACCCTGATCAGATTCAGGTTTGGTGGCTTTTTGTTTTGTTTTGCGAGGACACCTCATAGGTGGTACCTTACCAAAGGTAAAGTCTAATTGTTTCTCTTTGCATGATGTTAGTGGCTTGTGGTGGCCAGTGTCTCCATCTTCTATAAAGGGAACATCTTTTGTTTTACTCAAGCTGGTTATTTACTTGGTGGAGTTTAGAGAAAAGATGTACATACTGAAAGGTAGATTCCAATGTAAACGCTTCCAATTTATAAACGTCAGCAACTAATTCTGTTTTTTCAAAAGTGCTGTGCAAGTCATACATATCTCTCCGAGGTTCGCATCACTGCAGATTACAGCAGGGTTAGCTTGCAACCCTGGGCAGGAGTCACTGGCCGGGTGGAGGCCTGGTTGTTCAGTGGCTCCGAGAGTCATCACTAGTGGCAGCATTTCTCATCCTCTGAGGTGGGAGGGTCGCAGTATGGGAGAACTAAGTGTGGGCTAGGCATGGCCAGTGATCTTAGCGAGACCATGGGAAGAGTGAGAGGAGACTCTGCAATCCATCCAGTCCTGGAGTCTAGGGATTGTTGCATGTAGAGGTGTTAGGCCAGCCCCAAGGATAGAAGGGGTCCAGTTACTGCTTGCTCTTTCTTGGCTGTGTTGCTTCTTCTATGAGAGCTGCAGGTGGTGGGTTTCTGCTAAGTAGAAATGGGACAGGATAGAACAAAAGTTGGTTTTTTTCTTCCAATTTTAAGATCTCCACAAAATAGTTGTTGATTGAATGAACTATGCGAATTGAGTGAATTATGTGAATGGATGATGAATGAATGAATTTACTACCTGTGCTGGAGTCACACTCTGAGCCAGCCCTTGTCCTAATGCTGAGAATATATCAGACAGGAGAAAGATGCTCTTACCCTCTGGGTACTTGTGAGTACCAGCTGTCTAGTAGGGAGACAGAAATAGACAGTCACAATCAGTGATGATAAGCAGGTGAGTAGAGGAGCAGGAGGAGGGCGCCCTGCCTGCCTGAGGGAGTGGGGAAGAGTGGGTCAGTAGTGAGAGTTCCCTTTACACTGTTGTCTGAAGGTGGAGTGAGTAATAGCTAGAACCCTAGTAGGGAGATAGGGAGCTGGGGAGTCGTCAGAGGCAAGGCAGAAAACTAGGGGCTCTTAACAGACAGCACATAAAACCTGTGGAGGGGCTTGGATTTTATCCTGAGGGTAATGAGAGAGCCGGTAAGAGTATTAAACTGGAGAGTAACCTGATTAGTTTGGCATCTCCTAAGAACCATTCAGGCTGTAGTGTACAGCCCATAGTGGAGACAGAAGGAAGTCAGTAGAGAGGCTTCTGCAGTAATCCACATTAAAACGTGCTGGTTGTGTGGTAGTGATGTGGCACGGGGGGGGGGGGGGGGGGGGGGGGGGAGGGAGGAGAGCATTCCACGAATCGTGGTCTCTGGAGAAAACTGGTTTGCCTGCCTAAGCCACTAAGGCATTTATGGATGAATGAATGAAGGGAGGGAGGAAGGGCCATAGGGAGATTTGGATTCATGTGAGTGCCCTCAGGAAAGTGTACGGTTGTGAAATTAATGCATGTGTGTGGAAGCAAAGGCCCCGGGTGGGTTGTGCTTGGAGAGAGATGTGCCAAGCTCCAGAAGGGCCTCCCAGATGGTCAAGGGGGGAGGAGCTGCCCCCTCCAGGACAGATCGGAAGGATGAAGCCCTTTGAAGCAGGAAGGCACAGGTTGACAGGGATGGCAGATGGATTGGTGTGCATGATTCAGTCAGGGGAAACAGTAAACTGGCCCCCGGATTCCAGAAATGTCTGACCCACCATAAAGCATGCTGGGGAGGGCAAGGGCCCTTGGGGTTGCTGTTCCTGGAAGGTTTTAGCAGTAAAGTCCTGGAGGGAGTGGGGGAAGGGTCTGGAGGAAAGCACACATTTGTTGAGCCTCAGTAGAGTGGGATAGTAGAGGGTGGAGACATAGTGATGGCTGCCTAGAAGGTGGATAACAAAAAGACCCCCCTTTCATTGGGTGTCTGTGGACTTGCCTCATTTACAGGCTGAGGATGGCGAAGCCCCCTGTCTGAATAACTCATGTCAGGTGTGGAAACACCTTGGCATAGCCACACCCACTCCCAGCCCCTCTGTGCCTTGGTACCCAGCAGCCTGGGTCTTGAGACTGCCTGTCCCTCAGTGCTGCCTCTTGGACCAGTCAGGATTCCTGGTTTCCTTGGTAACGGGAAGCACGTCAGCAGTCTGGGCGCTCCCAGCCATCCCGGTGCTGCGGTTGCCGAGGAGACGCTGCAGCCTAGCTGGGCCCTAGCAGGTGAGGGGGGTGGTGCTGGGAAGCCTCAAATCCTCAAGCTTGCTAGGGCTCAGGCTCTCAAAGACCACCCTTTAGTTGAAAGTGCTGGATAGGGTCTAGATAGGGGAGGGATCCCTGAGGGTTGGAAGCCACACCCTGTTTATGTTGAGCACTATAGGTTCTGCAGGGCCCCAGGTGGCTGAGCTATTCCCAAGAGGCTGAACCTCCTGGTGCTTATAAGACTGGCTTAACTGTGGCTTTGATGTCATCACTGGAGGGTGGGATGGAGATTCAGGATTGGGGAGGGGAGCCAGGGTAAGGAAAGAAGAGCAGGAAGAGCTGGGGTCTCATGAGCCCCTCTCCATCCCAAGGAGGTTCCCTAGTATGGTGGTCTTGGCCCCTCCCTCGAGAACTGCAGGCGGAGGAGGATCTCGCCTGGCAGACGCTCTGCCCTGGTGAGAAGGGGGCGGGATGAGCTTTTCTCTGCAGCCCAGCACCAGGCTGTGAGCCCAGCTGGCTGGGCTGGAGGGGATGTGAGGAGGGAGGGTGGAGGCAGGAGGGGCAGGGAGTAAGCGCCATGTTCTCCCAGGACTTCTTCCTGGCCATCATCCTGCAGGACAACAGTCCAGGTGAGGGACAGCATGGGGCTGGGTGTGATGTGGGGCGGGTCTGACAAAGAGAACAGAGGTGGAGGGCACATAGTCCGGGTGACAGTGATAGAGTGACATAGATCCAGGAGAGGAGGGGTGTATATCACAGATATGTGGTCTATATGTGTGCATGACATATTTGCTTGTGTGTGTGTGTGTGTGTGTGTGTGTGTGTGTGTGTGTGTGTGTGTGTATGTATGTGTGTGTGGTGTGTCTGCACAGAGGTGGAAGGGGTTGATAAAGTATTGTGTCTGAGTGTGTTCTCACCTGTGTGTGTTGTACTCACACACATGTTGGGAGGCTTTGGTGGTGTGGTATGTACACATCTGTGTGGTAGGGCTGGTATATATAGCTACATATATATATAGCTCTACACGAGTATGTAACTGGTGTTGCTGTGTTTGTTTGCTGCTGAACTCACAAGTACACCTGTATGTGACACCTTCCAGAATTTTCTATGTGCTGTGCACTGTTTATGGCTGCACAGGTGTGTGGTAGGGCTTACATATATTGTGGATCTACGTGCACATGGATGTGTGCAGGAGCTTCCAGTGTGTGCACCTTTATGCAGCCAGACAAACGGATATGCATGATGTATGAGGAGGTGAACTGGGCTCACTCGACCTCCTTCTCTCGCCTTCTTTCCTCCATGCTTTCTTTTTTCCCTCCATGTGGCCACATTAGGCAGCAGCAGGGCCCAGGAGGAGCCATGCTCCCCACTGGTGGCTCCCAATGTGGCAACTCAACTGTCGGCTCTAGAAGCAAGCAGGAACTAAACTGTCCCTTTCCTGGCTCCTTCTTCTCAGCCATGGGATCTTGGGAAGGGGACTGGGCATCTCCTGACTACTTGTTGGGTGGGCCGACCCTCACTGAGCCTCCTATCTGGCAGATTCCTTCTGGAACCCCAACGCCTTCGAGACGGATTCCGATCTGCCGGCTGGATGGATGAGGGTCCAGGATACCTCAGGGACCTACTACTGGCACATCCCAACAGGGACCACCCAATGGGAACCCCCAGGCCGGGCCTCCCCTTCACAGGGGAGCAGCCCGCAAGAGGAGTCCCAGGTGAGGCTTGGTGGCTTGTCGTTCCATGCTGGGGTGGAAGGGGCTGTGCTGAAAGGACAGGGTGAAACTACCACCCTCCACCCACCCCTCCTCCAGCTCACCTGGACTGGCTTTGCTCACCAAGAAGGCTTCGAGGAAGGAGAGTTTTGGAAGGTAAATGAGGGGACCCGTTTCACTGTGGGGGTAACTGGAGAAGGGGCATCATTTTGGCCCTGATTCCTCAATCCCTTTTCAAAGGATGAACCCAGTGAGGAGGCCCCAATGGAGTTGGGGCTGAAGGACCCTGAAGAGGGGACATTGCCCTTCCCAGCTCAGAGCCTCAGGTGAGTCACCAGATGCAGTGGGCTAGGGTTAGGTTGGGTCTATGTGGAGGGGTATTGGGGCAACTCCAGAAATGGGGGTGCCGTGTCGAGTGTTTCCATCTGCCTCCAGCCCAGAGCCATTGCCCCAAGAGGAGGAGAAGCTGCCCCAACGGAATGCCAACCCAGGGATCAAGGTTTGTTCAAGACCAGCACCCATTCTGTAAGCAGGCCCTTGTATGGAGGTCAGGCCCTCATAGCTGCGCTGAGGGTATCTGTGGTCTTGGCAAAGCTCCCAAATGAGGAGTTCTTCCCAGTTTCAGCACAGGGCTGTGTGTCTGAGCTGGACAGTCTTCTGACACCTTCCGTATTTAACTCAGTTGACCCAAGGGCCTCCTGGGGACTCTGGAGGCTTGGACCAGCAGGTGTCTCTTCTCTTCTGACCATGTCCTGTGTGGAGAGCTTCCATCTTAGTTCAGAATGCATCCCACCTTTTCTGTTCCAAGTCAGGAGCTCCTCTGTCCTGTTCCCAGGGAGCCTCCAATTCCATCTCAGATCTACCCTGACCCTCTTCTGTGTCTGGCAGTGTTTCGCCGTGCGCTCTCTAGGCTGGGTGGAGATGACCGAGGAGGAGCTGGCCCCAGGACGCAGCAGTGTGGCAGTCAACAATTGTATCCGTCAGCTCTCTTACCACAAAAACAATCTACATGACCCAATGTCTGGGGGCTGGGGAGAGGTGAGGGCCCGAGCTGGTGAGGTGGTGGTACTGTGGGAGTGTGCAGGGAGTTGTGAGATATGGGGGATCTGACTTGTCTCAGAAAGGGTTGTGAGGACATGGGAGTGGATATTGGTTCAAGTAGTAGCCCTGTGGGATGGATGTGTAACCCAGCCTGACACCATGAGGGGTGGTTGTCTAACAGCGATGGGGATGATAAGGGTCATGGGAGAACCTTTATTAGAGTAAGGCCCACAGGTGGGTGTTCTGATAGTTAAACAAGCCGTACTCCTTCCCAGTGGAGGCTCATGTCCCGTGAGCTGGAGATGGCAGGTCTCTGCCACCTTCCCACTGGGGTACCACTGAATCTTGTCTCCTGGGCTTTCAGGGAAAGGATCTGCTGCTCCAGTTGGAGGATGAGACACTAAAGCTGGTGGAGCCACAGAGCCAAGCACTGCTTCATGCCCAGCCCATCGTCAGCATTCGTGTGTGGGGCGTTGGGAGGGACAGTGGAAGGTGGGCACAGGGCACAGGAGTCTGTGGGGTGGGGGAGGCTCGTCCATCCAGCAGTCAGAATCCTCTTTTCTAATCTGTTCTTTGGCTCTCTTGTGCTGCCGGACCCAGAGAGAGGTATTAATGCCCATCTGCTTTGACTGTGCCCCCTCCCACGCCTGGACCTGATGCTTCGAAGCACCTAGGCTCCCTCACTGTGCCCTGTCCCTTCCCACCTCCTGTGCTGGGCATTATTCCCCACCTCAGCATGCTTGCCTCCCTGTCCTCCCCAGCTCCTTAAGGCAGAACCTACAGAACACCAGGGCAGAAACCCTGTAGGAACTGCCATGGACAGAGAGGGTGTGGGTGGGATGGTGGCCAGGCTTGGCACTTGATGGTGCTAGGAGACATTGAGGTGACCCTCCCCCAACAGGGACTTTGCCTACGTAGCTCGTGATAAGCTGACCCAGATGCTCAAGTGCCACGTGTTTCGCTGTGAGGCACCTGCCAAGAACATCGCCACCAGCCTGCATGAGATCTGCTCCAAGGCACGGCCCCCTCCCAACTCCCTGGACTAGCTGTCACCTTTGCTCTAGAAGGGTGTGGGTAGGGTTGCTGAGTTGGTGGGTGGCGAGGTAGGGTCTTCAGGGCAATGTAGCTCTAACAAATCCCACCCCTCCCCCATTCGTTCCTCAGATCATGTCTGAACGGCACAATGCTCGCTGCTTGGTAAATGGACTCTCCCTGGACCACTCTAAACTTGTGGACGTCCCTTTCCAAGGTTAGTACCACAGCCTCTCAAGGCCCAGGTCAGCTTTGTTAGGTAAGGTGAAGTGACCCAAGAAGAGGCCCAGGGTTCTGGGCAGACACAGTGCATGGAGATGGGATGCTTTCTGTAAGTAGAGGGGCTTCTGTAGAGGGAGGCAGGGGAGAAGTGGGGGTGCGGATTTAGCTGGGCAAGTGCACAGCTTATGCACTGGTGTTGCAAGCTAAGAGAATGGTTGACCCTCTTTTTCTTCTCACAGTGGAATTCCCAGCACCTAAGAATGAGCTGGTACAGAAGTTCCAAGTCTATTACCTGGGGAATGTACCTGTTGCTAAACCTGTGGGTATGTGTGTCCTCTTCCCTCAGGGACCACCCCCTCAGGCCTAGAGCTCTGTCCCACCCTGTGTTTTCTAGGGCTTCTTCTTCTGCACTTTCTCATATGTGGCAGATCCCTGCCTTTTAGAATTCATCCCGTCTCCCTATAACTCTCTCCCAGCCTTGTCCTGTGTCCTTCCTGTAGCTCCAGTGAGCATGTTTCGGTGAAAACCTACCACATGATTAGTGCTGAGCTAGGCACGCAGTTTCTCCCTCGACTCCCCCTCCCCCCATCCCATGGAAAAGCTCTGATAGGTTTGGGGGGTAGGTATTTGAGTGGCTGGAAACACCAGGCACTAGCCTGGCACTGGGTTCAGTATAATAGTCTTAATTGTGAGCCATCAGCATCCAGAGAAGGGAGCAGTAAGCATGATTGACATAGGTTTCACTATTGAAAAGTATAAGGACTTTTTAAAAAGTATTATTGTATTTAATTGTGTGCACTAAGTGCTGGGGATCAAGCCCAAATCTTCAGGTATACAAGGTGAGTATTCTGTCACTGAGTTGTACTTCCAACCCTCATTAATTCTTGATAATCCTGCGTGTAACAATGACAGTAAAATCTGTTTGCAGATAATGAAATGAGACAAGAGACCATGCTTTCACAGTACCTGCCATTTGTTTGTTCATTCACTTAACAATTGCCTTTGAAACCTATTGTGCCAGGCCCTGTGTTGGGCACTGGGAAAAATGACCCATAGCCTAGCTTTCATGGAGTTTATGGAGCTTACAGTAGAATAATCAGGAGCCAATCAAACAAATGTCATAACAAAGTCAGTCCTTTATGGAAAGGAAGTAGCAAGATCTAACAGAAGACCTTCATTTGGTTTAGGGGGCCAGAAAAGACTTCCTATGAAGCCAGGTATAGTGACATGTAATCCCAGTACTTGGGAAGCTGAAACAGGACTGCTGCAAGTATGGTGAGCTGTAGCATGAGTAGCTGGCCAGCTAGGGCTACAGAGAAAGACCTTGTCTCCTTGACCCACTTCACCCCTGCAAAAAAGGGAAGAAAAGAAAACAGCCTTCCTGTGAAAGTGTCAGATGAACTGAAATATGAATATCAGTAAAGGTGTTACAGTTAGATGAAGGCAGGCCAGGCCAGGAAAGGTCATGCTCAGCTGAGTGGACAGTGTGTGTGAGGGAGGGTCCAGAACAGGGGACACTGTGGTACTTTTGAAGCACTAAGAGACAGCTGATTGTACAGGCCTAGGCTGAGGGCTGGGCAGTGGTCAGACGGAGAGACCTCTACCTTAGGACGCTAATATGATCTTCAAGATAAGAGCTGCAGGGAGCCATTTTCATTGGTCAGCTTCCATTACCACATACAACACCCGAGGTAATCAACTTATAAAGAGAAACAGTTTATTTGCCTCATGATTGGTTGGCTTTGTCTGTGACACTGTCACATCACACAGGAGCCCATGGCACAGCAAAGCTACTTAACTTCATGCCCTGGGAACAAAAAGAGAAGAAGCCAAAGTTCTACAGTCCCCTGCAAGGACAGACCTCTTGCCATTCCTATCTCTTCAAGGTTCTAGAGCTTCCAGTCACACCATGGGCTGGGGATCAAGGCTTTAACACACGGGTTTTTGGGGGAACACTTGACACTTACCCAAACTGTGTTTCAGGAGAGTTCTTGAACAGATTTAAATATAATAAAGCTTGCTTTAGTTGTACCATGAAGAAGGATGTTGAACAGGTGGAAGAAGACATAGGGAACGCAGGAGGATCTTGATGTTCATGGTAGCTAGTAATGAGAGTATCTTAGACAACAGCAGCTGAAAAAGAGTGTAAGTCGATAGACTTTGGTGACTGGTTTGTCAGTAGGGTGAGAAGCACAGTCGTTAAGGATGATTTGAAGGAGTCATTAAGGAGTACTTGGCATTGGACTGGGTAGCCTAGCGCTAACTGGATAGTGGTGCCTTTCTCTAACAGTAGCAGACACTGGCAGAGAGGTTAGTTTTGGTATGGGGATTGTGAGTTCAGTTTTAAATATGCCAAATTCAGCGTACCTTTGGACAGAGTAAGTGGGAGTCTGGCAGCTAGGTTCATCAGTCTTATCCGTAAACTGAGAGCAGAGATCTGGATTTGAGATAGAAGTTTGGGCATCATTAGGTTTTAGAGATAGCAGGTCGTAAGTATGGAGGAGGTTGGCACCAAATTATGGGCAGCCCAAAGTGAAAGGGAAAATAGATTAGGTCTGCCTTTGTAGTCTTCCAGTATTTAATGTCTGAGTGGAGGAAAATGCTGCTTCCAGGACAGTGAGAGCAGGAAAGAGGTGGGAGGAGGGAAGGAGAGGACTCCAAGGAATGATGGATGTCCCAGCATCCTGGA